>NW_024609880.1:115669574-116411904 GCF_016920785.2 Ixodes scapularis
AACGAAGCGCACCCTCCCGGTGCGGCTTTTCGTTGCCCCAACGCGCACCAAGAAAATCAGCGGTGCGCCGGGGGGCAGTCCCATCAGGCATTGCGGCCAGGAGCGGGAATCGAGATGATGGCGGGAGTAGCAGACGCGCAGACAATCGAGCTGGCTATCTTGCAAAAACGAACACGCCTCGCAGCTGCAGTAGATGATTTCCTCGGGTCTTCTGACGGCGAGACGACGAGCTTCTCACCATCGCCGCGATTACTGGCGATCACTGATCTCTATTGTAGTAGGCTGGATCGCGGACCGCGGCCTCGGCAGCTGGGGCCGAGTGTCGCCACCGGCGGCCATTGATTGACACCAGCCAATGCATGGGACTCAATGAGAAGAACGAGAAAAAGTGCCGTTTCCCCCGTTTCCAAGCTCTTGTTGGCACTGAAACTTTTTGGATGCTTTTCGATAAGCCCGTCAAACAGCTTGCGTACAAACATTAAAGCGGACAGCCCTCGCAGTTCTTATAAATAAATATTTTGTGGTCGAGAGTGATTCCGCTGTAGTGCAGCCCAATGAGGCGAGAGTTACCTAGAGCTACCGCGGAGTCGGTGGCGGTTTCGTTGAGTTGGGTTTAGCAGACGACAAGCTCGAAGGCTTTGCTACGCGGAATTCGCTCACTCCCGGAAAGCCACTGTCGAGATGGAACTTCTTTGTCATTCATCAACTTCTGGGCTTCCCTAAGGACGGTCGTATTGACGGCAAGTTCCTTTAGTTACTCTAGTACGAGAGCAAGCTTTCCAGCTCAGCCGTAGGTGCTTCGGTACGTTTGATTTCTTTAATCGTCTTTCGAACGTTTGACAAATACCGATTCGATCTCCAGACACCCGACCTAAGGATCGCAGAACATTATAAAATACTCGCCTCCGAGCACAGCGTAAATGGTTCAATATTCTTACTTATGTGCGTTTCTCCCAGATTTGCGTGTATTGCCTGGTGTCAAGCAATGGCCGCCGGTGGCGACACCGACGGGCTCCCGACCCGCGATCCAGTAGTGAAACACGCCGTCGAAACCTGGGCCGCTGGCGTCCACCAGGACCGAGCTAAATGCGACAAACGCGCCACTCTTTATCATTTGTCTGTACCAGGTCTGTACTGTGGTCACCTTGAGCTTTTAGAAGGCATGTTTTTGCGTAAAAACAAACGAAAAAGCAACGAGGTATAGGGCATTAGAGTGATAAACTGGCAGCTGATAGTGACCCCCAATTGACCGCCGCCATGTTGTACAATTTTGACCACTAGACACGTGACCAGGCCAAATCTATGACGTAACCAGACCAAATCTCTGGCGTCAACGATAAGATGGCAGCGCCCAATGCGTGTCGGAAGCGTTGTGGGCGTTGATCGGAGTGTGTGGATTTCGTGTGCGGAATTCGGTTTTTGAGGGTTTTGTATGCTCCCCGCGTAGGAATAACGTGAAGTAGGAGGGAATGAGGCTTTTCTTTTTTATTTAATCCAAAGTAAGCCAGATTCGGTCCCGTGCTTCTCGTACGGGCTCGGATCACTACCTCGGACATCGCTCGGTCGTTCGAGTTTAATTAAAATATCCGCAATCGTTAACCACGGGAGCTCCTCCATAATCGCTGAGTCGAAGGATACGTCGAACCCATCCGGAACGCGGAGTCTAAAGGTATGTAGGACGTAACCAGAACGCGGAGTTCTAACGGTACGGCGGACGTGCCCGGGCAATTTTCTTAGCTCGACCGTCAAGATTCGCATTTGAAGCAGCGAGTGAAGTGTTGAAATCTCCGAACTGCTCGGTGCTGAGCTAACTACGGACCACTTCACTATGTGATCCGTAGTGACGTGAAAAAGACCGACGGCGGTCACTCCGGGGGGACGGCGGCTCCCGGCCGCCTGCCGGGTGCCTTCTGTGAAGGGGCGACAGTCGTGTAAGCAGTACTGTACCAGCTTCTCTTATAGTTATGTTGTTCTCGAGCAGCTTCCCGATCACTAAACCCCGCAAACGCGTGCCGAAATTTCTAAAGGTGTCTGCCAACCTGGAAAGCCTTGAACTCCCAGGGAATTTCGGATCATCTGGGAAAGTCAGGGATCATTCAAAAAGTGGGCTAAATAAGGGAAGACGACTAGTGAAAGCGGCATGGCGGTTGCTCGTCGGCACGGCCATGCTGAATGACATTGCCGAAATGTCATCCTTCGACTCAAAAACTCAAGGAATTTGATCAAAATAGTCAGGGAAAAACTTGAAAAAGTCGGGGAATTGGAAATCACTAGTATGTTAGACACAATGTTTGATTTTCTTGGCACTCCACGCGTTTTTACACACGACAGGCACACGCCCGTGTATCACACGGCAGCCAGGCCAAGCGGCTGCCAGCCACTTGTGCGAGGTCGATAAGACGCAAGCGTGGAACGCTTTCGGACTGCTGTAAATACACCAGCGGGAGCGTCCGGCCGCAGTCCGACTGCCCACGCTAGGACACCCGACACAGACTCCGCGTCCAGGGTACGTCTGACGTATCTTTAGATTTTGCATCTTAGGTACGTCAGACCTATCTTTAGACACAGCGCCTGATAATAGTAGTGAATAGGGTCACGTTCAGTGCGCAAGTCACTTTATTACACTCGGAGAGCGGAATTCCATTCCCGTTGCGCAGGTAGTTCCCGAGCTAGGCATGCACTTGAAGACTATGTTTCACTCTTTCATAAAGCAAGCTTTGCGGGACCCCTCCGCCCTTGTGCACCCATTCGCAGGTCGTGTCGCCTTTCCTCACGTAACTTCCGCAGGTTCAGTGAGTTGCCGAGCCACTGCAGCCCTGGCGTCGCTCGGTACATACAAGAGGCGGCTCACGTCGGTCGTCCAGCAGCGTACTGGAGGGACGCAAAGCTAGCAGCCTCCTTGGTGCACGCAAGACGAGGCTGAGCAGAGCTCCAAGCTCTTCTGACGCACATGTGCACTCCAATGAGACCGGTGTCGCACCCCGATTCCTAGAGATGTGGTCGCACTGGCAGTCTTGTCGGTCCCTGGGGGCCGTCGAGGAGTGCCAGAAAGCAAAATTCCATCCTTCTTGCGCAGGTAGTTCCCCAGCTAGTCACTTCCTTGACGACGTCGCACCCTCTCTGGAAGCAAGCTTCGGGATGCTCTTGTGCACCCATTTGCAGGTCGTGTCGCCTTTGCTCACGTAACTCCCGCAGGTCCAGCGAGTTGCCGAGCCGCTGTAGCCCCGGCGTCGCTGGTCGTGCATCCTGGTCCTGGTCTTGCATCAACCACCGCTGCCCATTTCCGCTGAGTGCTTGGGTGTGGTAGCTTGACGTGCTTTCGCAGAAAGCTGTATGCCTTTGCCGAGTAAAAATGGAGCGTGAGGGAAAACTTGCGCACATCCTCTGTAGATGCGTTTTTGTTGCGCCTGACTGTTTTTAAGACGAGGTTGCGCATTGTGTTGGTGAATGCACTGTCAAGTATGTCAACTGCTGGCTTAGGAAGTCGTGTCCTCAGTTCACGGAGCAGCGTGTTCAGCTTCCTAATCCTGGCCGTCTTCCGATTGATCTTCTTCTTTGCCTGTTTCAACAGTTTCCTCGCCTTCTGCAGCTTTTGCCTACTCGTGGCCAGGACCCTGTGCAGTCGTGGTGACACAGCTGCGTACGAGTGGTCACCGAAGGAAGTGTTGCGTCGCTTGAACACAGCTTCAGGGGGAGTCTCTGACGTCGTAGCCTGAGAGGGGGAAGTAACCAGCTTTACATTGCTTCCAGAACCAGCAGCAGCTTGGGCCTCTCCTTGGGTTGGCTGATCAGTCGTCGATCCAGGCTGCCTCTCTGGAGGGTGAGACCTGTCAGCAGAACAACGAGCGGTGACATTCAAGACTGCCTGTATTCCACAAGACTGTGTGCCAGGGCATGCATTCTTGGCAGGTTATACTGTGCAGTGTGATATGTGACCAGACCTTTTATGCGTTGGCCAGAACTGGCACTGACCCACAAAAAGGGGGTGCTGGGAGTTCTGGCTTATGAATAGGGTTCCATGTTTTGGGTGTTTTTTTAATTTGTGAGTATTACCTGGCTCAGTGAGCAAAAGAAGAGCCGTGATCAAAGGGTGCAGCCAAAAGCTGTAACCAAAAGTTGTGTCCAAATGCCATGACCAATGCGACGCAATCTAAGGAAAAAGAAAATAACAGAAATACAAACAGTTGTGCTCACGTTATCATGAGAAAGAAGAAGCCACCGATGTGATCGGACGTGTTTTCTCAAGCTCTCGACTTTTTCGAAAATGTTCGGCGCTAAGCCCAGCCCCGAGCTGCCAAGTTCGGGCCCTCCTTTTGGATCTTCGGGGGATTGTCCCTCGGTAAAACCGGAAGATGCGGCCAGGACTTCGAGCAACGCATCGACCAGCCACGGTCAACCAGAGGCCATGGACACGAGGAATGCGAGTAACGCCGGTCCCGCCACTACCACGACGGGAGCAGGACCTGCTCCAGCCTCGATACTAAACAAATCGACGATGGGGTGCTCAACAGTCTTCCAATTTGGTGAGCCCTCCACAGTCCCAAGCACAGCCCAATCTGTCGAGCTAGTCTTAAGGGCTCTCCTTTCGAGCATATCGAAAGAGAGCCTTATCGATGTTTTCAAAAGTGTCATTGGAGAATCTCACGAAATCGTGCCAACTACCAAGGGGAAGAAGAAGAACAAGTCTGCGACTTCTAAGAATGCCTTGAAAAGCAGCACAACAACAATTCTGCCAGCGCCAGCCGGCGCTGCACCTATATCTGGCAAGACGCCACAACCAGCAGGGAGCCAGGGCGACAGCTCAGTGCCTGCTAAGACACTACCGGCACCAAAGCCTGCGGCCGCCGCGCCACCTACTACAGAACAAACGGAAGAAGAGGACGGCTTCACCACCGTCACGAGCAGGAAGAAAAGGAAACGGGCTCGCGAGGACCCGACACAACAAAATAATGAGAAGGCCAAGCCCTCCCGGCGTTGGCAATTCGAGTACAATTTCCGCCTAACACGATCCCAAGTCTCGATAAAGCCACTACTACCAAGACTGAAAACGCACCTCTCGAGCGTTTCAACAGCATTCACAATGCATCTACTAGACAAGGCCAACACTATTTCAGTCCGCACGGTCTCGAAACAGCTGGCCGAAACCCTCGAGAAGATAACCGAGGTCGACATTGGCGGACAAGCAGTTTCTGTACAAGTCTTTAGAACGTACGGAACCGCCTATTGCAAAGGGGTCATCTACGACATTTACTCAAAAGAAGAGGATCCCCAAGACAACGTCTTGAACCTTGAATTGGAATCTGAGAAGATCCAGGTGGTCGCTGCTCGTAGACTGGGAAAGTCTAACACGGCAATGCTCACATTTGATGGAGAAAAGACGCCGAGGTCCGTTTTGTACGGCAATAGATATATGCGGGTCTTCCCGTTCAAGCCGAAAGCGGTGACGTGCGGTAACTGCCACCGATTGGGACACAAACCGGACATCTGCCCAAATGCTGCCGTGTGCCCCATCTGCGGAACTCAACATTTAGCCTCTACGGATCCTGCCCAGAAACCCGGATGCCCCGACTCCACACCCTACTGCCAAGGGTGCAGAAAGAAGGGCCACCTGGGAACGGACCGCAAATGCCCCACATGGCAAGAGACCAACAAGCGAATGCGGGAAGACGTAAAAAAATTCCGAGAACAACATAAGCAACAACAACAGCAGCAGCAGGAGCAGACTGCGACCGGGGCTGTCAAGACCCCGGTCCCTCCCAGCGGCACTTCGTGGGCTGACAGAGTCAAACACGGCATCGTCGCTCCACCACCATCACCGTCGTCACAGGCGGAGATCCAAGAACTACGCAACACCTGCAACTACTTCAAAGCCGAGCTAGACAGGCTCAAGGCCATTGTCCAAGCCCAGCAAGAAGAGAACAACCACCACAAGTCCACCCTCAGTCAGATGAGGGCACTTATAGCGAATATTTTTTAACGCTGATGATAAGGGTGCTCCAATGGAACTGCCAGGCGCTCCACAAGCGGGCGGCCGAGCTCCGAGTACGTCTGTTGGGCAAGCCTGACGAGCGTCCTGATGTATTACTGCTTCAGGAGACTAATACTACAAGCATCAACTTCAATGGTTACACTACCTACTCAAGCCCGTCCATAACTAGTAAACGGCCGGGGCAATCTGCCTCCCCGCCAGGGAAAGCGCTCGTCTATGTAAGGTGCGACTGGCCCCAGCACCAAGTAGATCTAACCCCCTATTGTAATGAAAATCAAGAAATCGTTGCAGTGAGAGCCACGGTCCGGCAGCAAAACATCGTATTTACATCCGCATACTACAGGCCTCTTAAAAGCAAGACATCAAAAAGAAACCACGGTTGGATCGCTCATCTGCACAATCTGTACCCAAGAGAACAAAAGCTCTATTGTGGAGACTTCAACCTCCAACATCATGCTTGGGGATACAACCACATATCGACAGGAGCGGAAGAGCTGCTTGGTGAGATGCAGATCTTCAGACTCAACCTAGTCAATAACCACGGGACCAAGACAAGGCTGGGAGACGCCAGGCAGAAGGACACAACCCCAGACCTTACATGGACCTCAAACATATACACATATCACCACAAGTGGAAGTGCCTTCCGGACTCTTGGGGCAGCGACCACTTCCCAATCTTCTTTGAATTCTCGCCTACAAAGAAGATCAAAGACAAATCCAAGCGGAGAGTGGCTAAAACCATTTACTGGGACAAGTTCAGGGCAACGCTGGAAGAAGGTAACCTTGAAGGGTCCAGTTTCGAGAGCCTCCTAAACAGCGCCCTGCAAGGAGCTACGATTACTACGAACGTCGATGAAGACGCTCCAAATCCCGACCTCCACCTATTACGGCTCTGGGCTAAACGGCTGCAGGTGGTACAAAAGTACCGAAAGGGTCGCAAAACTCCGCAAGGCAGACACGCCATAACAAGAGCTACGGTAGAGGCCAAGGAATACGCCCAACAATTAGATACACGCCGATGGCTAGACTACAGCTCTTCGCTCTCCGACAAAACCTCGATTACAAAGCTATGGGCTACAAATCGGGCTCTGCTTGGAAAGAAGAAGGTAAAAGGAGCGACGCTCACGCTCGCTCTCAAGATGAATAAGACGGAAGAACAGCTCGCAGGAATGGCGGGGGATCTCTTTTTCCCACAGCCAGACGTGAACGACTGCCCCTCTCTGTACGACGTAGAAATCTTGGCCCCGGACGACGGCATGGACCGACCGTTTACGAGGGGAGAACTCGAGTGGGCGCTACACAAAGGAAAATCCCGATCGTCGCCCGGGCCGGATAAAATCACCATGACCATGCTTAAGAACCTTCCAGAAAACACAAAAGAACAGCTCCTCGAATGGGTGAACCACATCTGGGTCACCGGAAAGCTCCCTGAGCAGTGGAAGCATTCACTTGTCGTTCCCATTCCAAAACCCGGAAAAGACAAGGGATCACTCAGTAACTACAGACCCATCTCGCTAACTTCATGTACCTGTAAGGTCATGGAGCGGATGGTATTAGCACGAATTGACTGGCACCTAGAATCCTCTGGCACCTTCCATCCCTCCCAGACTGGTTTCCGATCCTGCCTCGGAACACAGGAAAGCCTCGCCCTCATCTCGGCAGAAGTCATAAGAAATATTGGACTCAACCGCGCGGCGATAAGAACAGTCGTGGCGGTTGACATCAAAAAAGCGTTCGACTCTGTACCCCACACCTCCATCATCAGCGAAGCCAGACAATTTGGCATAGTTGGACGGCCGCTGAACTTCATCAAGAGCTTTCTAGAAGGAAGGACGTTTTCGGTCCGCTGCGGCACGCACGACAGTGAACCGAAGATGAACCGAGTTGGGGTCCCTCAGGGTTCCGTCCTCTCACCAACACTATTTAACCTCGCAATGGCAGCCCTGCCGCATGAGCTCGCCAAAATACCTGGACTTGGTTTTACCGTGTATGCGGATGACATCACAATGTGGACGAAAGGAGAAGACATTGCAAAGCAGCTAGACATACTTCAAGCAGGCCTCGACACAGTCGACGCTCACCTAGCCAGGGTAGGAATGCAAGCCTCTGCAGAAAAGACCCACTACACCGTGGTGGCACCAAGAAAACACAGAAATGCCAAGATTGCAGAACGATTTAATCTCGTACTCGCGGGTAAAAGAATCAAACCCTCCCCTTCAGTCAGGATCCTAGGGATTACGATCGAAGAAACGGGCAAGGGAGACATCTGGTTACAAGACACAATCAAGTACTGCAACTCCGCGCTCAACGCAATCAGGCGTATATGCAGCGCAAGAGGAGGCGCGACTGAAAACGTAGCCAAACGGATGGTCAAAGCCCTCGTAGTCTCGCGCGTAGTCTACGGAGCCCGCCACTACTGGCTCAACAAGGGACAGTGGCAGAAACTAGAAACCTTAAACAATCAAGCAATGCGTGTAATTACCGGCCTTCCTAAGTTTACCCCCCTCGGCAAACTGCGGGAACAAGCCGGTATCAACAAACTCCATGACATTGTGACGGCCCGCACGGTTGCCCACAGTGAGCGCCTCAAGCTTACTGGACCAGGCAGAGAGATTATGAAGCTTCTCCACAGACCCACGGAGAACCTTCCAGAACTACCCGAGCAACTTCCACCATGGGAAGACCTCGCGGAGATCACCGACAACAAGCCTAGTGCACGCAAGGGGGACACCAAGCAGCTAACACGTAAAGCCAAGGCGCACACTAAGATGGTAGAAGCATGGGATCCGAGTTGCATCATGGCTGCCTACACGGATACCGCATCGCTAGACGGCCCCGTCACCCTGAAGACGGCAGCTGCAGCCATCCCTGCCCTACAAATCAGCGCTACCAAGCAGCTTCCCGAAGGCGCCTCGACCAAAGGAGGAGAACTCACAGCAATCCGCCTCGCCCTCGAGACGGTCCTCGCACTCCCCGACCCGCTAACAACGAATCTCCGGATATTTACAGATTCGCAAGAGGCGGTGAAGGAATGTAGAATAAGGAACAGTCCAAGCCGGATAGTCCGCTCGATAAAAAAACTTGCTTCTCAACTAGCTTCAAGAGGCACCTCCACAAGAATTGCATGGGTTCCCGGTCACGCGGGCATACCCGGCAACGAACAGGTACATCGCCTGGCCCGCGCGTCGCTTATTCTTCCCCGCGGTTCAGACGACATACCTGCATCACAACATGACCACGGCTACGGCCACGCTCGCGATCGGGCACAGGCCAACTGGGAACCACAAGAATATGATCCAGGCGAGGTTCGGGCCAAGATCAGAGAAGTCTATCTAGCAAAACTCGAAGAGAAGCTCCCCGAAAACCCAGATCCGCTCCCTTGCACGGGTTTTGGAAGACGGGCGAAAGTTCTCCTGACTCGAGTGAGGACGGACACCGCACTAACACCAGCGCGCATCGCATCTTGGAGTCAAGGAAAACGATCCGGAACTTGCTCCAAGTGCAATATGGGCGTGAAGGCAGACATTTTTCACTTGGTGTGGGAGTGTCCAGAGTACAAAGACATAAGGGCAAGACATCGACCAACAAACATCGCATCTATGGAGGGGTGGACACATCCACCAGGCTCCGAGAGTGACAGACGAAGAGTCTTGAAAGGTCTCCTGGATTTTATCTATGAGGCCAAGCTGGACATATTCATTTAGATTCAGTTACCTTTCCTTAGTGCCAGCGTCCAGATCTTGATATCACCGGCGCACTCCCTCATACCCCCTTCCCTCTTTTCTTACTTTTTTTTTTTTTACTTCTTTTCTTTTATGGCATTAAACGTTTTCTGACTGACTGACACGTTATCATTTTCGTCATGTGACTTAATTATTAATCACGTGATCGAACAAAAAATAAACCTAGAAATAAATTATCCCCTGCCCGGTTTCGAACCTAGGCTCTCATGATCGCAAAACTAGTGTGCTATTCATTGGGTCAACCTTGCTCATTGACGTCAATATAACTCGGCCAAAGGTAATGCTCACGCATTCTCACATCATGAAAGAAAGCTGAGGTGCTCTCGTAATTTCATTTTTTTAAAAATGGGGTGTAGTGTGCCATCAACTAGCTAGATGGCGCAAGAAGTCATGGTTTGTGTCGTTACTACGAGATGGTGCACGTGCTTGACAGCGGCGCGCGCTGTCTCGGGATTGATGTGTACATATTGAAAATAGAACAGTCTTCACAAAAACTCCGAGCTGGTGTGACGTCTCTTCCTTTCGTCGGGGTTCCCGCCTTGGGCCCCGCACCTCGGCACCCCGCTGCCCACGCGCCGGCAATGTAAGCCTTTCCAGCATCTCTACAGGCCTTTCGGGGCGCTGTCTTTATCTGAGCTTTCCCTGTCTCTTTCCACCCATTCGTAATGGCCCCAAGCGACCACAACATCTTAGCGACGAGCTATAACCACTACATTTTGGCGACGAGGTATTTTCTTGCATTTTTTCCATTTTCGCCCTCGTGAGTTTTTTTATGTGAGACTCCGTGCCGGAGATGAGTGGTGGCAGCACCGGCACGTATAGTTTTCTTTTGTGTGTTAGGAAATATTTGAACGTTCGAAATGTAAGGAGGTCCTTTTGAATATTCCCATCCACCACATCTTTTGCATATGTAGTACATGAAAATACTGTCGATGCATAGCGACATTTAACGTTCCGTTTCGAGCGGCAATGGTCCATTCCGAACGCCAGTAGGGTTAGGCGTAACGCCATCCTTTGTTCTTTGTTTTCGAACGCCGTAACGGCCGTTCGAATGGTTCTTTTTCTTTCATGTAAGTAGTGCGCACCGCACGGAAGCGTCGTTCTTAATTTTCCGAGACTCGGAGAAACTGTCTCGTTTCCATTTCGGTGGAATTTTTTCGGATTTTCACCTTCGTTTTCAACTTTTGTCTCCCAACCATAGCCATAGTAGACGATAGCGTCGCTATGTTTCATGTCCATGTAGTACATCCCAAGTGACTTTAAAAGGCGAAGTGAATAGATATAATAGATATTTTGTCCATCAAATATGCGTATGTAGCCATTGGCTTCACTCATTCATAAGTTCCAAAAAATGGCAACAGCTTCTTTCCCGACACCTCCACCATTTCTTCCCACGCCAGGTGCCCCTGTGCAGCCTTGGTTAAATTGGAAAGCGTCGTTTTTAAATTATCTTGTAGTCCTAGAGGCTGATGAAAGCTTGCCGAAGCGTAAGCGCGCGTTGTTGTGGTCCTTGCTTGGTCTCGAAGGCCAAAGAATAGTTTCAACGTTTCCATCCACGGCCCTCGCACATAGCGAGACCGTTTCCGAATTTGACGTTCTTATGACGTCGCTTGATCAGCATTTCGCTGCCAAAAAGAATGTTGTTGTCGAACGGAGGTTATTCCTCACCCGCGTCCAGTCGCAGGGAGAAAGTGTCCTTGAGTACCTTGGTGCCCTACGGCACCTCGGCTCTTTTTGTGATTTTGGGGAGTCTCTTGAAACCCGCATCGCGGAAGTTTTTTTGGCTGAATTATTATCATCGGAGGTACAAGATCGGGTAATCCGAGAGTCTGCGGAAGCTGGACTACCCAGCCTCGAACGTATCGTGCTTCTGGCACAACAGTTCGAACGGGCTGCTCGAGATTGCGATCGTTACCGCCAAATTTCATCATGTCTTCCGCGTTCCGAGTCGACACAGGCCGTTGAGGCAGTACAAAGGGTTCCCGTTCGCCGTGGACAAGATGGCCGCCAGTTGAGGTCAAATTCGAACATGCAACGTCAAAATGGAGGGCGGCCTCCTGCCGTTTCCTCCTCCCCCGCAAATGTTTCCTCCTCACCTTCCAAGGTTTCCTTCTCGCCGCGCCACCAGTCGCGTGGACTCACCCGTGTTTTTACAAGCCGAGTGCCTCGGGATGCTCCTCCGGGCGCGCGCGCTCTTGGGCGCGGGGCGGAATCGTGCCACTTTTGCGGTCGCCGACCCCATCCGCGTGAGGAGTGTCCAGCGTCCGGAATGACTTGTTTTTCTTGTGGCAAGATAGGCCACTTTTCAAATGTTTGCCGAAGTTCGTCTTCGTCGTCTGAAGTCATCGACCCCCGTCGCCTGGCGTTTCCGCCGGGACGAGGCCGCGCCGCTTGGCCGGGCAAAGAGATGTTTAAGGATTGTGTCCGCAGGGGGGAGACTGCTCATACGAGCGATGTTGCGCAGCGCTGTGTCTTCAAGTCTCAAAGACAGCGGCCATTCTTCCGCTGCAACAATTGTGGCCACGTTCTCTGCTGAAGGAGGCAGTCCCAAGCAGCTTCGTAGTGCGGACCGGTGAAAAGTATCGATGTCTCGAATTTGTGCCCTTGCAACAGCCAGTAGCGGCAGTGAATAGAGAAGCCTGGACATGATGAGCCCCTTGTACATTTGAAGTAGTGCACGTTGTGATGCACCCCAGGAGGAGCCTCCAAGCTGTCTAACGACACGTAGCAGTTGACGGCAACGTTGAAGTCTCTTGCGTACTTCAGGTCTCCATGTCACCCGATCGTCGATAATAACGCCGAGATACGTGTGGATTTTCACCCTTTTAACTGGCGTTCCAGCAAGTTTTAGACGTAGGGCATTCTGTGGTGCTCGGCCTGTGGGTCGGTAGAGGAGTGAGGCAGTCTTTTCCGCAGATAGAGTAAGGCCTAGTTGCGCTATGGCCAGTGCAGTAGAGTCCAGTGCCACCTGGAGTCGATTACGGATCCCTATAGCGTTCCTTGAGGGTCCGACACACCACAACGCCACATCATCCGCGTAGATTGCCATGCCAATCCGAAGAGCTCGATTCTTTGCTGGAAGACATCGAGGGAGGACGCTCATGGCAAGATTGAAAAGCAGAGGGCTCAATACACTTCCTTGGGGTACCCCTTGAGCAATATGTCTAGATGTGCTAGTAGCATCTGGCAATTTCACGCTCATGGACCGTCCACAAAGAAAGGCCTCAATGAAAGATAAGAGTCTGCCACAAACCCCAAAATGCTTTAGTCGGTGAATGATGGTTGGATGTGGCAATGTATCAAATGCACGACTGATGTCGAGGAACACGCAGTGTACCATTTGCCCCGTAGCCTTGGCTTCTTCTAGGGTTGAGGCAAGGTCTCCTATTGCATCCGCAGTGCACCTCTTGGCTCTAAAGCCAGCAAGTTCGTGCGAGAAGGCACCCACTCTATCCAAAAGCCAGGTTAGACGTTGAAGAACCATTCGCTCAAGAACTTTTCCCAAGCAACTTATCAAGGAAATCGGCCTGAAGGATGAGGATTTTTCTATCGGCTTCCCTTGTTTGAGTATGGGAATTACTATCGATTGTTTCCATGCATCTGGAAATGCTCCTGTCCTCCATATGTCGTTGAGTTTTTCAAGTATGCCTGGGTGGTGTATAGGGTCCACGTTCCTGAGCGACTGGTAGGTTATGCCATCGGGACCCGGAGCGCTTTTCTTTCGACAGTGATGGAGTGCTTGAGTGAGCTCCTTTAGGGTGAAGTCTGAGTAAGTTGCCAACGATGTCTCTTTGTCTTGAGGTTGACTAACCTGGCTTTGCGGTGGATTTGTCAATCTTTCTTGGTATTGATGTGGTGGAATAGAGGAGCGGGAAAATTGATCCGCTAACAGCTCTGCCACTTCCGTCATGGACATACCAGATTTGATTGAAAACCCTGCAATAGGGTGTCGTGGAACCTTCGCGCCGGAGAGGGCTCGAGCGATCTTCCAAGCACGCTTGCCTCCACCTGGACCACCAAGAGATGCGCAGTCCTGGCTCCATTGCCACCGCTGAAGTGCCTTGGTGTGTCGCCTGAATTTAGCGTCAATTCGGTTGTAGCGAGTCCAGTCCCATGAGGCGTTGGTGTGAAGCGCCCTTCGTTGTGCCTGCCGTCGGGCTGCTCGTAGGTTGAGCCACTCAAGGTCAGGAGAGGGGCTTGTAACTGGAACTGTGACGGATCGCGTCGAAAGCCGCAGGCACTCCGCAATGCATGTAGTAAGGTCATCATAGTTGCTGCCTACAATAGCAGAAGAGAGGTACTGGCGGAATAGGTCCCAGTTAGTAACTTTGCAGACCTTGAGGTTCCTTGGAGGTGCTTTGGGGTGTGTTAACCTGATGGGAACATGATCACTTCCTCCAGTGTCCGGTTGGGCTGTCCACAAGGCGACAACTTGTGAAGATACCCACGTTATGTCTATTGTGCTGGCGTTAGTTCCACGTCTACAAAATGTTTTCGACCCGTCATTAAGAGCTCGCAGTTGTAGGGCTGCCGCAATATCTTCGAGCTGTCGTCCCCTGGCGTCCGTTCGGTTACCGCCCCAGGATTCATTGTGTGCGTTGAAATCTCCACATATAATAAGCTGTCCTCGGCTACGTTTGTGAATTTCTTCTAGCACCTTTGCGTCCCATACGCCATGCGGGGAAATATATGCAGATATAACCGTTGTGACGTGCCGGCCAATTGCGATTATCGCCCCGGCGTATTCTGCAATTTCTGAAGACAAGTCCGAAAGATCAAGGGGGGCATGGTGTACATCGTCACGGACCAATATTGCAACTCGCGATCTTCCATCGGTACTTAGAGTTGCACTGTGATGAAAGACATAGGGAGACAGACGGACCTCTCCTGGGATCACGTGCGTTTCTTGTAGAGCCAGTACATCTCTTCGTTCAGTTGCAAGAGTTTGGCGGAGAACGGGCAAACGTGTGCGTAAACCATTTACATTCCACTGAAGGATAGAAGGAAACAATGGGCTCCGTCTTTCTCTATGGGGAGTTTTCTGCTGTATTCTTTGTGCACTGTTTCCGGGGTTACTTGATTGTTGGCAGCGTTGATAATTCGAGGGTCCTGCTAACATACCCCAAAAGAGGAATCATAATTTGCAGAATCGTCGTGACTGTGCGGGCCCATGATGCCTCGATGTTTCTTAATATAGTAAAGGCTATGTTCGCAGCTGCTCTGATTAGGGACGTCCATCCAGGGGCTTCGCCAGAAGATGCGTTTTTGTCCTCAGCGTCTCCCTCTTGTGTGGAAGGGCGCTGTCGTGTTTGTGGCGGTTGCTTGGGTGTTTGCTTCGGAGGTTCCGATGTAGCCGCTGCGTGCGCACCGTTCCCAGCACTTCCGTGGGCTCCTTCTGTATTAGAAGGCAAAGAATGGGTGCCTCCAGTTACAGACGCGTAGGTAACAGCTCTTGACCTCGAAAGGTGTTTTGCCTGTTTACTTAGTATCTCTGGCTGGGCATCCTCTTCGCCAGACCGAGATGCCTTCTGGCCCTCCAAGGCTGACCTGGCCGCACGAAATCCAATCGAATTGGTCTTGGAGTAAGTGAGTATCTTCCGCTCTTTGATCCACTTCGGGCAGGCATGTGATGTAGCCTCGTGATCTCCCTTGCAGTTGACACATCTCAGTGTCGGTGACTGACACATGGCATCGGTTGCTTCGTGGTGTTCTCCGCATCGTTTGCAAGCCATAGCGCGCGTGCAGGAGACCTTCTTGTGACCAAATCCGCCGCAGTTGTGGCATTGGAGCGGTTTCTCCTTATAAGGCAACACAGGGTGACGAACATACCCCAGCAGAACATAGTTTGGCAGCTGACTGCCTTGAAATGTGAGTTTCACGACGCGTGACTTTCCAAGACGTCTGATGTCGACGATCTTGCTGTCTGAGCGGAGATTATGTTCCAGCTGTTCTTCTGTGGCGTCCATGTCAACGTCCCGAATGACGCCAACTGTCGTGGGCCCAGACAAAGCTAGGTAAGTTCGAACCGGTATACCACATAAGTCCGTGGTTTTCAGAAGCGCCTGTGCAGCTTGTTCGTTCAGAACTTCTACGGCGATCAGGTTGAGACGGTCGTTGTACCGGACCTGACAGGCAGATTCCTGACATATGCCTTTCAGTGCTTCCGTAAGCTGCAGGCTACTGAGAGATGTTAATCTTGTTTCTTGATTAACTGGCACGAAGATTATGGTAAAATCATCGGTTTGTCGCTTTGATGGACGTACCGTTTCCGTGCTTGACCACGAACACGTCCTTTTTGTCCTTTTTCTGGTGACGAGATTCCATTCCCCAGTGGAGCCTTCGCTGTCCATGTCAACCATCTCCGCGACGGAGGGCGTCGATGAAGACTGCGAATATGCAGGATCTTTGCAGTCCAGCGCTGGCTCCTGTTCTGAACTGCCCGCTGAACGTTGTCCAGCTGGTATGGTGCTGCTTATCTCTGATGTGGACATACCTTAAGCTCGGCGGCGTGCCGCGGCCTGCGGATGCCCTAAATATTGATATCCACCCAGGATATCTGGCCCAAAGGACCAGTAAGAAACGCTTCCAACCCAAATTTCTGAAGAGGTAGAGATTTAGCGTCTCTAGCTTGGCTAACTTCGTCGTCCTCGCAGCGCCGTGACCGGATTGTGCACTCGTCTGCTTGCGGGTACCCCCGAATTGCGACAGATGGCGCTGCGGCGAGAGGAAAAAAATCGGAATCGGATTTGCGTGGAACTCTATGGGAGACTGCGCAAAATAAACCGAGAGCTCGACAGTCTTTCATTAAAAATCCACAAAAAACCATCTCCGTCAGTTTAGCCGGTCGCCATCGGTCGCCCACCCGGAGTGAAAGTTCGCGGTGCTCCACATAGATGGCGCCACAGAAAAAGAGAAAACCAAGGGGGACACTTGTTAAAGCGGAGGTTCGGGCGAGTCGGTTGTTCATGACTTAAAAGGAAACAGCGCACCCTCAATGCGGTCACTCATTTGGCTCTCGTTTCCCCACCTGTCTATCTTACACCCTGGCAACGTTACTACAACACTCAGTTGGGAAACTCCCATAGAGACAGCTTTCAAAAAGTGGCCCCAAACTGTCTCCGAGCACCGAGCTAATGACGAACACAATGCCACCATTTCTCCCGCAGCGGCCACTCGAGGAACTGCACATAATTTCTATTTCGGCTTTAGAACAGATACAGCGGAAGAGGTTACAGGGGTGCCACCCCCGTCGCCCCGGCGGACGCGTCGCGTTGAGCTATCGAAGTTAAAATGCACCTAGGGCGGGACGTGCTATCTGAAAGGCCCGCTGAGGCATGGTTATACAAAAACAATATTAATTGTGCCGCAAAACCCTGCAAACTAAAGATCTTAAAAACATAACGCGCCCCTCTTTTGGTACTAAACTCCAATAAATTTCATACAAAAAGAGTCTTTTTAGTTTGTTTTTACGCAAAAACAGGCTTTCAAAAAGCTCAAGGTGACCACAGTACAGACAAATGATAAAGAGTGGCGCTGTTGTCGCATTTAGCTCGGTCTCGGTGGACGCCAGCGGCCCAGGTTTCGACGGCGAGTTTCCCAACTGAGTGTTTTAGTAACGTTGCACCCTGGTGAACGGTTTTTCAATCCAAACGCATCCACGCTAGAAACTTAGTTTGATGTTAGTCGCCATATTGTAATGCCCATAAAACCAATATGAAATAGATCTGAAACCATAATTTTCGGATTATGAAAGCAGGAACCAACATTGCCTTATTAACAAGATAGAGAGGTACTGCAGGTGGGGTCTTCAGAGAGAGGGCTTCCCGTGAGCTTGAGTGAACTTCAATCCAGATGCAAACACGCTAGAAACTTAGTTTGATGTTAGTCGCCATATTGTATTGCTCATAAAACCAATCTGAAATAGATCTGAAACCATATTTTTCGGATTATCAAAGCAGGAACCAACATCGCCTTATTAACAAGAGTAGAGAGGAACTGCAGGTGGGGTCTTCAGAGAGAGGGCTTCCCGTGAACGTGAGTGAACGGTTTTTCAATCCAGATGCATCCACGCTAGAAACTTAGTTCGATGTTAGTCGCCATATTGTATTGCTCATAAAACCAATCTGAAATAGATCTGAAACCATAGTTTTCGGATTATGAAAGCAGGAACCAACCAACGAGGTAGAGGGGCTTAGAGTGATAAACCGGAAGTTCGGAAGTGGCACCCCCCCGGTTGCCGCCATATTTTACGCAAATGTGACCACTCGTCACGTGACCTCCCAAGAGCCGTGACGTCACAGGTAAGATGGCAGCGCCCAGAGCTGGTGGATGCGAGTTTGTTCGGTGCGCGGTAGCCGTGATGTGCAGCTGCTTTCCGACGACTTCGGCCTTCGTGCTCGCTGACGCAGGTATAATGTGAAAATATGAAGGAATGAGACTTTGTACCGTTTTTGCGCAAGATCGCTCTGGATCATCTGGATATTAACGCCTGTGAGACAGCATCAGCTCTGCATCGCCGTACCGGTGCTCGGATTCCGGGATGTGTCCGAGGATCGATAGAACTCTGAGTGTTTTTAACATGACATTTTCGCATTCTCTTAGCTTTGTTTGAACGTTGAAATATCTGAGAATCTACGCGAAATGTATACGTCGCGTTAGGGCCTATGGGAAGTTGTTTCAGCCCTCCGTCACCGAACAACCATAGCAACTTTTAGCGAGGAAGTTCCTGCGATTTTAACCTTTTGTGCTAATCCACGATTCTACATTCGATCGCTTTTCTTCCTTTTTTTTTTGTGTGTGTGCGAGTGCGAAGTGCACCCTTATTTTCAGCTACGAGTTTGGCGTTTTATTGAGTATGGGGAAGAATAAATCGTTGCAGGCACCTGCTTCAAAGCTATTCGACTTGCTATAAGAAGAACTGTTTTGGTGCATGCATAGATTAACTGCGCATTTTTTCTGTTTTGTAGGATTTATTGCAGCTATACTCTTTTCCATCAAGAGCGCATTGTATTAGTCGGTCAATTATTTAATTGTTCTAATTACCTGGATAAGATGATTCATATTTGTGTTCATCCCTTGCCTGGAGAGCAGTCTTGTTGAAAAATGTTGACTACCATTCCTTTCGGTCTCTTCAATAGACTCTTTTTAAAAGTGTGGGCTGTCTATACTTCGCATCACCGTAACTTGGAAAAGGCCAACCGCCACAGCCGCCTCGAGCCAATCAGAGAGACGGAGCGAAGGTGTGTGACAAATCTGTGCAGACGAGCACTCTGAGGATATGCTGTCATGTGCCTCTCTCCAATGTGTGTATTGACCAACCGAGACTGTAGCCTTTTCCGTCTGCCAAATTCTGATGAAACAAATTACAGTAGCTACTACTGTAATTACCCCAGGCTTTCATACTTTGGGTATTTGTTCGACAAGAATGTTATGTCCGCCATCCCTGTGAATTCGGCTAAGCACCTATTGGACTCGAATGCTGCATTAGCGTTCGACGTGAATTGGGGCCCATTCGTGTGCTTAACGCCGAAAAAAATGGTGACGGTTGTGTTGCTTGATAAGGTTCTGCAAAGGGTCTATTGTGTCATACATATAGGAAGTGTCATGCTATATAACAATGCATCAACACATACTATTAAACTATATGCTCAGAGGTGTGTTTGTTTTTCGAATTAACAAGTTACAGCAGTGTGCTTTAATGCTATTATCATGTGTGTAGTTTTAAGTATCCTCTCTGCAATGCCTACGAAGGCCCCTGGAAGGAATAAATTAATAAATAACATTTTCACATCACTGGAGTTGGTTTTTGGATGCACCACATGTTCAGGAAAGGTTGGACGAGTCCAGCCCCTTGCAAGAAGTCTGCCAGTCTGGTATGACCCTTCAATTAATATTGAAGGGTCAGAGAAGCGAGTGTCCTCGTAAGGTCCAGAGTGTCCTCGTAAGGTCTCCCTCAAAGTTGGAAATTTTGTGCTTCGTGGAGTGGACACAGAAAATTGGTGTCAGCAAATTTTTAGGTATTGTCATTGGACAACAGCCGACACCAAATCCACTATCACTGCATCGCCGCTCACCTGCTTTGTCGTGCTTACCTCTTGTTGAGGTGATGGACATGAAGAGCTTTGGGGTAATCAGGTATTCAGAATCTTCGATTCAGCACCTTCGGCATCAGGGACAAAGGTCGCCGAAGGTAATCCTTAATCTCCCGTGGTCGCTCCTCGAGACGTAATCGAGGGTCGTTTGGCACGAACCCTCGCCGACCAATTCATTGCTTTGGTAGACATGGTCGGCTTCATGCAGTGGTTGTTGTTGTTGTTGAATTATGTTTATTGATGAGATGAGTGGTTCGGCTGTCTTGGTGGGGTGGCCTGAGACAGGAAGGAGGGGCATGGGGTTTTAGGGGAAAAAGGAAATGAATGATGTGAAAAAAAAGAAAAAAATTAAATGTGATGATGGGTCCCCGTCTCCCTGATGTAGCTCATCAGGGAATCAAGGACTGCTTTTCTGTGCTGCGGTGTTCCCTGGGGTCGGGACCACTCCTCGAGCGTCGCCGGTCTGTCCTCTTCCCGAAGAGATTGGATCGCTTTCTTCCTCAGCCGTTCCAGGCCTGCACAGTCCCAGAGGAGGTGGCGTAGTGTGGCCGTATTGTTCCCGGCGCAGGCCTTGCATCTGGAGCCCTCGATGTCGACGAGCCCGAAGCTCGCTTGTTTGGCCGGTGTGAATGCTGTTCCGGTCCTGATCCGTCGGACTCGGACAGCTTCCCATCTGGTATAGCTCGTTGGCATGTTGTCTTCTTGTGACGGCAGCAACCCTCTGAGGTAGGCCTTTCTCGCCTGCCTGGCAAGTTCAGCCTGTTCCTCCGGGTCTACCGTGTTATTCGTTTTGAGAATGAGAAGTCGGGCCAGTCGCGGAGCCGTGAAATATTTCTTCCGCTGCGGCCCTGTGTGCCCTCTCATTCCCGGGGATTTCGCTGCACCCGGGAAGCCATGTGATGTGCAGGTTGGTGCCACGTATGCGAAGCTCCGTCGCCACTTTCTTACTCTTTTTTATTGTTCGGCCCTTTGGTCTGCTGCTGCGTGTTGCGTTAATCGCTGCTTGCGAGTCTGTAAAAATTCTGGCGTGAGGTGCCGTCGCGCTCTTTCCTGCGATATCCTGGGCCGCCGCCAATATCGCCCTCAATTCGGCCTCCCTCACCGTCGTGCCCGAAGGCAGTAATTCGGTTTGTGTCCTGCCTCTCCTTGCGTCGTGCCAGGCAGATGTCACTTTGTCGCCGTTCTTTGCGGCGTCGGTGTACCGCACTTCTTCGTTTGACGCATGTGTTTCGCACCATGTCGCGTGCATCTTAGCGGCTCTAGCCCTCTTCCCTTGGTTCAAAACTTGAGGCAGAGGCCGATGATCCGTTATCACCTCATCCTGCCACGGAGGTAGCGCCTCTTCCAATGGCGGCTTGTTGCTTGTCTCGTATCCTAGGTCTTGCAGGAATCTACGTCCATGTTTAGTGCGCTCTAGCCTTTGAAACTGAGCGATTGCTTGGGTTTCGGACCTGTCTTTTATGTTGTTCATTTGTGCTTCCTTTTCTAGCATTTCGAGTGGCGTGTATTTGGGAAGGCCCGTGACTACTCGCCTCGATTGGTTGTTAAGTCTCTCGAGCTTTTTCCATTGCGTCTGGTTGAGATTCAGCCAGTTGACACTGTACAGTGCTCGTGACGTGAGAAGGGCCTCTGTGAGGATACGCAGAGCCTTTTCATCTGCTCCCCAGGACTTACTTGTTGTTTTCTTTATGAGCTTGAGACCCTGAGCCCACGCCTTTTCCATCTCCGGTATCCATCTCGTGCTTCTTGCCGTCTGCTCGAAGGTGACTCCTAGGATTCTGATATGTGGCTTTTTGCCGATTTCTCGTCCATTGAGAGTAGCCGTACTGAGCTGCTATTCCTTTCCTGTGGTCCCTAGGGCGAGCGACCATCATATATTGCGTTTTCTCTGATGACGCTTCCATCCCCACCTCTGCCAGGTTGGTGGCTACTTCATCTATGCCCCGCTGCATCGTGCTCTCTTGTTCCCTTAGGGATCCCCCTCGGGTCCAGAGCGTCACATCATCCGCATAGATGGTGAATCCCAGCCCTTCGATCACTCGAAGCCGAGCTGGGAGACCCGCCATTACCATATTGAAAAGGGTCGGCGATAGAACTGCCCCCTGTGACACTCCTCTTTTAAACGGCGTTTCTGGGCCCATGGTCCCTCCGATCTTCACCTGGAACCTCCTGTCGCGCAGGAAGTCTCGTATAAAGTTCCGAGTTCTTCCACGAATGCCGCATGCTTTTGCCTCCCGGACGACTGCCCAGTGCGGCACTGAATCAAACGCCTTGCGTATGTACAGGGCGACCACGAGCCGTGGGTCTTGTTTGTCTTTTTCAGCCAGCACCTCCTCATAGAGTAACCTGAGGCTATCTTGTGTCCCCATTGCTTCGCGAAAGCCCGTTTGCCGGGGATCCAGGCGTTCGTGTTTTTCCAAATACCATTGTATCCTTCTGAGCACGATTTTCTCCATCGTCTTGCAGATATTAGATGTTAGAGATACAGGTCTCATATTTTCAATGCGATCAAGCAGTTTGCCGGGCTTGGGTATTGGAGTGACCCACGAGAGTTTCCAGGCTCTGGGTAAAATACCCTCTTCCCATAGTGTGTTGTACTTGTCGAGAAGTTTCTGCTTCGATTCTTCCGGTAGGTTTCTGAGAGCTTGGTACGTCACCCCGTCCGGGCCAGGAGCACTACCGGTCCTCGCCGAGTAGATTGCCTCGATTAGTTTTCCCATATTTAGTGGGTCTTCCATTCCTTCCTCTTCTGGCGTGCGAATGTGCATTGCAACCGGTCTCTGGTTTGCGCTATTATCTTCTTGGGGAAAGAACAATTCTCCAGCCCTGATCGCCATCTCTGACTCGCTGATATTGAGCTTGAGGGCCAGGTTCTGCGCAGCGTTTCTTCTCTTGCGCTTTGCTCCGTTCAGTCCCTTGTAAGTTCTCCAAGCTCTTCCCAGCCCGTTTCGTGCGTTGAAGGACCCGCAATGGGACCTCCACCTCTCGCGACCGAGCTGTTTAGAGTACTGCCTCGCTTTCGCTGCTGCTCGTTTGAGCTTGATTTTTAGATGCAGCGTCCTGTTCTTTCGGTACCGCTGCAGTGCTTGTAGACGGCTGGCCCAGAGGTTTAGTAGGTGATTGTCCGGTGTTGGGGCTCCAGGCTTTACTAGAACTTTCGTCTTCGCTTCGCTCAGAGCCGTCCGAATGCACTGCTCGATGTCTCGGCTGTCCTCTGTCTCAAGCAGTTCCCTAAAACGATCCCATTTGACTACTGGTCTTTGTTCTTTGCCTCTGTTGCGTTGTCCGTGATGGATTTTCATTCCTACTGGAAAGTGGTCACTTTCAAGGTTGTCTCTCCACGTTGACCAGTCGAGCACTAGGCTTGCAGTGGCCCAGGAGAGGTCCGGGGTGGAGTCATTTTGCCTACTGTGCATTCCAATCCTTGTCTTAGTTCCCGGCTCGTTGCGAAGTGTAAGGCCCGCAGTTTTCATCGCGCGTTTAATTTGACGGCCTTTTCTCGTGCTGTTGGAGTACCCCCAATCTTTGTGTCGAGCGTTGAAGTCCCCGGCTATGACAATCGGATCCCCTTCGGCTAGACCGACAAGTTCGCCTATCCATGCCTTTGCTTCCTTGTCATCTTCCGTTGCCGTTCCTGGTCTTATATAGACGGAGGCTAAAGTCATCCTCTTCCGTTTGTGACTGAGTCTTACGGCTACCACTTCTCTGTTACCAGTGCAAAGTGACGCCGTATCGAGCTGAGCATGTGGTATGTGCCGCAGGACCGCTACTGCTGCCCAGCCTTTCTTCGTCTCTGGGTTCCTTTCGCTCGGCCTTGACGTTGTTACTATGGTCGGGTTCGTGTAGAAACTATAGCAGGGCAACGTTAGGTTCGGGGTTCGTGTTTCTTGAAGAAGGAGTACATCCGGCGGCGGCTGTCTCTCGAATCTCAACCTCAGCTCTGCACTTTTGGTCGAAAATGTGCAGCAATTCCATTGGACAATGCGGGTCTGTTCCGTGGTGGCCTATCCTGTACTGCTATGGGAGTTACTTCCCATGTCGCAGCAACGCCAGCTCCTTCTTGATCTCTCCGATGGCCTCGAAGATCATCTTGAAGCCGATGTGTACGTCGTTCTTGAGTTTATTCATCTCTTTCTCGGCGTCGAAGTCTGATGCCTGCTGGCTTGGCTGTTGTCGTTGGGTAGACTTCGCCCATTCCGGTATCCATGTGGGAAGCTCGTCTTGATAGTTTTTCCCCGATGCCTTGGGTCGCTCCGTGATGGACTTGGCAGCTGCAGCGTAACTCTCCTTATTTTGCGCCGGAGGTTTGGGTGTCATCTTCTTTTTGTCGGGAATTCTTCTTTTTTGGACAGTCGTTACTGGTGGCCGGATGTGGGCCGTCGCAGTTACGACATTTTGGTTCTCGGTCGCACTCGTCCATTCCTTCGTCGTGCACGTTCCCGCACTGACCGCACCTTCGTTCCTTGCGAGGGCAGACATCCGCCTTATGCCCGAGCTCGTGGCAGCTAAAGCACACAATCGGGCGTGGGCGGTATTCTTTCACGCTCAAGATTGCTTGGCAGAAGACGACCTTCTTGGGCAGTGTGTTACCTTCGAAGGTAACTAACACAGCACTTGTGCCTTTACCCATAAGTCGGGCAGCAATAATCCTTGCCTTGTCGCATTTCATGTCTGCGAGCAGCGTCTCTGGTGTCTCTTCGCTGTTGTCTCCCGGGGGGTATATGACATCGCGGATCTGGTTCTTCTCCATTGCTCTGTAGGGGCAAACTGTATACTGCTTGCCGTTTTTCTCTATTGCCTTAAGCCGTAGCAGCTTTTCTGCCGTGCATTCTTCTTGCGTAGTGAGCGTAATAGTGTTGGTCTTTGTCTCATACTGGATTTTGAAATCCTCTTCGCTTTCGATTCCTGCCGTTTCCGCAGCCTGCCTGATGTCCCTGGCTCTGAAGCCATTTACTGCCTCCTTACATACCGGCTTAAGGACAATGGCCCTGGTAGTTTTACTCTCTGGCCTCTCATCGATGGACATAGCAGCGGCTTTCTTCTCGGGTTCTTCGATTGACGTCAGCGAGCGTTTACGGCGGCGCCTGTTCTGGACTAGTGTCCAGGAGTTGTCCTCGATACTTTCCGCCAAAAGGGTGGCTTCTGTCCCGTTAGGTTTAGCATTCTGGCTCTTTAGCGGGGTCTTTGTCAATTGTGCTGCTTGAGCAATCGTGGGATATTCTTGTCCAAGGCATGAGCTCACCTTTTCTGCTGCGGTTGGTTGCGCGCCTTTTCCTTGCTGTGTGGCAGCGAGGTAGGTCAAGAAGCTTACGAAGAGCCTTCCGATATCTTCCTTCGCAACTCCAAATTCGTTCAACTTGTCGAGGGTGGTCAGGTCCAGTACAATTTGGAGGCCGTCCGTCGATGGGCCCGCCGTGGTCGCGGTTGTCCCTGTAGCAGCAGCCTGAGTTTCCGTGCCTCGCATTCCAGACGTTAGGTTTAGCGAGGTATCCATAGTCTCGGGTTCCATATTCACCAAACTGGTCCCTCCCGGATCCAAAATCGACGGTCGGAGGGTGGCGGGAGGTTGCCCTTGATCCATGGGGCCCTTTTCAGGGGCGCGAGTGCCTTTTAAACTCGGAGTTATAAATATATGTCGGCGGAGCTAGGAAAAACACGTCCGTTAGAACGAGCGCTTCGTCGTCGTCCTCTCATGCAGTGGTAGCAAAGTGGTTTTCGGTCGCACATTCGCATCACCTACGTTTTCCTCGGTGTACTTTGTTGAGCACAGACCTACACACGATGTCGGGAATGCTTCGGCGTTAGAGTGTCTCATTGAATTGGCATTGAATACTAAGGGGCAGCCGGTGGCGGTCGTCATGCCATTGTGGTGTAAGTTGCCCTTGGTTTGTCAGATGCCGCTTCGCTCGCAGAAGTCTCGGTTGAAATACTTGTCAAACTTGTTCCGAAACAATCTCGGCAATCAAAAAAAAAAAAAAAAAGCCGGGCAACTGATGGCAGGAAGTAGCTTCCTGATCTCCTCCCAGACAACGTCGTGGATGATGTCGTGGATGCCTGGGAGGCTGTCGTCGAAGTAGTAGCTGGACAACTCGAGTGTCGAGACGCCGGGAAGATGTTCATAGTGGCAGGCTTGGGCATGCAGTGCACATTCCATGTTGGAAGCCTCAGTGATATGAACACTTCGACTGTTGTTTGGGGGTTGTGGACAAGGCTGCCGAAGGTGTTGTCTCTCACATGAGGGGCATGGGATTCTTAGGTTCTTGTCTTCTGTAGCATTAAGGTCGGCGTGGGCGTGGGCGTGGGCGCTCGATCAAGCGCAAAACATCCTCCACGAGTGCGGTGGCGCTCTCATTGGGGCAGTGTCCTGGACAGAATCAAAAATGCGGCTCTCTCTCGTTGATGTTGGCTGACGAATGCGCGCTTCAGCTCGATCTTGCAAACTTCCCATGACGTTAAGGAGGATCCATGGTTCTCAGACCAGCGCCGGCAGTTTCTTCCACGAGAAGTATAGGTTCTGCAGGAGCTGGTTGTCTGTCCACCCAATGTGGCAGGCGACACTGTCATATTGTTCAATCCAGTCCTTGACGTCTTCATACAGCTTGCGTGAAAAAGCGTTGGAGTGTGATTTGCGACGGGCATGCAAACAATGGTGGGAGGGGACACGGTTTGCTGCTACAGGTTTGTCATTGTTGGCTTAGTCAGCTTCGGATTTTCTGACAGGAGACCGAATTCCGGTAATTTTTCCTGGTAGCAGCAACTGGCTCGGATTTCAGGTGCTTCGTGGTGTATTTCCGAGGTTACTCCTTGTGGTATACTCGGTCGTCTTGCGGTTGTTCTGCCAGGCTCGGGTCAGGACTTTGCTTACAGCTCGACAGGGGTATAAGACGCAGGATAGTTCGCCAGCCGTGTCCCATTATCGGGTAACTCGGCTGAAGAGCCGCCGGGTTCATACAGAGTGAAGGGCTATGGGTAAAGTGCCCAGCACCTCCACCTGAACATACGATTACAGCTGAGCATGACCTGCAGTGTCCCAGAATAGTGAATATTGATAGAAGATAGGACTGGAACAAGGATCCGTGACAGTATAACAAAACTCGCAGAAGAGAATCTATCCTGACCACTGAAGAAGCTGCATTGCTTTAGTGGCATTCTGTCCGAATAAATCCTCTCCTTCAGGGTTTGGCGACTGCCGTGGACGAACAGAACTGAAATGGATGTGGGACCACTTTTCTGGTAATGAGCCACTGCAGACTGTTGCCACAAAGCGGCGTGAGCTGGGTACGTAACACGCTCGATGAAATGTCCGGACAGCTTGCAATTCGCGTAACGAGTGTGGATGAAACGTTTGTGTTGACGAAACGTGCGACAGACCAGCGGGATCAATACCTACTGCAACACCTGTGCTCCGTGAAAGTGCACGTCTACGCCGGAACAATTTCGGAAGCAGCACAGGAACTACCAGCTTGAAAGCAGGTCTTCGGTGCGCCGCACACCTGTGCTCCGTGAAAGCGCACTTCTACGCCGGAACAACTTGTAAGCAGCACAGCATCATTCAGCACGGCACGGGAACTACCAGCTTCAAGGCAGCCTTCCGGTGCGCCGCACAACCGAAGTGAGCCCTCGGTCATTTGATCGAAGCTGCACCGCGATTGCACACCGCCAAGCACAACTCACGCAATTTCCGTCGCTAAACTGTGTATCTAAATATATTGCACACGCTTCACTGCAAACCTCGAAGATTCCGATGGTCAACGAGAGCACAGAAACATCGCCTTAAATTTTATCCTAGCGGTATCCGAATCAATCCGAGGTCCGAGCATCGTAGGTCAGATTGTCTCCTCCGTGGCAATATCCCGGTCGGTCACCAGCGAAATGCACACGGTCACCAGCGAAATGCACACCGTTCCTCCGTATTTTCGCGTTATACCTACGTCAAACACCACGCTGAACTCTGAACTCGCTTTCGACCGGCCTCATATGACGGCTTCCGCGTCCGAAATCAACTTGCCGAGACGAACGACAACCAACAAAGCATCCGACAAGCTCCGGCCCAGCTGGGGCCAGCCGCTTCATGGGCGCTGCCATCTTTCCTGTGACGTCACGTATTTGGTTTGGTCATGTGACGTGTGGTCAAATTTGCGTACAATGGCAGCCACCTTATGGGGGTCACTTTCGAGTGCAGACCGGAACCCCGGTTTATCGCTCTAAGCCCCTCTACCTCGTTGGAACCAACATTGCCTTATTAACAAGAGTAGAGAGGTATTGCAGGTGGGGTCTTCAGAGAGAAGGCTTCCCGTGAGCGTGAGTGAACGGGTTTTCAATCCATATGCATCCACGCAAGAAACTTAGTTTGTTGTTATTCGCCATATTGTATTGCTCATAAAACCAACCTGAAATAGATCTGAAACCATATTTTTTTGGATTATGAAAGCAGGAACTAACGTTGCCTTATTAACAAGATAGAGAGGCACTGCAGGGGGGGTCTTCAGAGAGAGGGCTTCACGTGAAAGTAAGTGAACGGTTTTTCAATCCAAACCAACGTTACTAAAACACTCAGTTGGGAAACTCCCATAGAGACAGCTTTGAAAAAGTGGCCCCAATCCGTCTCTGAGCACCGAGCTAATGACGAACACAACGACACCATTTCTCCCGCAGCGGCCACACGAGGAACTGCACGTGACTTCTATTTTGGCTTTAAGAACAGATACAGCGGAAGAGGTTGCATGGGTGCCACCCCCGTAGCCGCGGCGGACGCGCCGCGTCGAAGTACCGAAGTTAAAATGCACCTAGGTCTGGACGCGCTACCCGAAAGGACCGCTGAGGCATGGCTGTACAAAAACAATAGTAATTGTTCCTCAAAACCTTGCGAACTAAAGATGACAAAAACATCACGCGCCCATCATTTGGTACTAAACTCCAATAAATTTCATACAAAAAGAGTCTTTTCCGTTTGTTTTTACGCAAAAACAGGCTTTCAAAAAGCTCAATGTGACCACAGTACAGACAAGTGACAAAGAGTGGCGCTGTTGTCGCATTTAGCTCGGTCTCGGTGGACGCCAGCGGCCCAGGTTTCGACGGCGAGTTTCCCAACTGAGTGTTTTAGAAACGCTGGTATGTATTCACATGCAAATGTGTATATATATATATATATATATATATATATATATATAAAACTGAGAAGAAAAAAACCCTTAGTGAAAAACAGCAACAACGGACGATTTAATCTTCGACGTTTCGGCCGGAGTCCGGCCTTCGTCAGGAAGAACTTTTACAGATGAACGCGGGTGGTATTTATACAAGGCTACGGTCGAGTCCAAATTTCGGAGGGGTGACGGTTGAAGCTTTCGAGAGAGGGAAGCGGAGGGCAGCTCTTATCCGGGTGAAGAAGCTTGACGGTCGGTGCCAAGTTTCAAGGACGGCGGGATTACGGTTGAAGCTTCTTGAGAGGGGGCGCAGTGTGACTTTGTGTCCGGGCCGGCAGCGGTGACCTATATAGACGATAGCGTACAATAGACGAAAGTTACACGCGCAAACTAAAGTGCTGTCTCAAAAAAAAAAAAAAAAAGGAAAGGGCGGCACGGTCACTTGTGTGCATGCAGGCATGCATGAGTCAAACCTGGAAGGGAACAATGTTAAACCTAGAAGTAAAAAGAAATACAATGGATATCAGAACCTGGAAATAAAAGAAAAGTTGATGGTCCAGTTCCGGCCCCAAACACAGTACCACTGTTAACAACAAAATCTACAAAAAAAAAAATGTTTTTGGATTGCTGTTGCTATTCGTCTGTTAGCATTTTAATCGATGCCAGAGTACCGGGGCTTTCATTTATTCCTTGTTTAATAGTGTTAAATCGGTAAATTAGGTAGGATTCACGCTGTTCACGTTCGCGATTTGATTTAAATCCAGATTCTAGGAGTGTCACTGACAATTTATCAAAAGAATGTTTTGGGAGAGCGAGATGTTTGGATAAAGGCAGTGCCGGAAGATTTATGGCGTGAGATTTGTGATTATTAAAGCGCAGTCTAAATGCCGTTCTAGTCTGCCCTATGTATTGCATTTTGCATACCGTACACTCGAATAAGTAAATGACATTCGACGAGGCACATGTTAAGTTCCCTTTAATTTTAATCGAGAATTGCGAGTGCGTGCTGCTGGCCGTGCTTGTGTGGTGCATCTGTTTACAGATTAGACATCCTGGGTGCCTGCAAGGCTTACATTCGTTAGGTGGTAGCGATGAATTTATCCGAGAGTTTACTAGCGCGTCTTTGAGGTTACGCGATCGTCTGTGGACGGGCGGCGGAGAAAAGCTCACCGGAGAAAAGCTCACCGGAGAAAAGCTCACCGGAGATAAGCTCACCGGAGAAAAGCTCAGCGATTTTTTTTTTAACTTAGCGGATTCTGAAGCGGTGTGTGAACCGCTTCAGCCCCAAATATTGTGTCGTGCCTAATAGATAAGTAGGTGTTTGTTGATGTAATCAGCGTCGGCTACGCTGCTTTTTTTCTGTTAATTTCACTAAAAACTTTAGTAGCGAGAACAGCTTCGTCCTGTCGTGTTTGTTGTCTTCACTCCGTCGTCGTCGTTTGAGCGGTTTTCATCGTGTATAACGTTTACCAACTCGCCCTATTCGCTGCGTTACCGAAGTCTACTTCTTATATAGGTCACGAGTAACAACGCTGCCAGTGTGCACCTCTGAAGGTCATGGGTGGCTCACCGTATAATGGCACTCTCATACAAAGGTAACGTGTCGAAACACCAGCACGAACGGCTAGAAAACGTGCATGTCTGTGGAAGAAAGAAACCTCAAATATCCTACTGACTTTTTTATCTTACCTGTTTTCAAAGGTTAACAAAAGTTCAAATAGAATTCCAGGCACCACGTTGTTGCGCATGCACTTTCGGATTTTCAGCATTCACATATTTGATTTTTAGGTTTTAGGCAGACATTATTAAGTTTTCGAACTTTGCCCTGTTTCTGAAGCTCATAAAGTTTTCAGTTTGGCTTTCGTTGCCTACAGAGTGAGCCACAGAAAACACACGCCCGCAATTATTAATTTGGGAGCAATATACCCAATAAGCTTAAAAAATATTACAAAGTAGGACATTTTATTTTTTATTAAGTTCACGAATCCTAAGGATAATAAATTGATATATGTTACGCATGATCCAACAGCCTCCATATATAAAGAAGAGATAAAAACGGTGAGCTTTTCTTCGCATACGCTCAATGGCCGGTGAGCTTTTCTCCGCATCCGCCGGTTTTGCGGTGAGCTTTTCTCCGGTGAGCTTATCTCCGGTGAGCTTTTCTCCGGTGAGCTTTTCTCCGGTGAGCTTTTCTCCGGGATTCTCTGTGGACTACCCCCGGGGCGGATGGAAACGCGCGTTTAAGGCGCTCGCTTTGTTCGAGAATGTTATAATGTCGTCTCAAGACATTATTTACATTAGGATGGTTTATGCTATAAGTTAGACATAGATTTGTGCGTTGTGTGGCGCTTTGCGTGGGGCGCGGGCTGATGAGGTCTGCGCGGTTCAGTTGTTTGGCTTTTCTGATTGCATCGTCGATTATACGGGGTGGATATTTTTGTTTCTCTAGCACTGACTTTAAATTTTGACTGCTCGCATCAAAATCTGTCTCTTTTGAACAAATTCGTTTGAAACGATGAGCTTGGCTATAGGGAATGCTGTTCTTGCAATGGTGTGGGTGGTCGCTTTGATAATGAAGGTATTGCTGCCGATCTGTTGGCTTACGGTACAGGCTCGCGGCGAGTTTACTTTCGTCTATCTTAACGTTGACGTCTAGGAAGTTTATTGCGGTTTGAGAGTACGAATGTGTAAAGCGGATGTTCGGATGAGCAGCATTGTATCGACCTATGAAGTCCACCAGCTCCTCCTCAGTGTGCGACCATACAATAAATATATCATCTATAAACCTTTTGTATATTAGCGGCTTTACGGGACATTCAGAAAGGAACTGAGATTCTAATTTTCCCATGAATATGTTGGCATAGTTCGGGGCCATTTTGGTGCCCATCGCGGTTCCGCTAACCTGCCTAAAGTATTTATTGTTAAATTCAAACGTGTTTAGTTCTAAGACAAGCCTCGCTAGAGTAGCGACGACGTGTCCATCTGGGGTATCCGGTTGTTTGTGGAGTTCGTACATGTCAATTAAAGAGAGTATTCCATCATCATGTGGAATATTCGTATACAGCGATGACACATCGAGTGTAACGAGATATGATTCTTTTGGTATGCATAAATTTGATATTTCTCTTAAGAAGTGAGTTGTGTCTTTAATGTACGAATCCTGAATTGTAGGTATATGTTTAATTAAACTGTCTACATATCCTGATATGGGTTCGGTTACTGTACCTATTCCGGATATGATTGGACGCCCTGGGTTACCAGGTTTGTGAATCTTAGGGAGCATGTAGAAGCGGCCCGGAGAAGGCTGTACCAGTTTCATTAATTTATGTTCGTTAGCAGTTATTCTGCCCTCGTCTAGGAGATCCTTAAGAACCGAGGTCACAATCTGAGTGTGGTGCACCGTAGGGTCATCCGCGAGAGGTTCATAAAACCTTGAGTCATTTAGTTGGCGGTTTCCTTCTCGGATGTATTCAGAAGTGCTAAGAATCACAATTGCTCCTCCTTTATCGGCTGGTTTTATTGTTATGTCTGTCCTATTGCTCAGGGTTTTTAATCTAGCCCGTTCGGATTTAGTGAGGTTATCCCGTCTTCCCGCCTGCCTGCGATATTCCCGCATTATGTCTTTTTGCACAGCATATATATATATATATATATATATATATATATATATATATTATATATATATATATATATGAAAAACAGTAATGGCGAAATTGTAAAGAAGGAAAAGAAATTCTCGATAAACAAATTCCGATCTCCTTAAAAGAGCGCCCACTTTTATAGATTTCGGTTTTGTGTCGTCTGACACGATCGACAACACGGTGGGCAGCACATTACTATCTGATTCCGAATGATCCCCTTTCATAAGCAAGCTAAAACTTCAGGAGCACTAAAACATTTTGCGCAAGAGTCACTTATTGTAATAATTGTATGTTTATACTATCGTGCATATTACATATATATGTCCAAAATACACTCTAAGAAATGCCTGCGTGTTTGCTTACCCGCAAAACACTCAAAGAGCCATTCTATGCGATCTTTGAAATCAGCTCAGCGAATGATGAGGCGGGAACATCCGCTTAGACCTAAAAATGAAGTCTGGGCTATGGCATTACGCAATGCAAAGCGTCATGCTTGCATTGCGTGATGCCACAGCGCACACTTAATTCTGAGTTCTGAACAGATGTTCCGCTTCATCATTTGTTGAGCTGATTTCGTAGATCGCAGAGATTGGTTCTCTGAGTGTTTTGTGGGTAAGCAAACGCGCAGGCATTTCTCAGAACGTACAGATATTTTAATACCTTTACATCTTGACTTTCTAATTGTGACCAGTTTTCCCGTAGTCATATCATACGTTTTATATATGATTTTACAACATTCAATATTATTCCAGAAAATTATGGTTCAAGTCTTTAAATAAAAATTACAATATTCTTAAGATGTCTTTAAGTGAAAGTGGAGCAACTTCCTGGTAAAACAAGAAAACTTTGATTGTCTGCACATTTAGAGGGTAAAATCTCATCTATAATACGTTGAGTAAATCAAACGGATGTTGCATTATTTCTTCTCTGTCAATAAGCTCAATGCTTCAAAATGTATACAGGGTGTTTGTGCCACTTCAGGACGCCATAACAACAGGAGAGACATACTTCCGCTTCTGCTATGCTTAGGGTGGGTGCTGGACGACTCTCGCTTTAATAGCGAGCAATTAGGCGAGAGCTATTCTCTAGAAACGCCCCATTCTCGTACTTTTAACTTGCCGATGCGCACTGGCACGAACCAAATGTCACAAGTGAAGTTCATACGATTATCTCAAGACGAGGGACGCTACCAACGCCGCCGAGCTTCGGTGATCGTAGCTAAGCTGACGGTGCTCGCCTACTTTGATGTGCTGCCAACAGATGGCGCAACGGGACCAACGCGAGGATTCGGCGCCAGCGGTGCCTCGAGCGATCATCTCCGTACAACGACAGATGCCAAGCGGGCTTTTACGGCACGTAGAATTACAAGCTGACACGGGGCTCTGCGAGAGAAACCTTAAATACCAAAGCAAAAAAGACCATACATTAAAAAGGTGGACTTCGCAGAAGCTCGCGTCGCATGGACGGAAGCGTATAAAAAACTTTCGGAAGGTTGTCTGCTAAAACCAATCCCCAGCTCGGGGACCCCTGCGGGGAAACTCGGCGCGTATGTCCGGCGCCTGGGGGAGGTAGGTGCCCACTGCCGATGCCCTGGCGTTCACGAAGTAGTTTAACGTGTTTAAGGACGGCACGCGCTACTCACTGCGGGTCCCCCAAAACGAGCAAAAGCAATGGCCAACCGAAAGCAGCATACTCTCCCCGTAAGTTCGGTCATGTTTGCTTATAAAGCGATAGCTTCACGGGTGACGATTTGCAGAGATTTCAAGCTCGCCGACTGTAATCGCCGCTATGAAAAAAAATCTACAACAAGCAAACAAAAAAACTTTCCTATATTTTATTTTGGCGCGAGGAGAGAAAAGTCGAGTCTTCCCGTCGGCCGCACAGAGCGAAGAAAGAAAAGAGGGGGGGCACCGCGGCGTTCCGCGAGTAACGGCGCGACGTAGAGAAGAGTCTTCCTGTCGTCTGCTACAAACTTTTGTTTTCAAACATTACTCTAGCCGTTATACGAAATCTCGCTGTGGCAGTATCCAGCTGCTACGTGTAAGGTTCGATCGTTTTAAAAATTTCCACCGCGTTTGATTTCACTTTAACATCTCTACATATCGTACCCAACTCGAAACGTAAAGTAGTCGTGCTCGAACTCGTCGCCCCCTGGCAGCTATTCGCTTCATTTCTCTGCTTCACCTTTCCTCTCTCCGCTCATCTCTCGACTCCCTCCAACATTATCTCCTCCCTTCACCGCTGAATGTCCCGGGGAAAAGCTACGCCTTCCCCTGGATCGTCACAGCCGAGCGCTCTTCCTAACGGCGCCGTTCGTTTGATGCTTGCGTTCGCCAACCGAGTACTCATCGGTCCCAGTTCACGGCGACCACCGCCGTGAACTGGCACGCGCATGCAGCGCCTCGACTTAAGGCGCATACCCACATTCGCGTTTGAGCGCGGTGCGTTCCGTAGCGGCAAGCGGACGCGTTGCGTTGCGAAGACCGCCTGCGCCAAACTTGTACGCACAGTTGTGTTGACACGCATTCAACCGCAGTCAAGAGCCAATAAGAACGCGATATCGTCGCTAGTGGCTCACCAATAGTAAGCGAAATCCAAGGCAACATGACGGCGCACAGCGACAGCGTCGAAGTGTTCGATCTTGGGACAATATCGCCGGCTTCCCCGACGTTTTGTCAAGCTTGAACCGTCGCAGCCTTGCAAAATGCAGTCCCCACCGCTCCCCAAACCTAAAAAGCAAGCACTGCGACCGGCGAACCGGATACGTCTCGCCGAGTTGGCCGGGTGGGGCGAGCGGTCGCGTCGCCCCATCTCCTCTTTCGGCTCCTGTTTGGTCGAACGCACCCGAACGCACCCGAACGCACCGCAACGCTTCGGAAAGTTGAGCGAGTCTCTACTCGCTTGCGTCGTGCTACCAAGCGTTGCGGGAAGGCGCGCGTCGCTCCGCAAGCGACCGCGCCTGGCCGCAAGGACTCCGCAACGAACTCAAACGCGTTCAAACGCGAACGTGCGTATGGACTTTTACGCATTTATTTCATGAATCACCAGGAACTCGCGGTGGTCGTCAGCGGCCTCGACGACGCCTACCGCGACGACAATGAGAAATAAACACGTTGCACCTCCGTCCTCAGGTTCGTGACGGCACCATTTTGCCCGCATTACGTGACCGTGCTACAGTTGGCGCTTTGATTTTCGTTCACGTACTCGCACCCTGTATGCTCGATATACCTCGCCTACTACATTTCCATTTAGTATTGGTTTCGGTAGACAGGCGTAAAATGTTCTGAAATCAGCGTCCAACGTGTATTTCAAGATTAAAGACGCTCACACCAGGGGCCGTAATCGATCAGATAAAAAATTACCGCGATAGCACCAATTACTTGATTGATATACGTACCGTATCAGTCATTTGCGCTTGTTCGCGGAGGATCGGATTCAACCGTTTTGAGTATTCCCTCAGAACTTGACCCAAGCGCTGTGCTTCCTCCCCCAGAGAAGCTCTCGTGATCTTGGGGTCTTTGGGATAAGCAGGAGGGAGAATAAATATTACGAGATTTTCTGAGTGGTCCTATAGAAGCGCACAAAGTAATGTCATTCAGATTGTATATGTAATGGAAATAAAAAAAAGAAGGATATATTTTGAATAATGTTGCATAATTGTCAGGTAAGTACGCAACATAGCCGCCTTCATATTAAGGTGGGCTACCAGGATATTCATATAACAAATTGGTAGCGCAAAGGTGAAATACACACTGACGAAACAAGTGCTGGTTCCGTCAGTGCGTTCTTGACCTTGGCGCTATATATTTGTAAAACGCCCTAACACCATTTGAAAAAAAAAAAAAAAAATCTATAAAAACGTCAAGCGTTATAGCGAATGCGACAATTCGCATTTTCTTGTTTAATATTGGAAAACGTTTATATATATAGTTGATTCATCGATCTAATCTACCTTACACAAATCGCATAGCCACTCACCCTGCGTTGAGGTTGGGTTGTTTTTGAAAAATATACAATAAAATATGGACAATGAATATTTTAATTGTATTAGTAAATTCCGCATTGTTAAAGAAAGCATCTGCATAATTATAAATATAAATATTTTGTATTTTTAGCTCTAAAATTTTTGCGCAAAAGTTTAGAAGTCACTGCAACATTCACTATAGCAACTTGTACTCAAAAACTTGGCAAGCGCGATTACATAATGCCGCATTCACAACTCTTCTCGAAATGTTGGTAGCGGCCCTTGTCTCGGATCAGGTCACCAATCTTTGTTTCCCGCCGATATTTTTTCTCAATCTGGCGGACACTCCAATGCAGAGAAAATAAGGGACATCTGGCACAAAATGAAGTGAATCCTTATGCACATTTGTTTAAGGACACCATAACAGTGAAGAAGTATAGGAAAAAGTTTACTTACGTGGATGCGATGCCTGCAAAGTAGAATATAAAAAATAGGTTTGAGCAACGATACTGATTGAAGGCATTGTGCTACTAACCACCTCATTAACAAATTACTGTTTAAACAGCAAAGTAATTACTATCTAAACCGCAGACTCGTACCTTTTACTCCGCTTTGCTTCTTGCTTGCTTCTTTAGTAGATATACTTTGCTTCTTTGCTTCTTTAGTAGATATACATTCGTCTTATTTTAGTCGACCAACCCGCATTTCGGCTTATGAAGCCCCAACCTACTTAAAATGAAAAAAGTAAAAAAAAGTAAAAAGAACAACAACAATAAAGATGCCAAAATGAAATGTCCTTGCAATACTACAAAAAAAAAGCGTTATGCAGTAAAAACCTAGTGAAAAAAGATTTACACCTAACTTATTCTTAATTTTTTCAGCAACGCACTTGTCTAGATCTTGAAGAGCTCTACTTTTAAATATTTGTCCCGTTGCCGCAAGATGGGGGATCGGTGGCCGAGTGGGCTAGCGCTCTTGGCTACTACCGCACACCAGCTTGGAGCACGTGGAGCGAAAGCTCGAGCTGCAGAACCCAGCGACCCTGGGCTCAATCCCCACCTCTGCCCGTTTCGATCTGGATGAGCATCGTACCGGCGTGTGGTCGTGTATCACTACTGCGTGTTGCACGTTAAAAACCCCAGGCTAGTGGTTGTACTGCAATAGCTAAATCTCTTATCTACAGCGAGTCACTTGTCGCAACTTTGAAATGGCGGACCTACTACACGCTGTCTAAATATCCACAAAACCTCAATTACTTTTCCGAGAGAAAATCCCTTTAGTTCTATATTTAGAACGTTTTTGATAATACACATTTCTATTTACATAAATTTAGGAACCAGACCGAGAGTTTGTGCAGAGCTCACAGCACACCAAGCAACACATTCTCGCGTGTAAAACATTTTCTAGGTTTGAATAATCTTAGTCCCGTTAATTGCACGTCTCAAATGACAATCCCGGTAATGTTAGCATCGGAAACCTAATTTTAAGAGGCGAATTTTTAACTCCTCCCTTTCTTCATTTTCGATCTCCTTTATGCACGGCATTACCGTACGCCCATTACGCGAGGTCAAAGTTTTGGGAAGGTTACGCTATGTTCAAGTTAAGAGAACTAGGACTTCAGCGGCGGCGCAGTCCAATTTAATAGGGTCTTACAGTAAGAAAAAATACGTCCGACACCGTCTCCACGGGTCTACACGAGTTTCTGCAGGTTTGGACGCCAAGGGTCCTATATTTACTTTTAATTGAGAAACGCATTACAAATCCTTACGAGACTAGCTATTTAAGCGATTTCCTTTTACGGTAAGGTCTTACCTTCGAGATCTTCGCTTTTTGAGACCACGGTGCCTTCGCCGCTTTCAGAATGCTTTCCGTTCAGACAAAATCTATTATTTTTCTCACAGGACCGTGTTATCTTACCTATTCTACGCAAGACACTATGTATCGCTGTTCGGCGAACTGAACAGTCGATTTGCACTTTCCAACTTATCTCAAAATCTTATCACGTGTCCTCGATCCTTAGCCTAGTACAGACATGAAGATTTCACGTGATGCTGCGCAGCAATTATGTCTTGTTTTAAAAGGCGCCTGATTCCTTAACCACGAGAATTTCCAGAACGATCTTTAGATTAATACTACCCTGTTACAAATTTTGTTTCTAGAGCTAGACAGTTCCAATAGTCTGTGACAGGTTCAGAGTTTATGGGAAGCTGTTTCCACCTTTTTTCACTTTAGCCGAGCGAACGCTAGATAGGAAGTTGTCTCCCCTTTACCGTTCGCTTTACTAAACTGAAAAGAAGTGACAGACGCATTCCCTGAACTGTCTTCACTTGGCGCCAAGGGTGCACGTGGAGTGCGCACCGGGTAACTATGCCTAGCGCCAGTTCTTCTGCTTCTTTCGCGAGGGTCGTGGTGACGTCAGAACGCCGAGCTTTGATTGGTTCTAATGGAAGGGTAGTGGGTAGACTCCAAGGGAAGCTGCCTTGAGGTCTACGCACTATTCTTCATTCCCAACAAAACCAGAGCTCTGCGTTTTTACGTCACCAAAACACCTGAAAAAGAAGCAGACGAACCTGCGATACGCATTGCTTCCTCCTTTGAGCCGCACGCCACCAGGATTGGCGCACTTAAATACTTCTATTCGCTGCGCGCACGCCATAGGTGGGCACGCGTGGGCACGAGTGGGCAGGGGTGGTGCGCGCCGGCTCGCCAAATAAATCCACGGGTTTTCTTACAGTTCAGTATAGTGCCACCCAATCGGTAAAAGGCACACTGTTCTGATATCGCTTTTAGGCCGTCTTCACTATAGAAAAACCTTGCGGTGTGGGTTGTGTGTTCCTCCATGCAACATAAGTATAAACTATTCATGGGGTTACGTTCCCCAACTGGTTTCGGCATCTCTTCTAGGCCAATGGAAGCGATTGAACGAGAAATCGTTGATCGAAGAGTGGCTTAATGTCTAAAATTGAGACAAATGGCAGTGATTTCGCGTGTTGTCGTCGAAATATTAGGCTTTTCTGGTTGACCGAAGTTAGCTTGTCTGGAATCGACAATGATTGTAAAGAAGCGAAACGACAACCTACGATTCGTCATTTAGCATTCACGTAACATTGATCCCACCGCACGGTTGATTAGTTTTCGAAAAGAGAACCGCTCATTAGCATCCCTGTCATACGTTCGAACGACATCTTTTGCAATTGTTTTAGTGTATGCATTACTAGAACATATCGCGACAGATCCACGTCAATTGAGCGTGGGCCAACATGTTTATAAGACATTGGGAAGGGTGCAACTTTGGTGAACAAAACATTACCGTCACTACACCAGTCACTGCAATCATCGTCGGTTGTAAGACCAAAGAAAGTAGCCGATTATTCCAGAAGAAGGCTTGAAATACATTTATGAGTACCTTTCCCGTGCAATATAGACGACATGAAAACTCGGAGCTGCCGCACCCTGTCGCTTTCCCGTTTAACATCCGACAACAATGTCCGGGGGGCGGAGCGTTCTCATTCAGTTCGCACGCCATTACACAGATGGCGTGGTAGTGGATGCAGACCTGTGGAGGGTCCATATCATCCATTGAAGATTGCACTCACGGCATACGCAAGCTAAGCGAACCGTGGCGTACAGTAAACGACTTAATTTTCGCGAAGACCAACTTTTCGCAAATTTCGCGAATCGCCTGCAATTCGCGCAAAATAGGTCCCGCGAACAATTCCGGTAAATTGTAAACACATTCGAATCGATATTGAGATCCCACCGTGTCATGAAAATGAGAAGCAGTGAAGTATATTTAAATCTAGCCTTGACCCAAATCGCGAAATACTGAGCCGGCGAGAAATACGTCGTTCACAGTATTTTACTTTGAGAAACCTGGTACAGTGGCGGTGGCACCCAACAGAATTCGCAATTACCCCTTACGGACTGTAGACGCTTTGCAGAAGCTTTGAATGGGCGCCTAGCATTACCGACCTTCGGTTTTGTTTCCCCCTATTACGTGTATTTCACTAGATCAGTCTGTATACGACATAAAAAAATAAATTTTATCTTCTTGTGAGAGATAATGTGAAGATCCGCGTGGTTGTTTTTGGCCAAATAAAATAAAGCTTATTATTATTATTACTATTAGTATTAATATCACCATCATCATCATCATTCCCACAGAAGGCCAGATTATTGTCATTTTGCATTGTACGGAGTCCTCTGCAGCAGTAACTTTTGCGGAAAGTCGTTAAAGGGACCATGAAACGATTTTAAAATCGAATTTCATTCACCGCACGCCGTAAAAGGTATGAAAAGAAACAGAAAAACACAAATATAGGGGGCCAAAGAAATTATTTGCTATAAAACTTTTAAAAGAAAACTGGACTCTTTTGCGCGTCCTTTCCTTCGAAAGCTCTCTGCCTTTTCACTGCGATGCATCCGCGGAAACGCAGCACGTCAGCCGAATCCACGTCGCCTATTGGGTAAGAGCCTACCTCACCAGCACCGCGATCGTAAACAATATATAGCCGGCGAATGTTTCCAAAAAGTTTTGTTAAGTAATATTCAGATCCACATTTTGTAGCATAATTAGAGATGTGACGAAAATTGCCAAATTTGATAATGCTGAAAGCCAAGCGCCATCTATCATGTGGTAAACAAAGCAGGGGCGGAAGGGCCGACCGGCCGACAGCGTTGGGCTCAGTTACTTGGCCGCGAAGTGTTCTTCTCGCGCGTCCTGACTTCAAGCAGCAAGAAAAAAAGTACATGAAACAGACCACGACGAACAAGAACCCTCGATCCACAAACACCCGAGAAAAGTCAGAACGGCCACGAATTCACCGTCCCGCGACCAAGCGAGCTCGGCAGATAGGCCTAGCAGGCACCCCGAAGCAGGCACCGTGACTCCGGCGCACCGTTGCTTCGACGGTACTTGGCCAAGAGCGTCTGCCCACGACCGGCTGGCGTGCTGAATGGAATATGCCCGCGCGACCCTTGTCGACCCTTCCCGTATTTTGATCGGTGACCTCAACTTTAGATTAAGGGTGAGGTCAATCTCTTCCCCTTGGTTTCCGAGGCAGTGTTGACGAACACTGTCGTCAAAAAGTAACTCTCGTCGATTCTATCTTCTTAAACGCCGTATGGTTTACCTTCGTAACACGGAATGTACACTTGGTTATTAGTATGCCATTTTTATTTTGACAGACTGCACGTCACTGTCGAGCTATAACAGTTCGTGGGAGCTACGTGCAAAGCCGGTCCAACCTTCCTTTGCCGAGTGTCGCGTCAGTATCGAGTTGCAATCGTAATTATCGGTCCCGAAGCGCTTACCAACAGCGCGAATACAGCACTTCCATCAAACGCGCGCGTCCGCTCCGAGTGTGAACTGGTATTTACGTGGCTCGTGCTGACACGCTCGTAGTTAAAACGTATCTTTCTTAACGTCGGCTCGCTCCTCCATCTCCGAGGCCGCGAAAAACGCTGCGGCCATCGGTCTCTATCTACGTCGCTTTGCAAACGACTGACACGGGCCGCCTATTACCAACAATGACAATTGGGTTGACTTCTGGAGTCTTCAGTGGAAGACTCGCCGCACTTCCCAACAGGCATATTGGCGTATGGGACTAGTCCCATGCTGTCGCTCTAGCGTAACATATCTAATTGAATCTCGCTCAGCTGCGATGTGTCCATGGCTATCGCGGCGATGAGAGGCGCCGATTCAGAATCAGAAAATGCATCGGTGACATCCGCGCCATCAGCGCAGTAAAACCTACTGGCACACCGTCAACTCGCGGCTGCTAACTGCCGCTAACGCTCCCATTCTCCTATCTGCCGAGAGAACTTCCGGTTCCGGAAACAGGGTTCGTCACGACCGTCAAAATTACGCCGCAGCTTGTTTTGCGGTCAGTTGGAGAGAAAGAAAAGCCGATATTTCATTTTTTTTTTGTGTAGAAGTTAATAAACCGAGACGAAAACGGATGCCCGTTCGGCATGCAGTGAACATTGACGGTTTAATGTAAAAGTTATGTGGACAAAAGTAGAAAGGTCATTTCATGGTCTCTTTAACGCCCGGTTCGGTACTAGTTACCGAAGCGGGCATTAAAGGGACCATGAAATGACCTTTTTACTTTTCATCTCAGTAAGAAAAGAGAAGGCTGGGAACGTCGGATGTAAGGCTGTAATTTGGCGCGTACTAGAAAGAGCGGAAAGGGGAAAGCCTTCTCTTCTCTCACCTTCTAGGGTTGTCTGCTCCTTTGGATGGACAAAACCAAGGACATGGCTGGCATGCAAACTAGGTTTTAAAATCTCGTTATTTTGGTAATGTCAGGTGCAAATACGCAGGATTAGGTAACAAGTTTTCATACAATGTTACACCCGATAAAACGATATATAACCTAACACAATCCTGCTATCCCAGAATGTCTTTGACCTACTTGTGAGGGAAGTGTGTTTATTTTATTTGTATTTTCCATTATCTCTTCTAGAAGGAAGTGTATGTACAGTAGCACCCCACTACTTTTGTCATATCTTACCGGCGATTGTGGTGCCTTAGGTTTATGTTTATGTCCCCTGCTAACAACATTGTTTCGTCTTATAGGTGTTATCTTCACTCCTGAGTGCAACAGTATTTTTTTCCTTTCTTGGTACCCATTCTATCAACTGCATGTAATATCTGCCTTACTGATTTCTCTTTCTGATGCTTTTGTTCATGTTATGATATGTTACATGTACAAAAAAAATACTGTATGTAACCACTCCTGCACTGCCTGCCAAAAGGCAGCTGGCAATAATGTATACATAAAAAATAAAAAAAAATCACCTCCCACGCAAATAATAAAGGAAAGTTATTACAACGTTGTAAACAGTGTAGTCGGTCTGGCGCCTCCAGAGAAAATGGAATGCGGTTGAAGAAGTGCTTTGTGCAAGATAGACTTTGTTCTGGTTTAGGAATTTAGCAACTATGTGTCGAAAATCGAGATTAGAAAGAAAAAAAAAGAAGAAGAACGTGTTCAACAATTAAAAACAATAACCGCGTCATTTTTTTATGAACAACGAATTTTCACAGAATGTATTCCCTGTTAGACATGGCTATGAAGACCTTAGAAGGCTTAGAGTATCGCAGGTGTTTGTAGCGGTATACTTGTAACCAAAATGACGTTTTGTGGTGATTACTCGTAGGTTGTACTCGGGGACAGACTTGTAAGTAATCCGTAACAAGTAACGAAATTACTTGTAATCCCTTACATTTATCAGTAATTTAGTAACGGAATAATTACATATTTTCTAGAGTAATTTTAGAGTAATTCCCTTCCATTTTTGCGTAACAGATTATTTGTAATCCGTTACATTTTTTACAGAACCAACCCCCGCCCCCCCCCCCCCCTTTTTCTAAAAAAAGTTTTTTTTTGGTAAAGTTGAGGTGGAGTCACACTGTCACGCGAATTGACCTGCGCAAAGGGAGGCTTGGCAGTCTTCAGTTCCGGAAAGCCTTTTTTTTTGCAACACCAAGCCCATGAATCCAATTTTTTTAGGCCCTAAAAACAATGTGAAAAAGTCCAAATAAGCATTTCTACAAAAAAAAAAAAAAGGGGGGCAAGTTATATCCGCTTTTTAGTCCCTTTGTTTCTTCTTTGCGATCGAAGACGGGGAGAGGACACCTTCTCGGTTTATAGACCTTTTCCGCCAATTCTTGCCCCCGACCGCCAAGTCGGCATATCCGGTATGGGCGACGAAAAAATATTAAAACGTTTCAACCTGCAAATAGTAAAAAAAATAGAGGGGAGACAAAACAAGAATCGGTGACAGTTACGCTTATCTCTTAAATGCACTCTATTGGTGTGGCGACGTTAAAACAATGTTTTCGCCCATACTGGAAGTGACGATATTTCAAGATGGCGGCGCCCTTATGAAAAAGGTCTATAGTGACTACGACAATTTTCATAATGCCACAACGCGAGACAACGCTCCGTCTACCCTAAAATGTGCTAAAAGAGATGTGATAATACGTGAAGGTGTTATTGTCACAAGCATCGTCGTTCGTTGCCGCAGACTTATCTTCTCTTAGGTGCCAATTATTTCATTTTGCGTTTATTCTTTATCGACCACTGCTCGGGGAAAAAACAACATGAAAGGTCAAACATATAGATTTCTGTTATTTGTAAAAGTATCAAGACATGGTTCACAGAAGGCTCTTCCGCCCATTATTAGTTTTTTTTTTTTTCCGAAAAGTAGATCACAAGTCTTAAAACTCCTTGAGTTACGGGTCTTCCCTTGCCTTGTTTTTTTATTGTGAACCTTCAAATTGATTGTTTGTCTCCTCATCCAAGGTTGTGACCCTTTAAAAAGCTACTTGTTTTTGGGTACAAAGTGCCCTCTACAGCAATTCAGCGCATCGCTAAGCACACCAAAAGCAACTCTGTGTCTAAGCAATTACTGAACCAGTCGAAGTTTGTTTCTGGATTTGTGGTATGTGCTTACATCGATCGACCGTAAGTAACCCTGCGTTAGTTTCCGCAAAGCAGTTTTTCCATAAACATCTGCAAAAATCTAGCAATGAACGACCCCTTATAGTTAAATGAAACACGCCGGTTGTGTAACCAGATGGAAAAGGTTTAGATTACAAACAATGTTAAGCAGACTTGACCTTTTCAGTGCAGAATAGGTGGGCCAATCTGAACGTATTCCAATCTATTTCCGTTAACAGTGAAGTGCCCATACACCAAAATTTTGTTCCTTTTCTAGAGAGGACAGATAGAATATAATAAACCGAATCCAAGATATTACGTCTCCCATATGAAGCTCGGTGGAAATTCTAGTACAGCGGTACGGAGGCAGTCGCAGGACTTCGTGGCTGTGGGCAGCTGCCAAGGTGTCGATCCGGTACACGGTGTTGGGTGTGTTGACCTTCTTAGAAAGCTCGAGGAGTTCAGCCCTCTCCATGTAGGCAGACCATGAAATTCCTTTCTTTGTGAGATGTCGCCTTTACGAGTTGACGACGTAGGGGCTTTTTCTAGAGCAACACTGTGGTATGAAGCATTGTCCATCACTATGATGCTTCTGGGAGGTATCTTGGGTAGGAGCTGGCTTGAAAACCACCCTTCAATGTAGGTGCCATTCATCTCGGAGTGGTAGTCCGCAGTGTTGGGAGCTGGGACGAAACGAACCAGCTCGGACAGAGTTTGGATTCGAACTGCTTTATTTGCTCGCGCTGCAGAGGCAGCTGAACCTCGTCGTCGTTCATGGCGTAGGCTGGCTTTGAGTGTCGCTACAATGCTCCCCCCTGTTGAGCCGTGGGCCCAGGTGGAAGGATCCATGTGATGTGCTTGGTTCTTGTTGCAAGCGCCGAAAATGCTGACGGGGCAGGAGCGGTTGCAGGGTATGTAGGAGATATGGCTTCTAAGTAGGCCGGCTTGACACGGTCGGTCGTGACGTAGTCACGACCGCCGTTTATATCTAGTGTAAAGGTCTCGGCTTGCCAATCCAGCACTCTGCACAGGCCGTCGTAGGCCGGTTCCGATGGTCGACGGACCTGGTCGCGACTTAAAAAAACATGCGAGCATGTCCGAAGGTCTTGGCTCACGAATACGTCTCGATGGCTCTGTTGAGCTGGAAGCACAGGCCGGAGGAGACGAAAGGTTTTTCGCAAGTCGTCAACGTAGCCGGTGGGGTCTTCTCTTGACTCGAAGGGAAACGAAGACAAGAATTCGCCAGATAGGCGCAGTGGTGTGCCGTAGACTAAATCGGCTGTAGAACAGCCAAGATCTGCCTTGAGCGCTGAGCGAAGGCCTAGGAGTACGAGGGGAAGGTGGTCGGCCCAATGTTCCCGCGGCTCGTAGCTGGCGAGAGCTGCCTTCAACTAGCGGTGCAGCCGTCCCACCATGCCGTTGGCCGAGGGATGATACGAGGTAGTGTGAATGTGTCGGACGCCCAGGACGGAGACGAAGGCGGCAAAAAGGGAGGATTGAAATTGCCGTCCCCTGTCAGTGGTGACTACAGCACGGCAGCCGAAACGGGACACGCAGCCGTCGATGAAGGCTGTAGCGACTGTCTTTGCCGTCATGTCAGGGACGGGGAATGCCTCGGGCCATCTGGTGAATCTGCCTGCACACGTCAGCAAATAGCGGGCTCCCCGTGATGATGGAAGGGGTACCACTAAGTCTATGTGAACGTGTGCAAACCTGGAGTCCGGTGGTCGGAAGGGTGAGATGGGGGTGATTGTGTGTCGCGTGATCTTGACGCGTTGGCACTGCACGCACGTTCGTGCCCAGCAACGGATATCCTTGTTCATGCTGGACCAGAAAAAACGAGCAGTTATTAATTTCTGTGAAGCACGGATTCCTGGGTGGCTCTTGTTGTGCAGGTTGTTGAAAACAGCGTGACGAAATGCTGGTGGTACGACTGGTCGGGACACGCCAGTTGTCGTCTCGCAGGTAACTGTTGTTGGAGAAAAGGGCAGAGGCAGACTTGTACACGTTACTGAAAAATAGTAAGGAATTACAGTTACAATTACTCAAGGCTAAATTGTAATTTTTTACAGTTACAATTACCCTCTCATAAAAGTAAATGGCCGTTACCCCCAAAAGTAATCCGTTACTTTCGTGGCGTTACTTTCAACAATATTTTCCTCAAATAAGAAACAAAGGGAAGAAGGTTAATCAAGTTCTTATTGTTGCCGCCCCACCTGTTCCATTCATTGACCTTGAGTATTTTGAGTAGCAGCTGACTCTCGAAAGTCTCATCAAACATATTGCCTTATTTCTTACTGAAGATGTCGACTGATACGCTGATCACCCTTTGAACTTAGGCACTGGGTGAAGGGCCATATTGTGCCTCACGAAGATTTATTGCTCTGCATTGAGCTTTTTCAGCGAAGCAATGGAAGTACTATTTAGCTCGAAGATAGAGCAAAGCTTCATCGTTGCAGCCGTTGCCTGATATTCGAGTTTTAGTAGAGTTGGTAACATTAAGGTGATAGTAAAATAATTAATAAGGCTTGGCTCGATATGGTTCTTTCTTTTGTTTTGAACCGGTTGAGATTCGGTTGAGACGTTGGTGAATAAGAGTTTTCAATATATAAAAATAAGTAATCAAGAAAAAACACCAGGACACTCATAACAACAATTAATTAGAATGTTGGTTAAAACAAGGAAATGTAAAGGCACGTTTGCTGTGTGTACCTTTCTTGGTGCCGTTCAAAAACGCACGGACCACGGACCGACTGCAGTTTACTCCGATGTTCTCCAAACGTCCGCTGATGCCACGGGCAGTGAAGGGTATACTAAGCAAGTCACACCATGGCCCCACTCACGAGTGTCACTCTCCCCTCAAGCCCCGAATATCAAGTCTACGGCAGCCACCATTATGTCTTATTTGTAAAAATATTTGCTTGAGATAAGATGCGTCCTGCTGGGGTAAAAACAGCAAGAAGAAAAAAGGAAAACTGTTACTATTTTCGAAGTGCTCGCAAAAAGCTGACTCACAAAAAGGGTGACGGAGATGCAGATAACCTTGCTGGAATTCACAAATGAAGTGGGCCAACCCTAGAAGTTGGACTGCAAAAAAAGTAAATAGCTTTTAAAACAGGGTAAAGTAAGGTAAAAGATAATAATAAAAAAAAGTAAAGTAAGGTGAAAGAAGCAGAAAAAAATACATCCTGTTTTCGAAAGGAAGATGATAAGTGTGCAGCAACGAACGAGGATGCTTGTGGCAATAACACCTTCACATATTATCACATCTCTTTTAGTGGATTTTAGGGTAGACGGAGCGTTGTCTCGTGTTGTCAAATTATAAGAATGGTCGTAGTCACTATAACCAAGAAGGACATTGTTAATTCTTGTTTGTACACTTACCACCTCGAGCTTCTCGAAGAGGGATCGCAAAGAAAAAACAAAATGACTAAAAAATAAAACGGATATAACTTGCCCTTCCTCCTTTTTTTTTTTTTTGTTTTTCTTCTTTTCTTGTAGACATGCTTATTTGAAGTTTTTGACATTATTGTTAGGGCCTACAAAAAATAGATTCAGGGACTTGGTGCTGCAAAAAAAGGCTTTGGGGTAACCGAAGAGTGCCAAGTCTCCCTTTGCGCTGTCACTGCGCTCGACTTTACCAAAATAAAAACAACCCTTTCTTTAGAGGGGGGGGGGGGAGGGGGTTGGTTCTGAAAACAAATTGTAACGGATTACAAGGAATCCGTTACGTGAAAAATGTAAGGGAATTACTTTAAAATTACTTTAGAAAATATGTAATTATTCCGTTACTAAATTACCGATAAATGTAAGGGATTACAAGTAATTTCCTTACTTGTAACGGATTACGTACAAGTCTGGGCAGAGGTACGTCAGCAAACTTCAGTGATCCAGGAGCGGCACGCAAGCGTTGCAGCTCGGGATCGTTTGTTTGAGCGGTTGCCAGCTCCTCCCAGTCCACCGGATCTGCTGAAGAAATAGCACTGACACGGGAGAGTGCTTCCGCTGCAGTGTTTTCATGGCCTTTGACATGGCGGATATCGACGGTAAACTCTGATATAAAGCAGAAGTGCCGGATGTCACGTGCTGTGTGGTCGCTGTAGTTTCGTTGGAATGCGAACGCCAAGGGCTTATGATCTGTAAGAACATGGAAGTTCCGGCCCTCGAGGAACTGGCGAAAGTGTTTGATGGAAAGGTACACTGCCAGAAGTTCGCGTGCGAAAGTACTGTATTTTTGTTCTGGGTTCTTGAGTTTGTGGGGAAAAAAAAACCGAGAGGCTGCCAGCCATTGACATTCTGCTGAAGAACCGCACCGACCGCTACGCTTGATGCGTCGGTGGCGAGTCGTAGCTCTGCGTTTGGAACGGGGTGAATGAGCATTGCAGCGTCAGCGAGCGCCTTTTTCACTGAAGAAAAAGCAGACGTTGCATATTCGTTCCACTTAAGAGGCGCAGAGGGTTCTTTCTTGGTGGCGAGAAGATCTGTCAACGGCTTCATCAGTTGCGCACAACTCGGTAGGAAACGGCGATGAAAATTTAGGAGACCTAGAAAGTCGCGCACTTTCTTCAGAGATGTTGGCTGCGGAAAGTCTCGAATGGCCGTAACTTTTGCATCTAAGGGTTTGATGCCTTGCGGTGTTACCTGATGTCCCAGACAATTGATGGTCGTCACGCCGAAGGTGCATTTGTTTTGGTTGATGACCAACCCGTAGTCATCAAGGCGCGTGAAAAGAGCGCGCAGGTGCTCCTCATGCTCGGCCTCTGACGTGCTGGCGACCAAGAGATCATCGAGGTAAGCAAAGACGAAGTCTAGACCTCGGGTGACCTCGTTGATGGTGCGTTGAAATGTCTGGGCGGCATTCCGCAAACCGAACGGCATCCTCACATACTCAAAGAGGCCAAATGGTGTTGTGATGGCGGTCTTTGGTATGTCGGCAAGCTCAACCGGAATCTGGTGGTATGCCTTAACCAAGTCGATCTCGGAGAATATCTGGCAACCAGCCAGATTCGTTGTGAAGTCCTGTATATGGGGCAGCGGCTAGCGGTCAGGCTGGGTGTTGGCATTGAGGGCGCGGTAATCGCCACATGGTCTCCAGTCGCCTGGGTCTCTCTTGGAGACCATGTGAAGTGGGGAGGACCAGTTGCTCGATGATGGACGAACAATGCCAAGTTCGAGCATATGCTCAAACTCACGACGAGCAATGGCCAGGCGTTCTCCAGACAGGCGTCGAGGACGAGCGAAAGCAGGGGGGCCAGAGGTGACAGTGTGGTGAGTTATTGTATGCTTCACCGGCGACTCCCTAGTGTGTGGCCTCGTGATCTTCGGAAAATTCGCGAGAATTTTCTCATAGGCCGATGATGGTGAAAATGCTCGAAGTCCTGTTGCCCATGGTCATCCGTGGTCATGGAGAGCACGCCGTTCACGGAGAGACGTGTCGTCTGATAGATGAGACGTCGTGAATAGATGTCGACGGCCAGCTTGTAGAAACTGAGGAAGTCCGCTCCCACGATGGCCTGCTTAATGTCGGCAACGATGAAGAGCCATCCGAATGTGCGGCGCAGTCCAAGGTTTATCGCGAGGGACTGCTGACCATAGGTTGCGATGCGGGAGTTGTTGTTCGCCAGGAGCGGAGAGGTCTTTTGTTTGCGTTGTCAGACTAGAAGAGAGGCCGGTAGAACGCTGACCTCGGCCCCCGTGTCGACCAGCAAGCGATGGCCAGCCACCTTGACAATTATATAAAAGAGGCGGCTTTCCTGTCGAACGGTGTCACTTGCCGCCGTCAGTGCCCGGTCTTCATAGTTTCCCGCCGAAGAGCAGGGTTGGCTACACTTGCGGGCATCGTTGCCGAAGGTACGGTGGTACCAACACATGCCCGAGCCCGAGTCAACTTGACTGCTGTTGGAGAGGGTGGAGCGCTCTACTCAGGTTCAGTAGGAGCGCAGGCTTCGGCGGGAGTGTGACCGTTGTTGACGACGTCGTGACCAGGGTACGAGGGTGGCAAGCTGACGACTCATGGTCTCGACATAATCCTCAAGACGCGACAGACTGCAAACTTCCGAAGTTGTTATGGGTGCTCGGTCAGTAACAGCCCTGATGCCAGGGGTTCGCGAGTAGTCAGCGACATGGTCGGCAAGCTCAGCGAGCCTGTCTAGCGACGTGTCTTCCGCAGCCGCTACAACCGGGAGCATGGTCGATGGAAGTTGTTGCAAAAACAACTCACGCAGGAGTTCGTTGTTAGGGTCCGGGTTCTGGGCTCCCAGCAGCTGACGCATGCGATGGAGAAGCTGGGATGGGCGTCTGTCACCGAGCTCCTCGGTGTTGAGGAGTTGTTGAAGTCTGCTGCGCTCCGACTCGATCTTGCGGTCAAGGATGGCGGCTTTCAGTTGGTCGAAGGGGTTGACCGGATCCGGAGCTGCGAGAATGTCGGCTAGCTTCTCGGCGACGTCAGCTGGTAAGGAGGACACTGTGTGCAGGTATCGCGTCTCCTGACTGGTGATGTGCCGGATACGGAACTGGGCCTCGACTTGCATCAGCCACACGGTCGGATGTTTTCGCTAAAATGGTGGTAGTCGAAAATTCTGGACCGCTCCCAAGATTGACTGGAGGGCGTCGCCGTCAGGAGCGTTGGACGCGCCGGAATGACCCATGAAGCAGCAGACCTTGAAGGAGCGAGTTCGATTCCGGGTTACCAAATTTGCTGGGAGCTGGGACGAAACGAACCAGCTCGGACAGAGTTTGGATTCGAACTGCTTTAATTGCTCGCGCTGCAGAGGCAGCTGAACCTCGTCGTCGTTCATGGCGTAGGCTGGCTTTGAGTGTCGCTACAGCAGTGTTGCCTTTCTTAGCCCTGAAGAAGTCGGCAGCACCTTCGACGAAGCCTGTTTCGCTGGTCCCAGCATGCGCTAGATCCAGACGGCCTCATTTGCCAGACGGCGCTGCCACTCCTGTCGTCAAGCCCATCAGAAACTCATCCTGCGAGGACTTAGAGTCTTCTCTTGCCAAACAAAGTGTTTGGCGTGTCCGGCGTTCACCCAAGTTTCACCAAGGTTGACGATAGACCTGCACAAAACAGGGCAGGAAGAAACATGTCCACCTTATAATGTTATTTCAACTGCTGTGATAATTCCAGTATCACAATAACGTAACAGGACATATATCATTTGCTGAGTCAGGCTTAATGTTGCACACTAGTTAACTATGGAAAAGTAAAATGATGTTATGCGCTAAAATTCTCTTGAAATCTACGTACCTCAATTCGCCTTTTGCAAGATCCGACCGTGCGTGCGCCGTCTGCACTTGGAAGCCAACCACAATGTTTCTCGTCGCGCCCGTAAGATGGCGCCACAGCGCAACGCAAAAGGCGATCGCCTTTTGCAAAAACCTATTGGGCGTGCCCGTCTGTACTTCGAGGCCAACCATATTGTTTCTCGTCGCGCCCGTGAGATGGCGCCACAGCGCAAGGCACAAGGCGAATGGGGCAATCCGTGAGATGAGCAAGCTGTTCCAATAGGTCAAGGACGACGTTTGACGTTTTTGAAATTATGTTCAAAGCTGGAAATATGTGCGACGCGAAGACGGCGTACATGTTTTACATAAGTAAATTCATATAGCACGATCCTTACCTGCCCTCTCTTCGGAATTCTTTGATGGCTCGCTGATGCCTCCGACGCCAGGAAATGATGTCGCTGCGCTCGATAAGTACCAGTCTCCGCTTCCTCTTCTCAAAAGTGAAGCCGATGTCTTTGAGGAACTTCCACAAAGTCGTCTACGACAGGTCGGGCAGCTCGTCGTCTTTCTTGACAGCCTTCAGTACGCTATCAAGAGAAGGAATCTCCCTCTCGGAGTACTTGCGATAAGACTTGGACGTAGTTCAACTACTCTACTCAAACTACTACTCTTCGGAGTAACTTGATAACTTTCAATTACAAATTTATTTGGGTAATTAGTAGTTGGTATTCCAGTTATCGTGTAATACTATGCTAGATAAAAAGACTCACAGGGTTCAATTGCGCTGTTACCTGCGTGCAAATAAAAAACAAAAATAGGGAAAACTGTGTCAGATTGGCCGGTCTCTTTGGCGAAAAGTAAATCCGGTTGCTGTACCTTTTTTACTATATGAAAGTTCGTACTGGTGTAGGCCTTTACCGACCATGAGTGGAAGCCTGATATAATAAATAAAACATGCTCTCCTGCCGCAATACAGGCATTAGTTGAGGGTAGTACTGCCGGCTGACTCAACTGCTATTTAAGTAGCGGAAAAAGGATATGCTAGTTGATCATTTAGCAAAATAGAACAACAGAGAGCTATAGGCTGATTTTGGAGGACCACAACTATTCTAAGAACGCGAACCACTTCACAACGGCAGTAACGAGCGAGAGTTCGATGTTCGGTAGAGCCCGCCGATACAGCCCAAAGATGGAGAACGGCAACCTCCCGTTTTGTCGTCTGCTAGCGGAGTCGGGCGCGTGCCCTTTCTCTCGTTTTACCCCGCCGAGCCCGCTGAACTTCCCGGATGTGTGGGGAGGGCGCTGCGGTCGAACAAAATGGTGCCGCCCAGAGAGCGCTAAATGGAATGGTCTATATAGACCGCTTTATCGTGGGTAGCACCATTTTGAGAGCGAGAAAGAAAAGGGGAAAGGGCTACCGGCGCTTTCCCCCTTTCTGATTGTGTAGAAATAGTGAAAGCCCCGGATGAGAGGCTTGGCCGGTGTTGGGCGTCTGCAAAGCCCCAACATCGTTCGCGCTTTCTTCTATGTTTCAAACTCCCAAACTTATTTAGAGCCATGGTCTTCGATAGCGACAGTCCCCCGGTCATCGGGACACCATTGCTGGATGATAGGGTGCACGAATAACGACAGAAAGCGTCGAATACTGTCCGAGGACCTATGTAGCGTGCATGGAATCTGGCAAGGCAAGTACGACTGGAATGTTTTTAAGCTCCATTGCTTTCCGCATGACTGGAAATGATGAACCATTTATACATTTTTCCTTGCAATGGGCCTATTTCAACGTAGCCGCTTTTAGTTGTAATCAGCAAGAAATACACGAAACGGGAACCGCAATTAACTTTGTAAACGCACGGAGCTGCTACATATCGTCTTGCTGTGCTGCTTTTATCTTCGTGTCCCTGTTCTTATATCTCCTTGTGAATGAACGACGAAGACGCTCTAGATGTACTTTTATCGAACCGCAGAAAGCCTCGAAGCAGCCACGAATTATTTTACTATTTGATGCAATATTTTGAGTACTCACCTCCAATTTTTATCGCTGGCACGTTCGCTGTCGCTGTTCCCCCCGTCGCCACACTGGTGGATGCCATGACTCAAACAAAGAAACGTGCACACTGGGCTCGAAAACGCAGATCGCAACACACGAGACGTTCCTGCAGCGACTATCAAGTGCCTCAAAGCGCCTTAGTCGACGGAAACAACCCACCAGTGGCACTTCAAGGAGCGTTTTTGCCGGCTCTCTGGTATGGCGCAGGAGATCGCGATTAAAAAACAAACAAACAATAGAACTACGTTTTCAACAATTTACAGCATCACCCGGCGGCGGAATTGAGCCTTCAACTAAGTGTTGTAGATGATAAAATCGAGCCAGTCAGCACTGCAAATTATCACTATTAAGATAAATTCAGTTACGAAATTTTACAAGCTGAAACAGCAGTTATCATAAGAAAACTCGCACGCACATGGCGAGCGTACCCCATGTTCATCCGCGGTACAGCGTTCGGTGCGCGCTCCATTCCCGAAATGTTCCGAGCGAAGTAGAAAGGATGGCGTTGAAAAAACGCCTTTTCGGCTTACGGACGCAATCTACTGCCGCCGGAGACAGGGGTAATGTGGAAAGCGATGGAGCTCAAAGACATTGCAGCCGCTCTCGCCTTGCCTGGTTCCTTGCAAGCTACATATGTCCTCGGACACTATTCTATGCTTTCTGTTTTTATTCCTGCACCCTATAACCCAGCAATCGTGTCCCGATGACCGGGGGACTGTTGCCATCGAAGCCTCTGGCTCTAATTAAGTTTGCGAGTTTAAAACAGGAAAGAAAGCGCGGACGAAGTTCGGACACAGGTGACACCCAACACCGGCGAAGCCTCTTATCCGGGACTTTCACTCTTTCTACACAATCAGAAAGGGGGAAAACGCCGGTAGCCCTTTCCCTTTTCTCTCTCGCCCCCTTCGCCGGCAAGGATTTCGAGTCACCCTTGGGAGATCCTTTTGTTATACCCGACGACAGCACCGAAAAGCACTCTTTTTTTCAGTGTCGTAGCGGCATGAAACGCTTTTCCAACTTTTTTTCTGTTTAGCTTTCCTCCTCAACTCATAAATCGCGCATTCCACCAAACAGTTCAAGAAGACGAGAAGAGGGGAGGCCCCTCTTGCTCGGAATCTGGTTTATGTACCCGGACAGAGCCATTGTCCCCCTAGAAGATTAGCCCGTCGCTCAAAATTCAGACAAAAGTTGCTTTCCCCAACCCGTTCACCCCGGAGCTGACAGTGCTGACAGTGCTCGTTGGGCCAGCCACACTTGCCACATGATCACGCTCCTCCGCGCATACCCACGCGCAAAGATTAAGGTCAGGTGATAAAGGGAGGCGGCTGATTGGTTCGGCAAGCGCGTAGCTTCCACCACAATGTCAGCTTAGGGGTGAAGGGACTAAGTGAGGTCCGGTTTTGTGTGACGTCAGTTTGGACCTGATGACGCGCTCTTGGGACAGCGGATATGTCACAGTGAAAAGGCCGAGAGCTTACGAGGGGGAGGAGGTACGAAATAATCCGCTGTGTTTTTTGAAATTTGCGCACTGAAAGTCAGGCTTTTGTCTTTCTACCTTTTTGCTTTTGGCCCACTGAACGATGTGCTATTAGTAAAATCCCAATCGAAAATGATTTATCCTAACCCAAAATCCGTTTCATGGGCCCTTTAAACGAGACGCGGAGTTGTCCGGATGATCTCATTGTCGGGGCGCGAGACTTGATCCCTTGACGGTCAGGTGCACTCGATCGGCGAACTCTCCGAACGTCGTGAGAATAAAGAGGGGCCAGTCATATCTAGGGTGCCAGTCATAAAAATCTCAACGTGCCGAAGAAAAAAGAAAAAAAGGAGGAGAGTTTGTTGTAAAAGACCCTCTAGCCGAGGCAAGCCTCACATGTTTCGTCATGGACACCAAAGATGCCGACACTCGCTTACGAGACCCTGCACGCCCTGTTTCTGAAAGTGAGCGCTGCCTTTGCATCCAGCGACACGGTGGAGCGTCTGTTTAGCTTGACTGAGGACGTCATTAGAAGGAAGCGGGGAAAACTCTCCGATAACAACTTTGAAAGACAATTGCTTCTGCGAGGGAATAAACTATTTTGGAAGTAAAAGAATGACTGCGTTTATTTCAGGCTAGCAGGGTTTTCACTGATCAAATCTGCCGTTCATTTTGCTGCCACAAAAATATAAAAAATAACTTCGAAAGTAATTTCAAAGTAACTCGCTACTTTTTACAGTAGTTGGCAGTTTACTTAATTACTATTACAAATGCGTAATTTCTACTCTACTCCAACTACTTTTGGCGTCGATACTCAGTAACGTTATTTAACTACCTTTTTTGAGTAATTTGTACATGTCTGCTTGCGATGCACCTTCAGGTGAATGGCGTTGAGATTCTCTCGGATTACTTGTGATGCATCTACAGCTGAATGGCGTTGAGTGTGAACTGGTCACGCTCTACGGTCCGCGTACTCGAAACATTCACTCTGCGAGGTCTTCGCTTCGGGGACGCCACCTTGCCAGATAGACACTGCGCCTTGTACTTCGCGACAGTACGGGCGCACTCCGGTGTCCTTACTCATCGTCTCTAGGATTTCACAGACGGACGTCTCCGGGAAACGCGTCCTCGTACTCGAGTACACGTTGGCGATCGCCTGCTTGTACACTTTCGAGATCTTCGCACAACAAATCTTCGAAAATATTCGAGCAGCAGAGGAACTTGAGCTTGCCTGCGTCAGACGCCATCTTTCCAAAACCGGCGAGGCGGGGGCAGCCGCACAACCCAAAAGCTTGAAGCGGCTGCCGCACGGTCGAAAACGGAAAACAATTCAAACTAGTTTATATTATCTTTTTATTAAAGAAAAAATCTGTGTTCCGTCGAAATCATAACGCCATTATCAGTTCTCCGATAATGCACATTTTTCGACTTTTCTTTTTTTTGCAGCGGGTTTCAGTATTTTGTGGCGCGAACGTAGGCACGGTCGGTTGGCGGTGCAAACCGGTGCACTAGCTTTGACTGCGTTGCACGCTATGTATGAAACGGAGGACAGAGCGCCGCCATTTCTGCCGTGGCGGCGCTCTGGCCAGCTGCAGCGGCTGAACGGCACGGTTCCACCAGGTTGGAAATTTTTCGCCGCGGCAGAGCGGCAGCTTCCGCGCTGGCCACTCTCAGCGCGGCGGGAAATCACGTGAAAGAAGGAGAAGCATAGCGGGAAAGCTGGCACATGGGACGGCGGTGTTCTCGCATTCTTGAAGCAGAAGACACGCAAAGAAAGTACGTAAGCGACTGGTTCGCGGTTTTGTTTGTCCGCCGGGTCGAGCTTCTTTGCTTCAGCAGTCGCGTCGGAACTGTTCAACTTCCGAGGTCCCCTTCCTCGGAAGTTGTTTTCTCAGTGAATTACGCGGCTCTTTTTTACTTTCCTCGCCTGAGTACCAGCTGTAGCGAGCGCAAGAGGCGCGAATCGGAAGCGGCTTGTGCGCGCGCTAGTGAGAAAAACAAAAGAAGAAGAATAAGAAGAACTGAGCGACATTGACGTGTCTTTTCCAACACAGATGGTCACACCAAATTTAGGCACTTATCCCCGTTTCGGATATGCCAACTACTACAACGTCGGCCAGGAGGTTCAGGTCGGCCATCTCAGTTGGAGTCTTTACATCCGAGGAAAGCGCTGCCCGCGACGCTGCCGAGCATGATCCGAGGTTTCATCCTCTGCGTCCACAAAGTTTGAAAAAAAAAACAACAAAAAAACACGAAAAAAAAAAACACAAACAAATAAGGCCAAGGTTTATTTAGCATTCTAAACGCTTTTCTTTTATTAAGGTGATATTAAAGGAGACACTGAAAACTAAGGCATTAAAATTGTTGTTAGAAGCCGCTGTAACTGACTGCGTGCATCTGCTTGCTGCAAGCAACATTGCCCATTGCAACGGCAGAAAACGCTCATGGGAAATGAAACCTCACGATTCGTGCCGCCGCGCCGCTATGAATCCCGGACAAAAGCTCACCGGACAAAAACTCACCGGACAGAAGATCACCGGACAAAAGCTCACCATTTTTTCACAGATCCGGACAAAAGCTCACCAGGAGAAAATTTCATGTTGGTCTTAACATGTGTGAGAAAAACTTAGGTGCATGCGTAGGACACTAAAATACAACGATAAATTAAATTGAAGAAAACCCATGCATTCGTAATGGACATCGTGCCTAAACTTTATGTGCGCGGTTTGCGTGACATAAGCGCAATGACAAAGCGAGGTAGCCAAAGAGTGACTTCGCGTCTTCGGTCACCCTTCGGGTACAAAAACTTCGGTTCACGAAGTTTCTTGTGCGTGGCACACGGGTGCTCCGGCATACCTTGAGTCAATGAAGCTTGATCTTATCAGCTCCATTCAGTTTCAGCGACCTAAATGTTGGTCCCAAATCGTTGCTTCTCTGCCTGTAATGGCTTATCTGTCGACACCTTTGCATGGGATGGGACGCCAGTGCTCATAAAAATGGTGGAATGTCCATCGCGTCCGTACTTTATCCCAGCCCGTGTTTCACCCGGGGTAGTAAAAAAAAATGAGGTGAGCTTTTGTCCGGGTCTATGAAAATACGGGTGAGCTTTTGTCCGGTGAGCTTCTGTGTGGTGAGCTTCTGTCCGGTGAGCTTTTGTCCGGTTACCCGCCGCTATAGCGGCAGCAAATTCGGCCGCGGAATCGCTGCATGTGAAGTCCGCTTTACTCTTCTCGTCGTCAGCATAGACGGAGACAACCGATGCCCAGTTACTTTGCGCACCTTTGTTATTCCTCAAGCCACAATTCCTTCGTCAACCGCACATCACGGAGAAGTGGTAAACCTTTCGCGAAACCAATTAAGCCACTCTCAAAAGAGAAACTTTGAAGCAGTTGTTGCACGGTAACCAGAAATCATCGAGAGGCGTGAAGAAAGGTTAAAGGGGAACTGACACCCCAAAGGTCGTATCTTGTTTTTGTCTGAAACGATACAAGTAGTATTAATAGAAGCTCAAAGAAATAGCCGTAACCTGAAAAAAAAGTGTTTCCTTACGCACGCACCTTTTTATTTTTAGAGCCTCTCGCTCCCGCACCTTACCTCCTCGCTTCTTTAGATTTGTAAGCGACATTTGTGAAACACTTAATAACGGCATTCGTAAAAGTTAAAACATGTTTTCAACGCAATTGCGAACGTACCACGGTCCATTTTGAAATACCGAAAATTGCAGTCCGAAGTGATGTGACCCCCTGGCCTTCTATCCTATCTTACCGCTCATTCACACTGGAAGCGGATCCGCGTTCGCAAAGCGGCTGGGAACGCGGTTGTATAAAGACTCAGTACAATTGCACGCGCACTTGATGTCATCGAGTGCGCGTGCAGTTGCACTGGATCTTGTGGGCTTTGCGGCCCGTCACCGCGCAAAAGACCTCGCGCTCCGCGCCCGGCCAGCAACGTGCGCGCGAGCCACGGTTGAGTCTCGGGGCTCGGGAGTCGGTTGACTGCCACCAGAAAGTAAAGGTGTGTTTTTTCGGAGATCTGCCTCGTTGGTCCTTGCGGGTGAGCAGTAGCACCGAACCCTACATTATTTGGCACTCCACGCGAGGCCTACTGCTCCCCCGCGGGTTGGACCGCAGCCTTTTAGCCCGTTTTAGGCGTGTTAGCCTGGTTTTTTTTGCTTTTGCCATCCCCGATAGGCCTACGTGGTCGTTCGACTAGGCCTCGGCCACCGGACGCCATCTTTGCCATCGCGGCTTGGACATTGTAGTATATTAAGTGTTTTTCCGTTCTTTTGTGTTCTGTCTTGCTCTGTTTTTGTGTTTGCCTGTTTTTCTGCGGTTGCTTCTGCAATGCAGACCCGCCAAAGAGCCGCCGCAGACCAAGGCGAGACCGGAGAGGGGCCTGACCCGACGTCCATGGACCTGATGGCTCGGGTGGCCATCCTTTGCGACACAGTCGCGCAACGCCTGGTCCTGGCTGACCACGGACCCCAAGGGCAAGGGCCACGACCCCAAGTGCCGGTCCCATTGTACACCGGCTACGACGACCGAAGTCCGTGGCCGACTTCCTGGCCGAGCTGGCGGCCTATAAGCTCGCCACGGGAGCCTCGGACAAGTACGTCCTTGCGCGGGTTCTGCCCGTGGCGTTCCAGGCGAGCGCCGCGCGCTGGTGGCGCATCGTGGCCCCTTTCCTCACCTGGGAAGACTTTCGGCGGAAGTTTAAAAAAAAATTTCTTCCACCTGGGTACCAGTCTCGAGTCCAGCGAGAACTGGAGCGCCGGACCCAGCACCCGGACGAGACCCTCGTCGCATATGTAAGGGTGATGCAGTAGCTCTATGACAGAGCCTGCCCAACGACGTCGGAGTCGGACAGGGTTGCTCGGGTGATGCAGCAGAGCCACCCAAGATTCCGGCCCTACCTGCATGGCCGCACGTATTCCACCCTGGAGCAACTGGCCCGGGACGCTCACGGCATACAAGAGGCGCTCCTGGCCGAGCTGCAGTATCGGCCCCCGCCAGCGCCTGAAGAAGCTCTTGAGCCGTCCTGTGCCTGGCGAGCTCCCGGTCCCAGAAGAGGTCCGACTCAGTGCCAAACCCTGGATGGCGCGGTCTGTCCCCCCCGTGCGCTGGACTCCTACGCCTTCGGGCAATGGGAGCGCGGGAGACCACTCGATGGTTCGGACCCCCGGCTACGTGCCCGGCCGGCTGGATCGAGACTACGGCAGGGTGAAAGCCGTTTAAGGTCCTTCCCCCGCAATGCCAACCGGGGCGCCGATCGCTGGTCCAACGGACACCAAGAAGGGCCGCAACGACAAGCGCAGGCAAGCCCGACGCACGGCCCTGACCGGCGCAACTCGGTGCGGTGCTTCGGCTGCGGTCGCCATGGCCACTTCCGGCGTGACTGCCCCGACCTACTGCGCAACAGTTTTGCATCCTCGGGAAACGAGTACGGCCGGTGGCGTACGTTGACCCCTGAACGCCTACCGGCCGCGATGACCATGGACAACTCGGCAAAACTTCCATCGGTATGTCGAATTCAGCCTGACCTTGAGCTAATTGAGCCTCGTATGACAGTTACAGTGCTCGGAATAGCTGTGGCAGCGTTGATTGATACCGGTGCGAGTCTGTCGCTTATTGGGGACTACCTGATTGAACGCTGCAAAGAGCAGAAAGCTAACCTGCGCGAGACTAATGTGCGCTTACTGCTAGCGTCAGGACGAGAAATACTCGCGAGTCAAGCCGTGAGGTTACAGATCGGGTTCAACGAGAAAAAACGCCGTCAGCGCTTCGTTTGCTTACCTGGTCTCACGGTACCAATTATTTTGGGGCGAGATTTCATTTTCGGGGAGAACCTGGTTCTGGACTTTCCGAACAAAGGCTACCGGTTGGGTAGTGACGCGCAACTGATCCCATTTACTAGACGACAGGATTGTGTCGTCGGTGTCGATAACGTTGGCGTTAGAACGCCTGCTTTGCGACTCCCATGTGCGGTAAGCGATTCTTTGCAGAAGTGTCCTGCTACGGACCAGCAAAAGCGGCGTCTCCAAAGACTCCTGGAGGAGTTTTCGACGATGTTCACGGAGAACCCCGGCAGAACCGGTGTCCTAAAGCATTCAATTGACACCGGGAATACACGGCCTCTACGCTGCAACCCTCGACCTATCAGCGTACACAAGCGAGCCCTGCTGGACAGGGCGCTCCAAGAGATGATCGACACGGGTGCAGTACGTGAGTCACAGAGCCCTTGGGCCTTCCCGATCGTCCTTGACCCCAAGAAGGATGGAACGGCTCGGCTTTGCGTCGACTACCGGCGCCTGAATGCGGTAACCGTTCGTGACGCCTACCCGTACCCCTCGATTGAGTCGATCATGTACAACTTGGGAAACGCGAGTTTTTTCACGACTCTTGACTGCAGTCGCGGTTTCCTCCAGATAGAGGTCGAGCCCGCTGACATTGAGAAAACAGCATTCACATGCTACAGAGGGTTGTACGAGTTTGTGCGCATGCCTTTCGGCTTGAGCAACTCTCCTGCCACATTCCAGCGTCTTATGGACATTGTGCTTGGAGACGCACGGCACAACTACGCCATGGCATATATGGATGACGTAGTAGTCTTTTCACGCACGTTTGAAGAACATCTTGTGCACCTTCGGACTATTCTCGAGCGCATGCGGAATGCTGGTTTGACAGTTCACCCGGGCAAAATGCAACTGGCAACATCTAAGATTAACCTGCTCGGTTTTGTAATCGACGATGGATCGCTTCGCCCTAATGAGGACAAGCTGAGGGCCATAACTGAGTCTCCTCCCCCACATGATGCAAAGAGTTTGCAGAGATTTCTTGGCATGGTTGGATTTTACCGCCAGTTTATTCCCCACTGTGCAGAGATAACGCGGCCTCTGAACGAACTGCTGCGCAAAGGCGTCAGATGGCGTTGGACGGAGGCACAGCAAAATGCTTTCCTTCAACTGTCCACAGCTATTGCTGAGACAGCATCTTTGAAGCTCCCAGACCTTGTGGGCATCCTTGCGGCTCCCAAGCCAAGTTGCCCGACTGCGAGGCTCAAGCCGAACTTTTCCCGCGTGGCGGCGACGTCACGCCAGCCACGCGCACATCGGATGCGCCGCCTTGATAAGGCAGATCAGAGGCGGCGCACAGGGGGTCGCTGCCTGGACTCCGGCACCGCCGGTAGCAATGTTAATCGTCTTGTCCATGTCCAATTAAATGTAGCTTCTTGTTGTTGAAACCGTTGGCTCCGTGTTATTCCTCCGGGTCGGGTATGCAGCAAGGCAAACCGACCACAATGGCGCCCAACCGCGGTATGCTACCCCCTCGCAGGAATTTCACGGGGCTTGGTTTCTTCTTTCGGTAAGCTTTTTCCCACACCCCGTGTTTCCTATCGTCGTTCCGTGCTTCCGTCACGTCCGCGTTTGTTGTATTGGCGTGTTTCTGACTGTGTTTTTGTGACCGCGGAAATCGTTTTGCACGCTTGTGTTGGGTTTTTGGGGGCGTTTCTTTTTTTTTTTTTGTGCTTGCAGGAATGCTCACGCGGGAGCAGGAAGCCGCGATGGCCGCAGCAGCACAAATGAACCTGCTCACGAAGGTCACGGAGATGTGCGACTCCGTGATGCAGCGCCTGGCCCACACGCCTGGCCGGCAGGAAACCCCACCGCGAGAGCCCAGACCACACTTGACTGTTCCGGTCTACATGGGGTACGACGACGTCAAGTGCGTGGCAGACTTCCTGGGCGAGCTGCAGACCTACCACCTTGCCTCCGGTGCCTCAGAAGCCTTCATCGTGGACCGGATCGTCCCGCTGGTGTTACAAGCCAGCGCCAGGTGCTGGTTGGGGTCACAGGCCCCCTTCACCAGCCTGGCGGACTTCCAGACAAGACTTCGCGAAGAGTTCCTGCCTGCAGGCTACGCGACGCAGATTCTCCGAGAGCTCGAGGCAAGGACGCAGCACCCGGATGAAAGTCTGGTCCGGTACGTTCGGGTCATGCAAGAGCTCTTCAAGAGGGCGGACCCGAAGTCACCGGAGTCGGACAGAGTAGCTCGGGTCAGAAGACAGTGTCACCCCAGGTACCACTTCTACCTTATCAACCGCACCGTTGAGACCCTTGAAGAGCTAGCCCGGGGCGCCCGCCTCATCGAGGAAGCTCTTCATGCCGAGCAGAACTGCACGCCGCCGCCACCAGCCAAGTACGCGCTCGAGCCGGCATGCGCATGGCGGGGCCCCGAGGCCTCCACGCAAGTGGACTGTCCGAACGAGACCTCCCTTCCCCACCACGCCAACCAGGAGAGTTGGCGTGGCATGCATGGTGAACTCCCGTGCGGGATAAGCGTATGTTCGCCTAACTCTCCCCGAGAGGTCCCCGGAGGTCACAGCAAGGCCCGTGAGGGTTTCGGGCGGGGGTCGCCACGACAGGTGGGAGGTCGTTGGCCGTGCCCTATCGCAAGCTGGGGCCCAACGGAAATCACCACCCAAGCGAACCATGTTCATCAGTCTGCTCCTGCAAGTGCTGGCGAAAACTGGCATGGTGCGGTCGCAAACCCGCAGCCCAGCATCATTGACCCCCGCCGCAACGGAACAAGCCCTCCCCACAACAGCCAGTCGCAAGCCTGGTGGAGGCCCTTCCATAGTGGTTCCTTATCCGATCACTGGAGGCGGTCCGACGGGCACCTTGGTGCCGGTGGCCTAAGCAGGCAACTGTCGTCGGACTGCTGCTACGAGTGCGAGCAGCCCGGCCATCACCGAAACCAGTGTCCAAGACTTCTGGACACTACAAACAAGAGGTGGCACAAGACGGCGGCTAAGGGCCGGAACCAGAACCAGGGAAACTACTACGGCCGGCGACGCTGAAACCAGACAGCCACTCGCCGATGGCCGTTGCAGTCCCTGGGAGCAGTGAGGCCGTGGCACAGATTCCATCGGTATGTCGAATCCAGCCCGAGCCTAATATCATTGAACCGCGCATGACGATTTCACTGCTCGATTTTCCCATTGCCGCACTTTTGGATTGCGGGGCCGCTATCTCGCTCATAGGGGATTTCGTTTTCGAACTCTGCAAAGCAAAAAAGATAAGCCTCCGGGAGTGCGAAACTTGTTTGCAGCTAGCTTCTGGTACAGCGATAACAGCTGGAGGAGCCGTGAGGCTGCAGATTCGGTTTAATGGAAAGAAACGGCGTCAGCGATTTCTTTATATGCCAGGACTTGTGGTACCCGTGATCTTGGGCCGAGATTTCATTACAGGCGAAAGCATGACACTCGACTTTTCTGGTGGTGGATACCGGCTGGGACAACAACCGGAGCTGACTCCGTTTACCAAAAGGGAGGACTGCATCCCTAACTCGACCACTGCAGCCCACTTCACCACGGTGCCAGACGTCTTGCCTGCCGGCGTTCGAGAATCGTTGCGAAAGTGCCCCGCAAGCAGCCAGCAGAAGCAGGAGCTGCAAGCCGTCCTGGAGTCTTTCTCACCGATGTTCACGGAAACACCTGGAAAGACTGACATTCTGCTGCACCGCATTGAAACCGGTGACGCGCCGCCTCGGAGGTGGAACCCTCGACCGATCAGCGTCCACAAAAGGGCACTCCTTGATGCGGCGCTCGAGGAAATGATCGACACCGGTTCAGTACGTGAGTCGAAGAGCCCCTGGGCATTCCCCGTTGTTCTCGCTCCGAAAAAAGACGGAACCGCCGGACTCTGTGTGGATTACAGGCGGCTTAACGATGTGTCCGTACGAGACAGCTACCCTTTCCCCAGCATTTCCTCCGTGATGTACGCGCTCGGTAACGCGACCGTGTTTACAACGCTGGATTGCAGTCGCGGGTTCCTTCAGATCGAGATTCACCCATCAGACGTTCGAAAAACGGCTTTCATCTGCCACAGAGGGTTGTTCGAGTTCACCCGACTGCCGTTTGGCTTGTCTAACTCTCCAGCCAGTTTTCAACGCCTGATGGATGTTGTACTTGGGAACTCGAAGTACGAATTTGCCATGGCATACATGGATGACGTGGTTGTTTTCTCAAGAACTATTGAGGAGCATGTCGAGCACCTTCGCATTGCACTTGAGCGAATGCGTAATGCTGGGCTCACGATTCATCCCGGAAAGGTTCAGTTAGCCGCGCCCAAGATTAACCTCCTTGGATTCGTTGTGGATAACGGCACGCTCCGCCCCAACGAAGATAAGTTGCGCGCGCTAACGGAATACCCAAGCCCATATGACGTAAAGAGCCTACAGAGATACCTCGGAATGATTGCGTTCTACAGGGATTTCATTCCACACTGCTCCGAGATATCGCAACCGCTCAATCACCTTCTAAAAAAAGGCGTCAAGTGGTGTTGGGCCGAACAACAATAATGCGCATTCGCATCCCTTTCAAAAGCCGTGACTGACAACGCTTGTTTACAGCTCCCAGACTTGAACAAGCCGTTCGTTCTGCAGACAGATGCAAGCGACTGTGGCCTGGGTGCTCTATTGCTGCAGGAGTATGGCGGTGTGCTTCGGGCAGTTGCTTTCACGAGCCACACGCTAACTTCAGCCGAGCGCAACTACAGTGTCGCAGAACGTGAATGTCTCGCCATTATTCATGCTTTGAAGCGCTTCGATATGTACCTAGATGGCGCAACGTCCCAGATTCAATCTGATCACTTAGCGCTATCATGGCTAAGGGGACTTAAGAATCCAGATGGACGTCCTGCTCGTTGGGCGCTTACGCTACAACAGTACGACTACTCCATAGTGTACCGCCCGGGGTCAACCAACAAAGTTGCTGATGCGCTCTCTCGTGCTCCACTTCCCGAGGAACACTCGCAGGATACCCATGGCTCGGTGACCGTCGCGGCCACAACATCATAACGTATTCGGGGACATTCTACAGTGTATGTTTTGTATTAGGGCTGGGCGTCGATTAAAACTTTTAACCCGATTAATCGCCAGCCTTTAATCGATTAATTAATCGATTAATCGGTCTCGTTTATTTCCATGCATATAATATTGCTCGAAAGTAAAAATTGCATCTATTTTATTTCTTTTTGCTGAATATCTGTTAAACGACGCAATAATTTCAATTATGAATCAGCTTCGATATACAGTTGAGAACAGTTAAAAAACACTCACACTCACATATGGTTACTTCTGCTCCATGAGGCAAAAATGTTCGTTGATATTTTCCGAAAAGGGCGGCCTCCTTTGATTGCTCCTCACAGCAGTCTCTGCTGCGCTAAACAGACACTCGAACGGCGTTGAAATCTCTGGGACATGTGTAACCTTCTGGACTTGTCTGAAGTTACAAAACTCCCCCTTCCAGTTTAAATTAAGTTAATACTTCACCTAAATTTTTCACTTCATATAGGTGTGCTGGTCCGTGTCTACGTGGTGAAAACATTTCATCTTTATTTAATTTTGGTTCGTCAAAATTTTACCGATTAACCGGTTAAACAAATTAATCGCGATTAAAGCATTAATCGATTAATCTATAGGTTAATCGATCAATTGCCCAGCCGTATTTTGTATGCATTACAGATTGTTTGAAAATGAGCCGTAAAAGCTACATTTACGCTGTCTGTGCACGTTAGTGATATGGCCAGGGGGGCATAGCATAATGGGCTAATTGTAACGATGAGTCGGCTTATTAAAGAGAAGTGCAATACTTCTTTAAAAAAAATAGATGGTGGTTGATTTTATCGTAGTTGGATCGCGTGAATCTGAATATCACGTTGTTTTCCCCATAGATGTAACTAAACGCTAGAAAACACAATAAACAACCGACCAGTAGTGACGTCGTACGAGAATTTTTCGCCCGCCAAGCGTGTGTCGCTTGAGGGCTGCGTGTCCGATCGCAAGCTTTCTAGGTATATTCTCCCGCACTGGCCCCAGTCGTGACGTCTATTCCTGCCTTTTTTTCAAAATAGCGTGAGCCTGCGGAGATTTCGAAAGCTGCTTTTGTGACGTCATTCTCCGGGAAAGATTGCCTTCAGCGGTACTTTGAAATTGATTCTATGCAGCGTCGATTCACCGAGTTAAGAAATAATTTTGATATTTGAGATTTTGGAGGTCAAATGAAGAAGATTTAGATGTGTTTCCTTAAATACAAAACCGCTTCAGCTTACGTTTAAGTATAATATGTTCCTTAAATTTTTAATAATTGAAAATAGACCCATGGTTCCAACTAGAAACTTCCTAAGCATAATTGAAAAACAATAAATGAACTCTTTTTGTGAAGATATAAGACAAGAGCAGCATATTACGGCATTCTGAAAATAATTATCAATTTGGACGCGTTTCTAGACTTCGGTTTCTGATCAGAGCGCATCTTTGCGCCCGCGATCCTGCTGCACGGTGGCCGCAGTGCGAAGCCACGCCCTTGCCTCCTTCGTAGGATGGAGGGAAGCGAAGTGTACGTATGTTGCGCTTCTAAGCCCCTGGGGAACAGGACCGTGGGCGTAGAGATGCGCTCTGTTTAAAAACCGAAACCTAGAAACGCGCCCAAATGAAGCGTTTTCACCGAACGCGTGAAATGCTACCCCTGCGTTATATCCTTCTAAAAAAAGTTGATTTAGTGGTTTTCGATGACTTTCAGCAAGTTTCTAATTAATAGCATATGTTCATTTTCACTAATTAGAAAGTTAATTAACAAATTGTATTTAATTACTCGACTGATTGTTACGATTAGACCCCTATACTACGTCTCCCTGGCCATATAGCTCACCTGCACACACCGCATATGTGTATCTTTCATGACCTTTTTAAACAAACATGTAAATCTTGAAAAGTTCGCCCTGTATACCAGCGAAAAGGCGATACCAGCATGTTGGAGCCACGTGGGCGAATTTACCCACATGGCTCCACCATGTTAATATGGCCTTTTCGGTGTTATGGGATGTCTCATAATACGTTACGCTTGTATGGCTAGTTCGGCTTCATGGTTCATAGCGCCTACATGGTTCCAACATAATTCACTACGCTGGTATAGGCCTTTGCAGAAAGAGCTCTCCGGCAGCCGCCATTTTGCGAATCGAGCGACCCCTATCAGCCAGATATTTCTGCCACCCGCCTGAGCTGTGAAAAAACGGTGGAAACCCGGTCAGCGTGACTCCCCACCTGCATTGTGCATTCGGAGTTCGCCGGCGTTTCTTGGAAGTTTTTACTTTTTTCGCCTGTTTAGGATGCTTACCCTTTGTGTGTTATCTTCCACTGTGAGAACCAGGGAATACCAAGGCTCGTAGCCTGCTCGGCCTTCGCAGGGAACGAACGAAGAGAGCGACCGTCAAGCAGCCCGCGACGCGGGCAGTTCGACGTTCTTGGAGGATTATTTCCGTTGAGACAACCTCTAAAAAAGAATTCCCGGCTATGTTCCGGGTCTTCGCGAAAAATAGCTGATAGGGTCGGGTGCGGGGTGTGGGGACGGAACAGACACGTTCCTTCATTTGCTTTGAAAGTGTGCAAAAAAGCGGCTCTCCTCTACATGTGCCCCAAAGCACACCGGATTCTGTCCGATTGTCGTGAAGTGACTATCGTCGACAGTGTATTTTGGATATGCTGTGTTATTTGAGACCTTTCTCAATTCCTGTTCGGATAACGCGGCACCGTGGGGTACGTATGTTGTTCGATTTATGAGACTCGTTGAACGGTTCATGTTGTGGGCGGAGAATATCCATGGAGCTTGGATATCCTATGTGGTGAAATATTTTTTGACGGTTAAGACCTTTGTAGTTTGACACATGAGTGTGTGGTTCCGTAAAATGATCAACATAAAATGAAACAAACATTCCGGATGCACTTGTTGTGTCGCGCACGGACTCACCAATGCAGCTTTCATTTCTTTGTTTTGGTTCCCAAAAATAATATAATGCATTCCTAAAAACCCCTAGACATTATGTTCACCATAGAACAAAGATAAAAAATATAACGCGGCAATGTAGCCTCCACCAGCGACCGGAAGTGCGCCTACGCAGGCTGTCACAGTCCCCTGAAGCGCAGTCGGGCAACACTGACGTACCCTCTCAAAACCAGGGGCGCGCGCTGTAAATCTTCGAGACTGCCGCTGGAAAGGTCTATAGGATGTCCCATAATACGACACGCTTGTATGGTTCCGTCCGCCTGTATCGCCTTAATTTCGCCTTAATACACATTAAAACGGAGCCGCTTTTCGCTGCTATAAAATGTCCCATATTACGGCACGCTTGTACGAGGCTTTTCCAATCATCTTTCCATCATCAAGATTTTCCAACAGGGAAACGTCTAATTAGACCACAAAGTAGGCTGTGCGGGAGTGTGTTATAAACAGTCATTAATCAAACTAGAGGATAATCAATGTGCGATCGAAAAGCGTATATCCATATTTTTTTTTTACGAGCGTCAAGGTCGTGGACGCTGAGACTGTAAACGAAATTGCCTTGGTGAATAATCAGACATTGACGGTATGGTTTAGTTTCAGCATTAAAGATCATATCTACTAAAATATTGTCTTATACTTAGCCCGTGTAAGCTAAGGAGCTCATCTGAACTTCGTAAAAAGACCCCACGTGTCCGTTTCAACGTTTATACATCGAAAATGTCATTCGAAAAACCTCTCTAAAAACATCAACGTCCTTCCCGGAACAGAGGCCGTACCCTCCGTAAAGGCCAATTAAACTGAATGACGCCGGTATTTTTTTATTCGCTCAGTGACTACCGGGTTTCTATTTTAAATTGCACTTCCATTGTGTTTCATTTTATATTGCCCTTCTGCCTGATACTTCTCCTATAGAAATACGGACCCATTCGTCTATTTGCCACACCTCGGTCATCATACGCCTCGCGAAAGCGCAGCTTGAAAACTCCGACGAAATGGCTAGATCAAAGGGGAGTCCCCTGAGCGGGCGCGTGGCCGTGGTGACCGGAGGTGGAGGCGTTATTGGCGAAGCGATTTGCCATGCATTAGCCGAGAAAGGAGCTCAGGTGATCGTCGCTGACATCAATATGGCTGCTGCCCAGGCCGTGGTGAACGGTCTTCCAGGTTTGTTGTTCTACCTCCAGCATTGAAAAATAGTAACGCGTAAACAATGTTGCTAACCGTATGCTTCAGCGAAGCGACAGAAGTAATTATGTAGAGCTGCGATCTACCAACAGGCATTCTAAATCCTCTTTTTGTTTCAATTATTCCCATAGTATTTGTTTTGTGTACTTAAAATTAGATTAACCAGTCTCTTGTACAGGGGTAAGTGCCAATAGCTCAACTTTAGAAGTTCCATACTTGTATGAAGAACTGAGTTTATAAACAAGCATTTTGGGAAGATTTCTATTACAAAATATTTGAAGCAAAGTTTATCTTCGTCAATTTTGTTTTGCGCTTAAAATTCCAATTTTAGTAAGGTATAAAAATCTGAATAATCTTATATATATATATATATATATATATATATATATATATATAAGGTTGTCGAACCGGAACCGAACCGGTATTTTTTCTGGAACTGAACCCGAACCCGAACCGTTATATTGTTATGGCGATGAACCCGAACCGGAACTGAACCGGAAAAAAAATAACGGTTACCGGCTCATGTCAAAACGGTTCGGCCACGCGCTGTTGACAATGAATGTGCTATCAATGCCATTTGTTTTTTAAGTGCCGTCAACTAACACACACCTGGCTTACATATTTTTCTTCTCCACTCAGTCTTAGGAATATAAACGCTGCATCCATGAATCTTGACATAGGAACCAGTATTGCGCTGGTCGCGGCTTGCACGGAAAAAAAAAAATTAAAAGACTGCAAAAAAAAAAAAAAATCGCGTCACGGGATTTTATTTTTCTACAATCTCGTAAATCCTAAATGCTGCTGTGTGCTCATTTCATAACACGTTTCTAGAACGCGCGAGTTCTTGAAGCTTGCTTCCATCGGAATGAGAAAAGAAAATGCTGTGGAGTTTGCCATGTTTGAGGGAGAGCAAGAAATTTTATTTACAGTTGAAATTATCATTCATGAATTATATCTGCTCTTCGCTGCCCCAACCGCCGGTCAGAGTATATCGAGCTATAAAGTGTCAAGATTTACATGCCGTATTTTTTCGTACCGGAAACTCGATAAATGCGGGGAAAAAAACAGGGATACAAGCCCTAGTCACTCGCGGAGAAGCGAAGCTGCGCGCACTTTCGAATTTTACAAAGGATCTGCCGAGCTTCTGTTGCTTCCGTCGCCTGCCCAGCGTAGTCATGGGATTCAAGCGGGCGCGTGCGCTCAAACTAACGCTCAGCAGACGCTGGAGTTAGCGCCCGTGACAGACAGCCCTGTCATCAGACAGTCGTTGTTTGCCGCTTGCATTGGCTACAGGCTTTTATAAACGTTATGCACTACTAGTTTCGACTACTTTTCATTTGTTTTCATCGGTGTCCGTAATATAGATGAATAAACGCGCCAGAGTGAATCGAATTCTACGTACGCTTGCCGTGACTCGTACACCTTTGGGGTGTGCACCCTCCTCTTTTTTTTTCTCTCACAAACACGCCGTTTGTCTGTACTTATTTCGCACTGGCTTTCCGACGATGTTTTATTTGTAATTTATTTTGATGTTGCAATTTATCATTTATAATTTCCGAACCGGTTCGCGAACCGGTTCAGCGCCCCGAACCGGTTCGCGAACCGGTTCGCGGATCGAATTAATCGAACCGGAACTGAACCGGAACAAAATTAATTTACCTGAACCGTAACCGAACCCGTATTTTTTTCGGTTCGACACACTGATATATATATATATATATATATATATATATATATATATATATATATATATATATATATATATATATGATGTGTGTGGTGTGAACTTAACATATTTAAAAAAAACAAAAAAAAAAACTGTATAGTTCTGGTCTGAACAGCAAATTTTTTTATGCCCTTATTAGCGTCTCCAAATTAGTGAAGACGCTCAGACCACTTAGGAATGTTAGCCTATTTGAAAAGATGGTTTCTTTTGAAGTTGTTTCTATCAGTTTCTTCTAGTCACTGGCATCGTTATACAAACCAAACTTTGGATTATTTTCAGCGGTACATGATCATCAGAAACACGTTGCGATGCACGTGGATGTTGTGGACTCGTCGTCGGTGCGGTCTACATTTGCCGCCATCCAAGAAGTCTACGGCAAGGCTGCTAGCATTATGGTGAACTGCGCTGGTACTGGAGCAATATTCACTTCGATTACCGATACAAGCGAAGATATGTTCGATCGAACCGTCAGCGTTAACCTGAAGGTAATCAATGGCATAACTTTCTGCATACAATCATAGCGGTTATACATCTGAGTTATTAGGAATTTTTCGTAGATCGTTTTTGCCGTCGCACAACGTTCTAAGTAACCTTCTAGAGCATTTGGAACCCCACAGACGAGGGTATAGCAGCATCCCTGTTGCAAGAACGGCGGAAAGGATCATGAAAAAATGCGTATTAGGTACGAAATCTCCAATATTCTTTCTGTAGCACTGAATTAGGCGATCGTACGTGGATAGCATAATGTGAATGAATAAATTCATTCGGGACTTCGCACCAATGTAGACGCTGTCAAGCAGCTCTGGATAGGCGTCGCTATAAAGTTTTGATTTCCTGTTATTCCGCTTACTTCACTTCATCATTACTATATAGCAGGTCAGGTTATTGCGATTTTAAATTCGATTGTGTCCTCCTCCCCAATACTGACCTTTGTGGAGGCTCGTGAACGCCCGTATCAGTGGCGCGGTATCTCGGTAAGCCGAGAGAAGGCCGGCAAAGGCGGCTTTACTCTGGCGCATGTTTAAAGCGTTCTTAGATTCTGGTACCGTCTCGGACGCACGAACGTTCGCGAAGGCAAAAACGCCAGCCATTGTTACTAAAACCCTCAGTTGGAAACTAACCCTTCAAAAATGGGCCGCTGGCGTCCACCGAGACCGAGCTCAATACAATAGCAGCGCCACCCTTTAGCAACCAGTTGAGTCAGAACACAGACAGGGCAGGTCTGACTGGACACGTGACCGAGGACAAGCTCGCCCTTTCTCCATCCCCCTCATTGGTTGAGAAGTGCGTGTGTGTGTGTAACGTGACATTGTTAGTTTTTTGTACTTTTACTATTTCTTTAACAGCGCCAGTGATGCTCCTTCGGGAGCGACCGCTGTGATCCAAAAGGGTTCTGGTGCAGCTGATTACTGAATACCGGAACATGAGTTGCTTTATCTGGCTACTGCTACAATCATTGAATCTTCCCAGAGTACCGAGACTCCAAATTTCGAGGCGCCAAGATGGCGGCTCAATCTTTTTTGTTTACTGTAGTCACCATGAGCTTTTAGAAAGCGTGTTTTTGCGTAAAAACAAGCGGAAAAAGTTTTTGTTGTAGGAAGTTTTATTAGAGATTAGCACAGAATGACAGGCGCGTTTTGTTTTTTATAATCTTCAGTTTACAAAGTTTTGTTGCACAATTATTATTGTTTGGACGTAGCGCGTCCAGAACTGGGTGCATCCTAATTTCGTTAGGGATTCGCAGCGCGTCCGCTCGGCAGACGGGGTGCCAGCCCTGAAACTCCTTCAACCGCATATGTTTCCGCGCCAAAATGGCCGAGTAAAGTAAAAATAAAACAGTCATAGTGGACGGTCTCGAATGCGATACTCCCGAACCAATACAAGCGGCGGTGCAGTTCCCTGAGTGGCCGCTGCGGGAGAAATGGCGGCGTTGCGATCGCCATTATAGCTCGGTATCTCGAGCACGAATCGGTACCGCGCTTTCAGAGCAGGCTCTATGCCAGTTTCCCAACTGAGTTGTTATAGTAACATTGGCGCCAGCTAATGTGACGCGTTCGCGCTTCTAGCCTCCTTTGTAGTTTACCTGGAGGGGGGCGAAATATAGAGCCGCACGAGCTCTCGCTTGGACGCATGCTGAACTGAAAGATGTTTCCGATAAGCCTTTTTCAAAAGCCCGTCAAGCAACATTGGCGGTCGCCATTTCTTGGGCACGAAGCCTGTGATAGGACTCGAGTGCTCGCCGAACGGAGACGCGGCCCTTCTGTACAGTACAAGCTCACAATACGTGGCCGAAGAATGGCGGACGAGGATAATTAGCTCAGTAGCTGATAGATGGCGCTGTCTTCTGAAGAGGGTCTGTTGTGGCATCCGACAGTCCGTGTAAGCTCCATTCACTTTGAGGACAAAATAGGCATTTCGTGCGCTCGAATCTATTTGCTGGCTGTCATTTTTAGGATTTATAAGCAGAGTGACCTCGGGTTTACGGTTTCTAGGTGATACCGGGATCGACTTGCTAGAATCAGCGTCTCAGTTAAGACTGTGTGAAGGGAAGCACCGCCGAGTCAAGCTCCTGAGCGGAGTGGCACCTGAAGTAGATTCTCAAGCGCTCGCGCTTTCCAGGCTTGGCAGCCTTTCTTTAGCACACACTAAGCTAAGACGCCGATTCTAGCAAGCCGACCCAGGTGTGAGTTTGCCATAGGTGCCGACGTATATTTTCGTAGATTCGAGCTTTAGTGTAATATTCGGTGACAGTTCAACAAATTCCCAGGCTTCGCAAAAAGTTATGTTCTCCAGTAGAGGTATTTGGCGCGTCTGACGTCGCTTGGAAGTTTCAGTAACTATTAGAGTATCAAAATTTAGAATACCATACTACTGATTTTGTTTTCTTAATATTTGGGCATAATTAACAGGGCCTATGTCATTTGGCACACTGGGAAAATGATTGCAGACACTAACTCACAATTCAGTTCAAAGAAGAGGTTGTATTCATTGCATGTATCAACGTTCGCCAAAGGAATATCGAGTGGCGTCGCAAGCGTTATTCTCATTGAAAATAATGTTGCTCAGCGAAAGAAAAAGAAAAAGACCCCATGACTTTTGCAACATAATTTACGATGTAGTTACGGTTATTAAAGTTAAACTTAAAACCATTTCATATAAAACAAAAAACAAAAAACCTCCAGCATAATCAGAAACTCGCTTACAAATCCCGCCAACTACCACACAGCAGTTTCACTAGAATTGAAAAAAAATCTAGATTTAGCAGGACAACCTTTAAATTGGCAATACCGGTTGGTAGATTGCCTTCTAGAAGAATGCACAACTTGGAAAACGAAAATCAATACAAAAATATTGGGAAAGCATCGCGACATCCCTCCTGTGTTTCGATGTGTATTTTTAGTCAGTATTAATCTTATTCTTGATTGCCTTAGTTAATTTATACGAATAAAGTGAGTCATCATCCAAAATTATGTGTAGTATAGACCATGTAGTTTATCTTTTTCACTTACTTTATTTGGCTAACAGCAACTTTCTGAGTTCCCATTCACATTTAAATCCTGAATAAGAAAAAAATAATCAGCTAAACCTTCTCGTGTTGGCTAGCCGAGCATAAACTGAGGCAGGCACGTAGCCAGGATTTTGTTTCGGGGGGGGGGCGCCCATGACAAAATGCTGTATGAGGGGAAGGGGGAACAGGACCTCCCAGCAAAATTGACGATTTCGGGGGGGGGGGGGGGGGGGCGGGTCCCATGGGCCCCGCCTCTGGCTACGTGCCTGCACTGAGCTATGATACAAAAGGATATGTTTTCAATGTGGTGTGAGGACGCTGTGCGTTTCTCCGAATTGCCGAACTTTTTTTTTCATTGCAATCTTTGCGGCTATTCGGATTCGACGATGTGGTGTTATGTCCAGGGTTTATCTGACTCGAGACCTTTATCTCGGTGCTGTTTTGACGCTTGACATTTAGATCCTGCGAAATTTTTTGTGTCGAGTGCACCTCTGACGTATTTATTTATTTATTTATTGAAATGCCTTAAAGGTCCTTCTGGGAAGGATATTACACAAGGGGGGATAAGTACATCATAAATCAAACACACAAAACATAATAAAATAAAAATATGCACAGCAGTGCAAACAAATAAGAAATCGTAAATCAAGCAACAAATAAAAAATCTTGCACAGCAGTGCAAACATACAAGAAATCGTAACTCATACAATACCTAAATGGCTGCTCATAAGAAAATGAAAACTATCAGGGTTAATCTCGGTGACGATGCGCTCTGTTATCATTCCATCATACTTCTGTTTTGGGAAAGAAGGAATACAAAAAAAGAAGTGCGGCAGGTGAAACGGTCATTCTTACATGAGTGATTAAGACGAGGTGTAATGACATGCGCTTGCGTTATGGCGCCTTGGCTGAGAGATGGTGCGATGAAAAAATGTAAATGCGATGAAAAAGGCATAAGCAAGAAAGCTTGAGTCTTAAGGCCAGTTCCAGAAGGTCGGTTTTAAGTTTTAATGAGGTGGCGCTGGAATGTCGAGAATACTCAGAAAAAAATAGGAAGACTGCTTTGGCTCTGCTGACAGATAAAATAAAATAACAAAACTATTCAAGGGAGGGCAGGGTTATGTGTGGTCCATAATCAGGCAAACTGAGGTAAAACAGTTAATTAATTGTCTAGGCAGTGATGAAACTATGAGATTCTGGTTTGGCCTTGGTGAAGGCCTACAAGGTTACTTAAATTAACTAATTGAAGTTACCCTCGAGAATCAGGACCAGTGGAGTACTGTGTCCTCTTTTCTGAGTAGGCTAAAAAAACACAATTTTTAAAAATAAAAACAGCATGGAAATTATAATTATTTGATTTAACCAGATTAATTTGATTTAAGTCGAACTTATATTCTTTAAAAATTTCCAGCTAGAAAAGAGGAAATTTTTTAGCACTAGTTAAGTTAATTGGTTGCTGCCTAATATAAATGTTTCTTAGTTGATCATTCTTTGCTTTAAATTCAAAGTAACGGCCCGTGGAAAGCAGACACAAATAGACAAACGCTAAAAATAAAATATTTAGAGGATTGGTTTGGGGAAAAGTGATTGATTTAAATCATCATAGACGAATCGGTACGATTTGAATCATGATTCAAATCATGCTTTAAACAACGATTATAGCCACCTTGACTTTTATTCTCCATCCTGTTTCTAAGTAGTTTGCCTATCTACCAGGGCACCTTCCTGATGACCCACGCTGCAGTTCGAGACATGTTGGCCGGAGGGGTGACCGATGGGGTCGTGGTCAACATAGCCAGTATTGTCGCCAAGACGGCTCCGAAAGGATTCAGTAGCTACGTGGCCTCTAAGGCCGGCATCGTTGGCCTCACCAGGTCTGTCGCCCTGGATCTTGCCGACAAGGGAATCCGGTGCAACGCTGTGCTGCCAGGATTCACCGCCAACACCCCGGTAACAAGCAGGATAACCGAGGAGCAAAGGGAGATGATTGTGGCCCAAGTTCCTCTCGGACGTGCCGCCCAGCCCCGAGAGGTCGCCGATGTCGTCGCTTTTCTCTGCTCGCCCGAGAGCTCGTACATGACTGGAGCCGCGGTTGAAGTCGCTGGGGGCCGCTCTTAACAATATCGGATTTAGAAGTTCTTTTTTTTTTTTCATTTATTGTACTGGTTTCTCACGTACATGCAGTATAGGCGCCTTGCAGCAGCTTTACATAGGCGCCGCCATAAACGACCTTAAATTTTTGTTTCCTCTTATTACCGTTTACTTCACATCATCATCATCACAGCAGGGCAGGTTATTGCCACTTTAGATTGTACTTTGTCCTCCTCAGCACAGGCCCTTGTTGAGGCTCGTCAACGCCCGCTTCAGTCGCTCGTCATCTTGGTAAGATAAGAGAAGGTCGGCAATGCCGGCTCAACCAGGCGCGTGTTTAAAGCCGTCTATATCCTTGCGCTCTATGTGAACATGTCTCTAAGGCTGAGCACAAACGTATTTATTCATCGTCACTTCTTTCTCCAACCATGCCCTTTAAAAAGGGCCCTTCAAGAAATGTTTCAGTTCGTGTCAAATTTTAGCTGACCTTTCATGCCGAATCCCACGCCTTAAATAAACATAAAAACTTGCGGTTTTTGATTTCGCCCTGTGGAATTTTAAACAGGCCCATTATAGCCCTTCAATTTTTTTTAAAACTTTGATGCAGCGGCATCAGCCACTACAATTGTTTAAAGGGTGTACACCAGCGAATGCTTGTCCTGTGATATTCGACCTTTTTCTTGCTTGTGAGTGTATCAACATGATCATGACTGATGTAATTGTACTCTCACCCCCCCCCCCCCCCCCCTTTGCAACAATGCCTCCGAGCGTTGCGGGGTAATCGCAAATAAATAAATAAAAATAGAAGCTACAAAGTGCCGAGAAGTGCGCCTTAAGAATGGATAAAAATAAACTCGTGAGCATGAGCACAAAGTTACGATCCGTCTAACCTTGTTCGGTTGCCTTGTGTAATAAAAAAGAAGCATTAGAAATGTTTACGGTGCAATACTACATTTTGTCGGCCTTCATGCTGCCACGAGGCTTAAAACGACAACGCGTGCCGTTTATCAACGACGGCTGGGAGCACTATAAATACGTAAAGCTTAAAAAACACGAGTCGTGACTTTTAAGCAACTGACGCTTCATTCTCATTGGCTGCAGATTTGTAATTATATACTCGGGAGTCAACACAGTCTGCGTGTCCTAAACTGACACTGATATTGATTTCGGACAAAATGTTTGGGTCACGGGAACTCTCTGCTTTTTCAGCGGGTCTAAAGGGGTCTGAACGAAGCCGATGAAGGCGCGTTTATTTAATCATCCTGAACTCAAATGTTTAACGTGCTAACACGTTTTCTTTATTCGAAAGGTGTAAAATTAGCTCGTATCAATTGCAATATCTCACTGCCATTGCACGCTGTCTTAACTTGTGATTGTTACATTATTATGAGTGGCCAATCTGCAACTTCCTAGGCGATAAGGGATGTATGCATCGTCTGCAAAGGTGATCAGATACTCCACGTATCGGTTGTGAGGTTGTCCCTTCGCATAATTAATTATGTTCGTATTGTGATGTCTGTCGACGTTGGCCGAAGTTTGAAGACACGGCAATCTTGGCACAACTGGGCAAGCAAAAAGGCAAAACAAATACTAATGGTGTTTTTCCCCACAATCGTATAAGCGATGTGTTGAGGGCACGGCATGTGTGTCACCACTCTCTGGATTCTACTGTGGGGGTTGGAGTTGGCATTTCTCAGTTGTGATGATACTTAGGTGCTCAACTCTTACATGCACTTTTTAGAAAATAAATATTTATCCTGTACGCCACAACTCGGTCTATCCGCCTCTATCACATCTTTCTCACCATTTGCTATCGTCGCTAGTTGCAGCTATAAAGCGCGCGCTGCTGAGCGCGCGCTTTAGCTGCTACTAGCGGCGAGCTTCCTCGCGCTGCACACGCCGAGCGAGCAAAGATAGCGCGGTGATAACGTTCAACGAACTAACCACTCATTCACACTGGAAGCGGATCCGCGTTCGCAAAGCGGTTGCGAACGCGGTTGTATAGGCTCCTTGCACTGACGTCACATTGCATACTTTTGAACACCAAGTAAAAGGAGGAAAGGAAAGCTGCCTTTGTAAGAATTTTGAGTGACAGGTTAATCTTCTATAATCTTCTGGGAGGAGAATAGCGACGCCTGTGCAAATCCGGGAGGCACAAAGGAGGATCCTGATAAGAGGGGAGCTCCTTCTTCCCCTTTTCTCTGGAGGTCATCGGAAATGACGTCATGTGCAAGCTACGTATAGAGATCCAGTACAATTGGACGCGCACTCGATGACATCAAGTGCGCGTGCAATTGTACTGGATCTTTATACAACCGTGTTTGCAACCGCTTTGTGAACGCGGATCCGCTTCCAGTGTGAATGAGCGGTAAGAGGCGCACTGCCGAACCTTGGGGAGCGCCGAGCGAAGGGCGTAAACACATCGGAGTAGGCCACGCACCCTTGTACCTAGGCTCACTTCCAGGCGGCGCAGCCTCTACCGCGAGCCACACGCTCCTCTGTTCGGATTTCATTTTTCCCCGATAGTACATTGAGTTTCACCGGTTGTTTTAGCACGTCGCTGCCAGTTTTGAAAACAACAAAAACAACACAGGCTCACTGAGCGATTCGGTGTGCTCTTAAGCTGCCTTGCGACGTAAAGTTGTACAGTCTCCGGCGATATGAAAGACCCACTGGGAGCGCGTGGCCGAGGCGGTGGCTGGCGGGGGCGCTGCGAGCGCTCTGGGCAATTCCATTCTGCTTCGAGGGGAGGACGGTTACTCAAGCTCAGCACAAACTGATAGGAGCGCGCTTTAGCTGAGCCCCGAGTGAGCGTCCTCCCTTTGAAGCAGAATGGAACTGCCCGGAGCGCTCGCAGCGCCCCCGCTAACCACCACCTCGGTCACGCGCTTCCAGTGGGTCTTTCATATTGCCGGAGACTGTACGTGAGTTTTTCTTCGTAGATGGCCCTACGACTACGACTGAGGACACGATAGTTTCACACAACACAAGGGTACAAGTGATAAGCGCATGGGCATGATAAGAAGGTGCCACAATCTTCACCCCCACTGAGTGACAACTGGATTATTCATAAGACAGAAATGATCAAGCTTCAATGTTTAAAAAAAAAAAAAGAAGACGCAAAAAAGACACATTTTTTTGTTTTGTTGAAAGAGTGATATATTTTTTGGAATTTACAAAGTACACGAGAACAGGATACTCCAGTTTCCTCGAAGTCCGCGAACGAGGTGTTCGCTACACGATCCGAGAGATTCGTTTTCTTCACGGGTTTACTACCACCTGCTAAACCAATCACGCCACGTCACTCCCACGCATATCCAGCGTCTCTCGCTTCAGTCGCTATATCTACAGCGCCAAACCAAACAGCATTGCAGGTTGCCTATAGCAAACGGGTGAAGACGACGAGCGACATGATGGTACACTCTTAGCGCTGTTTAGATGGCTCTATTGGGGATCGCATAGACGTTGACTGCGGCCGGACTAAATGCTAAAGCACATACATACATACATGTGCAAAAAACCATCCGCACTATTTCTAAAAAAAACAAAAGAAGCAAAAAAAAAAAAGCGAGCGTATTTATTGCGAGAAAACTGAAAATATGTTTTCGTTCGACATATTCGCAAATTCCAAGCCGCAAATATCCCCGCGTAGCTTTTCTTTCTTATTTAAGGGTGTGGAAATATTTTTTTTAAGTTCACAATTTTCGTGCGTTTTTCGATCGCTGTTCCGTTTTCAAACTTTCAATGTGAAACGAAGTACAGCTTCCAAAGTTCGCAGGGTGACATTCATCCGCAATGCAAAGAGCAGGGTGTGCGGCCTTTCGAAGTCAGAGAGTTTGAACACAATGAGCCACACGCGCCGCTTCTCAAACGATCAGTAACCGGATTTATATGTGAGGATTTCGAATGTCAAGATTATATTTCAGATGGACGCACCATGTGGCCACAAAAGCGCTTTCGAAATAACGGTAAAGCCCCTCCTTCCCGGCGTGTTCGGTGTGAAAACGAAATCGTGGCGTACGAGTATTCACTGGACGCCATATTTGTGGGTGCTGTTTAGAGCGCATGCTCAGAACGAGTTCACATCAATAGGCTGCTAAGACCGGCACTGTTGATGGTGCGGGATGCACGTTGCAAAAGAACTGTGGAAGCTGGCCATCAGCACGCGCTCAGCATTCGCCCACACAGCTATGGCCGCCAGTGAATACTCCCTATACCGGGATTTCAACACACCCGGGCCTTCCGCAAGCCTTACCCGAGCAGCCAAAAGCGATGCAGTTGAAACTAACGTTGTTTGAAACCTCTGGGTATTACGCCACATCCAGCGGTTGATGTTTCGGTTTTTCTCGCGTCTATTGATACGCTCCGGACAAACGTTTGTGATATTCAGATGCACAAAACAAAAATACGCCAGAAATTACTTCTAACTCGGTTTTTTTCAAGAACCTTTTCAGATTGCCTTTACGAAACGCAGTGCGTTTCTTACAGGGAGGCCGCGCACGTTTTTTCCATCGTGCTTTTTTTCGTCTATTGTCTCATCCACAAATGGCGAAGTCACATTGCCTGTGGAGTGAAAACTTATCTTAGCGTACAAATAAATATGTGTGATGTCACCATTATTTCGCAGATAATTTTTCGAGCTACACGAGTGTCCAAAATAACTTGCTTCATACTAAAAAAAAAAAAGAACAAGAAGGTGCGCTCTGGGGGAGTAACACCAACTGTATTTTTTTAGAAAGCGTCTGACGAAAGCAGACATGTTTGTTTGCGCCGAATTATTTCATTGTTTAAGACTAATTAGCTAAGGTAGACACGGGGAGCGTATTGCAGACAATACACAAAAAAAAAAAATAGAGCAAAATACTTCAGTGTACACGAACAAAGACATGGACCATCCTTTCAATGAGCAAGAAGATTAACTTATATTAATAACATTAGTAATAGGCTTAGGGAAACGAGAATCGCCTGTGTTCCCACAAAAGTGAAAAGAGAGGTGGTGGAGGTGCATGGCCACCGAAAAAGCTGGCTCGAGGCACTGCGTCAAACAGCCTTCGGTTTATCTCCACAAAAAAGAGGTTGATTTTATAGATGCATGGTGAGCGACACGCCATTGGTTGTTTCGGCGTTGGTTGGCTTTGTGGTGTTTTCTTGTTTGAGGCGTTTTTAATAAAACTTCAGTTGATAGTCAGCGCTTGCCGGTGTTCTACTCTCGCTGCCCTCGTCTTTTTTGCGCGCTGTTCCCAATTTCTTAAGCCATGAACCAACTCGCCTGCATCACCACCTTAATTCAGAGAATCTGGGATTGGCTGAGGCGAGACATTTTGTCTCAAGTGAAACAAAAGCGGAAATTTAGGAGAATCTTATGTAAAAAAAAAAAAACCAATAGGACTAGTACTTTTGTTTCGCCCTGCACTGCAGCCTGCAGTGTTTTCTATTGGCCGGATGTTGCTGCTTTATTACGTTTTGAATGCTTATTTTTGAGAGGCCGGAATTTGTTTCAGAGAAGCAAAGCGTAAAGGTTGTACTAGGTGATGCAGAGTTATATGAACTGTTTTATTCTAAAGGGGTTGTTTAGAGCTTTCAATAAATAGGAAATAACAGTCAATCGTAGGGCGCCCTACCAAATCCATAATAACGAAAATGTGGCATCACCGTGAAGTATTTAAAATTTAATATTTCATCTGGCGAGTTACGATACACTCGTAAGTATGTGCATTTGAAACTAGCGATGTCTTTTATATAGAAAGGTACTCGTTTGAGAAAAGCCAAGATGAATCCTTTTCTCCCTACACCTAAATCTTGTAAGAGATGTTTCACGTAGCGTAGGAACAATATTTCGTTTAAGCTTAAGCCCAGATGTATCAGACGCTACTAGGTAGTGGGACCAATCAAACACCATTAAAAGCACAATCAAGTCACTATACCCTTCTTGTTTATGATTGGTTCAGCGATCATATAACACGTGCAGAAAAAGTTGGAGGGCGCCTAAGCTTCGCCTTTAAGAGTGGGACGCGGTAGCGATATCGGGCGCCGTTCGCCGTCGCCTTCTTATTCGCCGTGCAAGCGTGCCTCACCTTGGCTAGTGAGTAGCGTGTTTGAGTCGCAACCGAAGGGTCATGCATTCGAGTCGCACGTAAAATTCCTGCAACAAAACTTTGGTTGTCTGTGGTTGGTTCATATCCCTTAAAAGGTTAAAAGCCCGAGCTGAAAAACTTTCATTCTGTGCATGAAGTCACGTTTTACGCGAGCGTTGTGGGTTATTTTACCCTATCAACCGATCTGGATTTTCCGGCATGCCACTGACATCGGCTTTTCTACGATAGAAGCTCCTACACTCTAAAAGATGTCTGTAAGTCTAATTTCCCGCACAACCCTCAGAGAGCCAATCACCGCAACTTACGGAGGCAGCTTAGCGAATGACGACGCCGAAACATATGTTTAGACCAAAAAACGCAGTCTGAGTTGTGACATCAAGCAATGCAAGCGTGACGTTTTGCATTGCTTAATGTCACAACTCAGACTGCGTTTTTTGGTCTAAACAGATGTTTCGGCATCGTCATTCGCTGAGCTGCCTCCGTAGGTTGCGGTGATTGGCTCTTCGAGTGTTGTGCGGGAAAGAAGACGCACGTTTTTTTTTTAGAGTGTAGAGCTATCGCATTAAAAAAAGGAACGTCATGATTGTGCACTTTTGAAGCTGTCTGATGTGTCCCATCAGCTTGTAGCGTCGGCTGCGTCTGGTGAAACGATGTATCGGCTCAACACCTTTTTTTCTTGAGGTGACAGCGAGTATAGTAAACTCGGGTGCTTAAGCGTTCATTAACGCTGAATAATGTAATACACAGAATACATAATTGATAATTTTTTTTTAGTACAAACATTTCTGCTTGTCATAAATATTACTCGCATTGCTTTGTGCTCGTTCGTTCGGTCTTCGACAGCGTAAAAAAATATTTCATATAATTTAGTTAAATACAGAGATGTTGTATTATGACATATTGGGTTGACTGAACAAACGAAAATGGCTTTGGAATATAAAAAAATATGAAAGTTGGTTGTGTGCTACCTTTGTAGAGTAGGCCCGCGATTCTGGCCAGAAGCCCAAAAGGCCTAGTAACAAATCGGTGTACCACAATGTTAAAAATAACGCATATATGCGCTCTTTTGATGTTCTACTAGTGATTGGTTTGTTCCTATCCTTGGCCTATTTGTTACATAAAGGCAAATTGTTACTCTTTCTCAAAATATATTTTGTGTTTCATCCTTAGCCACTTTTATGCACCCTTGACAACTAGACTGTAAAGAAAGCAGGGTAAAGTCGCGTAAAACTGTCAATTAAAACATTTAATTAACTGGTATCTTATTGGATCTTTTAAATACTTTGACTTATGGGTGAAAAAAAGTTACAAGAGACAGTGAAGGCCGCAATACCAGAGGCTGAAAAAAAACCACCATAAGATGAGATTGATGCTGTGACGGAATTAGCCAAAGAAGAAATGGCAACAACACAAGAAAGCACCACAGAAGGGAGCACAAAGAAAGGGAACAGAGCAGAGGGAAACGTAACTGCAGAATGTTACTCGACAACGGATGAAGAAGCAGAGGGAAAAAAGAGAGTTGAAACGCTTCGCTGGGTTGTTCGCAGAAAGGGTTATAGACGCCACATTTCGACGCCTTCCCGACGGCTGCCGCTTCACTTTCTTGGAATCCTGTGGATATCCAACATATGCTTTGTACAACATGAGAACTTATAATAGAACGCAAACGGAGGAAAGTCAAGGAACCGCCATTTAGAAATGTAAAGTAGACGTAATGCTCCCTGGTGGTGTTAGAAAGTTCCAGTGCTGCCCTATGTACACATCCCACGAACTAAACGCGTCATTTTGCCCCCTCTCTTGCAAATTGCGAGGGATGTAAATTATAACCAGGAGCAAGGTAGCCAAACTGCAACTCGCAAGCCGCCTGCGGCTCTTTTCGTTTCGAGGTGAGGGTTGTGACTCTCTTGTAAGCGTACCCCATCCCCCTTTCACCCCCAATATCTCAGGAGGAAAGTTATTTAATAAATATAGCGTATGTTTTGACGACCTTATGGTAGCTTAATAACATTAACCTGACCGAATAAAGGACACTAGGGTCTGTAATATATTAATAAACCACTCTATGAGTTGAATATTAAAAAAAGAAAATTCTTGCGGCTCTTCAGTCAAAATGTCAACGTTTTTTGGCTTTCTGCATATGTCCGTCTGGCCACTGCTGGTTTAGAGGAATCAATGATCCCTTCTAGTTTTGATATACTTCATACAGGTAGTACTGCTACGTTCTGAGTTCGGTAATTTTTTTTTTAATAAAAAGCGCAGAAGCAACCTTAAGTGCGTTCACCAGTTATGTGCAAATTAGAAAAAAAAGTAAAACTAAGGTTGGCTTTTTTATATATGCAGTTTAGAAAATAAAATAAGACCCAACCATTTTATTATTACAGTGCAATATTTATTTCTTAGTATTCACTATAGCGGCTGTGAGGGATATGGATATGCTTCACATTCTTGCATTCAAGATGGTTTGCAGGTTTTATTGTCCAAGCTTAAGGGTAAAGGCACGTCTCTGGCCAAATAAAATTCCAAGCTTCTTTTTTGTTCTTTACTTTGTACGGGGTTCAGGCATATATAAACTTTTGAATAATTCAATATCAGAAGGAGAGAGCTAAGCTCCAGTTAATATGTTTCGGTTGCTTACACTGGGCGATTCTTCTTAAGCTTAACATATTGTTTAGAAAAAGCCCTGAAAGCTACATTGAATCGGCTTGCGCAAGTGAGTTCTGCGGCCAGTGAGGCAGATTGTAGAATCACAACTACCACAATAAGTCACGTAATTGACTATAATTTTCTTAATGATTATTTTTGATTTGTGAAAACAGACTAATAGTTCCAAATAGAAACCTGCTCCATCGTCTTCAAACCCACTAAATCCGTATATTTCAGAAAGATCTCGAGCGCAAGAAAAGCGCAGTAGTTCGCCAAATGTACCTCATGCAACAGGCACAAGACTTGGGTAAGAAAACGCCAATGATAGATACGAAAAAACAATGGGGCCGAGTTATCGCACCAGAACCTTGTTCCTGCTGAAGGAGCGGTAACTTTGGCCCCCGACCGTGCTTCTCACGGGCTTCGTTTTTCTGATATCGACTGATTTACTGATATTCGATGACGCGCAGGAAGTTTCTAATTAAAAGAAAATGTTTCTAATTAGGACATATTAAACGTATTTTAAGAATGTCATAGAAAAGCCGTAGTGCAATAATTTGAGAGGTGAAAAAATAGCGAGAAGTAAGAGAAACGTGTTTTCGACTGGGCCGTTTCAATGGTTAATACCTGAAAACAAAATATCCTCCATCATTGCTGTTTGGGCTTCCTCTTATTTCAAAGAATGTCGAAACATACTAATTTTTTCTGTCAAAATAACATTTTACCCCAAAATTGCGCCTTTGTTGAAATCTTAAATTTGTGATCAAATCTGGAATCAGTGCTAAAGGGCAACACAAATGTGACCTCTTTAAGTTGATTTTCTCAAAAAAAAAAAAAAAAGAAAAAAAGAACTTAGGTTATGCAGGTCTTCCAAGATTCGAAGATCGGTCGAGAAGCTCAATAGTTCCCACAACAATTTTACAAAAATAGAAGAAAAGAAACAAGCTGAATTGGAAAGTACTTTAATAACATGATACTTAAAGTACTATTTCAAGAAGAATTAGAAAACTCGTACTTTACTTGAAGTACATTCTCTAAGCATGTACTTTTACTTTACGAAAGTGTTTTGGTAATTTTCGAAGAAAAAACTTCCGACTTCAAAGTGCATTCCACAAATTTGTAAACAAAAAAAAAATAGCGTATCTCTTCGCCGCCGCATTCATCGTCGGTCGCACGTGTTAAATGTCAAGGAGGAAAGAAACCTAGCCGGTAGCGCGAAAACAGTTGCGAGAGTGGAGGATTGATGGAGCCTGGTTTGTGAATGCATGCAGCGCGTAAGCCTCAGCTCCGCCGGTTGCGCCGCGGCGCTACCAGCAGCGCGCGTGCAACAGAGGCTGGCCACGACACGGACCTACGAACATCTCAATGGGTGGAGGCGAGGATCCGCAATAAAAACGACTATATCTCTGAAACTTGCGTGCTGTTTACAAAGGAAATATCCCAAATATATGGTGACACATAGTGGGTTCTTCAGCCACAGTTATCTTATGATTTATTTATTCGTGTCATAACCCCTTTAAGTGGAAGCGGCAGATTACAACGGCTGCGATCGTTTAAACTTCGTTCAAAAGCTATTTTGTTGTCGGGAAAGGGTTCTATATTTGAAAAGTGTCTTTCTTGCGTGTCGTGTAGTGTGGCGGTCGGATGAGTCTGACTGCGATACTGAAAGAAAAAAGAAGCATGGAACGACTTTTTGTCGCGGACGGCACTCTTGCTGTGGCGGTAACGAGGTCCCGTGGCCTCGACCATGGAGTGTTGTCTCGTGCATTGCTTCGACCCTCTTACTGGGTGTTGGGGGGCGGCCGCCTCCACAGTTCTCGAAGTTATCGCGAAACGGAGTACAGTTGACCGGCTCGTGATAAACACGCGTTGATATTGCCGGCGTGTTTAGTCCGCGTCAGAGGAAACGATGTAGAGGCTCCTCGCGTTTCCCTACCTTCCCTACAGCACGGTGCACATCTTGTTGTACGTGGTCAGGAAGGTTGTAAGAGGGTTCGGTCGCTAGTGTGTGAACCAGCCTTAAACTATTGCGCCAGTTTAGGCACCAGTCTAGTAGATCTCAGCTATCCCTTAATGAAAAACTACACTCTAAGAAAAAGGGGAGCGCGACTTAGTCCCCGAAGGGAGCAAGTGCATTGACACTACCATTAGTCCCCTCGGGGACTAACGGGAAGGGGAGTAACAGTTGCGCCCCACCATTAGTCTCTCGCACTAGCTCCGCTGGGACTAACTGTTACACCGTTTCAAATGCACCTCGGGGACCAACTGTTAGGCCCTTGCACTTGGCACCCTGGGACCAACTGTTACACCGTTTGAGTTGAAACCCGAGGACGAACTGTTAGGCCCTTGCACTTGGACCCCTGAGACTAACTGTTACACCGTTTCAAATGAACCCCGAGGACCAACTGTTACGCCCTTGCACTTGGACCCCTGGGTCTAAACGTTGCGCCCTTGGATTTAGACCTCTGGGACTAAAGGTTTATCCTTTACATTTGGTCCCGAGCCACAAATCTCCAAAACGAAATTGTGCATTTCAGGTTAAACGTAGCTTTATTGCCTCGTAGATACACATTCCATTCAAGGATGACTGAAGTCGAAGTTCCTGAGCGGTAGACTTCACGATAAGGCCAAATTCCGAAGAGTGCACTTGCGTCGACGATGGCTTGATTACAGACTTGTACGTAATCCGTTACAAGTAACGGAATTACTTGTAATCCCTTACATTTATCGGTAATTTAGTAACGGATTAATTACATCTTTTCTAGAGTAATTTTAAAGTAATTCCCTTACATTTTTTACGTAACGAATTCCTTGTAATCCGTTACATTTTTTTCAGAACCAGCCCCCCCCCCCCCCCCTTTATAAAGAAAAGGTCGTTTTTATTTTGGTAAAGTGACACTCTCACGCGCATTGGCCAGCGCAAAGGGAGGCTTGCCACTCTTCAGTTCTGTAAAGCCTTTTTTTGCCACACCAGGCCCCTGAATCTATTTTCTTTTTACACCCTAACAACAATGTCCAAAAGTCCAAATAAACATTTCTACAAAAAAAAAGGGGGGGGGGGGGAGCAAGTTATATCCGCTTATTTTAGTCTTTTTTCTTTTTTTTTTTGCGATCGAAGGCGGGGGGAGGAGGACACAAAGTGATTGTATGCCTCTTCGAGAAGCTCGAGGCGGTAAGTGCACACGCAATAATTAACAGTGCCCTTCTCGGTTTACAGTGACTACGACCATTTTCATAATGTCACAACACGAGACAACGCTCCGTCCGCCCTAAAATCCACTAAAAGGGATGTGATAATATGTGAAGCCGTTATTGCCACAAGCATCCTCGTTCGTTGCTGCACACTTATCATCTTCTCTTAGAAAACACGATGTATTTTTTTTGCTTCTTTCACATTATTTGAACCTGTTTGAAATCTACTTGCTTTTTTGTGGTCCAATTTCTAGGGTTGGCCAACTTTATTTGTGAATTTCAGCCAGGTTATCCGCATCTCAGTCACCTTTTTATGAGTCAGCTTTTTGCGATCACTCCGAAAATAATAATTGTCTTCATTTTTTTTCGCTGTTTGTATCCCAGCACGACACACCTTATCTTAGGCAGAGTTCTTTAAAAATAAAACATAATGGTGGCTGACGTAGACTTGAGATTCTGGACTTGAGGAGAGAGTGATACTCGGCTGTGGCTCAGTTTTCTGCCCTTGGCTGCCCGTGGAGGCAGCGGAAGTCTATCTGGAGAAAACCGGAGTAAACTGCAATCGGTCTGTGCTCCTTGCGTTTTTGAACGGCATCAAGAAAGGTACACACGGCAAACGTGCATTTGCATTTCCTTGTTTTAACCGACGTTCTGATTATTTTTTTTTTCTATTACTTATATTGATATCTTAAAAACATTTTCTTATTCACCAATGCGCCTCAACCGAGGCTCGACCTGTTCAGAACCAAAGGAAGAAGAATATCGAGCCACACCTTATTTATTATTTAATTATCACCTCACTGTTACCAACTCAAGTAAGACTCGAATATCAGGCAACGGCTGCAACGATGAAGCTTTGCCCTATCTTCGAGCTAAATAGTACTTCCATTGCTTCGCTGAAAAAGCTGAATGCAGAGAATTAAATATTCGTGAGGCACAATACGGCAATCCCATCCAGTGCCTAAGTTCAAATGGTGTTCCGCGTAGCAGTCGACGTCTTCAGTAAGAAATGACGCAATATATGTCTGACAAGACTTTCAAGAGTCAGCCATTGCTCAGAATACTGAAGGTAAATAAATGGGACAGGTGGCATCAGTAAGAACTTGAATAACCTTCTTCCTTTTGTTTCTTAATTTAGGAAAATATTGTTGAAAGTAACGCCACGAAAGTAACGGATTACTTTTGGGAGTAACGGTAACTTACTTTTATGAGAGAGTAATTGTAATTGTAAAAAATTACAATTTAGCCTTGAGTAATTGTAAATGTAATTCCTTACAATTTTTCAGTAACGTGTACAAGTCTGGGCTTGAACACTGGGACGGCTGTCCAAACCGGTCGTGGTCCAAGCACCGTTTATTGGGGCACCGGCAGCTTCTTGCCTGTTTGCGAGGAATTTGGATTATAGCGCGAAACACATGTACGACGAAACCGTCCGATCCGACGTCCGACCGCGCAATACGACGGTCGGAGGCGAGGATTTTCAACGCTCTCCGATGGTACGAAAACCCTTTCCCCCCAAGGTCATTCCGGCAGTCCGCACGTCGGATCGGAAGGTTTCGTCGTACATGTGTTTCGTGCTTATTAGCAACAGGGGCAGCGTGAAATATCCGATCGCTCAACAAAAGTATGAGATATAACACATACATGTTAAAATAACAAATAGGCTACAAAAGTGCTACAATGGTTCACATCTAACATGAGATCTGCTGACAGCAGACCACCGCAATATTATATTTTTAGTAGACCGTTCGCTGCGAATTACAGACCCAGCGTGTGCGTGCTCAAACTATGCTTCAAAGTGACGGAACGAGCTCCCACCATCAAAGCGAAAGTCTGTCCTATCTGTACAATCGAATAAATGTCTCCATTAAGGCCGGTTCTCACACGCAGCGAAGCGCTGAAGTAGCGCTGCTCACGTGTCGTGAGCTGCTTTTCGTCTGCCATGAGCAACAGTTTTGACGGTGCGACACAAAGCTGGTGAAAGCTCCCGTCAGCACGCGCTTAGCGCTAGGTCAGCGCTATGCTAGTAGCCCTCTGCTGCATGTGTGAATAGGCCTTTATGGTAAAGCGATCCTGCCAGGGTCTGCAAAACACAAAAAATAAGCCATCGGTAGAACTGGCGTTTTGCTCGATACGACTGAATATCAGGTCTCCGTGCTGCGTAACAAAGTAAGCAACCATGGTGCCAAAAAGAATAGAGCATGGCGCGTGCTTTGGAAGCTAGAGAACGCGCTCAAAATAAAACACTTTCTTAAGCCGCAGTTAATAAATACACCATAAACAGAAGTACTTTGACATACCTTAATCGAGTTCCCTTGTCTTTTGACTTCAGAAGAGATCAGGTGCAGTGTTAATGCACCGCGAATCCAAACCGGATCCCGCAATGATCGGAGACGACCTGCTTCAAAGTCCTGTCGAAGGCTATACTCAAAAGAGGTGCTTTTCAAACAAAGACCCCTTCATGATTTTCCCGACGGGCCCCATCGGGCCTACCCCCCGCGTGAGCGAGGAATGCGGGGTGGGCGGTTGGTGGGAAAGGAAAGGGAAATCTCTGTTCCCCGAAAATCTCTTGTCCCTCTTTCAGTACACACGACACACGTACACACCAATGCCCGAAGGACGGGGAAGGTCGAAGATCGCCATTTTCAACACGCCGGTGAAGTGACGCACAAGCAAGCACGTTTTTTTTTCTCTCTCTCTCTTTCTCTCTCTTCAGTTTTCTCGGGGGCCTTTTTTTTTTTGTTTTTTTTTGTTTGCATTTGTTTTGTATTAGCAGGGTGTTGCCATGAATGACGTCCGGGCGCGGTTCGTTCATGGTTGTTCATCTGGAATGCTATCTGAAACATCAACGACGATGGCATGAAAGCGTCTGGATACTGCCCCTGAATGTGCTTTTTGAGTGGAACGTGCCGTGCATCAAGTGTGTTGATGCGGATTTTGAGTTCGACATTGGATGATTGGACTACCAAGAAAGGTTGGTTACGGGGAGACGCAGAGACGAGGCACGAGCTGTTCTCAGTAACTCAGTTTTAGCGATTGAAGTGACCATTTATTAGGGAGTTTTCGTAGATCGTTCTCGCCGTCCCGCAAGGCCCTCCGCAACCCGCTACGATAGCGGGAACTCCGCAGTCAAGCCTATCGCCGCGCAGGCACAGTAGCAACTTTTTCGTTGCGGAACGCTTATCGGAGGGGGCAGCGCGGTCTATGAAAACTTCCTATTCTGACTGCGAGACTCCGGTGTTGAAAGCGCGTCTTCGACAAACTCTTTAGTTTCATTCAAGAAAAAAAAAAGTGTTAGTATTTAGAGGTGTTGCGTTTGATAAATTTTTTTTTTGCGCGAAGGCAAATTACGTGAATGGGACTTGTGAAATGCCAACAGATAATTTTTGACGAGATAGTTGGGTTAAGTAGATTCAACACATTCGTTAACTAGCATTCACACAACGCGCGAAGCTCTACCATGTAATGTCTGAACGTTCGTGGCACATTAAACAAATTCGCTAGTTTCGTCCGAGTTTTTTCAACACTTTCAGCCGTGCTGGGCAGAGTCTCCGCGATCCCCAAGACAAGCGAAATATCACCCGTCCTCCTGGCGAACATTCCGTTTGCCTTCGGGGACTAAATCCTACAAATGCACCCTGTCTGAGAGGGACTAACGGCTGCTTTTGTTCGCGCACGCCGATCGGTTAGTCCCAGTCGAGCGCAGTTAGTCCCCAGCTTTTGCGCTCGGTACCTAGCTTGAACCAGATGGTCCTTACGGGGAGCAACTGGAGGTTCAGAGGACGAAATGCTAACGTTAGTCCCTTGAGGCCAACTTTTTTCTTAGAGTGTATGTGCCATAATTTTTTTCTTTTTTTAAATTCAGTGCTTGGTTATTGCATCAATTCTGAAATGCAGTAGGGGACTCCTGGCTCTCAATCAAAGAAGATTCGCTTTACTCAAGATCAGAAAGTTTAAGAGCCTCTTGCTTGATATTTGCTCCAAACGAACGGCAACACTGTTGTCCCGTAACGACATGAAACTTGAAGCACGGTGAGGTAAGCGGCCTCTTGATGCGATGGAGGAGGTGGCCAGAGCCATACAGAACGACGTGCCACAAGCTGTCCAACGGAGAGTCAGAAGCGCGTGTCTCAAAGGACCTCCTCCAGGCAGAAAAGACCGCCATCATTTCTATGCATAGTCCAAAACATCAGATACCTCTGCCGCGCATGTGTCTCTCATTGAACACATATCATCAGCAGCTTATTCTGCCGAGCTGCGTTAGTCACTTTGGTGGCTCTGAGGCAAAGCGCCAGCCTCCAGATACCCAGGTGGCGAGTTTGAATCCCGGCCGAGGTGCCCGCAATATGACGGTGGCTTATGGCGGAGAAGACGCCATATCATCCAGATTTTGACTGCATGTCCACAGACCTTCAGGTGGTTGATATTAATCCTCAGTCCTCCACTGGGGCATGCCAGATACTCCCGTTGGTTCTGCACGCAAAACCCTTAAATTTAACTTTTGCCGAGCTGTGATCTGCAAGAATGCATGCTACGTCCAGGGGAGACGAAAAAAGTCAATAAAGAACCTGAATTTGTCAGAAAAGAGCACCAAATGGAGATTAATTTATTTCATCCTAAAGGCAACAATATTGATAAGAGCTCAGCACAAAGCAATCCAAGGAGACATCCACCCACCTACTGTATGTTTTAAATTAAACTGTATATGATTAACAGAAACGCACAATTGTGAGGCTGCGTCACACATTGTCTCAATGATGCCTACTGCCAAGAAAAAATGTAAACAGATACATTTGATATTTCGTGTGACAAACACAAGAAATAGCGTATAACGTTGCTGCTTACAGCTGTGTGATGGGCCTGATGGCACATAAGGGGTCAGCTTGCTCGTCTTGAATTGGATCGTCACCCTGGTTTGTTGCTGCGTTAGAGAATCAAAAACAAAAGGGTCACGTGTCGAAGCTTATTCCCATGGAGGGCAGAGGTTGACTAAAAGAACTCGTGTCTTTCTTTCGTGTCTTTCTGTTTTTGTTTGCGCCGGATATCCTATGACGCATCGCGCTCTCCGTTCGCTTCTCTTCGAGCGCTTGCTCGAGTGCACCGTTTCGTACAAAATACAAACGTGCGATTATCATTTACGGTTATTATCCGTCATGCTTGACTCATTTCCGAACGAAATTTGAATATTTCACTTTTTGTTGCCTTACCCCTTTAAGAACGCTTGAAAATGAAGATAGAAATTTTTAAATAAATATTTTAATACAATACTAAGTCTGGCTACATTATTTTTTTTTCTTTTTCGAAAACAAAATACTGCGTTTTTTTGTAACACCACTGGTTTATTTTTTGTACCTTGTGTTACGCCGCGAGGAAGTCGTTGGCACCTGTTATAGCAAATATATTTTGTTCATATATTGATATTCTGGTTGTCAACGTTTATTTTTTTACATTTTGTTTCAAATGTTGATACAAAAAAAAGTCGTTTACCTCACGCCATAAAATTGTTAAAACAAATAAATCCGGAAAGAAACTACGGTGCCGGAAAGCAATGTCCCCAGTCGTACAGAACATTCGCTCTCTTTTTTTTTGGTTTGTTGATCAAGTTCTTCTATGTCACTAGAAAGGTAGAAAGGCCATGGTCATATACAATATTAGATAATATAAACATTGTAGCCCTTATGTTCAAACAGATAAATGTCGTGCAGCCGAAATCATCACAAGAGAATTGTTTCTGATGCATTGATCGATATATTATTTGCGGGTTAGCTGTATTTCTGGTTTCTTACATGTTCCAAACTAGGAATCCTAGGCAGAGGCTAACGTCTCAAAGATGGTTTTAGAAGTTAGGATATGGAGCAGATAATACACAATAAAAGATGGACTTACTTTATAGAAAAAGTATCGCACGAAGGCGTTCATTCAGATTGCATACTTCTTTCTTTTAACCGCTAAATCTTCATCGTTGTTATATTTCAGACCTGTGTGTCATTCAGGTATATTCATAGCGTGTTACTTGGGTTATAGACATCTTCGGCTGTGGTTTTTATCGTGCAAATTTTTAAAACAATTCAAAGTCGACTCTCTTGAAAAAAAGCTGACTCTTCGTAAGCTAATAGTGTTGTAAATTCAGTAAATCATAGATCATTACCATACTCTATAAATTGTTGCAGAATGTTGCAGAAAACAACGGCGGCAATAAAACTATTTCACTGGTGAAACTTCAATGTTTAACGCAGGCTTTTTGAAGTCCGTTTCGTTCAATAAAGTTTATCATATATCTTACGTAAACGTCTCACGCCGATTCTGCTGCTTAATAAAACATGGGTAAACCTGCACCTCGCTCTGATTGGGCATGCATATGTGTAAAGTACCGCCTCTGACCCGTTTTAAGCATATACTTATGCGAATGTAGGGGAAAAACGCATTACAAGCTCTATACAGCCAGGGAAAAGACAAGAAGTGTTTTCTGTACAAATAGCATCCGTTGCCGATACAAGTACCGCTGTTTATATCCGGCGCTGCAGCGGATATTCACGACTCCACGTGGGAGGATATTCCGTTTATTTTTTGTTAAGTTACATCTTTTGAACAAAAAAATCAAAACTGAGTTTCAGAAGTAATAGTAAGTACACGCGTGATTCGCAACTAAGGCTAGTGGCAGGGCTTCAACCCATATTTATTTTCCGTATGCGGGACTATATGAGTTGATGAGTAGCATTGACTGTTCGGACGCGATCGAGCAGCGCGGTTGTAAACTTTTAGCTTAAAAGAGGTGCTGATAGTATTGAAATCGTTTTCTTACTCGTTAAGCGAAAAGTGATAACATATGGCATTATTAGGGGTCGTTATGGCAGTCGTTATCTGCTTCTTTTCTTTTGCCGGGGTTGTTGGAACAAACGACTGCAGCGACCCGAGAGGCCATCTAGCATTTAAGGTATGAACAGTGTTTTGTGAACTAACGTACTTCTATAGTGTGTAAAATGCGCGAGTGCGTTTTAGCTGTGTCTGCTGCGTAACTAACTATCGCTATTATATTTTCTAGACTTTGCAGTCCACAGATGAAATCCACATGTTGTACACTGACTTTAATGCATCTGTAATTGTGTGCACTTACACCATGACAACTAGTGTAGACAGCAGCACAATATCCGTAAGTGGCAACTTTATATACCAAATCAACAATCTTCCTGTCGTGTAAGTACCCTGATTGTTTGTTATTTTTTACTTAGCTATTGCTCCCTATTATGTTCTGTATCTTTGTGAGCTCATTGCACGACGTTCTAGCCGTCGAAGCAAGAAATGCGTTCCAAGTTTTATTCTGCAATATTGCCGCGAACACAATACTTTTTCTTTTCACAAAATGTTTGTCACGACAGTGGCAGAGGTAATGGGAACGAAGACGCCATCATTCAACAAATGCAAAAAATAAAAAAAAATAAAACCTCCAATCAAAAAGTGACTATGAATGTGTAACGTCTTATAATGGGACGTGGTCATCTAAACAAATTTAACTTTATTCCGGAAAGGGTACGATAATGATTCAGCAGGAAAGTAGTTTATAGCCGTGTCCAAATGACACACTGATATGTGTATCTCTTCGAATTGTTTTTCCATACCTGGATTGGCGGCACGAAAGTTATAAGCCCGATTCACGAAAAGAAATAGATCACTTGAGCTTTTAGCAACGTGCACACGCGTGTAAGTTTATTTAAGCATTAAATTAAAACAGTGAAGGGGATATTATATATAATGCAGCAACTCCCTCCCTCACCACCGTGAGGAACCCCGAAGGTACCATTTTATTCGCTTTAAATTTTCTCACCTTCCTCTCGTCTTTGGGCTAAGCTTCGTACGGTGCGAACAAAAAAAAAGCGTGATTATGATGGAAAATATGATCATTTGAAACAATACTGAAAACAAGTGTGTCTTTATATCTTAGCTACACTGATCCTGTTACCACGAAAGTCGAAAACTGCGAGGGCCTTATAGGTGTATATAACGGAACAAGTAAGTGTAATAATTTTGCATTAATCTTTGCACTTTTCAGTCTCTGCGTACAAATGAATTGTGGCCATGCGCTTTTTTAGTTTCCCACGTATTATAGGTTTGGGCTAAAATTAGATTTTTGGCTATATATTTATGCCATTGAATATTTAGACGGTGGTTTAAAAGGCGCAAAGGACTAAAAAGAGATGTAGGGGACATGATTCAATTTGACAGTTGTAAGTAAGCGCTCTGTCCTGTCCCCTCCTTCTCTTCTTAGTCCTTTGCGCTTTTTAAACCACCGTCTAGATGTTCAACCAACTTGCCTCCCAATTATTTTGAGGCATTGAAAAGCCAGAAAAAGCCAGGGTATAACAAAGGTTACGTGTTTTCGTAAAAACTGATAAAATTTTAAGAAAAAAAAACTTGCCGGTAAAAGTTAGTTAAATCGAATGTATCCGACAAAGTTCAATAAAACAACAACAACAACAACAACAACAACAACAACACGATAAACATAGTATTCTGCATATTAGCTTGGTCAGAAACGGGTCAGTAGCCCTGTGGAGAGACCTCTCCAGTTTCCTTTAAAATCTCGGTTTATTGAAGAAAAGACGTTTCACCGCTTGTCTCGTCAAGTTTTGTTCAAGACAACCGGTCATTGTAATATTTAGTCGGGACAAAAATCACTGTTCTAACTTTTAGTTGGAACATTTTGAAGGAGAGCAACGTTGTTTTTCCATGACAGTGAAAGCTATATGACCATAGAAGGGAGGTGTGCGGCTGAGAATTTTATCTTACCAGTACAGCCACCCAGCCGCAGAGCGGAGTGGTGGAATCGGAGGGTGGGAAAACGAGCTGCCCAGAGAATAAGTCAAGAATTTTAATGTTTTTGACGTATCGAAGTTTATTCGAGCAATACTTGTGCGCAATCTGTGCATATGCACGTCGTAAACAAGGCCTAGTGAGGCACGAGCTTATATACGTACCCTCTCATGTCAAACTTCTGGCATATAACACATTAATAAGGTCTCGGTTGGAGTAGGCTTGCAGTATATGGGATCCTTTTACGAAGAAAGGCATTAACAAGCCTGAGCAGGTCCAAAGACCAGCAGTCCGTTTTATATATAATCGCTATCACCGGCACGACTCTCCTACCGAATAAATTAGAATGAGCAACATCATTCCTCTAAAATCCCGCTGAAAGCTCGTTAGAGTGAATGTAATTTTTCAGCATTGGTGTCTCAAACTTCGCCTTGAGTCTTCATCCTACATTCAGCCACTGTCTACTAGACAGACTAGACATGATCGCACAAAAAGAAAAGAAGAAAACCTCCCACATTCGCTCGCACAAATGCTTTTAAAGACTCCTTTTTCCCCAGAAGTCTACAAGATTGGGACTCCATGCCTCCCTATATTTTTACTTCGGACATTGTTCTACGATCAAATGAACACCTTTTTAAAGTGTAATTTGTATTTTATGTGGTTTATGTGTATTTAATCACTTCCTTTTTCTTTGATATAAAAATTCTGAAAATACCATGTGAAGAAAATCTGCATCGACTCCTGCTTGGGCCGGATCACTGGCCTGTAGTGTCTTGTAAATAAATAAAATAAATAAATACATTTTTATTATGGAATAGTTATAATTACCCATTGCACGGGCGCAAATTCCCAACTCAGCGAAAGAAATTTTATTCCATATAGGTAATACCTCATGAATCTAGGGCATGTTTGTGTGCGAATATTTGTTTTTATACTGAACTAAAAAAAAAAATTGGGCACACACCAAATTAAATTTTAGAATTTTGAAAAATTGGAAATTGATCATAAATAACCTCTAATAAACTTCGAATGCAGTGCAAAAAAAAAAAGGAAAAAGAAAGACGTTTACAAAGCTCTGTAATGCGAAATTAGAGCGCAGCTCTTGAGGGGGAGAGGAGGGTATAGAGGGGAGGGTACGGAGGGAAGAAGATGCCCCTCCTCCTTCTCCGCACTCTCTCCTCCTCCCGTCGCCCTCCTTTCTCGTCGTTCTTGAGGTCGTCCTAGACGCCGTACTTGGCGTCAATCTCTAGGACGTCGTCCTATACGCCGTCGTAAAGGTCGTCCTGGAGGTCGTCCTCGACGTCATTCTTGACGTCGTCCTCGACGTCCTCCTAGACGCCGTACTTGACGTTGCCCTCAATATGTGCAGAGCAACGCATATGCTTCGTCACGGAAACCGTGAGGCCTTTAATACGTGTAGAAACATCACTCGAAAACATTTAACCTGTGGGACTGTAATGCATTTCTACACGTAAGCAGTTTTAAATGTCCTCCTGCAATATTTTTAAAATAGTGTTATGTTTGTTGTTTTCCACGCAGAAGGCCTTGAGCTCTTTGTGGACAAGTTACAATAAAATTATCATTATTTTTTTTTTTTATTATCAACGCAGGCGGAGAGAAAGTGTCCCAGGCAGTGATGTACTCAAATTTTGAGACCTGCAATATCAACTTTAATATCGAACAACAAGGTAAGATAGCAACACAGATGCTTATCCATGTGATTCTAATAAACATTCCGCTCTTCATGACACTTGACAGATGAGGGTGAGAAATCGGCTTCCTATATTGTAATTTGCGACACGAATTCCCGGATGGGAAGGGAGAGAGGATTTTCAGTAACGAAAACAAATTTATTTAGGCGTGTAGACGATATTTTTTTTTATTTCACAATTATAATGCCACCCCGTACAGCGTATTATATTGGCTACAAGTTTAATATTATAGGCATTACTTTTGGTTGTTAGAGCACGCAGCGGAAACTACGAAGTATTTCGTGGCATGAGAATAGTCGCTGTCCTGAAAGGTGGTCAGGGTGATAATTATACGGCATTGGTTTATGGCAAGGGCAATTGTAAGAATGATGCAATTAACTCAAACAATACATAAATGCACTGCATCGATCTACCTAAGATCTCGAACGCGCATTTAATATGACTTTTGCTGAACAGATGTGCTGTACGTGTCGAGATAAATGGTAACCCACTTACTAACGAATAGACGTGTGTGTGCAGGCAGTCAGATGAGTTGATTTAAGCAAAGACATAGAGACAGTAAACAACAAAGAAGCTTCTAAGACCATGCCTGGGATTGGATTGTCTCAAAAAAATAAATCAGGAATCTATAGTCCGTCGCAACTAAGGATGCGAAGAGAAGCACGTCCCGCAAAGCTCTCCCCTCCCCATAATTGGTGACTTCATCCGCTCCACTAGCCTCCTCTCCTGCCTTGGCTGCACTAAAATGGAAGTGGTTAATGTGTTTTCTGGAAGGGGCTTGTCCTAATGTTATCTCTCATAACAGGCTGTGTCACTGTTTACAAATTTTTCCAACCAATAATTTACGAATCTTGGCCCGAGTTTTGAACAAATATTTGAGCAAGAGCACATTATTGGTTCTTCAAACTCTGGCATGTTAATGTGCCAGATTTAGGCTGGTGATTTGAATCTGTTAGATAAGCGTTAATATCTGGACAAACAAGTTATATAACCCTCGGTCAACATTTCAAAAATTCACAAGCGCAGTTCGAGAATCATCACTAATTTAAAATGTTTCGCCATAGACTACTTGGAGGCACAGATTTTTTTGTCTTAAGGGTAATGAAGCACGTAAGCGAGCTAGTTTTGATGACTCTATTTGTTTAGCATTACCCAGAATACAATCGACATTAAGGGTTACTTTGTGCATCACACGAGGTTTACATTTTTCCGAGTGCCAGTTGTGGGCTTACGAAAGCGCCACGAATGACGATTTCCAGGCATGTCTTGCTACTTACAAAACGTTACGCGACGGAGAAATCTATGAGGTCTACAGCTCCACCTGCCTGACATGAAGTGTCTTGAAGACAAACACGTTTAACTTCGGTGTTAGTTATGCCACTGTATCTTCTGATTACCTAACTTTGTTTCCACTGTACCAGCTCATTTTTGTGTTTATTTGATTTAACACACAAGAGACCAAACCAGCTCTAATACCACTCTCTTTTCAAATAATAAAATATACGTGTGACCTGTGTTTACTGTCTGCACTCCTCACTCTGTATAATCATATACTTTTTATAAGTTTTCTCGATAACTATTGAGATGTCGGCAACCACTAAATCTTGTTGCGTTTTTACAAAAAAAAAAATGATGTAGAAAAGAAAGCTACGTATAGCTTCCATTAAATGAAGGGGTAGCGGTTCAGACCAAATGGCAAATTTTTAGTGCTTTCTGTTTATGTCTCAAATGCTATAATCCAGTTTCAAAAATATTCAGCGGCAGAATGGGGCCCATTTTCTGCATACGACACCATTCATCTCGATGCATTTATGAACTTCGTAGGCGGCATTTCACATATGAAAATATTTTTTAACATATCATAATGTTTTAATCAGATGACGATAAGCTCTCAAACTTAGGCATCTTTCTCCAACCGCTAGCGCTAAACTTAGACGGTGAATGAGAGTTAATGTGTAATTTATTTTTTTGCGACGAAAAAAAAAAATAGTTGAAATATTTTTCGCGGCCACTCTGCGTGTATAAAATTGAAGATATTGCCCTTTTTTAATTAGCTTTTCCTGACGTTGGTACGAGTCAAGGCGGAAATATGAGTGAGCGGGTTCATCGTCAAAAAAGTGAAACAGTGCCCAAAAAGAAAGAGAAACAGGGAGGGAGGGAGAGAGAGAGCGAGCACAGATAATGGGGGGGGGGGGGGGGGGGGAGGTGTATCAGTCGAACTTCTGTCACAAAGTATAGCAGTATTTTGTTTTCGGGCACAGAGTAATTCACAATGACTTGTGTGATTGCTGTAGCCGATATATTTTTAAAGTGACGGCCAATTCATGAAACAAAAATTGCTGAGATTGGAAACAAACGACCTGCACATCCATACAATTCTAGATTTTGCCCCCTAAAAAATGACATTGACAAAATAAAAACATATAAATTCTTGTCTTTTTTGTTTTGTTTTTCATCTTCAATGACGAATGTGGAGTTGTCGCTTCCGAGTTATTTATTTCACATTGTCACATACGCGTTCTCAACTGTCTCTCATTCCGTCGTGAGGCCGATCATTAGGACAGTAGGCTGTCAGCCCCTGCAAAATATAAGCAATATTTAACTTTTAACTATGACGCTTCCTAGCTTGAAAGAAATAAGGAATCGCCGTTGTGAAACCGTGAAAAAAAAAAATTTCAGCCTTTCTGTTTTGGTGAAAAAGGAAGACCAGCGGAGCTGTACAACGGAAAGTAATGGCCGGCCGCAAGTTGGCAAGCCAGAGTGAAAAGGCTGCCGCCATCTATGAGCGACGGTGGCAAACAGATACGTGGCTTGCCGCCGTCGCTCATAGATGCCGGTAGTTGTCCAGAGTTCGGTGTCTTCATTTGTTTACGAGGGACACGATCTTGGGGAAACTAGCCCTTAACAGCTGCGCTGTAAAAGTAAAACCCCCTCTGAGGCCATAAACTTGTCAAACACAAACGTTCGACCGAAGTTTACCGAGTGTGCCGCATTAACTCGCTCGATGATCTCGCCGTAATTTTGTCGCCACTGTCCAATCGGCGCGCTCCACCAACTTTTGGCTCCAGCTTCGCGCATGACGAGCCTTTAGTTCTTGCTTTGCATAATTTCTTATAACGATCTAGGAAGACGTGGCGTACAACGCCGCACACTATGTCGAACAAAATAATAACACAACTTCCATGGAAACTAGACATTTGGAACAACCATACAGCATAAAGAAATATAAAGGGTGTCCCAAGTCAGCAGGCTCGATCTATACTGGACCGTAAGAATTGACGCCTGCACGTAGCAATCTAAGCTTTTCGTCAAAGGTGTAGTTCACAGGTCGTTTTTACCTTGTAAAATTAGAAAGCGTAGCTCAATTTGTGAAAATGTGCCAGGGTGAACGGCGGGCGGCGACGCAGACGACCAAGTGGAGTTGAGGAGTATGTTTCGCGCTCGTATTGATTGACGGAGCTACCTCTTTATCAAGAGTACTCGCGACTACCGTCGTTTCCTAAAATACACAAAATCTTTTTGTATTATACCTATTGTTTAAAAATAAATACGGACAATAAAATCAAAACTTAAATTTAGAAGAAAACATTTGAAGAACGACGGCGCATTTGCTGCTAACGGATTGCGTCTACGTGTTGTCTGCTTTCTTTCGCTGGTCGGCTATACCCACTGATCTCTATGAAAAGTGCTAGATCTTTTTTGCCCGCGCCGTGAATGCGGCCACTGGCGGCCATCTTGATGGTAGAGTTATATTACCTCTAGCCAAGGTGCTGCTGCTGCAGCCACTATCATCCACCATGGTAGACAGCGTTGTGGCTGTTGTGGTGGCAGGCTGCCACCAGCGCATGCTCGGGGTGCCACCCAAGAGGACTTAAAAGCCTGCTTCAACCAGCAGTCCGTGCAGTCGGTGGCGAAGTGCTTGAAACAAGCTCATCTCACGCTCTTGTACTTTTTTTCATCAGGTGAGAGTGCATTCGTAACCATGTTTTAGCTTGTTATTTTCTGCCACCGACTGAAGTGTTGTACCTGCTTTAGTTGTTCAGTATGTCTGGTAGAGCGGAGTGCGTAGCATGTCTGGGAGGTATCGCCGACGATCAAAAGTTTATGTCGTGCTCAGTTTGTAGGAATGGCTATCACTTGGGCCAGGCTTGCGCCGGTATTACCGAAACTTCCTATACCGGCATGGGACAGGTAAAGCGCGATAAGTGGCGATGTAAGACCTGTCGTATACAAGATAACAGGAGCGGTCCTTAGAGCGGAGCAAATTCCTCGCTGAGCGCGTCGCCAGCCAACCCATCAGCCGTGGAGGATCAGATGCAAGCATTTGGCCAGGAACTTGATCTGCTCTCGGCAATGCAAACAAGCATAGACTCTCTTCTCTCACTTCCGGCAAAGGTGGATGAGCTCTTGACGCTGAAACCTACAGTGGAGAGATTAGAAGTCAGCTTGCAAGATATGGATAACAAGGTGGACGGGCTGACGGCAAACTATAACTCTGTGCTAGAGACCGCAACAGAAAACGAAACTAAGATATCTGAGCTCGAAAAAGAACACGGGGAATTAAGTGCGACTGTAAAAGGACAAGCAGAGACGATTCAGGCATTGCAGGAGCAAATCAACAATTCTGAGCAATACGGTCGCCTGGTGAACTTGGAAATTCACAGGCTGCCAAAAACTGCGGAAGAAAATTTGAAACGAATTTTAAGCGATTTGGCAATCAAACTTGGAATATCTAATTTCAAAGACTCGGATATCCAAGCAGCCCACCGTCTTCCTGCCAAGCCGGGGTCAATCCCAATAGCTCTGGTTAAGTTCAGCTCACGTGAACTAAAGGATTGTTGGCTCCAGGCCCGTGGCAAACTGCGTGATCTCGCGCGAACAGCAGACGCGCCAAGGCTCTTTTTCAACGACAATCTCGGGAGACAGAACAGAGAGCTGTTCTGGATGGTCAGGGAACGAGCAAAGCAAAACCAATATAAGTTCACGTGGGTGAAGAACGGGAAGATTTTTGTGAAGAAGAGCGAGAACTCGCTAGTGCTGCGCATTAACCGTGTTGCAGATTTGGACGCAGTTGTTTCAGCACAAGTCATGGATTTCTTTCAATTTCCGAGCTGTTCGTTACTTAAAAATTATTTCGAAGAGCCGTCGAAGTTTTCGTTTAGTTTTTTTCATGTTAATATTAGAAGTATGAGAAAATACTGGGACCACTTCATGATTATTGTTCAAGATTTGGACACTGTCATCGATGCTTTTATTCTTACGGGAATAAATGCTACTGAGGATATGATAACTCAGTTTTCTATTCCCGGTTATAACCGTTTTGCCTACACAAGAAGGTCTGGAAGGGGAGGGGGAATATGCGTGTACTTAAGAAGTATTTGGTTCACAACTAATATCGTGTTAACGATGGCGAATACGGAACACGTAGGTCTGGAGATTAGCTGCCAAGATTTTTCTCTCATTTTCATTGCCATCTATGGGCCCCCGTCCAGCAACGCGAATTTGTTTTTAGAAGAGCTATCTAAAACTTTATCGGAATTCAGCCCAACGGGGCAGTTGTGTTTGTTAGGCGACTTTAATATAAATATAATGGATTCCTCGCGTCATGTAGTGTGTGATTATCTAAACTTATTGGCGACCCACGGTACAGACAGCGTTATACAGGCACCGACGCGGGAGGAATTTTTAGGTGGCAACTTTGTTTCTTCCTGTATTGACCATATTAACCTCCGGATTTTCGACAGCGCCGTGAAAGCGGCTGTAATATCAGAAAAATTGGCAGATCATTATTACAAAGCCTGTCAGGTAAAACCTAACATCAAGGGGAGGGGCTCCAGCACTACGAAAAGAGAAATAACTATTATTGATCAAGCGCAGTTCGATAAAAAAGTGAATGACTACGACTGGGATGGACTTTTAACTTCGGTGGAAGCACCAAGTCTATACGATACAATAGTAGACCTATTCTCGCAATTTTCGTCTTCGTGCAAAAAAAAAGTAATCATTAAAAGGCGCAAGGAGGATCATGAATGGATTACGTCAGACGTCTTAGGTGCTATAAGGTATAAAGATTTTCTCTGGAGACGCTGTAAACGTTCGCCAGGTAATTTAAGTTTAAAGGATGAGTTCAAAATAGCCAGGAACAAGGCGGCCGCCCTGCTCCGTTCTTCTAAACTCAGACATTTTAAGGGAAAATTTCAAAGGCATCGATTCGATACTGCAAAAACATGGGAGTGCGCAAATCGGGTTCTAGGCAGGACTAAAAAGTGTTCTATTGACGATATGATAGACAAATCTTTTGCGCCTGCTACACAGAAAACAATTGACGAATTCAACGCCTCATTTTCTCGCACGTCCGGGGCACTCCAGCCACGTGATGACGCTACTAACATTACCTTGCTCAAATATAATGAAGTCTCAGCTCTTATTCCTCCAATATCGGAAGGGGAGCTACGCGATTATTTATTTTCTTTCAAGGAAAGAAAGTCCCCAGGTTTTGATGAGATCCGGATGCGCGATCTCCGAAGGAACTTTGGAAAGCTTAAACCTGCACTCCTCGCAATCTTGAACAGTATCATTGACACTGGAGATTGGCCGACAGCAATGAAAACCGCCATTGTTAAGCCACTGTACGAAGGAGGGAAAGTGGACGATGTTAAAAGTTATCGTCCAATATCAATATTATCATGCTTTTCGCAAATTCTGGAGAAACGTCTTTCAAAAATAATGACTAGTTTCGTAGAACGGTTTGTTTTATTGTCTGCTCAGCAGTACGGTTTCGTTGCGGAACGAAGAACGCGGGCACTTTTGGAAAATCTCAGCGACTGCTTACACGCAGGTTTTGATAATAATATGGTATCTTGTGCAGTCTTTTTGGATGTATCTCAAGCCTTTGACAGCATAAATCACGAAATTCTTTCTCACAAACTGTACAGACTCGGTTTCAGGGGCCCTTTTCTTTCAATTCTAAAAGGGTACTGTTCAGGACGGTCCCAGGTTGTGACTTTTAGAGAGCTCAAGAGCAGTAGAGTGTGCCTTACGGCCGGGGTGCCACAAGGCTCAGTTTTGTCGCCTTTATTATTTAATTTATACGTGAATAATTTTCTCTCCGCCATTTCCCAGTGTAGAGTGTTCCAATATACGGACGATACGCTTCTAGTTTCAACCCATGCGAATTATGATGTTGCTATTGAAAAATTACAACAAGACCTTGTTCTCGCAATGGACTGGTTTCAGTCAAACTTAATCTGAGTGAATTCCTCAAAGACGAAGCTAGTTTGTTTTAAAAACCCACAAAAAAAGGTCGAACTATCGACTACTGTCGCTCTTCACACGTCTAGTTGCAGGTCATGTGATTGCATTCCTCTTCAGCATGTCAATTCACTAAAGTACTTAGGGATCCATTTTGATAGCGATTTATCGTGGTCTACGCATATGATGCAGTTCTGTAAACGGTTAAGAAGTGTTTCGTGCTGTCTTTACAACGTTAAAATGTTCATGCCTTTTACTGTCCGAAAGATAATCACACATGCTTTGGCTTATAGTTACATTCGATACGGTATAACCCTCATTGTGAGGTGTTCTCTATTTTGGCGAGACAGAGTTGATTCTTTATTGAAGGGTATTTTAAAAAGTATAGCGTTTGACCGGAACGAGGTCTCTAGCCCCAGTATATTTAAAGATTTAAAATTGCCGTCTTCTTTGGGGTTATTTAAGGAGACAGTGATACTGCAACACTTTTGGAACTCAAATTTTATAACTGCGTACACTCCAGGCCGACCAATCAGACAATCACTTCGATTTAACATGCCGCGAATTCGAACTAAATATGGGGAACGTACGCGTATTTATTATGTGCCCCATGTATTCAACAGCATGCCAGAGTCCCTGTTTGTCGCCACATCAAGACAAAAACAAAAAAAAAAACACTGCGGAATTTAGACCAGGGAACGAGTGCAAGATGGTGGTTTCCTCTTTTCCCTTTGATTGTGTTTTTTCAGGACAGTGCGTATTGTTCTGCAGTGTGATGCCGTCTTTCGCTCATTTTTTCTTGGTCCCTGCTTAGAATGTTTTTTCCTTGAATAAGTACTTCGATGCTGAGTGAGCATTTTATACTAATGTTACACATACTGAATTTGTCGCCTACTGCGCTGAGCCAGGTACACAAGTCCCTGAGGCTTACACTGGCTCGTCATTTTACTTTTTGAAAATGTGTGTATTGGAAAATAAAACTATTCTATTTTAAAAAAGAAAAAAAAATAGCGTGGGTGGTATTTTGTGCTTGATTGAAATTGCTTTGCGAAAAATATTTTTGAAACCCGGCGTGAACAGTAGCCCGAGCTTCGTGGACCCGGGGGAAAAGCAGCACAGCACGCATCGAAAGTCGCATCGAAAGAAGCATCGAAAGCCAACGCCGGTACGGAGTCTGCTTTCGAAGCGAGCTGCGCTGCTTTCCCCCGGTGCTGCGCATTCACAGAACTTTCGCGGGGTCCTCAAAGATGATGCTACCGTTCACAGCGAGTTTCAAGAATCTGCTTCGTCGAACAACTTCAATCAAGCATGATATATCACCCACGGTACAGAGTACTAGACCCACGGCTATTTCATGGCAGCCTGCCGCCATCGCGCTGTCCGCCATATTACTATGATGGCTAGAGATAATATAACTCTACCAAAAAGATGGCCCACCGTGGCCGCATTCCCGTCCATAGGCGGAGCTGGTCAAACGCGATCCAGCAAATATACATAGAGATCAGTGGCTATACCTTCGGATGCTGCTCCCCACGCCATCTGTCAATAGGTGCGCCAAACAAACTCCGGAACTCGACTTGGTCGTCTGCGTCGCCGCACGTCGTTGACCCTGGCAAGTTTCTTCGCCCTATTTTTTACAGAAAGGAAGCTACACGTTCTTATTTCACAAGAAAAAAAAACGACCTATGAAATACACTTCTGTCGAAAGGTTTAGATTGCTACCTGCGGCCGTCAATTTTAACGGTTCATTTTAGATCGAGCCTAATGACTTAATTGGGTTCAGCTATAGATGCAAATATTTGGAATGGAGAGCGTGCTGGTAAAGGTAATATAAATAATGAAAATAACATAAAAAACATGTACGTAAAAGACGACTTTTCACATCTTCTCCGCCTTGTGTTTTATGCCCCCCCCCCCCACCAATTATTTATATAAAGATGGAAAACTGCTGATTTGCTGATTTGCTGATTTGCTGATTTTTGGGAATTTCAAGCCGGATGTGGATCTCTTGGAGTTAAAATAAATTTTTTTAAACAACGCGGCGTTAGAATAATCGCGTATAAACCTTTGTCTGAACCTCTGTTATATTGTTCCGCAGAATCCATAGGGCAAGTTGATGCAAGCACGACGAGTGCAAATTGTAAATGAAAGGAGTTGGAATACAAACTTGGCACCAATGCAAGCGAAGTATGCCGAATGGCACCAATTCGCTGAGTTCATGAATCGTAATGTTTGCACGTTTTTAGTAAGACACAACCGACTTTTTTTTTTCAGCAGCCGGCTGAAAAGTCAGTATATACACTAGAAAAATCAACTTGAATAAAAAAAATCTGAAGTTCAGTTCCCTGGGGATTGATGTAACTCATCTTAGGATGATTAACCTTCAATATTTATTAAAAATTACATCTACATTTTCAGTTTAAATTGAGTACAGTTCAGGCATGATTAGAAATAAATCGAATGAAATACTTTTATTTCTTCTCTCGAAGTTTATACGTGAGAATATTTCTATTCCAATAGTCGCTGACAGGTTCATTAACGTGTACCTCAAACGATGGACGTACCAAGTCAATCGTTGAAGTTGAATTTATGCTATTTCATTTTTCGGAAATTTACGTAACATAAGCTTCATTGTAACCTTTCTTTTCACGAAAAAAGAGCTATTGTAGCTATTTAGTGAAAATGGAGATTGAGGGCTTCATTGCACTTCTACGGGGGTGCACGTTTGGAAGGGTGGCACTAAGCTGGTCGAACAACGTTTTAGCGAACGCCGACTTTTTATCGAAAGAATGTTTAGGAGCGGCGTGTACGGATGGGCCGGGGGGGGGGGGGGGGGGGGCGAGTTAATATTTTCGGTATGAGCCGCTGCAGACTGCCGCCATGAAGCTCAACGCGCGCGTCCGTTATCGTTATTCGCTAAAACGTCGATTTGCTCAACGATGACTGTTCGCTAAAACATCATTTGCTCATGAGATATGGCCCCCAGTTTGAAAGGCCCTTCCGAATTGTCATATATGAGAATGGAACGTCGCGGCGAGCACTTTCGGACTTCTTGAATTCCTGTCTGAAAGTTTTTCTTATTAACGGAAAAGTGTGTTGGGTCATCCCCTTTGGAATGTGTAATTGTCACCGAGATATTTGGATGAATCAGTAGCTCTAATGGACCCCCTCCACTCGAAATCTTGCAAGTAAAAACAAACAAACATGGGAATTCGAGTTGTGAAAACTGTCAGCCTAAAATAAAAACGTGCTGATTTGGCTCAATTTTCTAAAAAAAAAAAACACGCTCTCGGTCTGATAGACAAGGACAGTCCATAAATGAATACGGGTTGCTGAATCAGTGTGTTCTGTCGGTTTCCGAGGAGGGTAGCAGAAGGAAAAACCCAGCATCTTTTATGGACGCTTTCCGCCTAAGCACCTCAATATCACCGGCATTTAATATAGCTACTGTGTTGCTTCTTTGCGTGTAAAAGTTTGGTGAAATCAAAGGAAAGTGCAATAATTTCTTTCAGCATAGGTCATAGTGCAATCATAAGCTAGAACACCTATGCGCCAAAACTCAATCACTAAAATCGCACGGTCAATGCCTTTTAGAGCGCAGCTCTTAGGCGGCCGTTTCCGGCTTGAGCGGCGTCGCCGTCGGCGTAACCACGTGGTGCATTATGGGACGCGTGACGTCACTGGTGGCGTCACCAGTGACGTCATCGGCATCGTCACTGAAGACGTCCTTAGTGACGTCACTGATGACGTCATCGGCATCCTCATCGTCACCGGCATGCGCATAGTCATCGTCACTGATGACGCCACTAGTGATGATGACGTCATCAGTGACGTCACTGGTGACGTCAATGATGACGTCATCGTCATGTGACCTCATTGGGGTCAGGTGATTCCCGTGAGGTCACGTGACCCCGGTGACGTCACGTGACCCCCGTGAGGTCACGTGACCCTCGTGAGGCGACGGCGACGCCGCTCGGAGGGAGGAGTAGCAGACAGGCTGACCCTCCCCTCACTACCATTCCCTTCTCCTCCTCAAGAGCTGCGCTCTAATTCGGCGATAGAGGGAGTTGTAAACTGCTTTCATTTTTTAGTGCACCTGATTGGTACGCCGATGTTAGCGCAGAATTTAAAAAAAAGTTACGACCGCTATGTCGTTGAGCATTTGATACTTCTTGATTGGCCACGTCGTCTTCTCGCAGTGGCGGTGCTCTGACTATAAAGAAACTATGTGTAGAACATTCGTCATTAACAACGAGGACATGTACTTCCAAACTGAGCACTGTTTCATGTCCACCGTCTCAGGGCTGACCGCGACAAAAATGGGTTTTATAATTAATTGCTTTGATCCATCTTTTATGAATGAACCATCCGTCATAACAGTTCGGATTGCACACCAGTACTTCACTGCCATGAGTACGGACGTGCCTTCGATTTAAAAAAAAAGAAATGAAACAAATAATGAGTTGCCGGTTTTTCCTTTACTTCTTGGTTTGTTTCCTTGACTACTTTGAACACATTTTCTCTCGCTCGCATACGGAGTTATTTCTCTTAAAAAAATAAAAAAAGTTTATTCCAGTTCGCAGAAACGACGCGACGATTTCCTGTGCACATGTTGACGTCCCGGGTCATCAGGTGACCTCAACATCACATTCACTCCATTGGTATCGCCATTTGTCGAGGCCGTCCTTCAGTTCAACCGTCGTGCTCCGCACATCTGTCACGTCGGTTGCGTGCGTGGGCGCCGAACCGGCGTTCCGGAACAACAAATGGGTCATTCTCACAAAAATTAAACATTAACGCAGTCTTCGGTAGTAACGAGTTACTAGTAAAGCGTTACTGTAATTCGTTACTTTTTCGGTAACTTGTTACTGTAACGAGTTACTTTTTTAAAATGTAACTTGTAACTGTACTTCGATTACTTTTTTCTGACGTAACGATGAAAGTAACGACGCTACTTTTGTCGTTACTTTCCAGTGTTTTATGAATAATATATCACTGAACGAGGGTACAATTTAGATATTCCTTGAACTTTTCAAATCGCCTATTCCGACATTTGGAGTGTCAAGTTGGCCTTGCACAAACTTGTGAATGCGTTCTTTCTCACGAGTCACGACCCGAATATAGCCACGTGCAGAGTTCATGAGAAAAAGAATCTAGTTATCGTTACTGACGCGCTTCTACTTTGTGACTGAACACTTACATCTTATTGACTTAAAGCACCATCTATGTTGTGTTTTTTTGTGTGTGAAAACGCTTTTTAATCGGGTGAATGAACCGTGAAACAACAATACACGCGAAGGGCACTGCGCATGTTTCGTATTTTGATTAGCGCCAGTACTCCACACTGCGCATGTATCGTATTTTGATTTGTGACACTACTCTGGCGTGGAAATATTCAAACACTAATTTCGAGAATCCTCCTCGAAAACCGCAATGCTTCTAGCGGAGGCATTGCGAAGCTGCCCGAGATTTTGTCCTTAAAACACATTTTCGACTTAAAGCGATCCAAACATAACTTATCTCGTCGGTACTGTTATTATTATATATCAATGAGCAATTATTTGTGCGCGGCACTTCGTTAAAATCCAGACGTAAAACTATTTGGTCACGTGTCTATAGTGGTCAAAAATGTGCAAAATGACGGCGGCCAATTGGGTGTCACTTTCAGCTCCCAGTTTATCGCTCTAAGGCCCACTACCTCCTTGGTTCCGCATCTGGTATGCGGGACGAAAAAATAGCAAAACATTTGAACAAGTAATATGCTAGAAAAATACTTAGGTGAGGCAAAACAAGAATGTGTGAAAATCACGCATTTTTTGTAAATAGCTTCCAGCTGCGTGGATTGATCAAAACGATGTTTTACCGCATACAAGAAGTGACGACATTCAAGATGGCTGCGCCCTTTATGGAAACGCTGTATATGTGCTGCATGCTCTAATTCTAGGTAGGCTCAAACTCGGTCAATGCCCTTTGTGTGTTTTGTGCGCATGCTTAGTTTTGTCTTCCACCCAATTCCCTAGATGTTAATTGCTATAAAAAAAAATGTTTAGGACACAATTTAGTGAAAATCATATTGGATGTCTTTCACCTGCAGTGAAAGATATTTGCTGCAGCAGACGCACCGGGTATCCTACGCAGTACTGATTAAACAATAGGTCTGTTCGATTCGGCCAGAAAGTTCTGAACTAGTTCTGTCCGAGTTCTGAGGAGTGCAGGAGTCGTGCAGGCGGCGGCGCAGAACCAGTGCAGCCGCCGCGCTAGGACTGGCGCTGTGATCGGCTTTCCGAGCGGAAGCGCAGGATGTCGTCTGCTGCCTGCGTCTGTTGGCTCTTGTTTCTCCACGCCACGTTGTATGCTGCATTTAATTAGTCGCAGTTTGATGAGACCATTCGCGTTTCCTTAGTTTTAGAGCATAATAACGGAATATTTTCTGTGAATATTCTTTATTTGAGTGTACTGAAGACGTTGTGGCTTTCTTTGAGACCCCACATTACGATCACAAGTTGTCCTGAACAAAACGTGACGAGATAAACAGTGGACCCCCTGTTGTCAATAATCAGAGATTTCAATAGAAACTGGAGAGGCCTTTTACCACGACCACAGACCCTGTGCGGACCAAGCTTTTATGTAGAATACCGTATTTTTCTTTTATTGCCATCGTGGCATCGCTATTCATTATTTTTCCGGACACATCCGAATTGACGAGAATTTCACCCTCAAGCGTCTTTCGGATTTTATCGAAACTGCTCTAAAGCGCGCAACCCTGCTTATACACTTTTTTTTTTTGGCTTTTTAGAACACGAAATTTCTAGACGAAAAGGAAAATTTGTGCCGAAAGTGTGCTACGTGCAAACGTAGAAGAGCAAGCACATAATCAAAATATTTTAGCATCTACATGGCTGAAAACTGCAAAGTTGAATGCAAAATTATATCACTCACTGGTTCTTTTCTATATCCCTATCAGTCCTCCGCAGCTCTCAACTTCCGTGGTGGTAGGGTCACAGCAGCTTAAATGTGAGGACACACTTGTTTCAATGTTGTTTCAAATGCTAGCGTTACCATTCATAACCCCTTCTTTATTTTATCTACACAATACAAATCCCAGCTCACTGAGGAAGGAAAAGTAAGAAATTCTAGGATATTGAAATAGTACCTCGGGAATTCTTGACGGTGTTGAAGAAGGGGGCGCAGTGTGATATATATCTTCATTCTTCAGTGGCTTTTAGATACTTATAAACTTGCATGCGTCTGCACATAGCTTAAACGTGCAAGGATGTATTTCTTTCTGTTTACCGGGCTATACTTTGGATGCTGACAAACCAGGTCTGACACAAAGTGAAGGGATAAATGTATTAGTGTGTGATGTTGATGCGGCTATCAACAATTTTCTTGTTGAACCGGTCTTCTTTTACCCACGTCTTGTTCAGGAAGACGCCGCCGCACATTCGGAGACACTCTTTGATCGAACTCACAAAAAAAAGTCCTTATAATTTTTTTTTTTTGCATGAGAGGTTCTGTGTTCCCAGTGCCTCCGCCATTTTCGTGGCAAAAGTTGTTAGAACACAGAATGGCTTATGTAGCTTCGCGAGTATGTCATATAGAGGAACTTGGTACACATTTCATGCTTAGACGGCAACGCTATCGTGGAAAAATTTCACAAAAATTCAGAGAGAATGATAAGCAGCCCAAGGTGAGTGAAAAGTAAGAAACATTCAGGGTGCTTACACGACGGGAAGACCGTTGATTCGGTATGTAGAGTTGACGCTTACAGAAATCGTGTTGATGATTTTCGGTTTTTATCTGATCTAGACGCCGATCTCTGAGGCTAACAGTATTGAAAAAAATAATTTATAATGTTTTTTTACAGCGATCGCAATACAAATCTCGGCTCAGTTTTGCGTAAAAGCATCAGGATTTGGAATGGTCACGTGTCAAAGGGTCAAAATTGTAGAAGATGGCGGCAGCCAAGTGGGGATCACATTTGCCTGGTGAACGGGATACCAGTCTATCACTCTAAGCCCCTCGACCTCGTTGTGCTGAACCCACGTGACCGAGAACGGCAGGCAACAGAGAACGTCTATATTTGCGTTGCGGTGACTGTTTTTAGGCCAGCCAGCTGCGTTCTTGTACCGTTGCAGTGTAAAATAGACCGCGGATCATACCATTTGTTCTTGGTATCGTTGAGCTAAAACTGTTAAAACATGGCCTTTATACGGCTCGTCGCAACAGTCGTTATTTCTTCCTTTCTTTTTATCGGGGCTCAAGAAACGAATGACTGCACTGACCCGAGAGGCCGTTTAGCATGGAAGGTAGGAATATGCTTTCCTCTTTTTTGTGAACTGATGTATTTCCTTTGTGTGGGAAAGGAGCCAGCGCATTTGACCAGTAACTGTGGCCTAGCAATTGCTGTTCTATTTCTCTAGGCACTGCAGTCCACAGATAAAGGACACATGCTGTACACCAACTTTAATGCGTCTGTCATTGTGTGCACTTACGTAACGAAGAATAGTGAAGACAGCAGTAGTATGTCGGCGAGTGTGAACTTCATATACCAAATCAATTATATTCCAGTCGTGTAAGTAGCTAACTTTTTTTAAAATTTTTATATTGACAGTTAGATATAGACTCGAATTAATGTGATTGAATATCTGTGAGGTCGCTACTCTGGGGTGTCTTGTTCGAAGATATTTCTTATAGAGAATTCTGAAAAACAAACTACCTGAATGTCTCAAAGGGGCACGAACAAAGGCAGTGAGAAAAGAGATTAGAAAAAATAGAAACCTTGTGGATATTTTTGAGGCTGTTCGCGGCTGTATTTTGTTCGCAAAGTAGAAACTAGGGCCTCACAAAGAAAAAAACCAGACTTAAAACATCCGGGAGCGACTAGGCAAGGTCATTCTGGCCTCTTTGTCTTTTACACTGGGGAAGAGGGTAAACAATCTTTTAGATGTACCGCAAAGCGCTCCTTCTCGAGCATGCATGCGGTGATATTGGTGTATAGATCCACGTGACCATTTTTTCGCGAAGTTAAGCGAAGAAACAGAATTGGTGTACATGTCTCGTGACGTGAGGTCACGTGGCATTAATTTTATCTGCTAATTTGGGGGGGGGGGATAAAACATATGCCAAATTGTTCGATAGCCTGGCACCAATCTGCCCGCTGCTATTTTTGTTGCGTTGAGATTGCGTGCTGTTGGTCAATTACGTAGTGTTTGCGATAGCAATCGAGGCCTATTGCTCTCTGTCATCGATTCTCATCAACACCTGCGTGCTATGGGTTAGTATTGTTTTTCGCTCTCCTTACGGATGTACGTGCTCGTTGCCCTGCCGGACGCTGGTTTCTCGCCGTAATCAGACACTGACAAACTTACACTTCAGCTCGAAGTTTGGCTTTAAGTGCCCGGCAAAAACACGGTCGGGGCGCGTGGTTTCTGAATGCGGTTCCTTTGCGCGATTGCTTGTGCGAACGAATGATTCTTCAGAACTACTCTTCCGCGCCCTGGCGTTTGCCTGCGCCGAAGCTAACTGGTGAGACGGAGCGTGTTCCTTCGCAAACCGCTGGATAATGCTATGCACTTCGCGCAGGGTCTATTGAATTGGCGTATAGATCACGTGACGACAGTTGTACTACTAAATTTAACTGGCAAACTGAACTTTTCTGTAAATCACGTGACGTCAAGGCACGTGACACAAACGTTAAGCTAAATTTTAGCGGGAAAACTGGATTGGTCTTTATGTTATGTGACGTCAATTTCCCGTCACATTTAGTGGAAAATGAACAGACGAACGAACGCATCACATTTTGGGAATGGAGGGTTCAGTAAAGAATTGATTCATGCTTTAAAATGACTTATAGCCGTCTCAATATGACATCGTAATAAGGTTCTGAGAGTTTTCAGATAGGATCGAACAACCATGTCCAGTGACTATATTTAATTTTTAAGGAAAAACTATTTTGCTGGCACCATGCCTGCAAAAAGAAAAAAATCCTTGTTTTTGAAAAAAAAAAAAAAAAAAAAACATGAACATGTCTGTGAAATTTTTTTTATTTAGAGCACCCCCTCAGACACGTGCGCGTTTTGAGTGTCGCGCGGCGTTGGCATTTGGGGCGGCTTCCTTCCAAAACTGTTCTGGCTACGGGTCTAGAAATATTTACTGGTAAACTAGGCATAGGAAGGATTCACAAGAAGTAGCATTTATCGAATATTAGGGTCCTTATTTTGAAAAACACATACCGCTAAAACGGAACATTGCGCAGTAACGCTCAGGATTAAAGATTTCATTTAGAGCGCATCTCCTATACACCTTTCCAAAAAACACTCGACCCCAGGCGCAACAAACCGTTTTCGAGCCCAGTCACTGAGTTTAAGGCTAGACTCTCACCGGCGTCCCTCCTAACCCTAACCGATTGGACTGTGATGTCAATAGGCGCACCCTGCGTAGGCGCAGTTTCAAACGCTGGTGGCGGCTAAATTATCGTCTTTTCCCGGTATATTTTGTGTTTTATGGTACATGTATTTTCCCGAGGTCATTGAGAAAGCATTGTTCCACATTTGAAAAATAAAAAAAAGCAAGAAAAACTGTAAACTATTTTTGTTGGGTACGCGCGCGACAGAACAAATGCGACTGGAATGTATAGTTCTAGTTATTTGTTTTTTTCTTACGATAAGCTTTGACGGCGCCGCGGGATTCGCCGCATGTGAAACGACAAAGCGCTTTGTTGACAAAAATAAATTGCAACAGAAGAGGGCCGAAAGGCAAGCATTTTTCACGCTCACAAATAACGTGTTTACCGGTGGACAGGAGCGGACATACAATTTAGGAAGTATTAACATTCGAACAATATATCGTACGTACCACACGATGCAGCGTTATCCGAAAAGAATTTATTTGAGAAAGATCTCAAATAACACAGTCACAGTCGACGACAGTCACATCTTGACGATCGCGCAGAATCCGAGATGACTTCGTTTTGGGGCACGTTTTGGGGAGACCTTCCTTTTTTCACAACCGCACCAAGGCAAAGAAACAAACGCGGCTGACCCGTTTCTCACCCCTACCCGGACAACTTTTTTTGGAGGTGACTGATGATTCTACGCGGATTATCTCTGGGAGGGGGGAGAACAATGTTCGCAAAATCGCGCCGAGGGTCGTTCGACGTCCTTCACCTGCCTCGTTTCCCGTGAATGTCGAGCAGAAAAGCCTGAATGGCAGGCACTTACCAGCCTTATTTCTCACGTTGGAAGATAACACAATAAGGGTACGCAGCACGCATTAAAAAATTAAGTGCTAACTTTCAAGAGGGGCGAGAAAACGTCGAATGTAAAACCGCAAAAACGTAGGTAGAGAACCGCGCTGAGCGGGTCTTCACAGTCCCAGAGAGTGGCAGAAACTTTCTAGCTGATAGAGGGCGCGAGAGTCGCACCAGCCGCATCAGCATCAGCAACATGGCGGCGGCCTAGGAGCGGTTTTTGGAAAGGTGTATAGTGAGTATTCACTGGTGGCGATAGCTGTGTGCACGTATGTTGAGCGCTTGCTGATGGCGAGCTTCCACGGTTCTTTTGCAACGTGCATTCCGCACCATCAAGAGTGCCTGTCTTAGCAGCCTATTGATGTGAGCTCGTTCTGAGCATGCGGTCTAAATAGCATCAGAAATATGGCGTCTAGTGAATACTCCCGATACTCTCTTTCACACTGCGTACAAAGCTGTCAAAGCTACTGGTGCGTGCATGAGGCTTGATCTCGTTCATCAATTGCACGTGTGCTCGCGCGAACGAATTCACGCGCTCGCGCCAGGTGCTTTGACAGCGTTGCATATCAAGGCGCAGCCCCACCCTTGGTCAGTGTGATTCTGAACCTACTGATGGCGGTGGAAACACCTTCCAGGCCTGTACATCAAAGCGAAAAATCGTGTGTGGTGGCGCTTCGATACAGTGGGGTATTTTTCTATATTCTGAATTTGACATCCCTGGTCCTCTGCTTGTTTTTTTCTGCACGAGCTTTCTTTGATTTGACAGCAACACTGGAAATTGGAGCTGTGGAAATGGCTCGGTTTTAAGTTTTGGGCTTCGAAAATAAGCCCAAAACTCAAGAACGAGCCATTTCCACAACTCCAATGTAGTCAATGTAGTCCAATGTAGCTGTAGTCACCCATTCTGTACCAAGAAGAAATTCTGAGAACAGAGTTATTTATTTTTTGCACGATTCGAAAAGAAATGACCCAGTAAATTCTCTTCCGCCTTGTTGCAAGCGATCAGACAGGTTGATGATTCAAGCTGGTACATTTTAACATACATCTAAAGTAGTGGTAAATATTGGATACGTTCTAGCTACTATGATTTAAATCAAATTGATTTGATTAAAAAAATAAACTTGATCTAGATCGAATAAATGCGGTTTAATTAATCAAACAAATCTTAATTGTTTCTATTTTGTATTTCAGTTACAATGATCCTACTACCAGGAAAGTTGAAAACTGCGAAGGCCTCATAGGGGTTTATAATGATACAAGTAAGTGAAATGATCTTTCGTGAAACCTTACCATTTTGTCATGAACGTATATTTAAATATGGATTTTGATTTTTTGTCGACAGGAAAAATCAACGTTAATAAAAATTACATTGACCAATAACGACACGCGGGTATAATTAGGCAATAAAAAATTTAAAGCCATGTGGTTTTCTCTCAGGATAGAGCCATTTGTAAAATAGTACGAACGCTTTGGAAAACGATGAACACATTAAAGGCTAATACCCTTCGGTTGCGCGTCAGTACAATCTAATATCAAGTTTATCTTTGGAAGTAGAAGGAATGCTTCCTTACAAAAAGCATGTCATTGTTTGTTTCTTTTTTTTCTTTAGAAGTTCCCAGGCAGCACACAGTAGTGCGCCAATATTGGGGTCGAATCGGAGAAATCGGGCCAATATCAATCTGATACTGCCGATATTGGCACTAGATCGTAAAGATCGGGCCAGTATTACCATGATGTGGCTGATGTCGGCAGAACATCACTTGGGTCGGCCAACGCCACGCTGACATACAGAATTCAGCGCCGTTTTCCGGTAATTTGTCGGGTCTGAACCGGCTATATCGACCGATATTAGGAATTCTTGACCGTTTCTAAAACGATACTAACCCGCGGTCAATCGCGCCGCGCAATCGCGGCGGCCGCCGCTGTTGCCACGGGCCGCGCCGAAGGCGCGTCGGGCAATCAACGGCTGGAACTGGGTTTTTCCGTACAAACAAACGAAAAAAAAAACTCTTTTTGTAGTAAATTTCATTGAAGATTAGTACAAAACGGGGGGCGCGTGATGTTTTATAAAATCTTTAGTTTACAAGGTTCGCGCCACAATTAATATTGTTTTTATACGACCATGTCTCAGCTGTTATTTTAGGTAGCGCGTCCCGACCTAGGCGCATCCTAACTTCGGCAGTAATTCGCGGCGCGTCCGCTTGGGAGTCGGGGGTGGCACCCTTGAAGCCCCTTCCACCGTATCCGTTTCGGAGCCAAAATGGCCGATTAAAGCCAAAATATAAGTAACGTGCACCTCCTCGAGTGGCCGGTGTGAGAGAAATGGCGGCGTTGCGATCGCTATTAGCTCGGTTCTCAAGAACGGATCGGTGCCACTTTTTCAGAGCAGGCTCTATGGCAGTTTCCCAACTGATCGCTTAATTATATAGTAACGTTGGCTTGGCCCAAGTCGGCTGAACGCTGAAACCGTAGCGGCCGCGGCCATGGTCACCGATATTCGCCCATCCTTGCCCAGAACTCGAATGATATCGCCGATGCTGGCCCATTTTTAGAACCATCATTATCCGATATTGGCCCAATACTGGACCGTGGCGCGAAACATGAAACCGGGCCAATATTGTGCGCAATATTCCCCCGACGCTGACTCAGTGTCGGTGTGCTGCCAGGGTTGTTGTGAAACATAAGGTTTGCACAATGTTTGCAAATAGTGAGGTTAAAACGTTCTGGGACATTTGCATCACCAATTACGGAATTGGCCGTGCTGGGCGTATGCGCCATAGGAAGGTCTGATCGATGAGTGAAGTTTTAGAATTCCAACTTGGCAGGATTATTCAGGTGGTTTGATTTTAATTCGTAAAGATTTATTACTAAATTCCGTAAAATATACACTTATGCGGTTTTTCAGGTGAGCTATACGGTCAGAAAAAGGGGGGGGGGGGGTTGATAATCATGGCAATAAGTGGAATAATTAACTATACATTATTAATTACCTTTTAATTAGTAAAAGAAGACGAAAATCACGAGGAATTCGATGCTAATCGGGTCGTCGGTAACGGTCGACAGTGGGGGGCTCCTTCCCGTTTTTCGTATATTAAATAACTTATATGTGGTGACTCGAGCAGAATCGTTTCACCTTCAACCGACCATCATGGCCAACAACGGAGACTTCGCCTCAGCCGATCTCTCATCGGTGTACCTGCGTCTTCCAAAATATTGGCCTCGGGGACGTCATGGTAGAGTGCAGTTTCTGGGTCGATTCCATCATGAATGCGGTGTACACCACCGGTAGCACAGCTCCAACAGACGCAAGAACCCTGGATACCGGTTATGGAGTCAGCAGTTTCCAGCCACTTCTCGGAGCTCAACGAACTTCTAGACATGTTCTGTAGACAGCTGGCGGACCTGAGAAACGACGTATCAGCAATCTCACTGCGCTCTTGCTCGCCGTTGCGAAGACGAAGTGACAGGACAGTCTTCGTCAACGATCCAATTCAACGCATCCTAGAGTGTGCTGGTACCACCGAACATTTGCCAATCAAGCCAGAAAGTGCCCTCTACCCTGCGCCGCGGCGGAAAATTCCAACCGCCACCACTAGAAGCAGCAAGTAGTGTTGGGACGAATGCGGGCCGCTTATTTTTTTGTCACAGATCGGGATACCGGTCAACGTCTTTTAGTAGACACCGGGGCTGAAATCGGCGTTTCGCTCGTATCTGCATTTCCACGCCGGCCCAAGCAACCAAATTCGTCGCTACAAGCTGCAAATAAAACACCCATCGCAACTTACGGTGAGCGAGTGTTGACCATCAACATCGGACTACGAAGAGTGTTCACTTGGGTGTTCCTAGTTGCTGCCGTTACATAGCAATATTGGGCGTTGACTTCCTCCGGCATTTCAACCTGCTCGTTGACATGCTAACCAAACGTCTAGTAGACTCTACAGCGGACCTCATGGTTTAAGGCATCGCTCTCACAGCATCCGACGCACGCCCTTGAGAGTGCCTACGTGCAGAGTCTGTATACGAATCATTACTTCAAGATTTCTCGGCATTGACATGGCTGTACAATTTTCAACATCCAATCAAACATGATGTGAGCCATCGCATCGTAACAACCAGACCACCTGTTTATGCCCGCCCACGTCGCATGCACCTCGACCGCATGAAGGTTGCACAACAAGAATTTGCACATATGCTTGAGATGGGAATGGAACGTCCATTGTCAAGTCCTTGGGCCTCGCCTCTGCACATGGTCCCAAAGAAGAAAACCGGAGACTGGCGACATAATCTGGTACTCGACAGTACTAGATTATGATGAATGAAGAAAGAATCAACAATTAACACCGGGACAACACAACCAGATCTTTCAAAATGTCTGGTTGTGTTGTCCCAGTGTTAATTGTTTATTCTTTCTTCATCCATCCTTGAACCAACACACTCTTCTCCCAAGCAAGAGTATCAGATTGTTACCCGCTCCCTCGCATCGATGATTTGATCTCGTCCCTTCAGGCTCCAAAATCTTCTCCAAAATTGATATAGTTAAAGCATATCACGAGATACCGACACACCCCCTCCTAACATCCCCAAGAGAACTATTGCTACTCCGTTCAGTCTTTTCGAATATGTGAGAATGCCATTCGGCTGGCGTAACCCAGCCCACACGTTTCAATGCTTTGTAGATCAAGTGACTTGAGATCTTCATTTTTGTTACGCGTACCTCGATTACCTTCTCATTTTCAGCATAGACCAACAAGAAAACCTGAAACATCTTAAACTTCTGTTCCACCGCCTCGACGAATATAGACTCATAATCAGTAAGAACAAGTGCGAATTCGCTGTGACCGAAATCAATTTTCTCGGTCTCTGCCTAGACCAGCATGGACTTCGACTCCTCGAAAAGAAAGTCAACGCCATTCAAAATTTTCCCAAGCCAAGCTCCATTCGAAAACTTCGAGAATTTCTTGGTTTAATAAATTTCTACAGGCGTTTCATTCCTAACTGCGCTGAGATACTGAAACTGCTAACTCACCTCCTCAGAGGTGCGCGAGCACCTTCCAGGGCACTGGAATGGTCCTCCCAAACCACAGGGGAATTTCACCATGCCAAACAAGCACTAGCTGACGCCACCCTGCTATTCCATCCCAGACCAAATGATCCACTGAACGTCATGGTTGACGTTTCCAGCACTGTTGCTGGGGTATTCTGCAATAATACATCCGAGCAGTATGGCACCCGATTGCATTTTTCTAAAAAAAAAAATTGGATCCTGCAGAATGCCGGTACAGCACCTTCGACCGTGAACCTCTGGCAATATAGGTGACCATCAAGCACTGCAAGCAATTTTTAGAAGGTCGACAGTTTTTTTTTCCTCATGGACCATAACCTCTCACTTATGCTTTGAAATCATCAAGCGATAAGTTTTCTCCACGAGAAACACGGCACTTATTTTGCCTCGCCGAATTCACGACAGACATCCAACATGTCAAGTGATCTCACAACCCAGCAGCGGACGCCCTGTCGCGCATATCACCGACCTTCGACTGCAATGCCATATCACCTACCATCGACTTTGCAGATATGGCGGCCGCGCAACAAGGTGACAAGGACATCCTCCTGCTCACACAGTTACCCAACCAATTGAAGCTCTTATAGATTACGATTCCGCACTGTGATCACCCTCTCCTCTGCGATGTTTCAACTGGACTGCTGCGACCTGTTGTCCCTGTACTGTTTCGCAGTCAGGTTTTTGACTCGCTTCATGGTCTCTCGCACCCTGGGATACGCGCAAGGCGGCGTTTTATAACACAGCGTTTTATTTGGCGCAGCGTAAGTAAGGATGTGAGAGAATGGGCAAGGCGCTTGTATCGGTTGCCGAAAATAAAAATTCATCGCCACACCTCCCAGACTTTCAACAATTCACCGTGACCACCACACAATTTGATAACGTCCATATTGACATTGTCGGTCCTTTACCCCCTCAGATGGGAAAACAAAGATACTTACGTACATCGATAGATTCACACGCTGGCGAGAAGCCTACCCAACTCCTGACATCACTGCCGTCACCATCGCGCCTTGTTTCGTGAGCGGATGGGTTGCAAGATTTGGTGTGCCATTCAGCATAACAACAGATCACGGACGGCAGTTCGAGTCAGCTTTATTTTGCTCCCTCATGCATCTGCTCGGTACACACCGTATACGTACAACCTCGTATTATCCTATCGCCAACGGTATGGTACGAAGATTCCATCGCTCACTCAAGTCCTCACTCAAGGCACAAGGAGACTCCACTTATTGGTGCAGACAGCTACCTCTCATCCTACTTGGCCTCCGATGTGCAGTCAAGGAAGAGCTCAACTGCAGCCCTGAAGAACTGGCGTTGGCAGAACTTTACGTCTTCTAAGTGATTTACCCCCCCCCCCTCCCCCCCCCCCCTCCCCCCCCCCCCCCAAGTGATCCGCAAGCTGAACCGGACCCTGCAACCTACTCTAATGAACTAAAAGCTACCTTGCGCAGAGTACGCCCACTGCAGCCAAGATTACAACAACGAACATCGATCTATGCGCCACGCGTTCTCCGAACATCTACACACGTCTTCGTTCGACGAGACACGGTTCGTAAGCCGCTACAACAACCATATGATGGGCCCTTCAGGGTGGTAGGATGGAGAGACAAACATTTTGTACTGAACTAGGAGGCCGAACCGTCCCTGTGTCTGTTGACCGACTGAAACCTGCGCACTTGGCAGCTGCCATCGAGACACGTGGCTGTCGACGCGTCACCTGTGCTACGCCCCTCTGCCGTCCACTTCTCTAGGAGGGGGGCACTCATAGCAACGAACAAAGAAGACGAAAAAGCACGAGGAATTCGATGATAATCAGGTCGGCGGTAACGGTCGCCGGTGGCGGGCTCCTTCTCGTTTTGTGTATATTGAATAACTTATTTTTTCAATTAGAGACTGCTGAGCATCATGGAAAACCACTAAAATTAAATTTACTACTCCTGTTGCAGTAAATCTACTGCTGGGGAAACGTGAATGACAATTCAATCATCTGCGTTTCCCCAACGCTAGCTTTCCGCCTGCTGCACGAGTGGTAACTTTGGTGCACCCCTGCTTTTTTCACGTCCTTGAATTTGTTCTAATATAGACGGACTTAGTGGTTTTCGATGATGCTCAGCACGTTTCTGAGTGAAACCATATCCTTATTGGCAGTAATTAAGATATTAATTCTACAACGGCTCCTTCTATAATGTCCCCGTCGTCGTAAAACCCACCTGCACCAACAGCTCTTGTGTATATTTAAAAGATGTTTTGTAATCCATACGTTCGAATTTAAATCAAACACCCTGTCCGCGAAGCCTTTAAATGGAATCATGCCTAGTTTTTGGTGTTTTAACAAAACCTTTACATCACCTCAGGTGGAGAGAAGGTATCACAGGCCGTGATTTTGTACTCAAATTTTGACAGCTGCACGATCTTCTTTAATATAGAGCAACAAGGTAAGAAACCAGCTGAGCAGCTAAGAGGCTGAGAGGCTGGTTCAACTCCGATAATAATTTCCTTTAATATCTTAACATACCGCAGATCAAAGGAGGGCAATAAATCAGTGTCAAATAATAAATGCCACATGAGTTTCCTGACCCAAATGAAAAGAGGAAATGACAGCTTTGATCATTTACTCAATAGCCAAAGCAAAGTAACTATTGTTTGTTGCTTTTGCCGTATACTGATTTTTCCTAATTACTTGACCCTAAGTAGAGATGTTAAACGAAGTAAGCAAGCCCTCAAAAAGAAACGTGTTACAAAACATTACTGTGAAGTGGCATGGTACAAAGAAACTGAAAAGGTCTTGCTTTCATCTCTGAAATTTACAATTATAAAGGGGCACTGAGCCCTTCCTGCAATTGTATATTTATGGGCATAACTCAATCTAAGTGCTCTAAGCAACCTAAAAACAAACATTACATTCATGCGGGGCCGATTTTTCTATTATAAACGGTTTCAAAAGATTGATACCAGACCAGATGGCACTATCGGAGCAGAAGGGCTGGGCCCTGCCATTCTTCGTGCAGCGGCGCCATCTCGTGTCAGCGATAGTTCCTAGGTAATCGACCTTTCATATCAATTTTAATAGGAAAATCGGCCATGCATGAATCTAATGTTTGGTTTCTTAAGAGGCTTAGAACCCAAAGATTGAGTTCCAACCATAACTAGATTATCGCAGAGGATGGTAATTCGTGCCTCTATAAGGCCTTCTAGGCAATCACCATATCTCATTCACGTAATATAAAAACCAAAGAGAAAGACTACTGTCACCTTAAGTGTGCCATGTCGTTTTATATAAGTTATTAAATTCTCATAAATAATAAAACAAAACAAAAAGAAGCAATGGGGATTTGAAATACGCGAAATAATAAAATATGTAGGGACGAAGACAGACAGTATATTGAATTCAGCTGGAAACCGATATCTCTTGCTCTATTTCTTCGTGTTTTCCAAATCATCTTTACCAAGACGCTCTAAGTTTACTTTCTCAAGCAAAGAATGTTGACTATGTGACATCTGCCAGCCAACGTATGTAGAAAGATATCTCCACACATTATACAGATCTGTGTCGCCTTCATTGACAAAAATTCATATATAATGTGAGGATTGTTTTTTGATGTTGAATTGTGGAATAATATTTATATGGGTCATAAGATTTGTAATAATATGTGTACTATATACCTTACGAGGAAAACTCAGTGCCTCTACTAGTCTTTCATACGATAAGTTGCATTTCTTTGCAAAAATATTCACACTTTAAAGATTATCAATGAGATATTATTACAACGTTCATTTTTGGCACAATAATATAAATGGGGCAAATAACGTAAATTAGTTGTCACGACATTGTTCAGTATAAGATCTCTGCTGCTTCTATGCTATTAGTTTCTTTGAACAAGTTTGTTTTAGCAAAAGTGCCTATATAAATATACGATACAGCAGTTACCTAGAAGAAACATTATTCTGCTGAGTGGACGTTGATATGAAAGATGACACACAAAGACATATATAGAAGAGATAGCTGATTAGAGCATGGTAAGACCTATGTTCTCAAAAGCAAACAAATGAAGGGTTCAACACTGATACTGTGGTCTTCATGGATGCTTACGTTGGTTAACATACCTCACTTGGTCGTAAAGTTTAAGGAAGTAAAGCAGAAATTATGAACAAATATCCCTCTCATTTTAATGCATATTATTCAAGGCGGAAATATGAGTCTGTTAGGCCGGCTTTATAATTTAAAAATATGCCATATAATGGCCGATGGACACATAAATACCACTAGCAACTTTTAGAAAAGTCACTATTGAGAAATGTTCTATAAAGTTCCCAAAGGTCGAGCTTTCTGTCTGAAGGGTGCTGGAGCACTTAGTCGAGGGTGTTGTGAAAAGGGTACTTTTCTAAGATCCCCTTTAGAATTTGCAATCAGATTTATTCTATATGATGTCTCCCGATCTTGTTTTCAGAATGCCAGCTGTGGGCGTACGAAAACCCTACGAATGATGTTATCCAAGAGTGCCTTGGTACTTACAAGACGTTATGCGAAGGAGAAATATACGAGGTCTACAACGAAACATGCCTGACGTAAAGTCCATCTTCTGAAAAAAAAAACATATTAGCACTCAATTTCAGTTTTTTTTTGTGAAACTTTGTTCTCTATACTTAACAATAGGTGTCAAACATGCCAGTATTTTTGTATATATCTGACTTTAAACCAGACACCTCAACAGCCTTATTTTGACTTTCTTGATAATTAATAGAACGCATTCCTCGAAACACTTTACTGGGAATTCAAAACGATGGTCTTGTGGAATTAGCTTTTAGAAGAGTTTCTACGAAAGAAGAACTGGCCGTTATGGGGCTATAGATAGCTTATATATGTTTCCAAGAAAAAGATGGGAGCTTATCCTTCGCTTCTTCAGTGCTGAACCAAAATAAACTTCTTTAAATCCCTCGTATCTCTGATTGGGCTATATTATTTTGCTATGAAAAAAAAATATATATATATATCTAAAACGTTTTTGCGAAAAATTTGTATATATTGCTTTGAAGGAATTTTGATGGTTTATTAGTTTTTTGAATGATGTCGGACATCAGAGCGGGTCTGGTCGTAAAGGCATCATAGCTAGGTCGCGGTTCCAAGACACCTAGGCAGCTCTTTCCCTTGTTTCCTCTTTTCTACTAAGTGAAATCCAGTTTTTTTTTTTCTTTTTTTGTACGTACATTACTTTTCCGTGTAGCGGGGAAGACTGGGAACTGGTTTTGGCCAGTCCGAAGTAAGTAAAGCGAGTTAGGTAACGTTTGTGTCGGCCGACGTTCGACGTTTTATACTACAGTGCCTCGAACGCCTCTCCTTTTGATAAGTTTAGGTTCCTATTTCGTTTACGAATACAAATTGGTTCCGACTTGTGAAACAATGACGCCGCAAAATCTGGAGTCTTCTGCTGTCAGAATGTTTCGATTATGGTGGTTTGACGTAGAAGTTATGGAAAGAAAGGACGACAAAGCGCAAGTGTCGATGTCGTCGCGGCTTCGCAACTCCCGACTGCCAAAGCTTCAGCGAACTGTTCACCACGTCAACTACCGTTCATTTAGAACCACCGCTAGGACGGTGGCCGACGAAAACATGACACTCCTATAACGTCATCAGGTGGAAATTGAGGGGCCACCTTTTTATATGCGGTAAACAGGCGTAACAGGCACCTTCCTGTTACACCTGTGACGTCGTCAATCCTGAGAGCTCGAGACCAGCTCTATCAGTAGGTCAGATGAGAGAACCGCTGGTAAAGGTAAAAGTCCTCAGTATTTAGAAACTAGCTGGCAAAACCCTTTAACAGGTATAATACCTAAGAAAATCATCCCCAATAAACAAAGCTATCGGAGAAATCAAAGTGGTAAGAAGACAGGTTGTGTCTAAGGTTGGTTACGCCATCCTTTCTTTTGTCGGCCAACGTGACCTGGGTCAGTCGAGCAGGTTGGTCCTTTAGCCGTGAGATAGTATTATGCCCATGGACGAGTTATAAGCGTGTAACCCGCCAGTCGTGACGAAGTATTTCCTTTTTTGTGGCAAGTCCATTTTTATGAGATCCAGTGCCTCGTAGATAAGCAAGACTAAACAGATAGTCCTGCATTGTGTACCCTTCGGTCTGTAGTCAATAAAGGACAAAATTAGAACAGAGACAGTTTCGTAAAGTTCAACACTGATTATTGGATATAAATGCGTATTTAATGTCCGCTGGGTTTCTGCGTAATTTCAGTGCGCGACTGTTACCGTACGATTAAGGAGAAATAGAAAAGTTGAGGGGTTTGTTGCACTCGTGGTCATTTTTAAAATTGAAAGCAGTTACGTCTCCAGGCTTTGTCACCAAGTTCAATGCTTACCAACTCGCCAAGCTCACCACGTAGCTGCATTTTAGTCACTTTTAGTGTGATACAGCCTCCATGTAACGAGGAGGCGCACGTAGTTCCTCGCAAATTGTATAAAGCGATTGGTCTCGTTGATTTTTGAGTGCTATGTGAACATGTGGGCAGGGCAGGACACTTAAAAGAAAGAAGAAAAACCCTGTCTTACGTATAGTTGTGACGGGTTTCCACTGTTTAATCGTGGCTTTTGATGGTTTTGTTAATCGCTGTCAAAGTAGAAACAATGGAAAGCAGCAGCTGCGCAGTCACGAGAATCATGACGACGCCGATTGGAAACAATACCCCCAATGTTTTTTGTTTAAATTTTGTTAGCCGATTTAATAAGGTGTTAGCTGACTGTCCCATCAAACTTTCTCTACAGAGTAACGTATATTTTAAATAAAGCCCAAAACGCAACCGTTTGAAACCGAAAAAGAGACATGAGCGCGGAAGCTCATTGTGAAGACACGTGAATCATGTGTATTGAGGAGAAGGGAAAACAATAGAGGAGGAGAACGGGGCCGGGCACTATCGCGATACAAATGTATAGCGATAGTATGTTAGGAATACTTTCGAGCATCTGTATCTCTCTATCGAGATACATTTGAAAAATAGATTTGTATCTTAGTAGTGAAATACATTTAAGATGTGTCGCTTGTATCTCGATGCTCTGACAGTCTTAGGTATATCGTTACATTCGTTGTCCTTTTTAAGATAAATTTAAAAGATAAGAGCATCGGTTTGGTGCAGGTTGCTCTGTAATTTATAATATGAGCCAGTCCTATAACATGATTTATCTCAGTCACCGACATGAAAAGAAACTGGGTTTTAAAAATTATATGGTCAAGAATAGCAAAATCAGCTCGTCTCACAAAGCCCTCCACTCTTTGCTATTAAGCTGAGAGATCGCTGTAAAGGAGTTGAGTGCAGAAAAATACGGCCCTGTTGTCCAATTTCCCTACACTATGGGCGACTTAGAAGCTTAAAAGCTTATAAGACGGCAGTTTGAGATGCGCTTTCACGGCAAAACAGGGTTCATTTCGGGCACACGACTTTTGTCAAGTATGCTACGCTGTCTTAACCGTTCTGTAACTGTGAGGCTAAACGGGGGTGACATGTTTTCTTTGGCGGTGTTATTAATAAAAGAAGAGCTCGAGGTAAGGGAGCAGCATTAAATGACACAAAACAGAAGCTCAATCATAAATTACCATTAATATTCTCCATGAACTAAACCTTCCCCACCTAGTACCGTTCGGGAACAAATGTATTTCTATAAGTATCTGTATCTGTATTCCGGAATACTTTTACGCCTTATTTGCAGAAGTATTTCAGAGATATCCCGCAGCATAAAAGACAAACGTATTTCAGTATCTGTATTTTCGGCATTAAAACAAGTAACTCAGTATTTACATTTCCTGCCCAGCACTGCATGGCTATACCCGACCGCGTTGTATCCTTTTCCGCTTCTTCGACATGTGAAGCAGACGACGACGACCAAGTTGCATGCACCGCTTGTCGTGCGTTTGTTTCGCAATTATATCCCTCCCGCTCGATGTTCTGCGCTAGAAGATCGATTGGCCGGTACCACGAACGACAGTTCCTTAGTAGCAGGCTTACTTCCGTCGCAACATTAAGCCGTCGAAAACCCGCCATCGCGTCGTACACACCGCGGTAGTTCGCCATATTGAGAATGCCGCATAAATGTATTTCCAGTGGTCTGTGCAGCTTTATTTCTTAGATCAACGTATTGACAGCTTTTCGGAGGCCACATAAATAGGGTTCGTGTTCTTTCCTATTTTATTATTAAATGTGAGCCTTAGATGACCTAAGGAACTTGAATATATTTGGTACATATAGTTTTAGCGCCACGTGACTATGAAAACCAAAGCGGTTGCGACTGAAACCGGCAAATTCCCGACCGGCTTTTATAGAATGGATATGAACGGATGGAAATAACTTTATTTATGTATAGAGGTGGAGGCGGTTATGCCCGCGCTCCTTCGGCAGTTAGCCACACCTGGTGGCCGGAAGACCATGGGCCTCGCCTACCTCGGCAGCCCGACGCACGACCTGTAATGAACCTTTTCAACATACCGACGGCACCAGGCGGTGGCTGTATGTGCTAAAATTTGAGAAAGTGACCTACCTGCGCTACCAATCGATAATGGAAGCTACGGTACCAGTTTCTTTGCTCTCTGAGCTGCGGCGCGTGCCCAATGCAACTTTGAACAGGGGCATCTGTGGCGTCCACCAAAACGTCGTGTTTTCTTTCCGTCCGCTTTCTTTTTTTTTTTTTGTGTAACACAATTATATATATACTGCAATTATGTGTTCTACTCGCTGATCCATAGCCTCCTTCCGAATTTCCTTGATTTCTCGTGCCGACTTCCGCCGCTTGGCATCGGGCGCTTGCGCGTGCGCAGAACGCTTTTCGGAAAAGGTCCATTGGGTGCTGGTGTCTGAGCTGGGTAGCGCAGCGTCCCACCGCCCCTCCAAGGGGAAGCGAGAAGGAGGGAAAGAAGGGAAAGCCTTTGATATATGGGAGAGGGTAGCTCTGGCGCTACAGAAAATGCAGGTAAGATTTTTAGAGGGATGGGTAGATATGGGAGAGGACGAAGGGGGTGGGGAACGAGTGTGTATGTAGCTGGCGCCACATAACACTCACTTCCCGGGTTTGAGTCGCAAGAGGGTAAAGGCGACATACGAGACGGTAATGAGAGGTATTGTCATAGAAGGCGACTAATCGGCCGTTCGCTGAACGAGCCCCGTGATCTCGAAACTGCAGGTCCATCCCGGATGGAAAGAAAATCAATTTTGAGCCCCAAATTGTGTTTTGGGTAGTTGAGCTCTTATAGGTTATGCTCTAGTGAAAATCGCCGAGAGGATAAATATTACATCGAAGCTTTTTTGTACTAGGATCTGGGGGGAAAATGCGTCCATGGAGGGTAGCACAAAACTCCCGTTTCAACGGCTCTACTTCTTTCCGATTGGTAGTAGCAAGTATAAACAAAAAGAGGGGACAACCCTCGTGAGTCAGCCTTCCTTCCTTGGCATTATTAGATTGTGAGGTCCTTATCCCTTTTTATCATCTACAGTCACCAACGTATCTACGCTAAGAGTGCGGTATGACAAGGCTGAGTGCAGAACGCGCACAACTAACCTTTGTCTCTTTCGCATCCGCGATGTTGATGAAGAGACTTAGGCTCAATTAGAAAAAAACAAAAAAACTATCCCTCAGGTGTGCTTCGAAAAATTGGGTTTAGAACTTGCCCATCGGAGACCATAAGACAATGATCACGTTAGTCACTAAGACTTAAATAAAGCAATTAAACAACGATGTCGTGTACGTGTCTTCATTGGAATTATATGTAAATCGTATAGATACCGTATAGTTGTAAAGATACTAGCTTCGCTGGTCCTCCATCTTCACGTGAAGTAGATGGGCTCTACAATTTCCTCTAAGTTCCCCTTTCACTTGTTAATCAGTGCTACAAGTGAAGCATTTTTGTTTTCTGGCGTGCTTCCCATGCTTGACCCACACCCTTGCCAGGAAGGATAAGCGAGTTTGGACAGCGTAACTAGATAGGCAGGAGGTGACAGGCGACGCCGTATCTGCGTATGATATCCCTAGCTAAACGGAGCAACACTGATAACACATGTAACGGGGTGAGGAAGAGCAGCTGCAACTTACTCTTGGCTCAAGGTTCAGATGGCAGAAGAGAGTTGGACTTCCGAATCCGCAGAGTACAGTCCTCAACTTTCGGGACCTCTCTCGCATCACGTCATAATGATTGTCACCTTTTCGTCTGAGTTCATTGAACTGTCCACGCGTTTGCAGGTCAGTCATAACTTCCAATACGTAGGATAGGGAGTTATGGTTGCATTATTAAAATATAGTATTTTATATTTTTTTAACAACTAAAAGGTCAAGTACAAAGATAATACAGTGCTTGTCTTTCATATAAGAGGAGCGCTTTCTCATCTACGAGATAGGAAAAAAAAAAAAAAAAAACGTGTGGAAATGGGAGCGGAAGAAAAAAGCGGCATGAGAGTTTACCCGAACCGTACCCGAACCAGGCCCGAACCCCGCCCGAGCCCGACAGTTTCTTTTTTTATTAGTTCTACTTTTGTTTTACATGGCACCGCTCACACTAAACAAAAATGTATAATCTCCAATTTAGAACACATCTTGTTTTTAAAAAGTCTGTAGAGTCAATTTATTTACTTAGGCTGTTTTTTAGAACGATGATTTGGACGGCAAAAATCCAGCTTGATATAACACACACACACACACACACACATATATATATATGTATATATATATATATATATATGTGTGTGTGTGTGTTTGTGTCTAAAAATAGTGAAAATGATTCTAGTACGCACGATAATATGTTTAAACACATTTTTGACCAAATTACATTTTTGAAATTAAAGTTCGATTTAGTGCAACTTTATAATTACTGTTTTTAACATTTGGAATAAAGCTTCCCTTGAGTTGGAGACAAAACAGGCAAACAAGGCAATAAGTTTAGGAAGTTTGAGCCCCGTTTCTGCAGGAAAGTGTCCTGCAGGAAAGTGTCCGGCACCGGCATTTTTGAACACGCACGCGATGTCTGGTGAAGCGGAGTCATTTATGTTGATAACAGTGTCCTAGATAAGTGGCTCTCAACAAGAAATGTTTCAGGTATCACTTGTAGATCTTCGGAAGTGATGGACACGTTGTGTGGAAAGAGGGAAACATCTGAAGTAATTACGTTTATGAAAGCATAAAGGAATGGTATGTAGATAAGTGCTTTTGTCTGTGTAAAGGAATGTCATGCAGGTAAGTGCTTGTGTCTGTGTTGTCCCCTTCTTTCTACTTTTTTTTTTGTCCTAACTCTCGGGTTTTACAATGTTGAACTTCTCTACTTGACGTATACAAAAAAAAATTACGCAAAGATGGGATGTCTGTTTTCTTTACGGAAAAAATGAAGTTTAGTGCCAGGTTCACTGATGAGCAGGGCTTCCTATATCCCAGAAATGCCTTCGCAGGTTCTGCGGACTCGTATTCGGGAACCACTGACCTAGAGTTGTCATAGTTTAGCAGGCTGTTTATGCAACCTGATGACCGCAATATCCAGATGGCGCTTTTTGTGTTAAAACAAACTTTGGTCTTTCTTTTTTGGTTTTTGAAATATAACTTAAATATTTACCCAAATTGCGAAATATTTGGCAAGGTTGAGCCGTCGAATTCTTATGCCTCCAAGTAGGCCGGACCCAAGTTTGATGCAGTTCGGGATATATCGGCCCGATCCGGTCATGAACCCGAACAGTGACCTCATATGCTGGCCCAAGCCCGACCCGAGGGCCGGGGGCTTTCGGGATAGCCCAAGCCTGCGCATATCTTTACTTCATAATTTATATATAACTTATCTTGGGCCTCACACACATAATATATCTCTCTTGCCGCGTAACACACTCTGGGATACATGAGACGTTGCTTACACTTTCCTGAGTAAAGTTTAAGCAAAGTCTATGCAAGCAGTCTATCAAACGTTTGCGTGTTCTCAAATCGAGTATGCCGCTGCTATCTTGAATCTTCGTGTAGCGCGTATAATCGTCCGGCTTGAAACTATTCAAACCTGCACCGACTGCTGTATCCTGTCTAGATATGAGGGCATACCGTAGGCTGTGAACTCCCAATTGAAAACAACTGAATTACCAGCGGGCCATAAATGTTCACGGTTATTCATTTTCCACAAACTATACCTGCATCATCCCGATATCAATTGGAAGCCTTTGCAACTCTCTTCTCGGTCTTCCCGTTGACTAACAAAATCTTATTTTGTGCAGCGTGTGTTCAGGTCCACTAAGACAATTAAGACCTTTCTGTTCCTCCTTGCAATTTTAGTTTCACACCAGGTATAATCACATCTAATGTTTGCCCAAAAGCGTTCCCCCGTGCTACTGTCTGATTAATTTGATGAAGATGACTGTTTTTATGTCAGATTTTTGTCATCGATCACCTCTTCTTGAATGCTTTATATTTCTCAATTTATTTATTATTGTGTGCCTGTGTATGAGTGATTGGTGTTGTTCAAATGCACTGATGTTGTATTTTAGCCCATATCTATTTATAAACGAAAAAAAAACAGTGAGTGCGCAGGTGAGCTGGTGGAAGTTGATCATCATGTAGAATACCCGAGAGTGTGGTAAAAGCTAGGAAACTTGGTCGAAGAAAAAAGACGGGGGAAAGCAACGTCTCAAGACGTTCTTTTCCCCTGTCTTTTTGAGCGCCTCAACGTCTCATTGAGACCTTTTCCCTGTTTTTTTTTTTCTTCAACCAAGTCCCCTAGCTTTTACCACAGTCTCGGGTATTCTACGTCATGATCCATTTATAATATGATTTCTTACTTTGCGTTTTTGTTAGATTATATTATTAAAGTTATTCCCTTCCTCTAATGTAGAACTCTTGAAGGAATGCTTTTAAATGCCAATCCCTGCATGAATTAGTTGTTTAATTATTTTAGTTTTTTTATTTATTTATAAATACTACATACTCCAATTTGGAGACATGGTAGGAGTGAAAAATCCCTTAAAATGTACAGAAAACAACAGTCCAACAACCGACAGTGCCTAAAAATGAAAATTGGGTTCTCGCATAAACACACCTCGATGCATAAATACAGATGTCAACCACGCCAATTCACATACGAAAACAGAAAGGTACACAAGAAAGAAACAAAAGAATATGCCTACATATTACAGTCACAGCTCACAAAAATAAAACACACTGAGCAAAGGAAACAATAACAGGTAGTTGATTAAGCGATTAACAAATTCTGGCAAGCTGTAAGAATGAACAATTTCCTCGGGTAACTTGTTCCACTCATAGACTGTTCGCAGAAAAAATGAGTACTTAAAAGCCTCTATTCCGCAGCTGAACTCGGCGAAGGCTCAGCTATTTCGATTTCTGGAAGGATATCTTGGGACCCCAAGAGGTGTTATGTACAAAGATTTATTCAGGTTTACATGACCGGAACTTAGACCGAACATAAACTTCAATCTGTCCACCTTACGTCTATGCTACAATGTAGGCAAGCCTGCCTGCTCATAAAGGGCTGAGACTGAGTCAAGACGACCATACTTGTTAAAAATAAAATGGAGTGCTCTTTTTCGTTCATGTTCAGGTAAGGTAAGGAAATATTCTGTGCAGTGTAGGGATCCCATGCGACCGCAGCATATTCGAGAGTAGAACGAATAAAAGTCTTATAAGCGGTCAGTTTAATGTCCGTGCTAGCTTGTTTGGAATTTCGACGCATTTACCATAGATTCGACAATGCATCACGCATTATGTAGTTAACATGAGTATTGCAAGGTAAATCGTTACTAATTAGAACTCCGCGGTACTTAAAGGACGAGACTTTTGATAGGATATGACTATCCAATGCGTATCGATAGGTTAGAAGGTTGCGTTTGCGAGTAATGTGCATGTAAACAGTTTTTATGGGGTTTAATGACATTTGCCAGGTCGAGCACCATGCATGAATTTCGCGAAGACAAGTATTAAGTTGAACATGGTCATTTACATCACGGACTTCAGTGTAAAATAAGGCGTCATCGGCAATCAAGCGTAATTTAACAGGAATGTTACGAGTAATGTCATTAATGAAAATCAGGAACAAGAGAGGTCCAAGGACGGAGTCTTGCGGAACGCCTCATATTACCGAAGCATATGAAGATCGAGAACCGCCAGTTTCAACAAACTAGGATCGTGATTCTATCGTGATTCTAGGTAGCCTCGTAGCCAGTTAATTATGTGATCATTTCGCAAGATGGACTGTAGTTTTACAAGCAACTTAATGGGAGACAGCTTGTCAAAGGCTTTAGATAGATAAAACAAACGTTACATCAATTTGCCCGCTACGGTTAAGAGAGGCACTCAATTCATGAATCGTTTTAATGAGCTGGGTCGCGGTGGACGAACCTTTACGAAAGCCATGTTGGTTGGGACAAAAAAAAAACAGTTGAGCTCCAAGTGGCTTATGCGTTTAAAAATAATGTGCTCTATTAGCATCGAAATCCGAAAACGAACATATAATAGAAACATGCCTCTAATTGCTAACCAGTTGGCGGGGTTCATCTTTATCAATAAAATTGACCATGGGTGACTTCCAGTCATGTGGCAACTTTCTTAAGGACAATGATTCTTCAAAACGTTTATGTAAAAACTTTGCACACTACTCAGCATAACGGACACAAAAAAAGCATTGGGAATGCTGTCGACCCCAGTACCCTTTTTAGTATCAAGGTTTACAAGATAAGATAAGACGCGTTCGTAAAAAAGTTTTAATATCGGGGGGGGGGGGGGGGGGTCAAAGCCGACGGCATGTGTCATACAGGGCGAGTCACCATTGTCAATGGCAAAAACTGTTGAGAACTAATCATTAAAGCATTCTGCGATTACGTCGGGGTCATTGGCGGTACTATCAGACATGGAAGGAGAGCTGACAGAGTGTTTCTTCGGTGATAGCTACCTCCAGAATTTGCTGGTGATGACTGGAGAAAGTTGTGCAAAGTAACGCTAAAAAATTTATCTTTTTCGTTTGATATCATGAATTTCAGTCTGTCATTCAAGTCTGCAACAGGCGCCGACTTCTTTTTAAATCACTTACTTTGTCTAGTCAAGTGAAACATTTCGCGGTTAATCCACGGGTGGCGTTTTCCAGACACAACCGTACGAATCGGCGCAACACTATGCAGACAGTGATGAATAGTGTCCTTGACGAAGAGCCACAATACATCAATATTATGGTTATTTGTAAAGCACACATTTTCAAAAGAGTCAAAAACCAGTTCACGAACATCAAGGACAGATTTCTCACTCGCTTTCGAAAAGTTATAAACATAATGCACCCGCAGAGGCGCAGGTGCGGCTCTCTTGTTATGCCAGATGCCTTGAAAGATAACAATTAGGTGGTCCGAAAAGCTTCTGTGTACACGGACGTCGTATTTAAAGGATGCAATCGGCTCGGAAACAAAAATAAGCTCGAGCAGGAATGATGCAGTTTCCTGCACGCGCGTACACTTTGTAACAACTTGTTGTAGGTCGCAACTAAACGCCATACCAAAAAGTACATTAGAACTAGAACAATTGGTGTCTTGAGATAAGAGGAAAAACCAGTCAGTCAGAGGCAAATTTAATATTTGCCTCTGATTGACTCAGTATATAGTAAAAATTTACTTAACTAACCTACAGAATTGTGGTAAAATAGTGCGATACTCCAAAAACTATTAGATGACTACTGAGAAAACAAAAATGCGGCGGAAATATGAATCCTGGTTTGGAAGCTCAGTGTATTACGCACGTTATAATTGGAATGTTCAGTGCCTCAATTGTATCCGCGGTGCATTATTAATTTATTCAAAGATTTTCCCTAAATAATCACCAAAATTGCACTCAAATATTTACTGTTCAACTGAACGCAGAGCATCTCGCTCCTACATTTGATTGCACAAACAGATTTGGAGACGAACACTTCCAGCCCGCCTTAAAACAGTAGCAATTTAAAACTCCGTATTCGTTGTTAACGTACTGAAGATGTGACAGCGCTACAGTAACATCTGCGTAAATATGATTCGCTTAAAAATGTACAGTGACCTAAATACCCGGCACGCGCCAATTAAACCTGCATTAGAACCCAAACAATAGCTCTTTTTCCTTTTTATGCCCATTTTCCAGCCCAACAACTAAAAAGGCATTAACTTTCCTTTAAAAGATTCAATCATGAAAAAAAAAATTGAACGACCTCCACGTGTAGGGAAGGTTATCCGGTGCAGCTCCTGCAGCTGATATCCTTAACTGCACGTCGAGGACCTTCATTTTTTTTCACACAAAGCGTTCATTTTATCGCACAAAGCGTTGCATTGAGATTACAGACATTTTACTTGAAACGCTGAATCTTCAATATTGCAATGTTTGAGACCTTGCTGATCTTCGGTATATTTATTACTCAATATATTATTTAAGCGACTTCGGTTATAAACACCGTCGGCTGCGGTTCTTATCGGACAAGTGTTTTGAGGGTTCGAACTCCCTTATTACAAAAGGTGAATAACTATTGTTTCGTGTGTGTAATAAGGTTTTTAACTCCATCGAATTAAAGATTATAGACATACTGTATGAATTATTGAGTTACTTTTTGGAAAATACAGGCGACAATAATATATTTTCCAGTTTAAAACTTCAATGAATGGCGCACGCATTTCTATCTACGTTCAGTTTATTAATGTTTACCAACAATTCTTTAATAACTTAATCTTATATCTACCGAGGACATTCATGCAAATATCTGCCAGCTTTTGGCTGCTTAATAAAACAGTTAAAATCTTTACCTTCGCTTTTGATTTACCCCACACATGTGAAAACGAGAGCCTCCAGCCCGCATCAAAACATGTTTTCTTTTTTCAAATGTAAAAAGGAGCACATTTTATGTTTTTTGTATTGCTGAAAAGAAATACACAGCTGTACAATGTCTGTTTCGAAGCAGCATTTGTTGCCAATATAAATACATCTCCTGATATTCCGTCCTTCAGCGCTAATTTACGGCCGCACGTGGCAGGACATTCAGTTTATTTTTGAATTGAAGTAGATCCCTTCAACCTAAAAAGCAAACCTAACTATCAGAAAAAAATGCATGAAAAGCAACGAATGGTATTTTTATGACTACGACCCATTCTTATTTTGCTCATGCAGGAATATCTGTATATTGGAGAGGCATTGACTGGTCAGACGCTATCCAGCGGCGCGCTTGTAAAGCTCTAGCTTGAAACGATGCTAAAGCATGGAAAATCGTTTCGGTCTCATTATGCGAAAATTTTTAAGATATAGAATTACTAATGATTGCTACAGCCATCATTATCTGCTCCCCTTGCTTCAAGCTGTGGAAACAAACGACTGCACTAACCTGAGAGGCCATCTAGCATTTAAGGTGCGCGAACTAATATTTCACCAAGGCTGTAGAAACAAACGACTGCACTAACCCGAAAGGCCATCTAGCATTTAACGTATGCGTACTAAACCTTTTCTGAACATACAAAATTGTGAGCATACATATTTCTCTAAAGCGTAGAATCAGTAAATGCATTTTGCCAGTGTCGGTAGGGTAATTATTGTGGGGTAACTATTGCTTTTATATTTTTATAGAGATTGCAGTCCACAAAAAATGCACATGTTGTACACTGCAGTTGAGACGCCTGAACTTGTGTGCACTTATAACCTTATAAAAATCAGCGAATAAAGCAGCACGAGTCCATAAGTGCCAACTTTACATACCAAATCAACGGTCCTCCTGTTGTGCAAGTACCCTGAATATTTGCTATTTTTACTTAGCTGCTGGTTCTGATGGTTTTCTTTGAACCTTTGTGAAATTATATCACAACGATATTGCACTCAAAGCATAAAATATCTTGAAAAGTTCCTTTATGCAACATTATCGCGAAGCTTCACGCAATGCATTTTGTGTTCTCACAACTTTTGTCGAGATAATGACGAAGGTAATTGCAAAACTGAAGCTTTTATATCAGAAATTTGTAAGAACTTGTTTCTACAAGATCGATGAAGAAGTGACTCCGAATCTGTGACGTCTTCTTAAATGAGATATGGTAATATAACCAAAATAGGAAAATAGCTTATAAAAATAATATACCAAAGCACAAAAAATAGTTGATAGCCACCTCCACATGACACTCCAGTACGTTATCCCTTTATATTCTCGCACTTGGCTTGACAAAATGCTAGGTATAGCCCAATACACAGAAAGAAATATATCCCATGAAATTCAGAGCAATGTGTTCACGCATGTAATTTTATAAAAGTATCTAAAAGCCACTGAAGAAATAAGATATTATATATAATACTGCACCCGCCTCCGTTTCCCCCGTCAATATTCCCCCTGAGGTGCTATGTTAATCTTCTCACTCCATCTCGGAGCACGTGGAGCGAAATCTCTCGCTGCAGAAGCCAGGAGTCCTGGTTTCAATACTCAGCCCTATTCGTTTCGATATTAATGAGCAACCTACAGGCGTGCGGTTGTGTATCTCTACGGCGTGGTGCATGTTAAAGACCCTAAACTAATGGTTATACCAAAATTGCTCAATTGCTCAACTACAAATGAGACTCTAAACTCCCGTTGGGGCTAATTTCCGGCAGTATATACATATACACATCAAAAGTACGCCTACAATTTCTAACTTTTCTCTCCTTTGTGAGCTGGGCATTGTATTGCGTAAATAAAATTACAAGTAAACTGGTTTATAGATGGCAATGCCCAAAACATTTTTTTTTGTCTGAAAATGTAGTGTCCTGAAAAGCGCAAAAATTGCATTGCAGAACCTACGGCTCCGGGTTTTAAGACAAATCCGATAAAATACGAAAAAGGCCACAGGTAACGTTCTCGTCAATTTGGTTATGTCCGGGAAACTATACTTATCAATGCCACGATGGCCAAAAAAGAAAGAAAAGGAAAATAATGTGTCCTACGTATAAACCTGATCAGCACAGGGTTAGTAGCTCTGAGGAGACCAGTTTCCGTTCAATTCTCGGTGTTTTGTCAAAATGGGGCTCACCGTTTATCTCATCAAGTTTTGTTCGGAACAACGTGTCAGTATAATTTTGTGTTTCAACGAAAGCCACTGTTTTAGTTTTTTTTTTATTAGCTTAGAACAAATAGCGAAAAACACTATCCGAATTTCACTAGAAATGAACTCGGAAAGCGCAGAATGCTAGGAGCCTTAATTGTCAAAGGGTTAGGCTTCATTGCCCGTAGAATCGGTTGTCACTTGGCTTATTTGGCCTCAATCGCAAGAAAATTCCAGAATAGGATTTCACTAGCGGTTGATCGGTTGTGCCTGGGCGATTTAGCCCACATTTCCCCACAAGCCTCATAAATAGGCTTCACTACCGGTTGTTTGGTTGACACGTGGTAATATCGGTTCATGTTTACCGCTAAGAGAATGATGTGGCGAACCAGAGAAAAAATCATAGAAATGGAAACTTTGAGAGTTGCTAACACCTTGGAGTATAAACTCATTAGTGAAAAATTAGGGCTTCTAAAATTTTCAATCTGGAACCAAGGAAGGCAAATCTCTGTGGTGCTGCTGTGATTTCTAGGTGAAAGTAAGAACTGAGGTTTCGAATATTCTATAGGCCCTGACAACACAAGCTTGCAAGAGGAAAAGAAGAAAAAATGTGATTTGTTTGTCTAAAGAAGTATCTATCACCAACAATTAAAAAAAAAACTGAAAAACGCTTGAACTCTTTAAGGGCTACTATGGTAGCTTATAAGCATAAGCTTAAGAGAATGTATACAAATAGTATAACCAATTTATATATGTTCGATGCTTTAACGTATATATGCACTGACACTGTACCTAATCAAAATATTCACTAACTTCAGACCTGGAAGGCGCGTATATTAGGCTTTTGAAAACCCTAAAAGTAAGCATGCGAGGTTAGCGCAAGGAAGTACCTACATCAACGCAGATGGAGAGAAAGTATCATAGGCTTTGGTAGTGCAATCAAATTTTGAAACCTGCACTATCAATTTCAACATCGAACAACAAGGTAAGATAGCAACTTAAATGCGTATCCCTGGTTATTCCAATAAATATTTCGTTCTTCATGACGCCTGGCGAATGAGGGTGACCAATCCGCATCATATATCATAATGTGCGACATGAGTTCGCATATCTGAAGGGTGACAAAATCTGCAGTAAAGAAAGCAAATGTATTTAGGCGTGCTAGCGATATTTTGATTCTTTCACAATTAGTTATGATGCCTCTATGCACATTTTGTGGGCTACAAGGTTAATCTTATACATATTGATTTTTTATATCTAGAAAACTAATAGGATACGATTAATTTCATGCCAGGAATAGTGGTAGGCCTGAAAGGCGGTCTGACTGATAATAATTCTCAATTTTTTTTTCTGAAAACGCAATTGTCAAAATTATTCAAATAAATCGAGGACTGCACACAGGCTCGGCATAAACCCTTTTAAAATTGAGTTAAGATACCGAGTATTGACCTCAAAAGTAATTTGAGTAAAGTACAAATCAATCAAATGAAAATTGATTGAGGATATTGCTAATTACTGTATAAAAGTAACGAATTACTTTTGAAGTTACTTTTAAATATTTTTTTCATGGTAACAAGAAAGTACATAGGTTTTGATTCGTTAGCGAAATGGTGCTCGTGAAATAGGAATCGGCTTGTTTTTCACAGATAGATGGCTCTGCTTCTGCGTGTCTAATTGTTTTTGTACTGTTTTCTTGTTTTTTTCGGTCATTGATGTACTGCGGATGTATCATTCCTACTTTGAGGTTTATCAGTGCCTTAGCTGGATTATTTAGACAATGTTCGCGTGTTTACAGTGTGGCGTAAAATACATCTAAAAATACCTGAAGTAAAGTACATATTAATGAGTTTACGTGCACCCAGTAAAGTAGTAAGTACACCGCTCGCAATGCACTTGAGGTAACGCACACTGAATACAATATATTTCAAGGTAATGCGCAACTACTTACAACACAATCTTTCATGATGCCTTTTCGTTCAATATACAGTGTTTTTTAACTGGTATGCATTGCTCGAGGGGTAATCGGAGGTGCATGAGTTTTTTACGGAAATGGCAGCGAATATTCTATAAAGTCACGTCGCCACAGAGTAGTTACTCTCCCTGACGAGCTATTTGACACAATCAACTTATAGGGCACTATTTGTGTCGATCTTATAGCCGCCGTTACTTCACTCAGAGAAATGACCAGATGACGTCTCGAAAGAGCGCGTTTCAACACGACGATACGCCATTCTTTGTTGTTTTTCGTTTTCATAATCCGGCATTGTACATTGAAGTCGGGAGCTTTACTTTCCTCGGAAAGTACCAGAAAAAAAAAATACTTCAGTAAAGTACAAGTACATGCTCAGGTAATCTAGTTCAGGTAAACTACAATTCCTAACAGTAGTACTTTAAGTAGCATCTTCTTAGAGTACTTCCCAACACTGCTTTTTTTATCTTTTATATGAAACGTTGGGGGAATTACTAAGGTTTCTCCAACTATCTTCGAATCTTTAAAAATATGCATATTCAGAGTTTTGAGACAAAAGGCAACGCAAAAATGCCCCCTTTGCGTTGCCCTTTAGCAGGAGGTCCTTCGAGTAAATCACCAACTACGTGAGCACCAAATGAGCTTCAGAGCGGGTACTGCATTTTGTTGCCTCCTTTCAGTAAGGATGCAGTGTGTACACATCATGCCGTGGGCGAATGCTTCACCGTTGGGGAGAAGCGGAGACCAGCCCTTTCTTCAGATGGGTCAAGTCTCCCTTAGCTTCGCGACACAAAGAAAGGCCAGTCTTCGGCGTTCCTTTGTAACCTCACATCGTGCGGATCGCGGACGGTTGACTGCACTTCGCGTGCACCTCAGTAATGTAGAAACGCGTGCGACGAACCGGTAAAAAAAACACAAAAGCATCGATGGCACATTTCCCGAAGTGAGTAAATTTGTTTACTAGTTTGAGGTAACTGTGAATACGTTTTCGCACTGTCTAGAAGCCACGCAGCCCACAGTTGCAGTCTTTAACATGGCGGCACGCACTCATTGATGATTTTTTAAATTTCGAGACACAAAGCGGTACGTCTATGCCTTGACACCTGTATGCAGTTACTCTGTGCGTTCGCCAATGTTCTCTAAGATAACGTTCAAGGCGCCTTGCTCCAGTGTCTTCATGCACACGTGTGAGGATCGGATGCCCCTTGGTGAGTTTACCTTCTCCCGCTTTTGTTTCTTGAGCTTCCGGAAACGCGTGACCTTCTCTTTGGCAATTGAGAGTACAGGATCGCTTCGACTTTCGGTCTGAGTGCCTCTACGAAACTTTGCGTGTTCGTTATAGAGCACAACTTTGTAGTTGTCAAGTTATACATGGATGTCTGGTGATTGAGCACGCCACCCACTTTATCACACGAGCTTTCCCCGTGCCCTGATGTGGAGAATGTCCACTCGGTGACGAAATTCCTTTTCTTGAATTCGTATACCTGGTGCCTGGTTTGAAGTGGCTTGGTACACCGTCTGAAATATGAACGAGTCGAATGAAAAAAATGCAATACTTCCTTCATTCGCCCTTTGACGACATTGAGCGCAAAGAGCGCATGGGACGAGTCATGGACAATGTCGTCGCTCACTCCGCCGAAGCTTAAAGTTCCCTGTTTGGTCGTAGCCACGCAGCTTAAAATGTAACAATGTCGCTCTTCCAGTGATGTCCTTGCACCACGCGCTGGATAACGACACTCCAGTTTTCAGCAAAATCAAAGTGCAAGATGACGGCACTTTGACTTCACACGCGCTTTCTCGAGTCATATGGCTCTTCGCTGGGCGCGTCTCGTGAAGAAGTGGAGAATGTATTTTTTTGTCCACTTTTGAAACTCGTTAAAAGAATTCCGGAAGATCTGTGTACAAGATTTGAATGGTGTGAGAATTTATCATTCAATCGTCATAGGCCGTAAAATGAGGAGTCACCATCGTTTACTTAGAACCGTTCTATACAGAAACAACTTTTGTCATGTTGCGAGGCCTTTTGATTTGTATATTCCTGTTACTCATTGTTTTGTAGTGTACTTATGTGGCTTCTCTCTTGTTTCAAGTTTTAAATTACAATGAATATTGCCACGCTCGTCGGCGAGGGACCGCGTGCGTGGCCGAGTGGTTATCGCGCTTGACTGTCGCGCGGAAAGCCTGGGTTCGATTCCGGTCAGTGGAATGCTCTTTTATTAATTCTTTCAACATTGCGTTCTCGGCAGTTCGAGAACATTCTCGTCTGATCGAGTACCGAATGTTCCAGTCACCAAACATTCTAGGCTGATTATTCCAGAAGCCAACGCGCGTACATAAGGGGCTCCGCTTGGCGATCTGCAGTCAGTTTCGCCCCAGCGTTCGACTCTGCTCTTTCGCCGACTTCGACGCCCGCGACGCTCTGCTGTTATCTTTTGGTTCCTTTTTATGTTTAGGCACAAGTTCGCCCTATTAAACGTTTAGTTGCTTCAGCTATTCGCCGCCTCATCACTTGTCCTTCGTGACATTTTGGTGGAGGTGCGGGGTATCGCTTTCTATGCCCGTGAAGCGTACACCTACGAAGACATCCCGGCCAAGTGAAGTGCTCAGCCCCGGAAGGCTACCCATCGCAGAAGACGCCAACGTCCGAGCAACCCGCCGTACCAAAGACCAACCTTCGGGACTCGGACCCTTGCCGCTGAAACCAGAGGAGACCGCGACGATGACCACTCCACCCGTCGTTGTCCTACCCGTCGCTCCTCGCACGCCCGCGTCCTTCCATGGTGAGCCTTATGAAGACATCGAGAACTGGCTTCAACAATACGAGCGGGTGGCCCAGCGCAACCGATGGACGGACGACCAGCGCCTGCAGAATCTTTACTTCGCGCTCGAAGGAACGGCCAGGCACTGGTTCGAGAATCACGAGACTTCGTTGATCTCATGAACCGCCTGCAAGAACGAGCTGAGACGAACATTCACCGACCAGTATCGACGGGAGAGGGCCGAGGACCTTCTTTGAGTGAGGACCCAGGGCGGAAACGAGACCATCACCAGTTTCGTCGAGGATGTCCTGCGCCTAGTCACTCGCGCCGACCCTCAAGCCACCGACGAAAAGAAGTTGGGGATCCTGATGCGAGGCGTAAGAGATGACATTTTTGGAGGCCTCGTCCGCAACCCGCCGGCCACCGTCGAAACGTTTGTAACAGAGGCGACCAACATTGAACAGGCCCTGCAAGCACGAGCCGCTCACTTCCATCGAGTTCCTGCCGTCTCAGTACCCACGCCGTCAAGCTGAGCCCTCAGCACCAATATTTCGGGGATCCGAGAAATTGTCCGGGACATCGTCCGTGAAGAACTGAAGAAGCTGATACCTGCCGCCGGGCGTGCAGCTTCACTCTCGATCACCGAGTTTGTTCGAGAAGAGGCCCAGCAAGCGCTCCAGCCAGACGTCATAGACCTCAGAACAAACCGGCTGACGCTACGAAAACCTGCTCCACCAGCGGAGGAACCGAAAGCGACGTCACCCGCGGTCCGAGTCCTCGCAAACCACGTAAACCTACCACCGCGGTCAAGTGTTCTCGTACTTGTCGGGATCGATGAAGCTTCCTGCGGCGAAGTTCTTCTCGAGGGAAGCTTCCAATTGCTCCTGGGAAGAGGAATGGGCGTCGAAGGGGAGTAGCTGAACTTCATGATGGGCGGACTGTGGCCCTTGTGACAAACTTCCGAAACGAAACGCAACACCTCACGAAAGGTGCAGCCGTGGGCCACGTCGAGGAACTCCGAAACCCCGCCGAAATCGCCGCGATTACTGACGAATCCTCGCCGCCTTAGCAAGACAGTACGTCGCCAGCGCAGCTCGACATTGACCCTAAGCCTCCGGGCCCGAAACGACGGCAGCTGATTAACCTCCTCGCCGAATACCGTGACTGCTTTGCGACGTCCTCGAAGGTGCGCCAGACCGCCGTTGCGAAGCATCGCATCGTTACCGAGGACGACGCGCGCCCTGTGCATCGATCGCCGTACAGAGTCTCCGCTAAGGAAAGGGAGGTGATCCAGCAGCAAGTTCAAGAGATGCTGAATGACGACATAATCCAACGTTCAAGCAGTCCGTGGGCCTCTCCAGTCGCGCTGGTTAAAAAGAAGCACGGAACTCATAGCTTCTGCGTGGACTACGGGCAGCTGAACGCGGTTACGAAGAAAGACGCCTACCCACTCCCCCGCATCGACGACACTCTAGACCGGCTGCACCATTCTCGATACTTTTCATCGATGGACCTGAAGAGCGGCTACTGGCAAATCGAGGTCGACGAACGGGACCGAGAGAAGACAGTCTTCGTCACGCCGGATGGACTGCACGAGTTCAAGGTGATGCCCTTCGGACTATGCACGGCGCCAGCAACTTTCCAGCGTGTCATAAACACCATACTGGCCGGGCTGAAGTGGCAGAGTTGTCTCGTCTACCTTGACGACGTCGTAGTATTTTCAGCTGACTTCGACGAGCATTTGCGACGACTCCGCGCGGCTCTCCATGCCATACAGACCGCCGGGCGCACCCTCAAGCCGTCAAAGTGCCGGTTTGCCTATGACGAACTGAAGTTCCTAGGCCACGCGGTTAGTAACGAAGGCTTCCGCCCAGACCCCGAGAAGACTCGCGCCGTCGCGGCATTTCCAGCGCCGAGAGACAAGAAGGCGGTGCGAAGATTTCTTCGGCTTTGCGTCTATTATCGACTTTTCATTCGAGATTTCGCAAGGATTTCCGCACCGCTCACAAACCTCACGAAGGACGCCGAGAAGTGCAAATGGGCGGACGAGCAGTAGCAGGCATTCGACGAGCTGAAACGACGACTCCAGACTCCCCCTGTGCTTGGCCATTTCGATCAGGATGAAGAAACAGAAATTCACACGGACGCAAGTAACGCGGGACTGAGCGCAGTACTGGTCCAAGTGCAAGAAGGCATCGAGCGAGTCATCACCTACGCTAGTCGGACACTGTCCAAGGCGGAAAAAAATTACTCTACGGCAGAGAAAGAATGCCTTGCGGTCGTCTGGGCAATCACGAAGTTGTGTCCGTACTTGTACGGAAGCCCGTTCCGCGTGGTGACGGACCACCACTCGCTTTGCTGGCTTGCGAACCTCAAGGACCCGTCAGGACGCCTCGCTCGATGGAGTCTCCGACTACTAGAGTTCAATATGGCTGCGGTCTACAAGTCAGGCCGCAAGCACAGCGACGCCGACTGCTTGTCTCGAGCGCCCGTCGGAACACCTTCCGGTAGCAGCGACGACGACGAAGACGAGAGCTTCCTAGGCGCAGTGACCACCGACGACCTGACACGACGTCAGCGAGACGATCCTTAGCTGCGCGCATTAATTGAGCACCTCGAAGGGCGCGGGAATACTGTGCCCCGGGTTTTTTCACGAGTTTTGCCGACCTTCGCCATTCGACAAGGTGTACTCTACAAAGAGAACTACGGAGACACCAACTCGCCGTGGCTGCTGGTAATTCCGACCGACCTTCGAGAGGAGACCTTTCAAGCATGTCAAGTCGACCCCACGTCCGGACACCTTGGGTAGAGCCGAACACTGGCCCGTATTCGTGAAAAGTATTACTGGCCCAACCTCTCCAAAACCGCCCACCTCTACACCCGATCTTGCCACGAGTGCCAGCGACGCAAGAAACCACCGACGAAGCCGGCAGGTCTCCTGCAGCCAATTGCTCCACCAAATGCACCGTTCCAGCAGATCGGAATGGATCTGCTTGGCCCTTTTCCGCCGTCAACCCTGGGAAACCGGTGGATAATCGTCGCCACAGATTATCTCACATGGTACGCCGAAACGAAAGCCCTTCCTGCAGGGACTGCTGTGGAAATCGCCAAGTTCTTTATCGAGTCCATCGTTCTCCGGCACGGCGCTCCCGAAGTTCTGATCTCAGACCGTGGATCATCGTTCATGTCCCAGCTGACGCAAGAAATCCTTCGTCTCAGCCACACCAGCCATCGGCGCACAACGGCGTACCACCCTCAGACCAACGGGCTGACGGAGAGACTCAACAAGACCATAGCCGACATGATCTCCATGTACGTCGACGTGGAGCACAAGACATGGGACGAGGTGTTGCCGTACGTCACATTTGCCTACAACACGGCTGTGCAAGAGACCACCGGGGTGACACCCTTCCAAGTGGTTCATGGTCGCAAAGTAACAACAATGCTGGACGCTATGTTGCCCCACGAACAGGCTGTCGACGGAAGCGACGACGCCCGGGTGGTTGCCCAACGGGCCGAAGTAGTCCGCCAGCTCGCCAGACACCGTATTCAAGCCCAACAACGTGTTGACACTGGCCGCTACAACCTTCGTCGTCGGGACGTCCACTTCCAGCCCGGAGACAGGGTGTGGGTGTGGACAACGATCCGCCGTCGTGGTCTCAGCGAGAAACTCCTAAAGCGCTACTTCGGATCCTACAAAGTACTTCGTCGACTCGGGGACGTGAACTACGAGGTGATGCCCGACGGAACACGGACTTCATCACGCCGCCCTCCACGACCGGAGGTCGTCCACGTCGTGCGCCTCAAGCCGTACTACGCGCGATAAGACTGCGAACTGTGATCTTGTGCAACACTTGATAGGATTCTGTTTTGCCAGCTTCCGTACTTTCACATTCTTTTATTTGTCTTGCTCTATTTGGTTGCCTTTTACGTGGCATCGAGACGATGCCTTTTTAAAGGGGGGAGTAATGCCACGCTCGGTCGGCGAGCGACCGCGTGCGTGGCCGAGTGGTTCTCGCGCGTGACTGTCGCGCGGAAAGCCTGGGTTCGATTCCTGTCAGTGGAATGCTCTTTTATTCATTTTTTCAACATTGCGTTCTCGGCAGTTCGAGAACATCTCGTCTGATCGAGTTCCGAATGTTCCAGTCGCCGAACATTCTAGGCCGATTATTCCAGAAGTCAACGCGCGTACATAAGGGGCTCCTCCGCGTGGCGATCTGCGGTCAGTTTCGCCCCAGCGTTCGACTCTGCTCTTTCGCCGACTTCGACGCCCGCGACGCTCTGCTGTTATTTTTTGGTTCCTTTTTATGTTTGGGCACAAGTTCGCCCTATTAAACGTTTAGTTCTTTCGGCTATTCGCCACCTCATCAGTTATCCTTCGTGACAATATCACAAGTTCACCTACTTTACGTTTCCTTTTGAAAAAGTAAACAAAAATAAAAACACATTTCCGAAAACGTAGAGGCTCACAATGCCGGTAAGGTTGATGTATTTCAGTCAAATGAGCACACTTCTCATGCGATTGAGGCTCCCATAAGAGACATACAACCAAAATATTACATTTGTAGACTGTTTCTCCTTGTGGTTGACTATTATATCTAAAAAGTTTAAAGAATAAAAATTTAGAAAAATGGGGTTTTTGAGGAAATCGATTTCAAACTTTCATCATTTGTTATTTTTCACAAAGTTTACGAGAAGGTAGTGGAGCAACTAGCAAACAGATCCTAATGACATTATTAATATATCCATAATGGGCTTGCTTTGAGCTTTCTACAGAGCTAAATAAAGAAAATTTACTTTAAGTACAGACAAAGTAAGGAACTGTCAAATGTTGACCAAAAAGCGACCTGAGTTTGACATTTGTTTTAGAAAACAATAAAATTCCTAAAAATATTCGAAAACATCAAGATATCTTTGTAGTACCCATTAGGTTAGCGAAAGAAGTTAAAAAGGTGGATGAAAACAACTAGCGTCAGCAGAGGGTGCCAAACACGCGACCTGCGACGGCAGGCCAAAATACCAGTTCCTGCCTCTGCGGCTTCGACGTTTCGTAGCTCGAGAACGAAAACTCTGGGTGACATGCAGTTTTCACCCTTCTTCATTTGAGAAATGCTCCCAAAACATACATTTTACGTCAAATTTAAAAGTTAGGCCTTTTTAGGCTGCCCTATTTGAGATAAAATCATAATTTTTGGTGTATTTTGTACGTTAACATTCAAGTAAATTAGATGTTCCAGTGGACGCGTGGATGCGTATTTTCGAAACGCAATTTCAGTTCTTAAGAAATCACTGCTGAAATATACACCATAAAGGAGACATTTAATACTTTAATGGCCTCACACAACGTAATCCGTATATTTTTCTAGCATTTTTATTTAAACCACTAAGTGCACTTTAATATTTGAAGCATAGCCGTTATTTGGGTACATTTCTACAGCGTTATAATACAGCAACTTTGGTGTGAAACACCGTTAATATTGGTACTTCTTTGTCATTTTCGTTTTGACAAATCCACTCACCTATTTTTACCGTAAATTGCTGAATGCTGCTCCTTCGCCTAGTGAAGTTGATAATCAGTAAAATCGTAGTTCGTAATTAGGATACTCTCAGAATATTGAAGTGACACTTGAAAGAACAAAGGTGGCAGTAAACATTTGCGAGGATAGAAAGTTCAATATTGGGTGTGCGCTCTTTTAGTTTGGTTAAGTATATTTTTTTTCTAGCAGTGATTCTTTCAAAGCTTATTCAAATATATTGTCAAACATTATCTAGATTTTTTTGTTCAGTAGTACACAGCTAAGCTTGATTTGCGACCTGAAGGGCGAAAAATATGTGGAAACGACGGCCTCCATCCCGCCTAAAATGTATCTTTTTGCGAACTTAGAAAAATATCGTTTAATAAGTACTGCGAAGGACATGAGCTCCCGCTGTTGCAGCGGATGTCCTCCACTGCAGGCGACACATCCAATCTAGTACTTTTCACTAACATCTGCCATAAACCAAAAATAAGTTTTTCGCAATTGACTTCATGGAAACTGGCCGGAAGAAAAAGATAAGCATGCGCGCAAAACATACGAAGGTTATTGACTGATACTGAGCAGAGCTATATTTTTGCCGTTAAAGAGCCTATAAATGCTCTGCATTGACCGTTTGGACTCCAGACAGCTGCACGCTTGAACCGTTGCAGCGTGAAAAAGACCGCTGATCGAAGTGCTATTTGTTCTTGGTCTCGTTGAGCTAAAATTGATAAAACATGGCCCTAACAACGTTCGTCGCAACAGTTGTTATATCTTCCTTTCTTTTTATCGGGGCTCAAGAAACGAATGACTGCACTGACCCGAGAGGCCGGTTAGCATGGAAGGTAAGAATATGCTTCCTTCTTTTTCTGCGAACTGATGTAATTCCTTTGCCTGGGAAAGTAGCCAGCGGATTTGACCAGTGTATGTGGCCTAACTATTGCTATTAAATTTTTCTAGGCACTACAGTCCACAGATAAAGGACACATGCTCTACACCAACTTTAATGCGTCTGTCATTGTGTGCACTTACGTAACGAAGAATAGTGAAGACAGCAGTACGATGTCCGTACATGCAAACTTCATATACCAAATCAACGACCTTCCTGTCGTGTAAGTACCTCAGATGTTTTATGTTATCACTTAGATATAGTTTCTAAGTACTGTGATTGAATATTTGTGAGATCACTTCATTAGAGTTTCCTGTTCGAAGTAATTGCTTATAAAAGGTTTTGAAAAAAAAAACATAGTAGATACTAGGGCCTCATAGAGAAAATATCGAGTATTCATGATATTTACCACGGAAGGATGGTTCATGAAACTACACCAAGATTCAATAGATAGGTGTCCCGAGCTTGGAAAATAAATTTATTTGGCACCGCATTGCTTGCTGATGTCTTTTTGCGGAGTTTTCTTGTATTTGGCCGTTCATGTCTCAGCCAGACAACCCGAATTTATGGTGGCGGTTTTTTTTTTGTACACACAATATTTCGTACATAAACATTTACTTCGGCCTTGAATCGCCAACTCTATTTAAAAAGGAAGTGAAGGCGTTGTTGTTTTTTTTAAGAGAAACACTCTAAAACTTTATTTCGCCTTCTGGATTGTGAATATCAAAATAGTATTTCAGACTGACGCGCCAAATAGCCACAACAGCACTTTCAAAATAGCGCTGAAGCCCTTCCTCCCTGTCGCGTTCGTTACGAGGAGGAAATCATGATGTATTATCCAGAGATCTCAACATTTCCCTGCTTTCCATAAGCCTTATCCGAGCAGCCAAAAGAGCTCCAAGCGTTCCCACACAAGCGGCAGGCGCAAGGCCGCTGAAACTTCCGGATATTACGTCATACCCAGCAGTGGTTTTTTTCCATTTTGCTCGCGTCTATAGCTACGTGCGGATCGAATGTTCGTGATATACGAAATCACAGGACAAACAAGCTAGAATTCGCCCCTAACTTGTTTTTTTTTTAAGACACTTTTCAGTTTCACTTTAAGGAAAGATCATTATTAAAAATATATAAAAATGCAACATGAAAACAAAATCTTTAATAATGTTTCCTCAAACAAAAACGCTAGGCAAATGAGTGGACGGGATCGCACTGCCTGAACAAGTTGGCGTTTATCGCGGCGCCCATTGCGGAGCTTATCTCGGCGCCTATTGCGCTTTTCGGGCGATAGGCGTCCCGAGCAAGTCAGAGTTTGTGTTTAATCACAGAGATTGGACACGCAAAGCTCTTGTTCAATCTATTCGCCGCATTTGAATATTGTCCCCAGATCCAGTCGTCCATGACTATTAGCCAACCCTGTGAATACATCTTAAGGTTTTGACGGGGAATACAAAAAAGTATGGTATATATAAAATTCTATCATTAAACTTACTGTGCAAAGTCCTATATTGCCGAAACTTCGGGATACTTGGTGTGAAAAGCAAGGTGACGTTTCAAGGAAATTTATTCAATATCTCTGCACTATAGGTAGTGTAGACAGGTACTCTCGAAGAACCAACAGTAAACCGCGCTACAAGCCAAGTTCCACAATATTTTTGTTTATATGATCTAGCTAGTTATGAGATCATAACAATGGTTAAAACAATGCCAAAGGATGCGGCGCTTTTGAACGATGGTGTATCGGTCAAAATTATTAAGCACAATATCTATACTCGTAGTAAACCTCTAGAAAAATATTTAACCGTGCAGTTTATAGCGGTACTTTCCCCCCTGCTAAACGTAGCAAGAGTTTAACCAAGATACGAAAATGAAGACGAAATCAACTGTCCAAATTCCGACCAATTTCGGTATTAAGCAGTACTAACACTATATTTGACAAGGTAATACCAAGTGTAGTTCCTTTTTTAAGCCGAAATAGCATTATAGCAGGAGAGAACCACAGCTTTCAAAAATACAAATCAACTGGTACAGCAACCTTAGATGTAAGCCAATTCATCAACTCGCCCATAAACAACAATCAAATAGCAGTTGGTATCTTTTTATATAAAAAACTTCTGATTCCACTAATCAAGAAATATTAGTTGGAAAATTAGAAAAAAAACAATGCGGGATCTATGGTTTCTCTTTGGATTTTTTAGGAGGTTTTTATCATCCCAATTTCAGCTAGCTCATATCGGGGATCAGTACTCTACCAGTTTTTGGGATCTATACAAACGATTCGCCTAAAGCTATGAGCAGATTACATGCAATAATGTACTCAGATGACACAATATTATTTGTATATGGAAACTCTTGGCATGTATTGAAAGCAGAAATTAACCAGGAACTTCGATTGATAACAGGTTCATACAAAATAAGGCATCATTAAGCCAACAAAAAACAATGTGGTGTTCAATTCTCCATGCAAAATCATGCCAAAAGATGCACAAAACAAATACATTTCAAACATAAGTCAATTCAAAAAGTAGAAAATATCAAATATTTAGGGGAGACTGATTTTGCTTTCAACTGAAAACCACAGATTCGAACAATATGTAAAAATGCGATATTACATTTACACCTTAGTTAGCACAAGGCAGTATTTTGATTTGAAAACGTTAAGGTCAATTTACTACAGCATTTTTCATAGTAGTCTATGATATATTGTTTAGAATTTTAGATATTTACGTATCAAACTTATTTACAACCAAGAATCAAGCTTCAGAAACGAGCATTGCGAATATCATAATATTTGTTATAACGCTAATTCAGCTCTTTATTTAAAAAGAACACACCGAACAACGCCACTTAATATGTACAGACAATAAAACAGTAATTCAAGTACGTGATATTTTAGTCAAAAATGCACGACTCGCATCATTTGTATTTATACAATCGAGTTGAATCGTGAGAAACGTTGCAGTAAACAATTTTAATACTCCACGCAATAGCAATGCATATGCAAAACGGTTAATGCTGTATGTGGGTACAAAACTTTGGAACTCATAATGCCCAAACAGTGAGGAAACGAAATCATTTATACTCAAGCTAATAAAAAACACGGCTTAGAAATGTTCATAAAAGTGAATATAATAGCTTGAATTTCATTTGTTCGGCACAAGGGTGCCTGCGAGGATATAGGTACGGATTCATAACAAGCTAAATAGGCTACGGGTGCAGATGTGACTGCGGAATTTTCAATGTTTTAGTGAAGCTGAATAAAGACTGATTGTCTGGTCGATTTCTTGTCAGTATACGTGAAAATCCGGTCGCAGAAAAAGCCGCGAAATTTCCCCCTCGTCTCGTTGTTTTTCTTAAATAATTTATCTCGCCTCATGCGCTTCATTGTCTCACATAAAGGTGTGTGAGAGTGCATTGTTATGCTGACGAAATAAAAATACACTTTAATAAGCTTGTTTGAAGAAACGTAGTAAATTTTGAGACTTTATAAATAAACAGGACATGTGCTTGATTTTTTTAAATAATCATAATGCATACCAAGTAGCGACCCATTTTTACTAAATGGTACGTAAGCTCAAATATAACTGTCGTCACCATTCTAAGCATATATACACTAATTAGTTTTGCTCCTGTCACCAATTTTTCATGAACAAATATTTTTTAATATATTTCTTGAGGACCCAAAGTTTTTTCTTGCACGATTCAAGAATAAATCACCCAGTAATTTTCTTCCACGATGTTTGCTGCGATCGGACAGACTGATGATTCAAGCTGGCTCTTTTAAAATACATCTATACTGATAAAGCTTAGCTATTTTCTAGCTATAATGGTTTAAATCATATTGATTTGACTTATATAAAATAAATTCAATATATACGAGTAAGTTCGATTTATATATTTAAAAAAATAATGGTTTTTCTTTTTTTATTTCAGCTACAATGATCCCGTTACCACGAAAGTTGAAAACTGCGAGGGCCTCATAGCTGTATATAATGAGACAAGTGAGTGATATAGTATTGCGCCATACTTTCCCCATTTTACAGGGACTCATATTTGAATATACTTCTTGACTTCTAATCGACAGGAAACTTTAAGGTTATAAAATAATATTGATAACTAATGAGACGAAAACAATATTAGGCAAGAAAAAATTCAGAGGAAATTTTTCTTTCAGCGGAATAGCATCATCAGTAAAACAGTATGCGCACTTTGGAAAAAGAATGTAACAGAATAAAAGCTAATGAATTCGATTACGTGTCAACACAATTCAGTATCAAGTGTATCCTTGAAAGTAAAACCAACTGTTTCCTTCGATATGTGCAAGTTGATGCCAGGTTTAATTTTTATAAAGATGTAGTCATGAAACAGAAGGTTAGCACAATGATATTGGGAAATAGTTAGAGTAAATCGTTCTAAGATATTTGAATCACCAATTACTAAATTTGCATTGCTGCCCGTATGCGCTGTCAAAAAATCTAATCGATGAGTTGTAATATTCACACTTGGCACGATTATACACTTTGTTTGATTTTAGATCAAGAATATTTTTTTTAAGATACATTAATATTGTATGTGCCGGTGAGTTATACGGTCAAAGGAACACTATATAGGTCGACAATCTTGACAATATGTGAGATCATTAGTTAAAATTTCGGAATTATATTTTTGATTACTCAATAGCAACATATATGTTTTCAATTAGATACTTGATGAACAGCATCGAAAACCACTAAATCAGTCAATTTGCGAAGAACTAAGAAGCACGTGGGAAACGAGGGGGGGGGGGGGGAGCAGCAACTTTACCATTTCCGTAGTAGACGTAAAGCAAGCAGGTGGAAAATGCGGATGGTAATTCAAGCAACAGCGCATCCCTATTGCGAGCTTTGAGCCGGCTGCAAGAGTGAGAATTTCGGGGTACCCCTGCGCTTCTCGCGTGCTTTAATTTGTTCGAATATAGACGGATTTAGTGGTTTCCGACAATACTCATCCAGTTTCTCATTGATATCATATGTGTATTTTCACGAATAAAAACTCTAAACATTTCGTTTAATTCGGCAACCTATCGCGAACATTAGCAGCCTCTGCAGGGTGGTAGTTTTTATTCTAAACTAATTTTTAAAAAATGTGTCTTTCTATTACGTAGACGCCATTATTACTACATGTTTGTTGAGCTCGGCAGATATTCGAGGGACAAAAACCGTCAGTCTGGTACGTAATTAACTAAACTTCGTTAATAAACGTTCCAATAATTGGTTTTATGGGTCAAGTTGAAATTGTAATTTTGAAGACAGCCGCCCTGAAAGGCTGAACCAAGTAACACATAAAGAAAAATAAAGCAGCTGGCTTGGTGGTGTGTGTTCACAATTTCTCCCATGTCCATCCTCCGATTCCGGAACTGAAAGTTCCAAGTGCGCCGGAAGATATGACAACGTGACGGTTGTTGAAGTGACGTACGGTTTCGCGACGTACAAATCGTTATTATCTCATATCGGCACTGCGGCAGTCAAGGTGTGACTCGTGGTATGCAAACTAGCTCAGCACCTTTCTGATTGAAACCATATCCTTATTTTCACTAATTAAAATTTGAAATATTCATTTCAGTTAATTATACGACTCATGGCGGAAATTAGCAGCCTCCATAATGTCCCCCTCGCCGTATAACTCACCTGCACAAACCGCACTAGTGTATCTTTTACAGATATTTTGTAATGAATATGTTCGAAATAGAATCAAATTCCCTGTACATATGCTCGCAAAAACCTTAAATGCAATCATGCCTAGTTTTCGGTGTTTTAACGAAATGTTTACATCACCTCAGGTGGAGAGAAGGTATCACAGTCCGTGATTTTGTACTCAAATTTTGACACCTGCACCATCTTCTTTAACATAGAACAACAAGGTAAGAAACCAGCTGAGAGGCTGATTCATTCGACTCCAATAATAATCTCCCCTTATATCTCAACACACCCGAGATCAAAGAGGGGTAATGAATCCATGTCAAGTAATAAATCCGTCATGAGTTTCCTGACCCCAACGAAAAAAGGCAATGGGAACTTTGGGCATTCACTCAATAAACAAAGCTAACTGACTGTATTTTGTTGCGTTCGCAGTATTTCGATTTTTTTCTGAGTTCTGAAAAAAAGTTAGCAAGCCCTTATATGACCCATTTTGAAAAAGACTACTGTGTAGTGCCAAAAGAGAAAGAAACTGAAAATGCATTGGTTTCATCTCAGAAATTTACAATTTTAAAGAGTAACTGAGCCACTCTCTGCGATAGCATATTTGTGGTCATAACTCAATGTACCTGCTCTAAGAATCCTAAAAACAAAGATTGCGTTCGTTCGCCACCGAGTTTTCAATTATAAACAGTATACAAAGATTGACACCAGATGGAACCATCGGACCAGAAAGGCAGAGCCCTGCCATTCATCGTGCAACGGTGCCATCTGGTGCCACCGATAGTTACTAGGTAATCAATCTTTTGATATCAATTCTAGTAGCAACATCGTCCAGGCATGAATGTAATATTTGTTTATTTAGGATCCTCATAACCCATAGAGTGAGCTATAACCGTAGACTATCGCAGAGAGGGTACGTAATTAGTGTCTCTATAAGGGCTTCTAGACAATCACGATATATTATACACTTAGTGTAACAACCAAAGAGTCAACTATTTTAAACTGAATTTCGCCATGTCCTTTTAAAAAAAGTTATTTCGTTTTCACGAATAATTACAAAAAATACAAGTGGAAGCAAAGATTTAAATACGCGAAATAGTAAAACATGTAGGGACGAAGACAGACAGTACATTTAATGCAGCTGGAAACCGATATCGGTCGCTCTATTTCTTCGTGTTTTTCAAATCATGCTTACTAACCCGCTCTAAGTTTGCTTTCGCAAGCATAGAATGCCGACTATGTGGCATCTGTCAGGCAATGTATGTGCAACGCCATCTCCACACATTGTACAGATCTGTGTCACTTTCATTGGCAATAATGAATATATGATGTCAGGATGGTTTTTAGATGTTGACTTGTGGAATAATATTCAGATGGGTCATATAATGTTTAATAATGTGTGTTTTTTATATAACATACGAGCAAAACGCAGTGCTTCTATTCGTTTTTTCATAGGATAAGGTGCATATCTTTGCGAAACTTTTCAGATTTGAAAGATTATCTCTGGTATAAAAATACTGCATTCATTTTTTGACGCAATAATATAAATAAAGCAAATAACGTAAACCAGTTGTCACAGCATTGATCAATCTAGGATATCTGCTGCTTCTATACTGTTACTTTCTTTGATATAATGTTTTAGCAAAAGTGCGTATATAAATAAACGATACACCAGTTACCTGCAAGAAACATATTTCTGCTGACTGCACGGTAATCTGGAAGATGATACAAAGGCAAAAATGAACAAAACAGCTGATCAGATCATGATAATGTCTATATTCTAAACAGCAGATAAAAGAGGCGTTCAACACTGATATTGTGGTGTAAATAGATGTTTCTGTAATTCACCTACCTCACTTGGTCGTAAAGTTTTACGAAGTAAAGCCTAATTTATGTACATATATACCTCTCATTTTAATGCGTACGATTTAAGCCAGAGATGTGAGTCTGTTAGGCCAGCATATAATTGAGAAATATACCATATAATGGCCGGTGGGCATTTAAAAATCACAAGTAGCTTTCAGAAAAGTCACTCTTTAGGAATGTTCTCCTATAAAATAGCTAGGGGACGAGCTTCCTGTCTTAAGGGTGATGGAGCACTAAGTCGATAGATTTGAGAAAAGGGTGCTTTTCTTAGATCCGCTTCCGAATTTTAGTAAAATTTACTCTCTATAATCTCTCCTGTTTTCATTTTTCCAGAATGCCAGCTGTGGGCGTACGAAAACCCTACGAATGATGTTATCCAAGAATGCCTTGAGACTTACAAGACGTTCTGCGAAGGAGAAATTTACGAGGTCTACAACGCAACGTGCCTGACGTGAAGTCCACGTTATAAAATATATTGGTACCCAATATAATTTTTTGTATAGTTTCTGTCTATATACCGAACAATAGGTGACAAACATACCACCATTCTTGTGTATACCTGACTTCAAACCAGACACCTCCACACCTTAAAATCACTTTCTTGCTAATTAATAAAATACATTCCTCGAAACACTTTACTGGCAGTTGAAAACGATGGCCTCCTGGTATTAGGTTTTAGAAGATTTCGTACGAAAGAAGAACTGGCCGTCATGCGGTTCCATATAGCCTATAAAAGTTCCAAGATCAAATGGGAACTTATCTTCCACTTCTTCAGTACTAGACTAAAATAGACTTCTTTCAATCCCTCGTTTCCCTGATTGGGCTATTTTATCTTGCTTTGAAAAAATATCTCAGATTTTTTTTGCGAAAACTGTATATATTGCTTTGAAGGAATTTTCCTGGTTTTATTAGTTTTGTAATGAAGTCGACATGAGAGAGGGGCTGGTCGTAAAGGCATCATAGCTATGTCGGGGTTCCAAGACATCAAAGCGGCTCATTTTTCTTTCTTTTCCCCTCTTTTTTGCTAACACGGAATTCAGTTTTCTTTTTAAGTACATTAATTTTTGGTGTAGCGGGAAAGACTCTGGCAATTGGAGTTCGTCTGTCAGAAGTCAGCAGTTAGAGGTAAGTGACGCTTGAGTCGGCCGACGTGTGAGGTTTTATGACAGTGCCTGGAACTCGTCTAGGATTGGTGTGTTTAGTTTTCTTTTCCGTTTACGACTTCAAATTGGTTTGGACTTGTCAAACAATGCCGTCACAAGATCTGGAGTTTTATGCTGTCAACATTTTCCGATTATGGTGGTTGGACCTAGAAGTTATGGAAAGAAAGGACGACAAAGCGCAAGTGTCAATGTCGTCGCGGCTTCGCAACCCCCGACTGCCAAAGCTTCTGCGAACTGTTCACCACATCAACTACCGCTGATTTGGAACCGCCGCTAGGACCGCGGCCGACGAAAACATGACACTCCTATAGCGTCATCAGGTGGAAATCGAGGGGCAACCTTTTTATATGCGGTAAGCAGGCGTTACAGGCACCTTGCTGTTACACCTGTGACGTCGTCAATCCTGAGAGCTCGAGACCAGATCTATCAGTAAGCAGGGGCGGATCCAGACCTCCATTTTAGGGGGGGCGGTTCCTCGGTGTAAAACGGCGGGGGGGGGTTATATTTTTTGTGGAGTTATTGTTTTTACCAAACTCTGATAACATAGTATAGATCTTGAGAGCTTTTGTATCGGTTTACCTGTCAGGGCCAGATGTCGAGGCTATCTTGGGTTTCAGACCGACACTACGTGAGCAGTCGATTTAGGGCAGCTTAAAGACATTGCCTTGACAGACATTCTGGTTGGAGCTAGTGCTCAACTGCTGCGGCAACGGGAAGAGCGGCTTAAATAAATGGAGCGAGTACGTTGCAAACAAGCGACAAAAATGGCCCGGCGGCTTCGACGCTGCTCGCGGCGTCAAAACACTGCTGACGCAGCGCGCGAAACGAACGCTGCCAGGCGTCGGTTGTTCGCCGTATATTTGGAATGTCCAGAGCCCAGCACATGCGGCATTGCCAACCCAAACTCGTCTTTTCACGTGTTCTGTATGCAACTTGAGAGAACGAAAGCGAATAATTGTTGAATATGTTTGAAAGCATGTTGCACTTCGCCAACTATAACTTTTAAACTTAGACAAGACCTTAAACCAGCAATGGATCCTTCCAAATTATATTCAATTGCAGTTCGTCTGGATATTTTCTGTATGAAAGGAGCACTTACTTGTTTCTGGGTAGTTAGCTCATTCGTCAGGGTCGAGAGGACAGGTGCAGAGATATGATGGGGCAGAGCGGTTGTCCGGTCGGCGAATCTCAACTGAACTAAAGGCCGATCACAACTGCAGCATGGATGTTTGGGAGTTGGTGTTCACTCGAACGGGCACAAGCACTGTCTATTTAATTTATGTATAGTCGCATCTTTGAAAGGGCTCGTTTTCCCCAAGTCCCTAGGTAGGGAATTCGAAGCCGCAGTTGCAAACCAGCAAGCTCCGCCTCTGTTCCGTTCGACACACACATACTCTCTCCGGGAAAGCCGCGCGACAGCTCTGCCGTCAATCCACAGAAGCCGCGTTTAACTCGAAAAGTAAAGACGGCGCCAAGGGGAGAGAAGGGGTAGCGGTCGCCTTTCCTGAAATATGTCCCGCCACCCTAAATTGAAACGGCATTGTATACAAATAAATGCCTTCGGCGTCGGCTTGAGGACCCCGTGTAAGCAGCCTCCAGCCTTTAGAGTGCTCGTACCGTTTATCTTTATTTTATTAGCTTCCCGCCACGAGAAGTCGTACCGCAGGCAGTATGAAGCCCATTAGAGGAAACATCTCCCCCTTCTGGCGCTCGTCGGCTTCTTTCTGTACTTCACGCTGCGGCGCTGATCCTCAGTGAGGGATGGAGGCGAGGACAAAAGCGGGCTTATGTTTAAGCCAAGGACGTGGGAAAGTCCTGAGCGTCTTCAGGAGAAACCCAGTCCCAGACCACACTGTACCCAGAGCATTTGCTTGCTCTCTCAGTTGAGAAGAAAAGCAATTGGTCACCTGGTTGTACAAGCTGCACCCCCCCCCCCTGGAACGTCTCCTCCTGGTACGTCCCCTCCGCACTTCCCCTGGCAATGAGCACACCGTGCCAATAAGATACCTTTAGTGAGCCCGTGGGCGACAGCATTTCAAAGCAAGCCAAAAAAGACATGCCAAAATACAAGCCCAGAACCACGAAGAAAATATCAAACGAAAAGTGATGAAAAGGCGGCCGCTAGAAAGGAACGATAATCCGTTGTGTATAGGATTCTACCCTTGCGAAGGCTGCTTGGCGTCTGCGTTTGGGCGCTTTCAGGGCACAAATTTTTTGCAGACAACCTCCAAAGAGAGAGAGAAAGGGGACTAGATATATTGAAGGTATTTTCCGCCTGTGCTCGACGTGCTGGCCTTGTTTGGAAGTGTTCCTGCAGTCGAGGACCCTGATATTTGGTGCGCCTCCCCACTGTCTCTCCACTTCGAAACTCCTGGCGCCGTCCCTGTCGGGAAGAGGTAGCGTGACCTTGACGGAGATAAACCCCACTTTGGAAGCGCCCAGCAGGCGCGTCCACCCACCGCTGTTTTAATCATTTGTCCCTCGCGTCGATTGCTTACGTTTTTTCGTCGAGCTGACAAAGAACCCCGGGGGGGGGGGTTGCCTGGCGAGGCATTTGGGGGGGGGGGGGCGATCGCCCCCACCGCCCCCCCCCCCCTGGATCCGCCACTGTCAGTAGGTCACATGAGAGAACCGGTGGTAACGGTAACAGTCCTCAGTATTTAGAAACTAGCTGGCAGAACGCCTTAACAGGTATAATACCTAACAAAATCACCCCCAGTAAACAAGGTGATCAGAGAAATCAAAGTGGTAGGAGGACAGGTTGTGTCTAAAGTTGGTTTTGCCATTCTTTCCTTCTGTCGGCCAACGTGACCTGGTACACTCAAGCAGATTGCTCCTTTCGCCGTCAGATAGTATTATGCTCATGGACAAGTTATACGTGTCTAACGCGCCAGTCGTGACGAAGTATTTTCTTTTTGTGGCAAGTAGAAACAGAGTTTTGTTTAAAATGTGGAAAGAATGTATATATTCAACATAAAGAGCCTCTGCACATTTTTATGAGATGCAGTGTCTCGTATATAAGCAAGACTAAATTGGTAGTCCTGCATTGTATACCCTTCGGTCTGTAGTCATTAAAGGACAGAATTAGAACGGAGACAGTTTCGGGAACTTCAACACTGATTATTGGATATAGATTCTTACTTAATGGCCGCTGGGTTTCCGCGTAATTTCAGTGGATGTCTCTTACCGTACGTTCCAATGAGAAATATAAAATTTCATGGTTTGTCACACACGTCTTAATTTTTTTTTTTTTTTTAATTGAAAGCAGTTACGTCTCCAAGCCCACCAGCAAAAGCCGCAGTTTTTTTTGTTTTTTTTTTTTTCTCGAAAAACGGTAACCGAATATGTAAAACATCTGGGGAAATTAGATGCCACACCGTTTTCGGGAACAAGTAGAGCATGGGGTGAAAACCACATGGGATTCTTCTAAAACAATCGAAGGGGAAGATTATCAGAGACGTACTCGTAGAATGAAACAAGAAATCCGGCAGGAGATAGGAAGCGAACGTTTAGATGGTGTTCGGTGTTTGTAAAACGTGCTATACGATGATACAGGAAACATTATTGGAAAATAATTGTGAGAAAACGTGAGCGGGAGTAAAGGCTCCAAACTCCAGCAGTGAAAACAGTCATACTACTGACAATGCCTCGTGCTCATAACGACTTGATTATCCGAAAAAAATGGGGTGTATATTCGGTGAAATTGATAGTAAATATCGTGACCATTAGGCAAATCAACAAAGCCAGATCGACTAGTGTTTCGGAACGTGAACCTTGAATGTGGACATCAATCGCGTTGAACATGCTTATAAACAGCTACCAAAAGACAAGACAGAGTTCAGGAAAACATACAGAACAGGTGCTGACTCGCAACTCAATATATAATAAACACAGTAAAAAGGAAGACAGATATGATAAAAATGAAAAGGAAGGGTGTCCGTGGCACGAGAAGCGCATAACACCACCAAAACAGCCAAGCGCGAACGTCTTTTTATTTACGAGTGTAACAGTCAAAACTCTTTTTCGTATAACACCACGAATGGTGAACGCAGGCAGAGTTACTCCAAACCGATTATAGTAAAGGCTTAATAAATCTCCCTCGTCATTTTGCAACCATATATCGACCAATAATAGTCTTGCCAGGGATGGCTTGCAGCTAGAAAAAAAAATGCTAGTATACGGCCTTGTGACCTCTGACCGTGGACCATAGGGACAGGCTATGTTCACGAAGCTTGCCATTAGTACAGCGCCCGCTGTCCTACGTGTATTCTTCCACATTAATGGAGGACACTATACACCACGCCCGATGTGCAGGGGAAAAAAGGTAAAGCGTGTGTTTGTTACATTTCTGTCGGAATAATCTGTCTATTTTTATGTACACCTTCGAACAAATTTAAACCATATTGGGGGGCTTAAAAAAGCTACTGGAGCGCCAGACCGCTGCGGAACATGCTTCAGATTTTGTAGGTAATGAATGAACCCCTACCAGTTTTGTGCAAAAACCGAGACTGAGGCATTGACGGACGACGACAAGGGAGGGAAGGAAAACGACTTGAGACGTTTTCCTTCTCCTCCTTGTCGTCGTCTGACAGTACCCCAGTTTCGGGTTTTTCACAAAAATGTTTGATATACACCAGCTGACTTACGTTCTATTCACTAACCATTACCACTTTCTTTTGGTCTCGTGTTTGCGCTACAACTTTCTTTGCATTGACTTTTTTTTTCCGATGGTACTTACAATTTTATCTAGCACCTGTCACGGGAACCCTAATGCCTGAAGCTGCTAAAATTGGGCGGCTCCAGTCATGAGGGCCTCGGTACCAGGTCCTATATGAGGTCGTAAGGTATTTTTGGCCAATAATATGCGAAGAAACGGAAGGAACAGCTGTAGAACTATCGTGCAATGCGGGTGGAATGGTGCAGTCACGTACATGAGAACGGAGGTGCAACGTGGTTACCTATGACGGTGATCCTTATTGTAAGTGGGTAAGCGCAGTGGAAGTTTCTAAAACCATCCAACATTAGGTGTAACAACTGAATAAATCTAAAGTGGGATTTCGAATAACGCGGGAAATGTTTATAAACAACTGTTTCGAGCAGACGATGGGAAGATTCTCCCTTCGTCCCGCCATTCTTGGAGTTACGCCAGGACTGCCGTTTTCGCTCTCTCCGAGCGGCACGGCCGACGGAAAGTTTCGACCTCCCTTTTCTGGCACCAAGAGAGCAGAGAAAGGTTTTTCTATATCGGCGACAACAACACACGAGCTTGAAATAGCCGCGAAGTGTCGGCCATGAAGATATGGCTTTAAAAAGTAAAATGAAAACAAAACTGTAAGCGCAAGCACAAAAAAATAAAAAAAGTAATAATAGACGAGTGGTGTACATTGCACATGGTTGAAAAAACCCCGAGACTGCGGGTGAACGACACAACAATAAAACGTCTCTAACACAGCTGAAAAAAAAAATTCAGCTGTGTTAGAGACTTTTTAGTGTTGTGTCGTTTACCCGCAGTCTCGGGGTTTTTTCAACCATAGACGAGTGGCCTGGTTTTGCATCTTTACAATGTTTCAAGAATTCTAGAACAAGTTGCTCAATGGTGTAGCGTTCCAGTGTCTTTTTCTAGAGCACCATAAATTGGTTAAAATGTTTTCGAAGGTTCACTTGTAATAAGACGAAGTATCTGGACAGAAATACAACAAAAACATGCTCCACCCTTTGTGCCTTGCACTTATAACAAGACCGTTCCTCCCTTAGGGGAGGAACGGTCTTGTAACCTATGTTCCTTTAGAAAGGGAGAAACTTTCGTCCCTGAAGCAGGGGAGCAAAGTTCGTCCGTCGCTTGCATCTCAATATGGCGGCCCCGAATCGAGCAAATCGAGCCCAATAAGGCTTGACGAGGACGCTATGTCTCTTGTACGGTACGATAGGAGCACCAAATAAAAGCGTAACACGAGCTTTCCGCGAACAGTGTTTATTTCCGAAGCCAGATTCTCCCCACAGGTACAGAAACTTGCGTTTCGAAAGCAGTTACTCAGTCGTCTCGTCGACAGCACTGCGATGTTAAACGGAGACAACCGACATCCAGTTACTTCGCGCACTTTACGACTTACCTTTGCTGTTCCTCGAGTCACAATTCCTTCGTCAACCGCACATCACGGAGAAGGGCAAACTCAATGCGCGAAACCAAAAGCTGCTCTCGAAAGAACAAACTCGAGGCCGCTGTTTATCGCGTAGCGTGAAAGAAGGTTAAATCGCTAGCCACCAGATGGCGGGGTCAAGCAGAGTAATTGCAAGTAGCTAGACAAGGTGGCGCAAGGTACCGCCCAAGTCATGTCCTACAAAAATAATTTGATTTCCTCAGGCCACTATTGCGCTTGGCGCGCTTGGGGATTACCTACTATACACGCATAACGCTTATTAGAAGCATCAGGTGAACATACATTGAGCACATACACGGCACACACAAATATCAATATAACGTAACACCGCACTAACCAGCACACTACAACCGTGCTCTGCGTTTCCGTCTCTTATACTGGTCGTTTTGAACAGACGGAATTTTCCGGTGACTGAATAAGCAATAAAAAATATTCCCAGCATGTTGATTCTTTTCCAGCAATGTCATACCTCTGAGAGCATTTTGAATGGCTCAGGGGATGAATCTCTTATTAAAAAGCAAACGCTCGATCATGCCGTAATTATTTGAAAGCCAATAAATCAAGCCGCTCCAATGCGGTTCGAAGCCAGGAGTTTGTTTCCCCGCACGGCACGTCGTAGCCTGTATTTCTATTGTAGTGTTTGTTTTTCTATTTGTGCTGTTCGCGCAAAGCTGCAATTGCCGTCTTGAATTAATCTCTGTAGAGCGGATATTCCTTCAGCTGGAAGTGATGCTAATACTTCGCAGCGCACAACAGATAACACACCATCAAAACAGATACACACAAAGAAACAACACTCACGCAGCGCTGACTGTCAACTCTCTGATGCTTCACGGGCTGAGGAATCGCTTTTCGATAAACTTGGATGCAGTCAAAGCCGCGACTTGCGGCAGGTGTTAAGTGTACGGAGCTACGCCGTGGCGAGCCCGAAAACGTCTAGCGCTCATCCCAGCGCGCCACTTGGAGGGCAGTTTCTCCAGGAACCGTAGTATATATAAACAGCAAAATAGAAAGTAGCACTTTTTTTCTTCTCAATTTTACCTAGTATTGTTTTTAATGCTAAAATTCCACACTGTAAATATACGTACTTTCCGTCACGATTTCGTACTGTTGTCCTTGCCCAAGAGCGCAATCGCTCTCGGGGACGAGACAACCGACAGTCACATTGGCCACTGTACGATAGGAGCTTATAGTGTTCAGACCAGCGTTCCAACATGACTATCCGCACGTCGATCGATTGCACGTAATCCCTCAAATGGTGTTAAACGTTTTAAAGTAAAGCGGAATGTGAACCTGCGATACCCCGCCCTCTCCGATCAAAGCCCGACCAGCGGCATCAATGCCCGACAGTTTACGATCTCATCTTGTTGTTACACAACTGATACGCGAACACACGGTCACATCGGCGATAATTCCAGTCTTCCGTTCACAACCCACAACCCTGCAATCACGATGTTGCAGCTATGTTGCTGACACGCACAAATACAGAACCACGTTAAACGCCGGTTGCACTGGGCGTCGGAAAACAGAACCGAACTCAGCACGGAAGGCACCCAGGCAGCCGGCAGCAAAACCTGCCTGTCTTGGACGCAGTTCCTGCGGTTTCCATAACGCCGAAAACGTTGACACAGTTCCGCGTGGTTTCGCGACTGTAGCAACTGCAGTTCCGTGCCGCGTGAGTCCCGCAATCCGGAGACGGCCATCCTACCCAGTGTACGTGGCGCTGGTGGCAGTGCTCCGGAACTTCGCTGTTTCTAGCGGCTTCGTTTGCTCGTTTGATAAAATTAGTGATAGAAACGTTAATGCAACCGAAATGTTCTGCACGTTTAGATTAGAAGACGGAATTACAGGCGGCCTACGCTGCCGCTGAAGCTCAATCAACTCAACAGCTATTTATTAAACAAGGTGCGCCACCTGCTCGAAAAATAAAACCGAAAGAAGATGAGTCGGGATTGCGAAAGCTTTCTCCCGTCTGCCTGTAGAAGGAGAAAAACGTTTCGTTCCTCCCCTTTTCTCGTGTCCGCTTGGGGGCGCGTCAGTAGAAGGGAGGAAGATGCGCAGTTGTTACTTTTTTTCTCCATTTTTTCTTAGAGTGTGCTCGACGGGCGTGGTGTATGTATAGCGCCGCAATTTCGCGTTTAAAGAGACATGTAGGGCAAACGGGGCGCTGTGTTTATGGCAGGCGTCGGAAACATAACCTGTCCATCTCGTTCACGGTCAGAGGTCACTGGCGCTTAAACTGCCAAGTTTGTTCTTGCAAGTAAACCCTCGTTAATACAACTATGATTGGCAGTTATCGAGACAAAATGACGAGGGAGATCTATGAAGCATCATTGATTAATCGAAAAGGAGGTTACACATTTATACAGATATATGAAAGAATGTTCGTGCTTGGCTGTTTTGCGGTTGGCATGTGATTCTTGTGGCACAGACACGTTCTCCCTTTTTTACTTTTATTGTCTTTCTTCTCCCTTTTACCTCTCTTCTGTGCTGTGTTATGCGCTTCTCGAGCTATAGATACGTTGACATTTTGGTTTTTGTTATATTCTTTCTTGCTTTATTATGTGCTCTGTATATTAAGTTCGTGTCCGAGCCTATCCTGTGTGTTTTGTTCTACTGTGTCTTTGTTCCATGTTCAATGCATACCAACTCGCCAAACGCACCACCACTCTGCATTTCAATCACGTTCATTGTAAAGAAACGCGGTAAGGCCTCCAAGTGGCGGGGAGGCGCAGGTATTCCCTCGCAAACTGCATAACGCAATGGGCCTCGTGAACTGATAAGTTCTACGTGAAAGCATGGGCAAAACGGAACACTTAAAAAAAATCTTGTTTTGTGTATACTTTTAACGGGTTCCCACAGTGTAATGGTGGCTTTTTATCATTTTGTTAATCGCTGTTGAAGTAGAAACAATGGAAAGCAGCGGCTGCGTAGTCAGAAGAATTATGATGACGCCACTGGGACTGACACGTCCTAATGTTTTTTTTAATTTTTTTCCAGGCGATTTAATACGATGTCAGCTGACTACCGAATCAAATTTTTGTTACAGAATCACGTATATTTTAAACAAAGCCCCAAAAAACGCAACTGCTCGAAACCGAAAGAGAAACGAGCGCGGAAGCTTACGGCGGAGACACCTGGACGATATGTACCGAGGAGGAGGAAAAAAATGGGTAAAGGAGGAGAGAGATACCGGAAGCCACCTGGCTACAGAGCTAGGCAGTATCGCGATACAAATGCGCATGAATAATTGAATGAATTATACACTTAAACAAAATGGCATGTATTTTCTTGCGGGACGCTTGCGGAGCTACTGTTCCACATCGGAGTTGATGGGCGAGTTTGCCTCCATGCGCAATTTGTCAGTTGCGTAGGTCATGGGATTCCAAATTCTATCAAGGTTTCGACATTTGCGTCATAGAGATGTCACCGGTCTATTTGCGACTTTACCAAGCGTTTACGATCACGTCAGGCGTGGTGCTCATCAATCTCAGATGGAATGAAGCCCACCGCGACCAACCAACGCCTCCCGGACCAACTCGGCCATGTCGAACTTAGTTTCCATGGACAGAAGATGGGGTAGGGCTGAGCTCAGAATATGATCATACTTGAAACATACGACGTGCTCATCAATAAAATAAAAATCAATAAAAGTCAAGCTCATTTTTATCAGCTCAATGTGCACGTTTCATTTTCAGGTCTAACCCCACCCTGAACTTCGCCATTCGCTATACCCTACCGCAGTTCGCAGGGCACGACTCCTGCGTGTTCTGAAAGAAATGGGCGCACTTGCTTTTTTCAGCACACGCGATGTCTGGTGGAGCGGGGTCACTAATGTTGATAACTGTGTCCTAGTCAAGCGGTTCTCAACCATTCATGTTTCAGGGACCGCTTGTGAATCGGCGGAAGTGATGGATACGTGGTGTGGGGAGAATGAAGGAATTCAGGTAATTATGTTTATGAAGGGATAAAGGAATGTTGTAGTTAATGGCTCGTGTGAACTAAACTTCTTTCATTGACGTATGCGAAGTACATCACGCAAAGATGGGGTGCCTGTTCTCCACAGAAACAGATTAATCAAGTTTATTGCCGGGTTTACTGATAACAAAGGCTTCCTGGATCTTGGAAATGCCTTCACATGGGCCGCGGACTCCTATTTGAGGACCACTGACCTGGAGACGTTTTATACACGAACTCAACTATGTGGCGTCGCGGCGCGGTAGTGGCGCGTCGGCCGCACTTCCGGTCTGGGGCTGTGGGCAGAAGTCCCCATGCCGGACGTGTATTCCTGCGTTGTTTTGAAAGGAACCAGACAAAAACCTGCCTTCTCGTCAAAACGCCGCGACTAGGGCCGTACCAAAAGTGTCGAGAAAGGTTTGAAGGTCAGTTTTCACGTGCTCGGTTCGTCCGAGAATCTGGATATGTGCCGTGAAAAGGGAAAAGCAGACGCCGCCGGGCAACGATTGCTTGGGCGGGAAGCACTTTGGGTTTAATTCGCGGATACTTGCGGTCATCAGATTTGTTTGTTTTGTTCCAACATGAACGCCAGATGATGAGGATGAATAAACCTTCATTTATCGAGCATCAGGTGCAGATGTTAGGGCACCCGCCCGGTGGAGGGCATCCTTAGTCCGGGATACCCTGGCTACGGCTGGCTATCCGGGCCCTTGTCACCAAGTCTTGCTGGATCCCAGGGTCCGGGCTGGTCAGACAGGCCATCTACTGCTCGTAGGATGGGGTGGGTTTGGGAGTGAGGTCCGGGGTTCGTTGGCATTCCCATACCTGATGGTAAAGGTTGCCGGAAGAAGGACAAAAATTACAAGTGGCGGGGTATTGAGCGGGATAGATGGCGTGAAGAAGGGTGCCGTGGGGATATGTGTTGGTCTGCAGTCTTCGGAGGGTGGTGGCTTCATATCTTGATAATCTTGGGTGCGGTGCCGGGTATTTTCTCCGGTCGCGACGGTAGTGGGCTAGTATGTCGGCATAGTTGATGAGCAGGTCGGTCGTGGGGGCAATAAGTGAGGTTGTTCCCTCTCGGGTAATGGCCTGGTGTGTATGCGCGCGGGCAGCGGCATGTTCCGCCCCATTACCTTCGAGGTGTTCGTGTGCGGGTACCCAGACTAGGTGTACTTCGGGGAGCCGGGGGATGGTCTTGAGGATGCGAAGCGCTGTTTTCGAGATGCGTCCCCGTAGGTAATTCCGACACGCTGCCTGAGAGTCTGTGAGCACTGTGATTATATCGTCGCCTGTCGTTGCGGCTAGGGCGATGGCAATTTCTTCGGCGGCTTCTGTAGATGTTGTGCGGACTGTGAGTGCGGTCATTTCTTGCCCTGCTGCATTGGTTACACATACAGCATGGGCTGGCTTATGCGGATACGGGGACGCGTCGGTGTATTTTGTAGTTGGGCTATCGCCATATTTGGTGTTCATGGTTCGTGCCCTAGCGATGCGCCGAGCCTTATTGTAAACCGGATGCATGTTCTTCGGGATCTGGGCTACACGAATGGCTTTTCTTAGGTGCAGAGGTACTCGTTCTTTGTGGTCTTGCAAGGAGGTTGTCGCGTAGCCTAACTTTCTCAGTGTGGCTCGTCCGGTAGGTGTTAATTTAAGGCGTTCTAACTTGGAGATGTGATGTGCTTCTTGTAACTCTTCCCAGGTGTTGTGAATTCCTAGTAACAACAAATTCTTCGTGGAAGTTTTGGGAGGTAGTCCTAAGGCGGTCTTGTATGCTTGGCGCAGAGCAATATTAAGTTTTGATTTTTCGGTTGTTTTGAGGGACAAATATGGCGTGCCATAGGCGACCCGGCTAATGAGTATGGCTTGTACAATCCGTAATGTGTCAGATTCTTGCATGCCAAATCTACGATTTGATACACGGTGTATTAGGTGCATGAGTTGGGAGAGTGTCCGTTGAAGCGGTGCAATGGTGTGGAAACCAGATCCGTTTTGGGGGATCGTGAGGCCAAGAACACGGAGGTGGGGAACGTTGGGGACAGGTTTTCCTGCTATAGTGATCTCCGGATCCGGGATGCTTCGTTTACATTGGTGCGCTGTCTTTGTGCAGAGAGTAAGGAGGGCGGATTTTTTGGGGGCACACTCAAGGCCCCTGTCGCTGAGATATTGATGTGTTTCTTCGATGGCGCTTTGCATGGCGTCCTGTTGCTCACCCATGGATCCCGTAGGGGTCCATAGGGTGAGGTCATCTGCGTAGATTGCGTGCCTTAGATGCGGGATATTTTGTAAGAGTGGTGGAAGGTCCTTCATAGCGATGTTAAAAAGAAGCGGTGATATCACGGAGCCTCGAAGGGTGCCTTTGGAGATGGTCTTAAATGTGTTCGAGCGGAGATATCCGATGCCGATAGTTGCAGTACGACCGGTGAGGAAAGCCGTGATATAGTCGTAGGTTCGTTGTCCGCATTCGATAGAGGTTAGTCCTTGAAGGATGGCTTGGTGGGAGATGTCAAAAGCACCCTTGATGTCCAGGGCAAGGATGCAACGCTTGTGTGTGCTGGTGAGCCGATCGATGATTTCTTCTTTTAGTTGCAAAAGGACATCTTGGGTGCAGAGATGGGGTCGGAAGCCGTACATGGTGGTCGGAAAATGGCCGTTGTCTTCGATATATGGAGAGAGGCGGTTTTGCACCATATGTTCCAGGAGCTTTCTCACACATGACGTTAGGGAGATGGGTCGGAGGTTACCTGGAGCAAGCGGTTTTCCGGGTTTTGGTATTAGGGCGATGTCAGCATGCTTCCACTGGGGGGGCAGCGTGCCGGCAGTCCAATGTTCGTTCATATAATTTAGGAGGGCCTCCAACGCAGTGACGTCGAGGTTCCGGATCAACTTATAGCGAATCTTGTCTTTGCCTGGCGTGGTGTTCCTGGTTAAGTTGTCAACCGCTGCTTCTATCTCCACAAGCGTGAACAGGGCGTCCATTTCGGGATTGGGAGTACCCATGTACGGTTGGGCGGGAGGCTGGGTCTTGTCGCTCGTATCATGCCACGGTTTCTTGAGCTCCTCGAGGAGCTCTTCTTCTGTGCCTTGATAATTATGAATAAGCCGTCTGAGCTGATGGACTGCGGTCGATCTGGATTCTTTGTTGTCCATAAGGGACCGAAGCAGGTGCCACGTGCGCCGGGTGCCGAGGGTACCTTGTAGCTTCGTGCAGAACTGCGACCAGTTCTGTTGGCTGAGGTGTATGGCATATGTTGCCGCTTCTAGTGTTATCTGGGCTATACGAAGACGAAGTTTTCGATTGGTTCTCCGTTTTTTCCAGCGTTTTGTTAGCCCTCGTCGGGCCTCCCATAGGTGTAAGAGGTGTGCGTCAATTGCGGGGCAGTCTTGGGTTAACGGTAATTCCTTAGTGTGCTTTTTAGCTGCATCCAACATTTGTGCTGTCCATTCTTCAATCGCGTGGATGGGACTGGTGGGTGTTATTTCCCGGAATTTTCTCCAATCGGTGAGACGGGCAGTGCCTATCCTTTGTGCTGCTGCCTCATGATGGGGGAGCTGTAGCTGTATTATATAATGGTCACTTCCCCATGTTTCTGTGAGGCATTCCCACGTTGGATCTTTGAGTTCATAAGTAAGCGTAAGGTCCGAAGTAGTGTCTCGTGAGACACTATTACCCATCCGCGTGGGGGTATCTGGGGTATTACACAAGTGAAGATTGTTTTGTTAATGGCTTCATGGAGTTGCCTTCCTTTTTTGTTGTCCCAATGGTAACCCCATATTGTGTGATGCGCGTTGAAATCACCAATGATCACTAGTCCGTGCCCTTTTGTTCTTTGTCTAACGGTCTTGAAGAGGCGATCAATTTCATTGAGGGGTGACGATGGGGGGCTATATATGTTGAGGATGAAAAGGCTGGCTTGTGTCTTCTTTTTTGGGATAAGTTCTACGAAAACATAGTCCAAAGTTGTGGGGAGGGTGTGTGCCTGCGCTGTCTGAGTTGTCTGGGCCAAAGTGACCGTTCGTGAGGCAGGATCGGTGATAAACGTGGTGTACCCCCTGAGCGTTATCTGATCTGTGCCAGTTTCCTGAAGAGCGATAACGGCCGGCGAATGTACGTTTGCAAACAGTGATAGTGAATTTTGCTTGCTGCGGTATGAGCGACAATTCCATTGCCAAATCATCAGTGGTGTTGGGGGAGACCTTTTAGGGTTCACCACTATGGTACTGTTCGCATTCATCGTCGGAGGGTGTAATTCTAGGTGGGTCACTGGGGGCGGGTTGCTTGGTCTTCTTTCGCGTTTTGCGCTTGACTGTCTCGTTGGCTTCCTGCCTTTTTTCAACCGCATCGATACGATGTTCAATTGTTTGGCCAAGCTCGTGAATTAATCTTTCGAGCCTTCCAATATCTTGTAGGGTTGGAAACACGGAGGGCTGTGGCGTTGGGTGCGGAGTGGGCGTTGCTTGCACAGCACTGTGCGCCGGTGCATTCGTGATTATTTCTAAGTGGGACATTAGCTCTTCTATGCGACGTTCTAACTTCTCGGTGCGTTCCGCTTGCAGTTCAAGTTGTTTTCTTAGTTGCGCATTCTCCCGTTCTAGTATTTTGATGCGGCTGTTTTTATCTTGCACAGAGGCTAACTGTGCGGGCAATGGGGGGAAATCATTCAGGGCCGTTTCTGGGGAAGCGACAATGGCGGACCAGCTTCCTTGTTGCGAAGGGAAGTGGCGTCGTTGGGTGTTGGCCTGCGTGTGAGGGGGAGGTGGTGGGTGAGCTCCTGGAACATGGTGATGAGGCTGCCGCTGGTCTGTCGGCGTAGTCCGAGCAAAGCGCTCCCGGACGTGAAGTGGCGGCGGTGGTGGGCGGAGCTTCTTACGGCAGTCTTTGCTAGCCGTCACGTGGTCGAGTCCACACAGCTTACATTTTGGGGTTCACGTGTGTTCCGGCGCAGGATTTCGTTCATGACACCGCTCGCACACAGTCACCTCCGGATTAGGGCAGATATCACGTCTGTGCCCAATGTCACCACAGAGTGAGCAACACTGGATGGAGTGTCTGTATGGGCGGCAGCGAGTGTACAATCCGTGAGCATGGATGTAGAAAGGGATGTGCGGGCCCTCAAATGTCACAACTGCAGATGTGGACTTGCCTAGCATTCTTGCCTGTTGTATTTTGGGTCCCGGAGAGGCAATGATGTTCGGGAGCTGCTCCGTGGTTGTTCCGGGGTCTAGATCGCGTATGACTCCCCGCACTGTTCCGGGGAAAGGCTTAACGTACGGCGAGATTTCATACGTTGCGTCCTCCAGTTGTAGCGACGTGACATCGCTAAGGGCATCGGCGTAGGTCTCGTAGGGGGTGCTGGCCACGATGAACGCCAGAAAACCGTCAAGTTGTGCGGACCACCTGCGGACTACGTTCAGTGCGTCTTCAAGTTCAAACGGTCGCCTGGTCGTTCGAACTCTCGTCTGCTCTTTCAAACGTTTCTGCTTGTCGTCTGCTCTCTTAGACGGCCCGGTACTTACGATCAGAAGTAAGTGCAGGCCTCAAAAGACTTAAATTCGATGGTTGGTAAGCAGGCTCGATGTAAACAGTAGATACAAGGAGATGTTGATCATTGTTACCAGTGACCATCACCGACTTGTTTTGCCTAATTCACTTAGTCCGATTCTGCTTGCGATTTTCAGTATCGACGTCGGCCATCTCAGTTACGGTTCCCGCTTTTGCAGCCCGAGCGGCGTCGCGACGGAAAATTGCGAGCGAAATCTCATCATGCGAATCAGGCTTTATTGTAGATACTGCAGCGTCCACGCGGAATGAATCGCCACATGTCACATTATTCACGCGACGTTTTGCGGTGTAACGAGCCTCGATAATTTCGCTGACGTCGCTCAGGATAGTCAAACGTCGTCAGGAAGACGTAGAATCAACAATTCGAACGCGAAAAAGGGCAAGGGGACTCACACGGATGCCGACAACATCGCACTGCAATGGTTTGTTTATGGGCGGCGGCAAGCTTCTTGCCCACACCCCCATCGCGCATGCGCGGCGCCGGTGGCGTCCGCTAGGGGCGGTCCGGTTTGTTTGTAAACATGAGTTGGTGTATAAAAGCTAATGACCACAATACCCAGATTGGCCCTTTTTGTGTTAAACAATCGTTCTGCCACATTTTTTGACTGTTGGAAGATAAAATAAATATTTACCACAATTCTGAAATATCTGGCGAGGTAGAGCTTTCGAGTTCTTTATGACTCCAACAAGGCCGGACCACAGCACGATCCAGCTCGAGATAAATCGGCCTGAACCCGATCAGAACCCGAACAGTGATCTCATATATTAGCCGGAGCCCGACCCGACTTTCGGGTCGGGCTCGATCTTTAGGGCTAGCCCGTGTCCACGCCGATTTCTACTTCATATTTCACAGATAACTTGTCCTGGGCCTCCCGCCTAGAATTAATCTCTCTAGCAGGGTATCCAGCTCGAGGATACATGAGACGTCGTATAGACTTTGTCTATCCGAATCTTCGTCAAATATGCAATCGAACTTTTGAATGCTCTAAGATTGAGTGTGCTGCTGCCATCTTGAGGCCCCATATCACGCATCTAATCGCCCGGCTTGAAATCATTCAAAGTTGCACCGACTGCCATATCTTGGTTAGATACGAGGGTATGTTGTAGGCTATGAACTCCCAATTGAGTACAACTCAATTGCCAAAGCGCCAAAGATGTTCACGGTTATTTATTTTCCACAAACAATACGTCTATCATCCCGACAATGAATGGAACCTCTTGTAACTCCCTTCTCGATCTTCCCGTTGACTAATAAAATCTTAGTGTGTACAGCGCGTCTCCAAATCCACTTACGTATTTAATAACACCCTGTCGCTCCTTTCAAACTTAGTTTCACACCAGATATATTAGCATCCAATGTTTGCCGAAAAGCGATCCGCTCTGATTCTTTTCAGATTGTTTAAGATTATTCTTTCCATGTCCGATTTTCGTTATCAACAATGTCTGCGTGAGGGCTTTGTGTATCTCAATTAAATTAATATTTTTACCTGTGTATAAATATATGATGTTGTTCAAATCTACTAATGTCCTATATTAACTACGCAGGAGTGCCTTTTATGACAAAAATCCATTTATGATCACAGAAAAAATCGTAAGGGTTCAGGCGAGCTAGTGAATATGAACCATGTTGAATTAACCTGAGACTGGGGTAGAGAAGAAACATCAAAACGTAGAAGGGACAGAAAATAGACAGGACGACGTCTCAAACTCAGCTAACTCATTTATTTAGTCCACCTCCTTATATAGACTCACTCTCAAAGTCATCTCCACCAACACAAAAGGACGAAGTTATACAGATCAAGCGCCACAGCCTTCATCACACAATGCAATAACGTTGACAACGTTTAGAGGTAGACGCCATAAAGCAACATCCATCCACCCTCAAACTTGAACAATTTATGGTGCATTTTCTCGTTTCGTGTTTTTGTTTCATTATAATATTAAATGTAACCTCTTTTTGTAATGTAGAGTTCGACGGAGGGTTTTTGGGTGATAAACCCTGCATGAATTAATTATTTAAAAAAATATTTACTTAACTAGTTTAGAGAATTGTGGTAAAATATTGTGGTACCCATATTATTATCAGGTGACTATAAAAATAACTGCGGCAGAAGAATGAATCCTAAGTTGAAAAGTTCAGTATAGGGTGTGCAAATTAAATTCGGAATGTTTAGTCCCTCAATTGGGATCGGCGGTGCATGATTAATTTATTCAAAGATATTTTGGAAATAATCACCAAAATTGAACTCAAAGATATACGGTTGGGTCGAACACAAGGAATCTTGCTCCTACGTGTGACTGGACAAACAGATGTGGAGACGAACACTTCCAGCTCGCCTTAAAACGGTAGCCATTTAAAAACTACAAAGACAGCATATTCGATGTTAAAATACTTCTAAGATATGAAAGCGTTACAATAACATCTGCGTAAATCAATACCCTTAGAAAAAAAAGTACAGCGAACTATATACCCGGCACGCGAGTTCAACCTGCGTAAGAACCCAACCCATACCCTCTTCTTTTTTATGCCCATTTTCCAGCAAACGATTTTAAAAAAAGGCACTTGGTTTCCTTTAGAGGAATCAATCATTAAAAAAAAAATGAACGTCCTCCACGTGCAGTGAAGGATATCCGCTAAATTGAACGTCCTCCACATGCAGTGAAGGATATCCGCTGCAGGAGTGGCAATATCCTTCACTGCACATGGAGGACGTTCAATTTAGCGGATATCCTTCACTGCACGTGGAGGACTTTCAATTTTTTTTAATGATTGATTCCTCTAAAAGAAACATACTGCCTTTGTCAAATTATTTTCTGGAAAATAGGCACAAAAAAGAAAAGGGTATTGCTTGGGTTCGAACGCAGGTTGAACTTAGGCGTGCCTTGTATATTTATTTTCTTTGTTTTGCCGGGATATTTTTACGACTGAAAAATATAAACATAGAATGAACTTTTAATTCGGTCAACTTGTGCCGAGAAACATAAAGTAACAGTGACCCTACGACGGCCATGGAAGGACGGCTGCCTAAACTAGCCATGCGAAGCTCCTTTGTAAGCGCGTGGGTATGCAGACGTTTGCGAGCTCCAATGAACGACAAGATGCTCGAGTCGTCTGGAATATTCCAGTCATGCAAACAAAAGAAAGATACGAAGGGCAAGCGAAGGCGGGGATCAAATACCAGCCAGCGGCGTGAGTTTCGAGCACGCTGCTGCCTCAGCGATTAAAACGTGGCATTGCCATCCACTTGAAAAAAAAAAAAAAAAAAAAAAACGTATGTCCCGATGCAAGACAAACTGAAATTGACAACTCAAAACAATAGAAGGATAAACTACAGTCTCACCTAAAACAGAGATTTTCACAGTCCTACCGAGCATAGTTTACTTCAAGTCAGACGACGTGAATCACCTTCTGGTCGCAGAGGGTAGCGTGATAATGTTCATGTTCCGTTGGGCAACGGCTTGCTGTTTAGGACCCTCAGGTAGCTAATAACCATGAGGCCGAAACACCACTTTAGCAGTTCCTCGCTGCGACGATGAATTGTTGTTCAGATCCACAATCCGTAGCCGGGCTGGAACTGGGGGTTGTGGCGACAGACTGTACCGGCTATCGTCAGCAAGTTGTGCGGCTTGAATCAAAATGCGGCCGAGCTGGCGGACTTCCTCTTCTCGTTAAGTGACAAACCGAACGTCGTCGTCCTGTTCGTCTTCGTAATCGACATCGCACTCGTCGTCGGTATCGTCATCGGGTTCTTCATCAAGGTCGCCGCAAAGGTTATGGTCGGGGTTGTCATTGAAGTCATCGTCCTGGTCGCCCTTAGGTCGCAGTTGAAGTCGTCATCAGAGTTGCCGTCGAAATCGTACTCGGGATTGTCGTTCATGTCGTCGTTCGAGTCGTCGCCTGTGTCAACGTCAGTGCCGTTGTCAGTCTCGCCGTCAAGGCCAAAGGCACTGTTCGTCGTCGAGGCCGGAGTCGGGTGGGTTGTTGACGTCGTAGCCGGGGTTTGTGTTTGTAGTAGTTTTCCATTTCATCGTCACCGTCGTCATCGAAATCGTCAACATGTTATCGGTGAGGTCGTAGCCAGTGACTTTGTCCAGTTCATAATTCGGGTCGTTTTCGAGGCCATAGTTGAGGTTGTCGTTGATGTCACAGTTGGAGCCATCCCAGTATAATCATTTTTAGCAAAATCGTGTTTTTGGGCGGGAGGGTGGGGGGAGGGGGTGTCGCTATGCTTGTCGCGAGTGATGATTTCAGAAATTTTCCTGAATATACATCTGTTACGGATGACTATTAAATACTGTTTATAAAGCGGGACTTTTTTTATATTTTTGCAGTTATATATCTTTTGCCCAGCGGAAATGTGGCACGATTTTTGAGATTTTTAGAACAACTGCTGTTTCACGCAAACGAAAGCAAATATGTTCATTTTGTTGGTGGTGATTTAAATATAAAGCAGAAGATACCCCATCGCTGCCGGCTTGTTATGAATGTTAACGGCGAACAACTTCGTTAATGTAATAACTCATCCCACGCGTACTACACCGTTTACATCAACACTAATCGATATTTGTATTACAAACTATGAGAAGTAAAAGGTCAAGGCTGGTGTAATAACTTGAGATATTAGCGACGATTTGCCCATATTTATGCTAGCTGACACAACACGAGAGGTACATAACCGTGACACAAATTCTATGGATTTCCAAAACATTACACCACTTCAGTGATATGATTGGCCTAAGCCATTTTGGAGCACGTTTCGGAGCAGCCAAAAGAGTGTTTTGGAGCAGCAAATGTGGCCTTTGGAGCAACCAAAACAGTGTCTTGGAGCAGCAAAAGTGGCTTTTGGAGCAGCCAAGACAATGTTTCGGAGCCGCATAAGTGGCTTTTGGAGCAGATATTCTTTAAAGAATAAAAAATTTCGTTTTAAGTGCTGTACAAACGTAGGACACTTCGTGTTGTGTTGTGCTCTGATGTGACTTGTTGTGACGGAACTCGCTGCTTGCGGTTTTACTGCTGAGACATCTCACAAGTGTACAGCGCATTACTGTAGGCACCGCCGAGCAATTCCGAAAAACCGCTGGCCCCCGTCGTACTAGTTCCTGACGTGCCAGATTTTCGTCAAAAGTAAGCAAACGTGAAACAATGGATTGCAAGCGTCAGGCTGGTGCCCCTGTCGAGCAATGATGTTTGCATGCACGTGAGGGCAACTTCGGCAGGTTTGCACTTGCGCGTGCTTTGTCGCGCGAGCGGAGACAACGGCTGTTTGATCGAAACCGAAACCGTGCCATTCCGCTCCGTCGTCAACTGCTTCCCAAAATTGTATGCAAAATGTAACTGTCGAGCATACGACAAAAAAGTCCAGCGGCACGTGCTTGCCAGGCCGGCAAACAAAGTACACACACACAAAAAAAAGAGCCTGAGCGCATTGATGCAGACATCGCAAGCCAGGGTCAAAAAGTTCTTGGGGCGCTTTGTGCAATGACTGAACTCGAGATAAATAAACGCGCTGTGCGGGTTCAGGTCAACAAAGAAGGCAATGTATCTACATTGCCTTCTTTGTTTTAGCTCACTTCTCTTCACCAACTTTCTTTCGCGGCAGATTTTTCACATACCGAGCGCAAAAGAAAGCCGACCAAGCGAAACCTAGGTAATCAATACTTGGACACAGCAGTCTTTGAATTAAAGAAGGATTTTTATAGTAACGTACGATTTAAACAAGAACAGGAATGTTGATGAACTTGCGGCGGTCCTTAGTTTCATTTTAAAAAGCGCCATATCTACAGCGATGTGGGGACGGCAAAACCCGACGGCGTCGCGCGACCACGGTGACTGGAAGGAAGGGATCAAATATCGTTTCCCCACGGCCGTTGCTTTCAATAGCGAGTGCTTAAAGGAGCAATGCAACAATGTTTGTACTTTGCGCAAATACCGCTTAAAACGGATCCCCAACGTTAACGACCTATGAAACACGCGCTCGTTTTTCACCCCACGCAATAGAAGTGCCAGAAAAAAATTAAAGAAAAACGAGCAGCGTTCAACCCCTCAACTCGCAGCCAGAACAAGCGGCCACGTGATCTGGAGCCGATTATACGCCGCCAGTGTTGATCATAGCCACGCGCTGGGATTGGCAAAGCGCAGGACACGCGCTGAGTTCCAGACATTGTTATGGCTCGGCTGTTGTCGTCGTTGCAGCGATTGGACACGGGTCACTACCCGGATGCTTCTCAAGCTAGCAATTATCACGAGCCTAAGTCGAGTGCCCAAGCAATGCTCGGGTCCAATCTATGAACCGCATTCAAATATCGTCACTTGGGTGTACTGCGATCCCCACGTTACGTCATCAAATTTTGCAAAGGAGAGATTGAACGAAAATGATCGCTTTTGTCCTTGAAATTACACCGCAACAAGGGAGTTTCTTGGCCAGCGGCGTTGCGTGTGAGTATTCTTGAGTCCTAGGTGTGCCAGTAAGTTCGTGTCAAGTGAAAAACATTCCAATAGACCCTTTCCGAAATTCAGTGCCATCTGGTGGCTGAAATGGCGGTTTAACTTTTGCCATACGAATGGCGGCAATGAACCCGTAGGCTGCAGTATTTTATCGGGCACCGTCACTTTTGCATGTCAACGGCAGACGAGAATAAACTTTTCGCTATACAGGTTTTTCTAGATCATCTCTTCCAGCGTCGATTCCCACAACGATGCAACCAGTCAGAACGAAGCGCCAACCCAGACAGACGCCTTGGTAAAGTTCTGTAGGCCAAGGGGTGTCGAGGTCGATTTCGTACCACTAACAGGTTCACTGGGCTCGAATTTGAGAAATGAACACTTACGCAGCGCTTGTATTCAATTCCGGTTTCGCAACGTGCTAACGTCTAGAATGTATAGGCCTCGAATCCACAGCTTAGGAGTATCTTCAACATGTTCCCTCATCAGTAAACAGAAAGCCGCCATTCGTATGGCACATATGCAGTTTTTCAGATGATGATGGTAGTGATCAAAGTGGCCAGACTGAATTTCGGAAAGGGTAAATTGAATATGGTTGCACTGCTCCTTTAATGTCACAAACAAACTCCCGCCGTGCAAAAACGTGATTTCGTTTCACAGCATGACGGCATGGCTGGTACCCGGCACAGTAGCGTCGGAGCTTCCAGACACACCCGCGTCTATCGTTGAAAATGTCTTTAAAAATGACGCGAGACGCGAACCACGAGACGACCAAACCGCAAAACGTAAAACGGCAAAAAAAAAACAAAAAAAACAAACATGCAAGAACATAATACACACATGCTCAATTACGGTACTCAGTTTAGTTTCGGTTTTGAAAGGCAACCGAAATTGGTGTTTTGGCGCAAGCTTGGCGCAGATCACCCATATTTTGGCAAAATGTAGCAGGATGTAGCAGGGTTAGCCACTTGGCGCAGTTTGGCGCAATTGGCGCAGCAATCACATTACTGCACTTAGACTACATGCATTGAGGCAGAAACTAATGGCCACTGATTGGGCCTATCTACGCACTATCCACGTACTACCATGTCAAAAAATATGGATAGTGTGAATAACACGTTTCTGGCAATATTTAAACAGGTTTACTTTACTTGCTTTCGAAATAAAACTATTAAACTTGCTTGAAAAGGACGAAAGCCTTGAATCACCATTGCGTTTCTTAAAAAGACGCGTAAAATTGTACACTTCATAAAACTTTTCTTGCAACACGTGAGGCAGTTGCATTAGCCAATTTCATAAATGCAGAAACCAACTAACAGCGGAAATTAGAAAGTTCAAAATAATTGATTACTTTAGTCCATTCTGTACTGAGAATGCAAAAATAAGCGATTTATTATGGAAACGCATAAATAGCGTTTTTAATAAGTCTTTCAAGCCAGAAAATGTAGAAAACTTTAAACATAACGGAGAGGTCTTAAAAAAGTGCCTAAAATATAGCAAACCTATTTAACAACTTCTTTGTTAATATAGGGAGAACCTTTTATTATCATAAAGCGTCTTAAAATATTTGACCAATCTCGGAATCCCTTTTTTGTACCCCACATATGAGACCGAAGTGTGTTCCTTCTTTTACGTGTCTGAGTAGCAGTGGTAGTCGTGATACTGATGATTTACAAATTATACCTGCAAAATATGTAGTAGTTTTTATGGCCCCCCCATACCTAACATACATGTACAATCTGGCAATAAGATCCGCTATCTTTCCTAAAAAAATGGAAACCACGAAAGTAATAGCTTTATTCATATCTGGGAATAAAAATGAGGCAGTAAATTACCGTCCTCTATGCATTATTCCAGTATATTCAAAACGGTTAAAAGAAATTGTTCACTTCAGCATTATTAATTTTTGTTATGAGCACTCGCTCATTACTGATTTTCAATCCAGATTAAGAAAAAAATTATATAAAGAGAGAAAGCCTTATTAGTTCAAAAAGAACATATGCTTAAAAGCTTCAAAGAAAAAAGTTTGCCACTTGGGCTGTTTTTAGACTTTTGAAAAACATTTATAGCATAAATCATTGAATCCTGCTAGATAAATTATTTTCTTTTGGCATTCGCGACCTTCGACTCACACTAATTAAGTCATACTTGCAGTATAGCTCCCAATTTGTGAAAATTATAAATCAGAGATCAACACCTTTAAATATATTATCAGGAGTTTCTGAGAGAAGTATAATCTGACAAATTTTTTTTTTGTTACATATAAATAGCAGTGAAACTCGATACAAGTTACAAATATATTATTTATGTGGACGCAGAAGTGTATTTCTTTTCAGCTTTTTCTGAAAAGGGTCTTATAAATAAAGCTTAAGCGTTTCTTATAAAGTTAAAATCAATGGCTGAAGTAAATCGTTTAAAAATGAATGTGTCCAAAGAACAAAAGCAATATTATTTCGGCCACGTGGTTCGAGCGATAGATTACAGAATCCTCTCAACTTTGGGTTCTTGCACATTGAATTTGTAAATAGTGTTAAGACACTCGGAGTTCTTTTCTCTAATAATGTGCTCTGAACTATCCACGTAAGAAAATTGGGCTCTTAACTAGGTAAATCTGTAGGAATTATAAACAAATACAAACATGTTCCACCAAAAAGCGTAAAAGGTGTTTTACATAACTCATTACTTTTTTCACCTTTGTGTTTCTGCAATATCGTTCGGTAAAATATGTCTGATTCAAATTTAAATATCATGCATTTACTAGAAAAAGGGATACGAATAATAGCAGATGTTTCCTACATTCATCACACCGAATCATGATTTCAATTACACAAAATCCTGAACAGAGTGCTAACTTTTAACTATCATGTGACAATATTTAGCTTATAAAAACGCTTCATATGTGCGTTCTAGTACAATTCTCATGCTATCTGAATCAAAATAAAATAAAATTATTAACCGCCTACACTCAAGAAAAAAACCGTGCGCCTACTTTCCCGCACAACACTCTGAGGGCCAATCACCGCACTTACGGGGACAGTTCAGCGAATGGCGATGCCAAAACATATGTTTAGACCAAAAAATGCAGTCTGAGTTGTGACATTAAGCAATTCAAGCGTGACGTTTCGCATTGCTCAATGTCACAACTCAGAATGCGTTTTTTGATCTAAACATATGTTCTGGCATCGTCATTCGCTGAACTGTCTCCGTAGGCTGCGGTGATTGGCCCTCCCAGTGTAGTGCGGGAACGTAGGCGCACGGGCTTTTTTTAGAGTATAGACATCACCAGGCCTTGTAATAATACGAAATTCAAGACGAAATATGAAAAAAAAAACACAAAACCCCATTAAGTTTCACTTTTTTTGTTGAATTAATATTGTGATCGAAATAAAGATGTAGGGAAAATGTCAAGAAGCAGTATACTCAAGCTGTATTTTAATATTTAGGAAAGTATCCCCTGCTTGCGCACTATATTTGTATCGTTTATTTCTGAAAGCATTTCATTTATGTATCTTTCGTACTCTGTTGTAGCTGCTGAGGGGGGGGGGGGAGCTCGTCAAGATGCATTTCTGCCGCTTTTTCTTCGGCCTTCCATTCATTACATGTATCAGTGCTGAGAATAAAGTTTGTATTGTATTTTACTGTATCCTCAAATTTTTTCGGGGACGTCGCGTTCACGGTCGTCGTCATCGGAATCATTGTGTTCACAGGTGGTACGCATCAGGGGCATAGATTGCGTTACCCCGTATTTCCACCAAAATCGCACTATTAAAAAAAATAAAAAAATAATGAGTAATAAAACTTAAAATGATCGTTTAATGCGGCGAACTTGTGCCGAGAAAATAATAGCTAAAACGACACTTTTACGGCGACGGAAGGACGACGGCCTCGAGGCTTAAAGCAGCCATGCGAAGCTTCTTTTGTAGGCGCGTGGGTATCTAGAAGTTTCCGAGTTCAAATAAACAATAGGGGCCCCTAACTCGTCAAACGCAAAGTTGGAGCCAAACGTTCGCAGAGCGCGCCGATAAGACGCCGGCGACAAAAGCGCGCAGTCGTCATCGTTGTAGTCCAGTCGGTGCGCTCCCTGAACTCCGGCCAGAACTCTGTGTTTGACGAGTTTGGAGCCTCATCATTCTCAAGAAAACTGGAATATTCCAGCCATGCAAACAAAAGAAAGATAACGAGAGAAGAGCTGGCAAGGATCAGACACGTACGGGAACGAATAACTGCACTGACCTTAATAATCTACTAATAATCTTTATTTGTCGGTGCTCAAAAATAACCACATTGGTCTTCTCATCGGTGCACCAACATAAACAAACAAAATCAACAAGCCAATACATAGGCTCTAAACACGCTTACTAAAAAGATAAAATATCTAACACAAACATAAAGCTAAGGGGCTAGAATAAAATAATTCAAATCGCGACGGTACATAGAAATTAATGCAGATATGTCAAGCCGGGGTGGAGCAAAGGTATTATATAACGACTGAATCCGTGAGAGATTACCTTGGCGAGCGAACATCAAAACAAGCAAGGTGTCTGGTTACTCGGAATGGAACTCGAAAGTCCACTTTCGCAAGAAGTTGCGCCGATCAACTATGCCATCTGCAACCTTGTGTAGAAAACTTTACTACTGCCTTTCAGGCAGTAGTAAAAGTGCAAACTTTTTCATTGTATATTCACACCTATAAAAAAAACCACCGCTCAAAGTATCAATCATAAACAACCCGGACAACTTTTTCTGAACATTTTCTGCGCTCATAGCTTGTGTCTTAGATATCAAATTCCATATGACAGAAGCAACCTTGACTCGTGTCCCCAAAAGAAGATTTAAAAAAGTGAATCAATCAATGAGGGTTTCTAAAATTACCCGTCGAACGAGAAATTACCCCTAACTCTCTAAAAGCATTGCCCACGACCAATGACACAAGATTTCTAAAAGATAAAGCACTGTCAACACACACACCACGCTACTTTAAAAATGATACACGCTGTATGGACGATCCCTCGAGATAATAAGTAGACTAAAAAAAAAAAAAAGAACGTCGACGCCAAAAAAAAAACACTTGAGTTTTTTTGGGGATTAAGTAGCGATCGATTATTTTTTACACCAACAAAGAACGCGGGTAACGTCATTTTTTAGGACATCGCAAATCTACTATTCTTCAGCTATCTGAGTTCAAGGAAAAAGTTATTACTCTTCTAGACATCACCAGTCTAGTAATATTACAAAATTCAGGACAAGTTATGAAAACAAACAAAACGTTAGTTATGCTTGACCTTTTTTGTTGCATCAATATTGTGATCAAAATATATAGATGCAGAAAAATATCAAACATCAATATACTCAATTTGTACTTTAATATTTAGGAAAGTACCCCTGACTTGCGCACTTTATTTGTATTGTTCATTTTTGAGCGTATTTTATTTATGTATCTTTGGCACTCCGTCGTAGCTACTTAGTGAGGTGGGAGGAAAGGGGGGGGGGGGGGGCGAAGGGGGGCCCGGCGCTCGTCAAGCTGCATTTCTGCAGCTTTTTCTCTGGTCTTTCCTTCACCACATGTGTCTGCGGTGAAAATGAAGTTTGTATTGTGCTGTATTGGTATCCTCTGATGTTTTCGGGGACGTCGCCTTCACGGTCGACGACATCGGAATTATCGTGTTCACAGGTGGGACGCATCAGGGGCATAGGTGGCGTTACACCGCACCTCCAAAAAAATGTCGCAAATAAAAAACAAAAACTTCATTAACAGAACTTACTATGAACGTTTATTACGGCGAACTTGCGCCGAGAAAATAAAAGTAACAAAGACCCTTTTACGGCGACGGAAGGACGACGGCCTCAAGCAGGCCATGCGAGGCTTCTTTTGTAAGCGTGAAGGTATCTAGAAGTACGCGATCGAGCTCGAATAAACAACAGGGGTCGTAAACTCGCCAAGTCGGAGCCGAAAGTTCGTAGAGCGCGCCGATGGGACGCCGGCGACAAAAGCGCGAAGTCATCATCGTGGTAGTCCAATCGGTGCGCTCCGTGAATTCCGGCCACAACTTTGTGTTTGACGAGTTTAGAGCCCCAACATTCTCGAGACAATTGAAATATTTCAGCCATGCAAACAAAAGAAAGATAAAAAAGACAAGCGCTGGCGGGGGTCAAACACCAGCCAGCGGCGTGGGAGTGGAGCTCGCTGCTGACTCAGCTACGCACGCTGTAATATATGAACAAATGCGCAGCTGTTACTTCTCGTATACCCTCCAGCTGAGAGGTTGCAACGTTGAACGTTCCTTCTTAGAATAGACATTAGTAATATAGACGTTCGATTTTGGTGTTATTAAAAAACTATTTTTAAATAATGGCGTTGTTAGTGTATACGATAGCAATCATTACCTTTACAACTTTTAGCGGAGCTACGGGAAAGAATAGCTCCACTGACTTAGAGGCCGTTCAGCGTGGAAGCGATGAAAATAACGTTTTTTCTTTGATCCCATGTATTTTTGATCGTGTAAAAAAAAGTGATTACATTTTAATAAGGTTTGTGGCATAACTAGACACATTCTCTTTCCTAGGCTTTGCCCGCCACAATTAAAGGCACATGTTGTACAGCGGAGTTAATGCTTCTGTATTTGTGTAGACATACAAATCGCAAATTAGTGCAGTAAATAGCACGATGTCTGTCGGGTACCCTAAGTGCGTGAAAGAGACTCCTAGGATGAGGAGTCCGACTTCGGTGTGTCGTCGCAGCAGACGACCACATGACTTCACAAGTAATCCGCCCATGGACTTCGAACTGTAATTTTAAGCCGCAGACACTGTTGAGGACCGAAATATAAGCCGGCACAGTGGAACTCACGAAGAAGCCTCTCACAACTTAGGCTCCAAATCGTAGTTTGAATACGCGGTAGAAAGAAGGATACGAATCGTGAACAAAAAGATTGCGGGTTTGAGACTGCCCTGTGTACTTCAGGTACCTTGCCACAGGAGACAGAAACCACTCTCTTTCGTACAGCGTCAGGGTTGGGAAGCAGGAACTAGAATTTCAATACTAGTTCCTGCAGTGTGCCGGGCACTATGGACTGCCCTCCAGCCAAAGGTCTTCCAAGGACTGAATCGCCGACGGATGTTTGCTGTTGCCCATTAACTTTGGTAGAAGTTAAACTTCCCTTATTATGTAGGAGGTGTCAATGGAAAACATTAATTTGGAAGCGTTGCAGGCCTTCGGCAGTCTGCATTTTATATACAAGCAGAGCTTCAGTGGGAACCTCATGGCATCCCGTGATGCAAGCTACAGGTTTGCAACGGTCTTTATAGGGTGCAATGGCCGTGAGAGCGATGGTGATGTTTTTGCATTGTCAGAGCTGGGGAGAACAGACGACAATAGACATGAGAAATTTCATGCTCCCAGCGGGCTCCTGAACGGCGGCCCTGTGCTTCCTTATGTCCTTGAAGGAGATGACGCCTTTCCTCTCAAGGCAAACTTGGTAAAGCCGTAACCAGGCATGCAGGCAGCAAATAGCTCGGAAAGAATTTACAATTACAGTCTGTCTAGACCACGAAGGTGTATTAAGAATGCTTTTGGTATTATATATCCATGTTGGAGGGTGCTGAGAAATTTAATGAGCCTGTAGGGGTTGTGTTCAAAATTTAACAGATAAGGAAAAGACACGTCCGACTCCTGGCTTGTTAAAAACGGGTTTGTATAATTTTCTTCCTTTGCAGCGGCCGCATTAGTCGCACGCTGCCTCGGCGGCGACAATCCGAAATGTTTGTTTTCTCACCCTCAAAACTGTTAGGACAGGCTGTGCATAAGACAGGCGGATCACGCGACCGTTATAAGCCTGCTGCTAGACAATGCGATTGCTGTCGTGGGGGCTTGTCGTTGCCTTCACAATTACGTGATGCAAGGCAGGCAGGCTGGTGGCGACTGCTCTCCGCAGTTTGCTGACACTGCCAACACCTCGGGCGGCTGCCGGGATGGCCGGGATCATTTGCCGCCGGTAGTGTCGGGTCTCGGCATTTTCCGTCCATGAACAGGGGCGGGTGCAGTTGTCTTGCTCGGTCACCAAAGGTGCGATGGCACATAGACCGGTCACTGGAGTCGGTAGTGCGGCAAGATGGCGATCGGACACGAGAAACACTGTGCGCCCTTGATCGAGCTGGGCGGTCCTGGGCAAGTCCGATGGCAGCAACCAACTGCTCGAATTTTTATTCAATTTTGGCGGCGGCCGTTTCCCATAGTTGTGAAGCAGCTGTTGTGACTGCACGAATCGTGGGCGCGGAGTAGTCAGCGATAATGTCTGTTAATATCGCGAGACGATCCAGCGACATGTCGTCTGCAGCGGCTAGGATCATTCTCATGCTTTCTGGTAGCTTTTGCAAGAAGAGCTCACGCAGAATTGCTTCATGAGCGTGGTTATGCGAGCCAAGCAGTTGACGTATCTGATGGAGGAGCTGTGACGGCCGGCAATCATCAATCTCTTGTGCGTTCAGTGTAAGGCATGAGGGCCAAGTCTTGGAAAGCAATTTAGAAAGTATATTTACATTATAGACACACGTAAAGTAGTAGGGCTAAGAGCGAGTTGGAGGCGGGTGGCTTGACTGGCTGAAGGCTCGACAAGCTCGCGACAGGCATCAGATAGTAACGCACGAGCGGTCCGGGCCGCGCACGAGGGCGGCTTCATTGTCTTCCGTCACCAGGCACGCTGAAAAAAGAAAAGGGGACGGAGGATACCACGCGCTCACATCAGCAGCTGTTGGATCCGTCAGCACTCAGTTGCCATTGTCCGAGCCAGGAGGACAGATTTTCGAGGGCCTTACGCGTCGTCGGATGGGCTTTTGGACTGCACGTCGTCAATTTCGTCTGCAACCTGACGTGGTAGGCTGGTGACGACATGATAAAAACGGGCAATCTGCGTAGGGATCTTTCGCAGATGGAAGTGCGCCTCCACTTGGGTAAACGAAACCTGGGGGTTTTTCGGCCAGAATGGTGGTAACTGCAGAGGGAAAGTTCCGGTCACTGCAGTCCCGGTTGATTCGTGAATGTCGACGTGTGGTTGAAGGATGGGTGGCCCGGTGTTGCCAGGTTGACGGGCGGCCGTGCCGCCAGTTTCCGGTTGTCCGTCATCGGTCATGATAGAATAGTTCAGTTGATCACGTCGGGGTCACCCAATCAATAGAGACGTCCGAACAGGTCGATGTCCGAAATCCAACTGGGCTTTTATTCTAATCATCTCGCGCTTCGACCTTCTCTTCTTTTACTAGAGATCTCAGTAGCGCGTGGCCACACAGCCTAATTCTTTCATAAAGTGTAGCTTCAATAATTACTCTAAAAGGGCAGGGGAAGTGCGGGACAGATTTGCAAGCTACTTCCACGGCCCTGGCGGTTTAGCATGACAAAGGACATGAAGGCTGGGCTAGATTTTGCCATCTGTAGCCTCCGCTGTAATTTTCTTTAACATAAGCAGCTTTAGTTCTTCACAGTCTTGGCCACTGTGTGTTTTTCTTTCAAGCGTCAAGCTTATGTTTGTAACACGAAATAAAAAAGTACAATAAAATATTTTGTTTGAAAGAACACATTTCGCCCAAATTGTATTAAAACTATGTAGGCCATAAAAATAAAAAGCATGAACCGAGCAAAAAAACAAGGCAAGCTAGATAAATGCACGAAACCAATTATAGCCGTACTCTTTCCATCGTTGATGTACCGTACTCTTTCCATCGTACTGGTACATAAAAACAATGTGTTTAGAGCATCAGATAACGTTTGCTGCACAAATTACAGCTGACACAAAGAACTTCACTAAATTTTGACCAAAATTAACTCTGGAAACCAACTTTCTTCCGGGACAAAACTTGGTGTGCGTGCTATAAACATGATCACTGACGCTGGACGAAACACATGACGGAAATGCCGCCTCCACTAATAAAGTGTGAATTTCCAGCTTCAACCTCTCCTTGCTTCCGTCATTATGCCTGGTTAGGAGTCGCTTCATGCTAAGGAGGAAAATCTCATCGCCATCTGTTGTTGCTGTTGGCTTCACTTCGCGTAGTCGCTGCCCATTTTCAATCAATGTAGCAACCATTAACGCATCAATATCAACTCGCCTCCTTTTGGGGGTTTGGCTTTTTCTATTCTTCGAATTAAAAGCGCGACTGCAACAGACCGATCTCACCTGGAGTTGCGCGACGCCACCGCTGCCGCGGTGCATTCTGGTACCTGTAGTTCTCCCCTGTTTTCCGGCCGCGTCAATGCGCATTGTACGCCACCCGGCGTTTGGAAATGTTCGGGTTAGCACGAGACTTATACCCGGGTGTTGGCTCATGATTTTCAATGGGTGGCTTCACCGGTTCTATGCCACGGTGCTACAATAACAGCTGCAGGCAAAAAGGCTTCGGATATTCAGTCTTCCCGAAAGAAAGCAGCGTGGCAAAGAAAGGTAAACAGAGCCGGACAGGGCGGCGGGAAAAATAGCGTTTTTCGATTTGTTTTGCGATTTGCTTCATAATTGACATCCAGCTATTCCACGCAAGCTAAAAAGCATAAGTTTACAGGGCACGAGACACAGAGCATGCCGAAATGTTTTGTACGTTGGAATCTCTCTGAGCATTCCCACCGCAGCGGTCTATCCGTTGGTCTATCTCCACTGCTTTGTTGAGACCGTTTTTAATACACTTTTTGCTCAATGTATTTTGTTGGTTATAACTGTTAATGCGACAGCATGTTGCAAGTACAACTGTGCTTCAAAAGGACAATCACTAAAAAATAGCAGCGATTCCTGATCACTTGAAATAAAACAACTTTATTCGGAAATAGCCTTTATTTTTTTTTCATACTAAATGTGAAAACATTACATAATGCAATTTACAAGTGCAACACTCACCGCCAAAAATGTAACAAACGAACCTCACCTATTTTGTTGCGGTCTATTAGGCTGGCGCTACTGATCCATCCTGCACTAGCATCAATCAAGACCGCAGAAATAAGCTTCCACCGTCGGGCGACTCTTAGCGTTCGGAGCTTGCGCAAACCAAATAAAACTGAATAGAAACTGTACACGAAAGACCCTCTCCACCCCAAGTGTTCAGCTATCTTGCATGGTTGCTTCTTTTTGACAGATGACAATTGTTGCGGCGCGCCAGGCATAGTTTTTCTGTGGATCATTTCTTCTGTGTTCAGGCTTCTCCCCGCAGTTCATCTGTACCCTGTTGCACAGGCTGTCAGAGTGAAACAACTTTTAGAAAACTATCGCTCATCGAGAAAGTCTATTTAGCTCCCTTTACGTCATTGTTAATTAAACGCTATGCACAAGACTGAGCAATTCCAAGCTTAGTTTTCACCAACACATTTGATGCTGTTCCGCAGTGCAACACAAAGCCGATGGTCCCTCGAATTTTCTTGTTCTTTGCCCTTTAACTAGATGTTCAGTTTCTAAGTTAACTGAGACGTCCGAGCAGCCGAAAAACTCTAGTAGTTGCGTCGTTGTTTTTCTACTGCGGCTGCAGTGGGACCACTGTGTGAACGGCAGTGTGCTCACGCGTTCACAAAGAAGCAGACGACGTCGAAGCAGACAACAAAGCGATTCTAAAACAATAAGACGACTGGACCTGCTTTTCTGCGCTTGCTGATAAACTAAGGAATCACAAACAACACGATCTTATGAAGTACAGACGTGCAGAAAAATCCAAACTGATACCGGGGCGTTCTAAACGGTTATCTACGATGTATGCGCAGCCCTACGTAGCCGGGAAGCCGGAAAGAGATGACTACAAGCAGCATGGCGGCGGCACCACTTCTGTAATGCGCGCGCCTGCGCAGTTCGCTTGGTGACATCGGTCTATTTTTGTGAGAAGGTACTGGCAATTCCCCAGCACAAACTTGGTAACGCTTCCCTGGCGAGATGAGCGGTTCTTGGATGTGCTGTTCGTTAGACGTTGACTCTGGTGCAGAGTCGTCAGCCAGCGCTGTCTCCTCACGACTATCCACGTGACAGGAGTTGAACAACATTTCGACCGACATGCTGGAGTCACTGCCCGGAGCAAACGCTCTGTCATCACGAATGTCCGCGTGAAAAGAGTTGCGCAAAGCTACGACGGATGCGCTCGAGGCGCCGCCTGGAGGTGGCGCTGGTGGAAGAGCAGTCTCTGTTGGCGCTTGGTTGGGCTTCCCTCCGATGTTGGAATTAGTGCTGAATCCTAAGAAATAAGTCATTCAATTTAGTTGGCCGCATCAGGCGTGCTCTCTGACAGGTCATGCAAGCCTTAGTGGACGTAGAAAGAGTTTTGCACAAGAAAAATATTTTCATTCGCTCTTCGCAAACACTAATGCATATAATGTTAATTGCTTAGAAGGCTTTCATGATATAATGTTCAGTTAAAATATAGTCAAGCGGCACCTAAATTAGACTTCAGCGAAACGGTATACAAAGGAAGTACAGGACTAATAGACCAAACAAGCTAGACTATTGTCAGTACACAAACAAACTGGACATAATAGCGTTAAGTAGCCCACATTATTCTGCTCTGGATCGCATCGGCGAGGAATTATTGAGCTACTTTTAATAAAATATGTATGGCACTAAGATATTTCTAATTTTAAATCTTCAAGGTATGGCGTAGGCTTTTTTAACTACGTCCATTTTGTTAATGTTTACCAACAATTTTTTAATAACTTAATCATATATTTTGCGGAAATATTCATGCAAATTCCAGACAGTTGTTTTAATAAAACAGTGGAAAACTTGCTCCTCGCTTTGATTCACCCCATACGTGTGAAAACGGCAGCCGACAGCTCGCTTCAAAACAACTTTTTGCAGACCTAAAAAATGAAAAAAACTTACGTTTTCGTACTGCTGAAAAAAAAAAACACAGCTGCACAAGGTCTCTTGCGGAATAACATCCGTTTCCAATATAAATACAACTGCTAATATCCGGTCCTTCAGCGCACATTCATGACCGCACGTGGAAGGAAATTTAGTTTTTTTAATGAAACTAAAACCCTTGAAGCTAAAAGGTAAACGTGAGTATTAGGAAAACAAAATACACGCCTGGTAAGCAACGAAGAGTATTTCTACGACTACGACCCATTCGTTTTTTGCTTATGCGGGGATTTATGTATAAAAGAGGGGAATTGGCTGTTGAGTGCCATCCAGTGGCGTGCTTGTAAACCTCTAGCCTCAAAAGGCGCTAATAGTATAGAAAATCGTTTAGGTCTTACTAGGCAAAAATTGTTAAGATATGGAATTACTAATGGTAGCTACAGCCATCATTAGTTGCTCCTCTTTCTTCACCAGGGCTGTAGGAGCAAACGGCTGCACTGACCCGAGAGGCTATCTAGCATTTAAGGTATGCCAATTAAAATTTTTCTGACATCTATAATTCTGAACATGCATATAGCTTTAAAGTGTAAAATCAGTAAATGAATTTTACCAGTATCGGTGGGGTAACTATTGGTATTATTTTTCTAGGCAATGCAGTCCACAGATAAAATGCATATGTTGTACACTGGCTTTGACGCATCTGTAATTGTGTGCACTTACGTAACAAAAATCAGTGAAGACAGCAGCACGATGTCCACAAGTGTCAACTTTACATACCAAATCAACGATCTTCCTGTCGTGTAAGTACCCTGAACGTTATTTTTTACTTAGCTACTGACGCTCATCGTTTTCTTTGAACCTTTGTGAAATATTGCACAATGATCTAATTGGCGAAGCATAAAACATTTACCAAGTTCCTCTAGGCAACATTCTCGCGAAGCTTCGTACAATGCGTTATGTGTTCCCACGTGTTTTACCACGACAGTGGCGAAGGCAATGGCAAAAGAGAAATTTTCATACAAGAAATTTATAAGAAGTTGTTTCTATAATATCGATGAAAAGGTGAATCCGAAAGTTTTAGGATTAGATGTAGTAATCTGACCAAAATTAATTTTAGTTCTGGAGGACCGTACAAGACTGATTCAACAGGAAAATATTTTATAGCCACCTCCGCATGACACTAGAACATTTATCTCTTCATATTTTTACATTTGGTTTGACGCCATGCAAGGTATAACCCAATGCACAGAAAGAAAGAAATGCCATGAACTTTGTAGCAGTGTGCTCACACATCTAAGTTTATAACATTATCTGAAAGGTACTGAAGAATTAAGATTTTAGATATGGTACCGCACCCACCTGACTCGCCCCCGTCAATAATTCCCGAGAAGCTATTTTAACCTTCCCACTCCAGCTTGGAACACATGGAGCGGAAGCCCTGCCCGTTTTAATACTGATGAGCAGCGTACCGGCATGCGGTCGTGTATCACTACTGCGTGGTGCACGTTGAAGACCCCAAACTAGCGGTTATACTACACTGACTAACTTGCTCATCTCCAAATGAGACACCAAACACACGTTGGGGCTGACTAACTTCCGGCTCTATAAACACACACACCACAGAATTCCTCATGCAATTTCTCAATTTTCTCTCCTTTGTGAGCTAGGCCGGGTTTTGTTTAAACAAAATAATTAAAAAACTGGTTTATGGATGACAATAAGAGCATTTGAAACAGCATTTAAACAAGTGTGTCCTCATGTTTCAGCTACACTGATTCTACTACCACAAAAGTTGAAAACTGCGAGGGACTCATAGGGATATATAATAATACCAGTAAGTGATATAATTTTTACATTTAACTTTGCAATTTGCAGCGTGCGTATGGTAAAATATTTTGATCATGCGCTCTTCAACGTTCACACGTAGCACAACCTATTTGCCAAGAAAATCACTTTTGACTGGAAATGTAGTGTCCTGAAAAGCCCCAAAACGCTAGGGCTCCGCGTTTTAAAATAAATCCGATAAAATGTGAGAAAACGCCACCGAGTAAAGTTTTCGTTAATATGAATTTGACCGAAAACTATACCTATCGATTAAAAAAAAAAGCAAAACAAGGCATTCTACGTATAAACCTGATCAGGACAGGGTCAGTTCTCAGAAGAGGCCTTTCCAGTTTTCGTTCAAATCTCGGACTATTGACAAAATAGAGTTTACCGTTTTACACAATAAGTTTTGTTCTGGACAACGGGTCATTACAATTTTGCACTTCAAAAAAGCCACCATTTTAGTTTTAAGTTTGGACCTTTTATAGGACGGCGTGGTTGTGCTGTTATTGCAGTGAAAGCTATATTCACAACTTCACTCCCCGCAGCCGCAAATAAAGCGTTAAAATGGAAGGGGAAGGAAATGAGCTATTAGGGACTACGTCAAAGATTTCAGTGCTTTTGAAATAACGAAGTTTGTAAAGCAACAATTTTGGGGCAAGTATTGTTGCGGGAGAGTCATTATTACCAACGGCTGTGTTGTCGCGGATGAAGGCGATGAGACAATGAATAATGAATTGAAAATGAACGTTCATTCTCCGAACTTGTGCTAAATAAAATAAAAAATGAGCGTCGAGGTAACAGAAAAGCGGCTGGCGATTTGGCGGCATAACAGGAAGCGAGAGCGAGACTGACTCGACAAGGTCGCGAGCCGGTGCTATCTAGTGTGCGTCGGCATCGCAAAAATTCGGCCCAGAAGGTTCGAGCGAGGAGCGTTCGAGGTGAAAATGAAAAGGCACAATCGAGAACAAGAAAGTAGAATGAAATGATCAAACATGTACGTCCCGAGTAAGAATGAACACGAACCTTTTTGAAGTCTGTGACCAAGCGTTGCTTGCTTTGCCCCGCGCACGGCAATATTGCACGAATACCCAATACAAATTAAAGCAACTTCCTTCCTTACGGGTGACTTATCAAAAATTTAGTGCAGGTTTCTGTCGGATATTTCTTGTATATTGAAGCTAAAGAAATATGGGCACACATCAGAGTTAAACTGAATTTTGAAAAATCTCTACTCTATCATTAACTCCAATAAACATCAAATTTTCGATAAAAAATTAACTGCAATAAAGCTTTATCCGAATTTCACTAGAAATAAACTCGAAAAACGCAGAATGCTAGCACCCTTAATTGTCGAAGGGTTAGGCTTCATTGCCCTTTAGAATCGGTTGTCATTTGGCTTATTTTGCCTCCGTCTCAAGAAAATGACAGGCGATTTTACTACTGGTCGTTCGGTTGTCACCTTGGCATTTTAGGCCTCAATTTCCAAACAAGCGTCATAATTAGGTTTTACTGCTGATTGATTTGTTGATGCATGGTAATGTTGGCTTATGTCTAGCGGTAAGGCAATTATGTGGCAAACTAGAAAAAAAACATGGGAAAGTAAACTTTGAGAGTTGCTAACGCCTTGCAGTATAAACTCATTAGTCCAAAATTAGGGATCCTAAAATTTTTAAGCTGGAACCAAGTAAAGTGATTCTCTGCGGTGCTGCTGTGATTTCTACATGATAGTAGGAACTGAAGTTTAAAATATTTATTAGGCCTGACAACATGTGCTTCTGGAGAAAAGAAGGAAACATGAATGTGATTTGTTTCTGGCGGGGAGTAGAGTTATTCCCAATATCTTAAAGAACCTGAAAGACGTTTGAACAGTTTGAGTTACAACGGTAGCTTATGAGCACAAGCTTAAGAGAATTTTTGCAAATAGTTAGATAAGCACATCTTGAAACCGGTGTATAACCATTTTTTATATGTTCAACGCTGTTTCATATATATGCACTGATAGTGTACCTAATCAAAATAATAACTAAATTTGAATCTGGCAGGTGTATAGTTTAGGCTTTTGGAACCCCTAAAAATAAGCTGGACATATTAGCGCAACAAATGACATATCAACGCAGGTGGAGAGAAAGTATCACAGGCTTTGGTATTGTACTCAAATTTTGGGACCTGCAATATCAATTTCAACATCGAACAACAAGGTAAGGTAGCAACTCAAATGCTTATCCCTAGTTTTCCGGTAAACATTCGTCCTTCCTTATGCCTGACGAATTAGGGTGACCAATCCACGTCATATATCATAATTTGCGACTTGAGTTCACATATCTGAAGGGAGACAAAATCGTCAGTAAAAAAAATAATTTAAGCGTGCTAGCGATATTTTAATTATTTCACAATTAATCATGATGCCTCTGGGCAAATTCTGCCGGCTACAATGTTAATCTTATTCAGATTGATTTCCTAATTCTAGAAATCTGTAGAGGCTACTATGCATTTCATGGCATGCATAGTGGTAGGTCTGAAGGGTGGTCAGGGTGATAATCATACTGCATTCGTTCATTGAAAACGTCATTAATTCAATCATGCAAATAGGTCGAGGTATGCACACAGGTACTACATAAACTCTTTTAAGATCTCTGTTGCTCATTTAGCATTATTTATGCTGAGCAAGTGTATTCATGCGAAACATACGTATTGAGATAAGTTATAACTAAGCAAGAAACAGACATGTTTCTGCAGACTGTTAAAATAGCTTTTTAAGCAAAAAAAACAACAAAAAAGGCCTTTAAAATAAAGAAATCTACCCGGGCCGTGCTTGGGACTGGACTCTCAACGGAAAATAAATTAGGAATCTATAGTCTGCCACAACAAAGCAGACGAAGAACACCTCATGTAAAGCTCCCCACATGCATTCCACGATTCATGGTTTGATCATCACTCGCCTCCTCGCCAGTGTTCGCTCCGCCAAAGAGAAAAGGGTCAAGGTCCTTTGTGGGTGGGACTTGTACTGCTATTTTCAACAGGAATTGGCTTTGGCACTATTAGAATATTTTAGGGGTTATTATTTTACCAAGCACTTGTTTGAGAAAGTTGTGTATTGTTATAACTCATGCATTTGAACGTACATGGCTTAACCTAGTCATGCGATTTTGTTAGGGCGGCTTCACTATACAAAACCTGTTATGTAACCGTCGGTGACACTTCAATCGGCAAAAGGAATTCGGAGAATTGTCACGGTTTTACTATGTCCTCCCTTAGACTAACTGGAAGCACAGCTTTTCGTCATAAGGGTGATGAAGCACGTAATGGAGGTAGTTGTGATAACGGTAATTGCTTAGGATTACCCAAAAACGAATTCACATGTAGGATTACCCTGTATATTATGTGAATATTTCATTTTTTTTTTCAGAGTGCCAGTTGTGGGCTTACGAAAACGCCACAAATGACGATATCCAGGAATGTCTTGTTACTTACAAGACTCTATGCGATGGAGAAATCTATGAGGTTTACAACTCCACCTGCCTGACATGAGGTTCCTTGCCTGAAAGGAAACACTTGAGTTTAATATAGACTTCAGTTATAGGGTTTAATCTTCGGAATACTAAACATTTTGGCTACTACACCATCACTTTGGCGTTCATTTGATCTAACACGGAAGACAGCAAACCAGTACTCATAGCTCTTTCATTAATAAAATTTGTGCTTTTATTTTACTGTGGTCTCTCCTCACTCTAGATAATCTTAGAGAAGTTGTTAATAAGTTTTTCAATAAAAACAGAAGAGATGGGCAAAATTTTTTGAAATGTTGTTGGTTTCTTTTGCAAAAAGCAAAACTACGTGTAGGCCAGCGCTCAGACCCCGCCAACATGTAGCGGTGGTGGTTCGGAGCGGATGGGGAAGTTTTAAAGCTTTTCGTTTTCGGCTACAAAGTTTAATCAGTTTTTGCCAAACTTCACTGGAAAATGGGGCCCCTTGCCGGCATCTGGTGCCCCTCATCTCCATCTTTTCATGAGCAATACTGTGCCTGTTTGAGGTAAAGTGATGTGTTTAAAGGTAACTTTTGCAAAGTCGCGAATGAGTTTGAGGTTGTTTGTTTTAGCAACAAAATATAGAGGCGCTGTGGAGGTGCTGTTTATATAACAGCCAGGAGAGGGAAAACGTTTCGTGGGACCCCACTCGTAAAAACAGTGGTGTCGGGTGACCGTCGATTGATCTCGGGAGTCTGCGTTCACAGCCAGACCGAAAACACGTACGTGGTTTTATATGAGAACTCGTATGAACACACGTACTTAGGGCCAACATTAAAAGTGTTGGCAAGTGAGTACAACGGTAAAAGGAAAATCGTTTTGGCGCATCTCTTTTAGGTTCGCTGCTTTGTTTGCATACATTTCTGTATAAATAAAGAGTTATCGTTCAGTAGGCCGAGATTTTAAATTCGCCCTTTTTGTTCCCTTCTTATTTATATTTATTCTCTACTTAACAACACACAGTTTTGTATTTTTAGCACCCTTCGTCGGTGATCTATATCGGGGTTTATAATTTACGAAGTACTCCCGACATAGCTAATGTACAACCAGAGAGAGAGAGAGAAAACACGCGGCATTAAAGTCACAATAGTAAACTACGGATGTGAGTGAAACCACGAGGCCGAACTTTCTCTATGAGGAAAACGCTTGTTTGAACTTGAAAGTGAACTGTCTTTCAAAACCTTGCACATTCATCTTCAAGCCATGGCGAATGTTTTTAGCTCGAAAAAAAGGTTCCGTGTCGACTACTTGAGATACATAGGCGAACGATCTACCCCAACAGGCGTTATCGTTATGTCACCGACTTCGTCGTAGATGCATTGAAGATCCTGCCCCCTTAAAAGTCGGGGGTGTTATGATGACAAAAGTGCTCTGCAAAACTGCTTCACAGATGCCGGTGAGGAACATTCAACTCCCCTTGCTATAGTGATCCAGGATCAAGCTCCCCAGCAAGCTTCCTCGAAGAGTACGAAGTAGTCACAGACATGAATGCGGATATTTCCGCTGCTGCGATTGGGATAACTCATTTGCGCATGCCGTCGGTAAATCCAAAGAACCACCTGTCATAATGCGTTGAAAGGAAGCATCGAGAAATGAAGGAATTTTACAGCCAACAAGTACTGAAAAGGTTGGCGACAGAATATGACTCGGAGGCGAGTGGTCAAGTGCTCAAGTGCTCGCAGTGATCGCACATGTTTGGGCTGTGACGAATGGTGGGAGAACCTAAGGGAGACCATTGTTAAGACACGGTCTTACCAAGAAAAAATGCCAGGTTCTCACGCTTGTGCCCGAAAGGGCAGCCGCTAGCGAGGTAGCACGACGAATTCCTTTGGCATCCAGATACATCCTGAGAAAATGAAAGCAATGATTTTAAACGTTACGGCGTATGGGAACGTCCGGAGCCGTACCATGGAGAAGGCATAAGTGAGGACATCCTACGGTCGGCCACGGTGTACTACACAGACGACGATCTTGACTATTTTCGGCAGAGTTCAAACAAAAAAGAAGCTCTCGAGACTATGAGAGACGGGGAGCCACAAGTGATCATTAAGCGTTACATGACTAGGCCAATTCGAGAGGCGCACCAGCTGTTTCGGGAGGCGAACCCAGAGTCGAAATTAGGATGGACTAAAGGCTACTATCAGCTTCCGAAATGGGTGAAACTGAATCCCGAACAGTTTGCTTGTGCGTGTGTCCCTATTGAAAATTCCATCAAGCTACGTAATTTGGGACACTGACTGCCAGTCAGCAGCCTTGGTGGAACGTGATGGACCATCAGACGTCATCTGATGGTCCATCAGATGACGTCTGACTGCCACTGCCAAGGGAATTTCATCAACAAGGGCAGCATTTATATAAGAATAAAGCTATACGCACTCATAAATATCGCCAAATGCCTCGATAAAACAAAATGTTCAAGAAAAAAAAGAAAAAAAAAAAAAAAGCAGGAACACCGCGGATCGAACCCGCGACCGTTTGCTTACAAATCGAGCACCTTAACGGCTATGCTACGCACCGCTAGAGACACTCGATTTGACTATTCGTTTTATGCGAGATGCTTCGGCTGCAAATGCAGTTAAGCTCTCAGCATGTTGTGCAAAGCACTCGTACAGCTGCAACGGAAAAAGAGTGGCACAAGTCACCGACGACCGGAGCGGCAAAATCGCGTCACGCGGCGCTATCGTTCCTGAGCGCGCCGATAGCGAGTGTGCCAGTCACGTTGCATCTCTCAACGCGGGGGGGGGGGCAGCTGACAGAAATTTAAAGTATGAGATACCTTTCGAAGTGCGGGCTTTAGGATGGGCTGCGTTCTGCCGGCCACCCCCGCGTTGACACATGGAACGTGACTGGCACTCTCGCTATCGGCGCGCTCGGGAACGATAGCGCCGCGTGTCGCGATTTTGCCGCTCCGGTCGTCGGTCACTTGTGCTACTCTTTTTCCGTTGCAGCTGTACATCACTTGCCGTACTTCAGTTCTACTCACCTGCCATGTAGAGTACTTTCGCGTCGTAGAACGATCCTTCTGTTCGCGCGTCATCGGCCCACTAGACCTGGTACACCTTGTCGTCTTCAACTACACCGCCATAGTCCCTTACATCGCCGGAACTCACAACAGGCTGGGTCTTGTCGAGTAGAAATTCTACTAAAACATAAGACATTGTAGAGCCCGGGCAGGATCGACAAGTTGGAGCAAGCGGGCAAATGAAACGAGTCGAGAGCGATCGTTCATGAAAGCTCGACGAAGCATTTATGGGCGAAGCGAAGTGCGAAGTATCGTGTTCGGCACTTCGGCGGGCTTCTGATCAAGGTTGTCGGTCGGTTGCGTGTCATATCTCTAACGTCAGCGGTTTTATGGGCTCACGTCCCGAAATCGTTTTCTCGTGCATAGATTACTTTTCGTATTCATAGATTTGACGAAATAGTGGTATCCGAACGAACTTTACGTCCTTTGACCGTACTTCTGTCTGCACGTTAAAGCTTTCTGACGTACAGTCAGAGACAATCGATGTACAGTCAGAATCACCACCAGGACATTCTGATGGCATTTCGCGGCGGCCGACTGCCACCAAGAAACCATCAGAAAGCCGACAAGCCGGGGTCTGACTGGAGTTTGAATGTCGGTCAGAGTAACTTGTTGGCCAATCAGACATGCTTGACGTACAGTGAGGCACAGTCAGCGGTCCACTAGAAACCATTTACTGCCAAACAGCGTTACATTGATGGATTTTTCCTACGGGGTGCGCTGCACAATCTTTGACTTGTGTGTCTCTACCCTGAACAGACAACAGGAGGGAGAATTAAATAGGAGGATATTGTGGCTTTGTGCCTTTGCCCTGAGTCTACACCCCAATGTTAGCAGGGCAAATGAAAAGGGTGCCTTGACGATGATCGCCACTCCGCGCAGGCATTGCAGCTTGTTAATGAAGAGGTACTCACATTTTTCATATGGGAGTGTGATAATTTGGTAAACAAAATTGCCGATTCCAGAGCTTTCCTAAAATAGCTACAAAAATGGGCCACGAGGTTTTCGATCCATGATTTCATAAGAAGAACTCAAGGGGAAGCTATACGACTGGGGAAAACGAAAGTGACATCTAAACACTTCGTATTGCATTTTAACTTCGCACAGAACTGGACTGTAATTCTGCCTAAGGAGGTACAGAAGTATCACTGGCATAAACGTCAGATATTCATATTCACGTGTGCCGCGTCAACATTCCAAGGTCCCAGATGTTTCGGCGGCTTCGGTGAAGACTTGTGCCACGATAGTCGCGATGCACTACTGGCTCTCAGACGTATCGAGGACTGGCTGGAGGAGCACATTCTAGTGATTGCGCCAAACACGTACGTTTCCGACGGGGCCCCTGCTCATTTTAAAAAAATAAATTTCAACTGTACGTGTTTGAACGAGCATGTCACCTTCAGGGGACGTGGCTATTTTCTGCTTCCGGACATGACGAGAACTCTTGTGATGGAGTTGAGGGCATGTTGAAACATCACGCGACAGCGTACAACCTCCGTTGCCAGGACCATGCGGCAATCCAGACATCAATCGACTTCGTGGACAAGGTTGGAATGCACCTGAGAAACGTGGCACTTCTGAACTTGAGCGAAAAAGAAGTGACTGTGTTCCGAAAAATCACGAGAGAAGAGTGAGACTGCGTGCCAGCTAGGGCAGGTTTTCGCTCTTCACACGTCTGGAAGCATGATAATGAAAGCGTGCATCTGGAGCGAACTCATATTTCTGAACTTTAATGTATATACGGTGCTCAGTGACTTCAGTAGTGCATATGTAGATGTTTGTGAACACTCTAGGGTATGCGGCCAATGACTTGGGCAAATATTTCCGAGGACACCTAACGATTTGTGAAAACAATTACATAGGTTCATTGTATGTGTGCTCATTGAAGCTATAATCAGCACTCGTCAAATAAAGTAATTTGTAAAAAAATGTTACGTACGGCTGCTTCTTTGTCTTTGTGCATACATTCTCAACAGCGGAACCATCACTCACTGCTTTTGTGCAAGTGCCCGCACCACTTGCGACATTCGTTCTATACAAACAAAACGCGATGGTGGCGAGTCAGGAATAGAAAAAAAAAGATGCCTCGTATTAAAGAGTATTAGGCATTTGTCCCCCCTCCCCCTTCCCTCAGTCACGTTTCGAGAAATCTTAACACATTGTCCAAGAGCACCTATTGTTTTTACCATTCGTTATCTCCCGATGGACGAGTGATTTGTCATCACAAAATCACAGTGATAACGCATGACATAGTAATTTATTTTGCAGCATCAATACAATATCATAGCGGCTCTGATGATTCAGCTGAATCACGTAGACCCGGCTGGAATTGAACTCAAGATAAGTAAGTGCTTGAGCTAGTTGGTTGGGCGGCTCGTTTGTGGCCTTCACTACTTTCGTCCTCCACTTTTCTACGCACAGACGCGTTTTATGAAATGGAATTCTAACTTCTACGGTTAAATTCCATTGAATTCTAACACGACCGCAGCTCGGGGTTCAAAGGTATACTTTAGCGCATAGCGTCTCCGGAGAGAACGCAGGGGGAGTGGAAGAGCTAAGCAACGAGGCCCTCTTTGTCTTGGGAGGGCAGAGAAGAATGGGACAGTCGAGGCACCGAAACATGACAGGTGCGGAGGTGTCGAATACAGGAAGACCTCCAAAAAGAATAACGGCAGTCACGAAACAGGGAGAGAAGACCTGCTGGGGACACCTGCCAGTCATCAGTGCAAGACGAGACCGCTCGACACCTGCCTAGCCTGCAACACGACTGCAATCGTCTGCCAGCATGAGCACACCAACGCCCATTATTAATGTAAAATAATGTTCAACACGCAGCCTGGTCTGTATACTATAAATTGGTAAACTCAGGCGGCGCCCACAGTATCGGTCATGTGTTACACCGCTTACAAGATATACCACTACTTGAGTTCAAAAGACCATTATTCTTTGTTTTGAAGTTCAATCTGCGACAAATGAAAACAATTAATCGTGAATTAGGGAGGCAGAACTTTGACTCTCCGCTTGTGTGTACGTGTGTGTGTGTGCATCTGGGGGAAAGGGGGGGGGGAGGGAGGGGGGCAGAGGAAGGGGGTCGTGAATGGAGACAGCGGCGTAATTTTATTTTATAGTTTTATTTTTAGTTGAAACGTTATTTTCGGACTCCGCTGCCTTGTGGTGAAGCAACAATGTTGGAAACACAATTTCAGAAATGTCATAAAATAGGCTTATATAGCTGGGTGCCCCAAGAATACAACAGAAAACGTTAACCATCAGGTTTGCCCCATTGTTACTCGTATTAGTGGAGATCTATAAAATAACTTCAACAAAATAAAAAAAAAATTCTTTTTGTAAAAATTGAAATTAAAAGTTTGAAAATTTAAGGTGTTTAACAAATCCGGAACCAAATATAAATTTGTTTATAAATAGCACACGCACATCATCAGGCAGCTGATGTTAATCAATACGCGTCGATATTCTTTTTATGTCGCTGGTGTTAATTGTAGTCGGTTACATCAATCCGAATTTAAAGCAAAATGGGCTTAAAAAAAACTATCGCACACATAGGGGTTTCAAAGCTTCTAGAACATGGCCTGCGATTTCGTCATTTACATAAAATGTTACCAGCATAAGTAAGTTAAATAATTTATAACAAATAAAAAAATTCGACATATATTAGAATTAAATTCTTGACGTGTGCCACTTCAGATTTATTTTTTTATTAAACAGCCTACTTTTTTTTGAAGGGTCATTTTGGTTTGCGCAGACACAGAGCTATTAGGTATATTTGTTTCAAAACAATCTAAAGACCCCCTTCCCCCGACAAGGTTGTTTGAATTAAAATGAAACCACCCACATATATACAAAGGCCCGACTCCGGCCGAAACGTCGAAGAATAAATCGTCCGTTGTTGCTGTTTTTACCAAGGGTTTTTTCTTTTCAGTTATATACCCAGGCCTTCGGCCTCCTGGCACCCTTCCCCGATATATATATATCTATAGATATATATATATATATATATATTTAACTGAAAAGAAAAGAAAACCCGTAATAAAAACAGCAACAACGGAGGGATTATTCTTCGACGTTTTGGGCCGCAGTCTGGCCTTCGTCAGGAAGTGTGTGTGTGTATGTATATATATATATATAGTATAGGCGGTTTCATTGGGAATCAGGCGAGGAGATGCAGTCGTATTTGTTTTTCATTTTGCTTCAAATTTGTATATTTCGTGGCGGATGTTCCAAGAAGAACACTCTTTTTAAAAGTTTTAATGTCCTGACTTGTTTAGTTTCTGAGAAAAACATCTCAAACAAGCGGGAAAGAACGACAAGGTTTTGACGATTGTCGTGTGTGGCGTTTTTGGATCACTCTTAATCTCAAAGTAATCAAAAGAGAGCGTCTATATTTTTTTGGTGTGATATATATGCAAGTAGGTGAGACGACATTATAACTACCATTTATTATTCGTCGCTCCAATCTTTGTAAAAATCCCCAAACATTACGAAACAGAGAAGGTTCTCACTTTTCGTTCAATTTAAACACGCTGTAAAAAAAAAAAAAAAGAAAAAAAAGAACACACTTTAATTTTTTTTTTCGGGTTTTCTTCACACTTTTCTTTTACCCAGAATGCATTCCATTAGAGATGTATGCACTGTTTCTGAGTTTTAAGCCTCTAAATATGCTAAAAATTATTCTGTTCTGTTAGTTACATGAATTTCGCATTAAAAAATATAAAACTTCGCATTTAAAAATTCAGTTTTCCAATAGGAAGCGTATTTGACTCTAATGTTTTACAATATTATACTTTGGTATTTCTAACGTAGTATACATTATGCAGCAGTTCAGGCTTGAGGCCTCTCCAATCATGCACAGGCGGAAATTGTTTGAAAACCCGCTTTCGGCAGTTGCGATTTTTAGTGTTTAGACGTTTGGAATTGAAAACTTGTATTATACGCCTAACGGCATTAATGCCTTTTATATCAATATATATTCATCGTCCCTTAGATAATTATAATAAAGAATATTTTTTTGCATATTTAGAGGCTTAAAACTCAAAACTAGTGCCTACACATCTAACAGAAAGTATGCTGGCTAACAGAAGGGTGCAAAAAAAAAAAACGCGACGGAAGAAAAAAAAAAACAAATATTTTTCTTTTACAGCGTGTTGAAATTGAACAAAAAGTGAAAACATTCTTTGCTTCATAAATTATTTCTCAGTACTCATACGTGATGAAGACACAAATTTTACATAATTTGGAAGGCAATGAAAGGTTCTACACGTGGTATTAATTTAAAAACAAAACAACACATAGTCGACTAAAAAAATAATCCGCAGTTTTGGTCACAGTTGTTCGCGGATGCATGTTTGGGAATTTTTACAAAGATTGGAGCGTCGAATAAGAAGTAGTAGTTATAATGTCGTCTTACCTACTTGCATATATATCACAATGAAAAATATAGGCACTCTATTTTGAACACTTTGAGATTGAGAGTGATTCAAAGAGCAACACACGACAATCGTTAAAACGTCGTCGTTCTTTCCCACTCCTTTGATATTTTTTTTCTCAGAAACTAAACATTCAGGACATTAAAATATAAAGTATTGCTCTTCTTGGGACATGCAACACAAAATATAAAAAAATTGAAAAAAAAAATACAACTGCACCTGAAACCGCCCATATATACAGGGTGTGTCAGAGAACGCAGACCAAATTTCTCCTGCAAAAACTACTTATCACAACGAAAAAAGGCTCGTGGCGTTTTGGTCCTGGGCCAGGGGTCCATTTAAGAAAAGTATTAAAGTCCCGCATAATTAACTAGTTAATTATTTTTGCGTAATTAACTTTTTTAATATTCTGTTTAAGGGCAGGGTTTAAAATAGAAAATCGCTCAGCATCATCGAAAACCACTAAATCAACAAATTGCAGAACGATAGAAGGCACGCGAAGCATTTTACGGCTTTCTGAAAAACTGCACAAATTCGACGGGTGTTTAAGTTTCGGTTTGTTATCGGAGCGCATCTCCGCCCCGACGGCACCGCGCCCCGCGAAGAGATACTGTAACCAACCTCTGCTGCGCTGTCATCGCGCGACGCAGCAGAGTCTGGTTTTACTACTGTAAAACCTTTTATTTTCGCGGCCCCTGTTTTTCGCGAATCGGTCACAGATGACATAGTCGCGACCACTAAATTTCGCGAATTCCAGAAGCCTGCATTGAAAATCTTAAGGACCGAAATTTTCGCGAGCCCTTAAATTTCGCGACTTCTTCAATTCGTGAAATTCGCGAAAATTGAGGGCTCGCGAACATTAAGGGTTTTACAGTGTCTCTCCACGGGGCGCGGTGCTGTTGGGGCCGAGATGCGCTCCGATAAGAAACCGAAACTCAAAAACCCGTCGAATTTGTGCGGTTTCTCAGAAAGCCGTAAAATGCTTCGCGTGCCTTCTATCGTTCTGCAAATTGTTGGTTTAGTGTTTTTCGATAATGCTGAGCAATTTTCTAATTTAAACCATGCCCTTAAACAAAATATTAAAAAGTTAATTAGGCAAAAATAATTACAAGTTAATTATCCCGGACTTTAAAACATTTCCTAAATAGGCCCCTGGCCCAGGACCACAACGCCCCAAGCCTTTTTTCATTGTGATGAGTAGTTTACGCAGGAGCGATTTGGCCTGCGTTCTCTGAAACACCCTGTATATATATGCCGTAAACGACAACATTTTTGCGAGGACTTAATTTTCTCGAACTTCGCGAATCGCCTACAATTCGCGAAAAATACGTCCCGCGAAATATTCGGGCCATATGTGAACGCTACGGAAACTACAACTATATATATATATATATATATATATATATATATATATATATATATATATATATATATATATATATATATATATATATATATATATATATATATATATATATATATATATATATATATATATATATATATATGTATATGCACAGGCCGAAACGTCGACCTATATGGAATAAAACTCCACAAAAAGCTTCGAGGTAGGTTTACTTTCCTATATATATGTCGGTTTCATATAAAGTAAGGCAACGAGGTGCAGTTGTATTTTCTATTTTGCTTAAAATTTTTATATTTCGTGGCGCATGTTCCAAGAAGAGCAATCCTTTATATATATATATATATATATATATATATATATATATATATATATATATATATATATATATAAGCATCGATTTCTTAAGGAATTTTATTCCTTAAGAAATCGATGCTCAAGAGATAAGCCATAAAAGACAGGTTTAATCCGTTAGACACATCGCACAAAGTAACCCGCATCAATTTCAATCCCTTATATTGGAACCGCAAAGTGTTTTTTAATATTTGAAGCAAGGTCGTTATTTGGGTATATTTCCTCGGCGTTATAATTCAGCAACTTCGGTAATAAACACCGGTAAGATTGGTACTTTTGTGTATTGTTTTTATTATGTTGAATAATCTTACTCGCCTATTTTGAGCGTTAATTGCTGTCTGCTTCTACGTGCAGTGAAGTTACAAATTAGTAACATCGTAGTTTACTATTAGACTAATGTAAGACTATTTAAGTGACACTTGAAAGAACAACTGCGGCGCTAGACATTTACCCGGATAAAAAGTTCAATATTTTGTGGCTGTTCTTTTAATTGGGTTAACTGCATTATTTTCGAGCGGCGATTCCCTCATAGCTTATACAAATATATCGTCAAATGCCATCTAGATTCTTTTTTTGAGTAGTACAGAGGTAAGCTTGCTTTGCGACCCGATGGGCGAAAAATATGCAAAAACGACTCCCTCCATCCCGCCTAAAATTTTACTTTTTGCGAACTTAAAAAAAAAAAAAAAAAAAAACATCGTTTAATCAGTACTGCGAAGGACATCCGCTCCCGCTGCTGCAGCGGATATCCTCCCCTGAAGGTGAAACACATCCAATCTAATACTTTTCATTAACTTGTACCATAAACAAAAAAAAAGTATTTCGCAATTAACTTCATGGAAACTGGGAGGAAGAAAAAGATAAGCATGCGCGGAAAACATATGAAGGTTATTGACTGAGATTGAGCCTACCTATAATTTTGGAATGAAGAGCCTATATATGAGCTGCGGTGACCGCTTGGAGTGCAGACAGCTGAACGCTTGTACCGTTGCAGCCTGAAAAAGACCGCTGATCAAAGTGCCATTTGTTCTTGGTCTCGTTGAGCTAAAACTGATAAAACATGACCTTAATACTGTTCGTCGCAACAGTCGTTATCTCTTCCTTTCTTTTTATTGGGGCGCAAGAAGCGAATGACTGTACTGACCCGAGAGGCCGTTTAGCATGGAAGGTAGGTATATGGTTTCCTCTTTTTCTGTGAACTGATGTATTTCCTTTGCGTGGGAAAGTAGCCAGCGCATTTGACCAGTATCTGTGGCCTAACTATTGCTGCTCTATTTTTATAGGCATTGCAGTCTGCAGATGAAGGGCACATGCTGTACACCAGCTTTGATGCGTCTGTGATTGTGTGCACTTACGTAACGCAGAATAGTGAAGACAGCAGTACAATGTCCGTACGTGGGAACTTCATATACCAAATCAACGACCTTCCTCTCGTGTAAGTACCTCACACGTTTTATGTTATCACTCAGAAATAACTCCTAATTAATGTGATTCAATATTTGTGAGATCACTTCCTTAGAGTTTCCTGTTCGAAGTAATTGCTTATAAAATGTCGTGGAAAAAAACAAAAAACAAAAAAACATAGGCAGATTTTTAGGGGGATTGAAACAAAGGTAGAGAAAACGGAAAATTGAAAAAAATAAACAACTTCTGGATAGTTTTCAGGTTTTTCGAGAGCCTATTTTGTTCGCGAAGTAGAAAGTCGGGTCTATAATATATCGAGTATTCATGATATTTACCACGGAAGGATCGTTCAATATAGTACACCCAGATTCAATAGATAGGTGTCCTGAGCTTGGAAAATAAACTTATTTGGCAGCTCATTGCTTGGTGATATCAATTTGCCGGCGTAGTCTTGTATTTGACCGTTCATGTCTGAGTCAGACATTCCGAATTTATGGTGACTTTTTTTGTTGTTGGTGTAAAAACAATGTCTGGTACATTAAAATTTCCTTTGACCTTGTATCGCCAACTCTATTTAAAGGAAAAATGAAGCGGTTCTGCTTTTTTGAGAAAAACACTCCTAAATCCACTTCATTTGCCCTCCACGAATAAAAATATCGAAGTTAGCGCTTTCAAAATAGCGCTGAAGCCCCTCCTTCCCATCGCGTTCGTTACGAGGAGGGAATCGTTACGTATTATGCAGAGAGCTCGACATTTCCGTGCTTTTCGTAAACCTACCCGAGCAGTCAAAAGTGCTCCAAGCGTTTCCTCAAAAGCGGCAGGCGCAAGGCCGCTGAAGCTTCTGGGTATGACGTCACATCCAGCAGTTGGTTTTTCGGTTCTTCTTGCGCCTATAAATATGTTCGACTCAAATGCTCATGATATGCAAATTCATAGGACGAAAATACACTAGAATTCACTTCTTACTCGGTTTTCTTTTTTGTTTTGTTTTTTCAAGAATATTTCTAGTTTTTATTTAAGGAACGATCACTATTACAAATATAAAAAAATACAACATGAAAAGGATATATCTTTAATTACGCTTTCTCGAACAAAAAAGATAGGCAAATGAATGGACGGGATCGCGCTACCTCAACAAGTTGACGTTTATCGCGGCGCCCATCGCGGAGCTTATCTCGGCGCCTATCGCGCTTTTCGGGCGATAGGTGTCCCGAGCAAGTCGGAGTTTGTGTTTAATCACAGGGATTGGACACGCAAAGCTCGTGTTCAATCTATGCGCCGCATTAGAATATCCTCACCAGAGCTAGTCCCCCACGACTATGACTCAACCCTATCATCCCAATGACTGTGTCTTCAAATTTTTGGCGAGGGATACAAAACAAGTATGGTCTCATTTAAACTGTATAACTAAACTATCTGTACGAAGTCCAATTCTGCCAAAACTTCGGGATGCTGGCAGTGAAGATCGAGGTGACGTTTCAAGTAAATGTAATCAATATTTCTACACGATAGGTAGTTTACTGGCAGGTACTCTCGAAGAACCAACAGAAACCGCGCTGCAAGCCCAATTCTACATTATTTTACTTTGAGTGATATAACTAGTAAAGACATCATAACAATGGTGGAAACAATGTCAGAGGGTACGGTGCTCGGGAACGATGGTGTATCTATCATATGAATCAGGATAATATTTAATCAATCACTACCACTAGAAACTAAAACTAAAACACAAAAAACTTTCTAGAAAACACTAGAAAAAATATTTAAACATGCATTTTACAGTAGACGCAATATATCTGGATATGTCCAAAGCCTGAAACTTAGGGACTATGGCCTGAGTCCTGAGTACAATACCTGGTTTAGGAGTTATCTTCATGAAAGGCAGAACTGTGTAAGGGTATCTGGCTTCTTGTCTTGTCCATTCATTTCTATGTCAGGAGTGTCTCAAGGCTCAAACCTTGGACCTTCGTTGTTTCTTATTTTTATAAATGATTTGGTGCCGTCCGTAAAACACTCTCAATTACTTATGTTCGCAGATGACGTGAAGTTGTTTCGGGAGGTCACCTCAGTCACTGACTGTACTTCGCTGCAGGACGATCTTCGTTCAGTGGTAGAATGGTGCAGTTCTAACTATCTTTTCTTAAATCCGCTCAAAACAAAAGTCGTGCCGCTGTCGAGGAGGCGTCACAATTTATCCTATATATATGTTCTGGAAAATGAAACGATCTGTCGGACCACGCAGATGCGAGACCTAGGTGTTCTTGTGGACGACCACCTTTTTTTCATTTCTCAAGTAAACTCCATTATTAGCCAGTGATTGCGCAGGCTGGGAATAGGGTCTCGCTTAAATAGACCATTTATCACTCATCACTGTCTTTTGAAATTATATAGTACCCATGTGCGTTCGGAACTAGAATTTGCATATGTAGTCTGAAACTGCATATCTATAACAGCAAGTGAAAGTATAGAACATGTACAAAAGCGATTTGTGCACATCATTTACGACAGATATTTTGGAAGAAAGTGTTTTTATGAATATCATTTTATTTTAGCAAAATTAACATTGGGCAACTTAGGTAAAAGAAGGTCTATTCGGGATGTTCAGTTTTTACATAGGCTAATTCATACTGCAACAGACAGGCCTACTCTCCTCACCTCTGTTCACTTTCGCATTCCACTTAGAACGAACTCTAGATATCCTAGAGTCTTTTACGCAGACCTCATTCGAAACGCATCACCGGTTTCGCGTATCCAACATGTTTTAAACACGCAATTTACTGACATCGATATTTTTAGTACAAACCTGTCTTTTGGAGAACGATCATTTTGATGCATGTGTTTTCAATTGGCATATATACACGTTTGTGTGCTTGCATATTATTTTTTCACAACTCTTTATTTTTTCTACTCTGTATTTTGTGTGTATTTCAATTGTGTGTGCTTAACCCAATAGGCTTTCGAGCTGTTGGTTAGCACAAGAGAAAAATAAACATTGATTGATTGATTGATTGATTGATTGTTAGCGGTACTTACCCCACAATCTAAAAGTAGCAAGAGTTATACCAATATACAAAAACGAAGACAAAAACCAACTGTCCAGCTACCGACCCATTTCGGTATTAAGCAATATCAACACTATATTTGAAAAAAAAAAACAGTACCAAGTGTAGTTAATTGTTTAGCCCGAAATAGCATTACAGCAGGAGAGCAGCAGGGCTTTCAGAAATACAAATCAACTGGTACAGCAGTCTTAGATGTAAGCCAATTCATCAACTCGCCCATAAACAACAATCAAATAGCAGTTGACATTTTTATATAGAAATGCTTCCCATACCACTGATAAAAAATATTAATCGGAAAAATAGGAAAAAAATGCAGGTTCTGTGTTTTTTATATTTAACAGCTATTTTTCGTCACGCTTTGATCTAGTACATATTGGGATCAGTACTCTACAAGTTAAAGGGTTAAAGTTAAAGGAAACGATTCGCCTAAAGCTATGAGCAGATTACATGCAGTAATGTACTCAGATGATACAATATTATTTGTATACGAAAACTCTTGGCATGTATTGGAAGTAGCAATTAATCACGAACTTAAACAGATTGAGAACATGTTCATACAAAATAAGCTATAACTAAGCCACCATAAAACCAACCATGTGGTGTTCACTTCCCCATGCAAGACCACGCCAAGAAATGTACGCAAACTGAGATATAAGTCCATTCCCAATGTAGAAAAGATTAGGTAACTAGGAGTGACTTGATGTTTCTTTCAACTGAAAAGCGCACACTGAAACATTTCGTAAAAAATTGAATATTCCATTTACCCTTTACTTAAAACCAGGCAGTATTTTGACTCGAAAACGTTAAGATTAATATACTACAGTATTTTTAGTAGCCGTCTATATTATTGTTATTATTGTGTAAAATTATGGGCATTCACGTATCAAACTTATTTACAACCAGTAGCCAAGCTCCAGAAGCGAGCACTGTTTATATCATATCTAGTTTTAACGCTCATTGAGTTCCTTTATTAAAAAAATAACGAACAATGCCATTTATTATCTAGACAATAAAAAGTAGTTGAAGTAGGTAATCTTTAGTAAATAATACACGTATCCAATCCTTTGTATCTATCCAATCAAGTAGACTCACGAGAAACGTTATAGTAGATAATTTTAATACTCAACCCTATAACGATGCATGTGGTAAACGGTTAATGGAGTATAAGGGTACACAATTTTGGATTTCATTAAGCCCGAACATAAGAAAAGGAGATCATTTACACAAACTCTAAAAAAAAAACACGCTTTAAAAATGCAATGAAAACGAAATATGATCTGTTGAGCTTTATTTGTGCGGCAAAAGGGTGCCGTGCGAGGATAAACCCCCATTCTCTATTTATGTTTACATAGGTAGGATTGATAACTAGCCAAATAGGCTAGTGATCCAGATATGACTGCGGAATTTTCACTGTTTTACTGAAGCCGAATAAAGACTGATTGTTTATTGATTTCTTGTCAGTATACGTGAAAATGCGGTCGCACAAAAGCACAAAATTTCGCACTCGTCCTGCTGCTTTTTTGTTAAATAATTGTTCTCGCCTCATGTGCTTCATTGTCGTACATAAAGGAGTATAAGATTTAATTTGTATCCTAGTTAAATTTAAAAAAAAATCCTTAAAAGATGTTTTAAAGAAAATTAGTAAATCTTGAGATTTTATAAGTAAACTGAACACGTACATGAGATATTTTTAAATCATAATTCATACCAAGTAACGCCCCATTTTTACAAAATGGTACAGGAGCTCAAATATCATAACTATGGTCACATTCGAGTCATATACATACTAATTAGCTTTGCTCTAGTCACCAGTTACCCACCAAGAAAAATTTTTTTTCCTAAATTTTTGAGGACCCCTAGTTTTTTTTTTTTGCACGATGCGAGAAAAAATCGTCAAGTAATTTCTTTTTTCACGTTGTTTGCAGCGCTCGGACAGATTGACGATTAAAGCTGGCTCTTTTAAAATACATTTATACTCATAAAGATTAGCTATTTTCTAGCTATGATTTAAATCATATTGATTTCATTTAAATAAACAAAATTGATCCATAGCGAATAAGTTAGATTTATTTAGTTAAGAAAATAATTGTTTTCGTTTTTTTTGTTTATTTCAGCTACAATGATCCCATCACCACGAAAGTTGAAAACTGCGAGGGCCTCGTAGCGGTATATAATGAGACAAGTGAGTGAAATAGTATTGCGCCATACCTTCCCCATTTTACATGAACACATATTTTAATATGCTTTTTGATTTTTAATCGACAGGAACACGCGAAGTTAATAAAATGACATTGATCACTAATTACACGCAGATGATATAAGGCAAGCAAAAATTCAAAGGAAATGTTTTCTTCGTAGAATAGCATCATTAGCACAACAGTATGCGCACTTTGGAAAAAAAGGTAACATATTAAAGGCTAATACATTCGATTGCGTGTCAATACAAATCAGAATCAAGTGTATCATTTTTACAATTCTTCAATATATGCAAATTGTTTCCAGTCTTTTTCTATAAAGACATAGCTATGAAACCCAAGGTTAGCACAATGATATTGGCAAATAGTGAGGGTAAATCATTCTTAGATTCCAACAAAACCAGCAATTACAAAATTTGCATTGCAGGCCGAATGCGCTGTCAGAAAATCTAATCAATGTGTTGTAAAGTTCGCACTTGGCATGATTATACAGTTTGATTTTAGCTCGAGAATATTCATTACAAAGAAGATTGTTTTAAAAGATACACTTATACCGTTTCTGCAGGTGAGTTATACGGTCAGAGGAACATTATATACGTCGACAGTGATGGCAGCAAAGGGCTTGATGTAATAAAATTTCATAATAAATGTTTTAATTAATCAAAATTAGCATATGGCTTCAATTAGATACTTGATGAGCAGCGTCGAAACCCACTAAATCAGTCAATTTGAAAACGACTAAGAAGCACGTCGGAAGTTGGGGCGGGGGCATCAAATTTACCATTTGCGTAACAGACGTAAAGCTAGGGGTGTGGAAATACGAATAATAATTCAAGCATCGGCATATTCCCACTGCTAGCTTTGCGCCTGCTGCACGAGTGATAACTTGGAGCACCCCTGCGTTTCTCACGTGCTTTAATGTGTTTGAATATGAACGGACTTAGTGGTTTCCAATGATGTTCACCAATTTTTGCATTGAAATCACAAGTCTACTTTCCCTAATAAACACTTAAATTAAACATTTTACTTAATTATTCAACTTAATCATGAAAATGAACAAACTATGCAGTGTGATACTTTCTACTCGAAACTGCTTTTTTTAAAAAAGGCCTATTTTTGTTACGTGGACGCCATTTTTACACTATGTTTCTTGAGCTCGGCAGACATTCGAGGGACGAACAAGCGTCCGTCTGCTGCGTAATTAACTTAAACTGGCTAATAAACTTCTTAATAAGTGGTTTTATGGGTCACGTTGAAAGTGTAACTTTGAAGACAGCCGCCTTAGAATACTTAACCAACTTACACAGTTAAAAAAAAAAGGGAAAGGGTTCGGAGATGTGTGTCGACAATTTCACCCCTGTCTATTCTCCCATTCCGAAACTGAAAGCTCCAACTGCGCCGGAAGCTCTGGCCTCGTGACGCTTGTAGAAGTGACGGTTTTATGACATCTAAATCGTAATGATCTCATATTGGCACCGCGGCTGTCAAGGTGCGGCTCGTGGTATGCAAACTCGCTGGGACACTAGTTAGCGCTCTCGGAGCCCTCGGAGCTTAACTCTCGTTTTTTCTCGGCGCGGAAGGCGCTTCGCCAGATAGCAGAGGCGCAAGAACGCTGGCTCTGCCGGTCAAAGTAACGAAAGGAAATGAAACAATATAACAAAGAAGTTTTTGCTATTACCGGCACTTCTACAAGCGTCGCGGGTCAGTACCCTTCCGTCCCAGTTAGAACTTTCAGTTTAAAAATCGGTGGGCAGAAAGGAGAGAAATTGTCGACGGATATCTCCAAACGAAGTTGCTTCTTTATATTTTATTTTTAAAATTGTGTCCGTTGGTCTAGCCTTTCAGGGTAGCTGTCTTCAAAATTTCCATCGAAACATGGCCCATAAAACCAGTAATTAAAAAGTCAATTAATCAATTTTAGTTAAATACTCACCAGGCTCTGACGGTTGTACGCCCCTCAAATGTCCGCCGAGTTCAAGAAACATATAGTGAGACGGCATTCACGTAGCAGTAAAAGCTCCTTTTTTTTAAAATCTGTTTTGAATAAAAAATAGCCTGTATTATCTCTCCCTCACCCTATAACTCACCTTTGCAACCAGAATTAGTTATCCTTTATAGACATTTTGTGATTAACCTGTTCAAATTAAAAAGAAAACACTCTGGATGTAAGGCTTGTGAGAACTTTAAATTAAAGCATATTCAGTTTTTTGTGTTTTAACAGAACGTTTGCTTCACCTCAGGTGGAGAAAAGGTATCACAGTCCGTGATATTGTACTCAGATTTTGGCACCTGCACCATCTTCTTTAATATAGAGCAACAAGGTAAGAAACCACCTGAGACGCTGATCTTAGGCAACGCCAATAATAATTTCGCTTTATATATTTTCATACTACAGATCTAGTAGGGTGATGAATCCGTGCCAAATAATATAAAATCCGACAGCAGTTTGCTGAGCAAAACGAAAAAGGGAAATGACAACTTCGGACATTTACTCATTAACGAAAGCAAGCTATCTATATTTACATGCGTTCGCAGTATTTCGATTGTTTCTAATTAGGTGATTACTCCAGGAAGAGAATTATTTAAAAAAGTAATAAAGCATTTATGTGATAACTGTTGCAAAAGACGATTGTGAAGTGCCATAAGAGAAATAACTTCAAAAGGTCTTGGTTTGATCTCTGAAATTAACAAATTTGAAGAAGCACTGCACCACTTTCTGCGATAGTTTATTTATGGTCACAACTCACTATATCTGTGCTCTAAGCGTCCTAAAACAAACGGTATGAAAATATCGACAACAGATGGCGCCATCGGACGAGGACAGAGTCTTGCCCTTCCTCGTGGAACGGCGCCACTTGGCTTCAGCGATTGTTCCTAGGTTATCGATCTTTTGAGATCTCGGCCAACAGGAATGTGATTAAGATGCAATTAATGCAAAGGTGCAAGCGAGCTGGACAAGAATGGCAATAATAACCCCTGGAGAAGGGGAACAAAGGGGACAAAGGACACCCATAAATCTCCAAACACAGCTAGGTGACTGATGCGCGACCGAAAACAATCCACCTGGTTCGGGTATCGAACCAGGAACCTCTCCGTTTCCAGCGGAGCGCTCTACGAAATGAGCTAACCAGGGTTAGACGTCAGTTGAGTAAACGGGTTTTACCAGCTGCCATTTGTGTACTACCGAAAAGAATGAACGGCCTGCGTTATTAAGACTATGATTAAGATGCAATTAATGCAAAGGTGCAAGCGAGCTGGACATGAATTGCAACAATAATTCGTGGAGAAGGGGAACAAAGGGGACAAAGGACTGACACAAATCTCCAAACACAGTTAGGTGACTGATGTGTTGTCCTTCGTCCCTTTTGTTCCCCTTCTCCAGGGATTATTACTGCCTGTCACAGGCTCGTCCGGGGTTGGTAAGAAAAGGGTCGGGAGACAGAGAGTTAGAAAAAAAACCAAGGCATATATTTGCACACACAAAAGAAATATCATTATGGAAGGAAACAAAATGCAATAAGACTACAAGTAAAGTAACAAGAAAGAAATACGCAGTTCGAACTACGGGGCTATCGTCCTAGAGATTCACCGGCATATGTTGTGACGAGGCTCGGTTCCTGGCTTCTGTAGACGTTCGGTCCAGGGACGGTGTTGTGGTGGCGTAGATGTTCATGCCTCCGCTGTTGTCCTCACACCCTGCGTAGCGGCGGGTTCTGGTTCAGGTCGTCGATACCGGGACACTGCCGGCCAGATTCTTCAAGCAGCTGCCGAACGTCGCGGCTCGTGCTCTTCACGCACCTTTTTTTTTGCCCCCGTCACTTCGTCCTTCACGTTCTTCGTTCCACAGAACCATGACACTGCCATACTTGTCCAGCTCGCTTGCACCTTTGCATTAATTGCATCTTAATCATAACCTTGATAATGCTGGCCGTTCACCCTTGTTGGTGTTTCTATGGCAGCTGATAAAACCCGTTTGCTCTATGACGTCTAACCTCGGGTTAGCTCAGTTGGTAGAGCGCTCCACTGGAAATGGAGAGGTCCGGGGTTCGATACCCGGGCCAGGCGGATTTTTTCGATCACGTATTAGTCACCTAGCTGAGTTTGGAGATCTTTGTTTGTTCTTCGTTCGCGTTGTCCGGGGAGTATCATTGCCAACGTGATTGTATTGTTTGATATTAAAGCTGGCGTCGGCTGGACCGTTATACCGTAGACATGGTCATGATGTCCTTGCCTCGCGCGTGTCTCAAACCATCTCTTTTTATAAAGTAATTCATTTGCCTTAATGAAAACATTTGAAGCAATTTAGGCGGGCGGTATTCGAACGTTACCGACTAGGCCGCGCGGACACTTTTTTCTATATATATTTAGGCCACGCAGACACGCTTTCACGGCGGGGGAACGACCATGCATTCATATTTAGCTATCGCGTTCCACTCTTAAAGAAGCCTTAGGGTCCTCTTGCGTATTTTTACGATGCTTACAGCCCATTGATTGAGTTATGACCATAAATAAGCTATCGCGGAAAGTGGTAATCAGTGCCTCTATAGGGGCTTCAAGACAATCACCATATCTTTTACACCTAGTATACCAACAAAAGAGGCAAACTACTGTCGCCTGTAGTGCGCCATATCTTTTCGATTAGGCTATTGCTTTTTCACAAAAAAAGACAAGTGGAAACAAAAAAACATTTGAAATACACGAATTAATAAAACATGTAGGGACGAAAAATAAATGTAGTTTTTTTTAACTTGCGACCGACGTTCGTAGCTTTTAGGCTTTCGTGTTTTTGAAGTCGTCTTAACCAAGCCGTTTTAAGTTATTTTAGGAAGCAAATAATGCCGATTATGTAACATCTGACAGGTAATATATGTAGAAAGCCATCTCCACACCTTACACTTATCTGTGTCTCCCTCATCGACAAAAAAAAAAGTATATTTGATGTGAGGATGGTTATTTTGATGTTAAATTGTAGATTATTATTCATAGGAGTCACATAATTTCAATAGGTTGTATTATATACCTTACGAGCACAACTCAGTGCTTCTACTAGATCTTACATATTTGAGCATGACTATTCACACAATTGAAAGATTATCTGTGATTATCTTATTATCTATTTCAACTCTTCTTTCTGACCTACTAATATAAATGGGGCAAATTATGTAAACAATGCATGTTGTCACGGCATCAATTTGGCTAGGCTTATAAACAATTATTTCTTTTGAAAAGGTGTGTTATAGCAAAAGTGTGTATATAAATAAATATTACCCAAGCTATCTACAAGAAACATATTTTTGCCGACTGGGCGTTGATCTGAAAAATGATGCACAAAAAAGACAGAACTAGACGAAATAGCTGATCAGAGCATGGCAAGGTCAGTATTCTAAACATAAAACGGGTGAATGTTTAAACAATGATTTACTGGTGTTCATAGATGTTTACGTTGATTAACCTACCTTACTTGATCGTAAATATTTACGAAGTAAAGCACAATATATATACGTTTATACCCCTCATTTCAATGCGTAGGATTTAAGTCATACGTGTTATGATATGGGTCCCTGGGGACGGCTTCATAATTTAAAAATATGCACTCTTAGAAACCTTTAGAAAAATCACATTTTAATAATGTTCTCCAATACAATACCCAGGGGTCGTGCTTTTCGCCTTAAGGCTAATGAGGCATGTAGTCAAGGGATTTGTGAAAAGGGTATTTTTCTAAACCCCCCCCCCCCCCCCCTCTTTTACGGGCTTACAAAAAAGGTTACTTTCTATATCTCCCGTTTTGATTTTTCAGAATGCCAGCTGTGGGCGTACAGAAACGCTTCGAATGATGTTGTCCAGGGATGCCTTGGTATTTACAAGACGATATGCGAAGGAGAAATATACGAGGTGTACAATTCAACATGCCTGACGTAAAGAGACTTAATATATATATATATATATATATATATATATATATATATATATATATATATATATATCGGCACCTCAACAACTTTGATATCACTTTCTGAATTTTAAATAAAGTGCATTCCTCGAAACAATTTATTGGGAATCGAAAACGATGACCTCGTGCAACACGTTTTTCGGAAAGTTTATAACGAAAAAGAACTGACCGTTATGTCGCGATAGCTATACAAGGGTTCCAAGACCGACTAGAAGGTTATATTCAGCTTCCTTCATACTCAAGCGAAATAAACTTTTTTAATACGCCGCGCTTTTCTGTCTAAAATTTTTTGCTTTGCTGTGAAAGAAGAAAAACATATATGTGTTAGTACTTGTTTTAGGATACGTTCTACATCATGTTTGAAGGAATTTTCCTGGTTTTATTGGTTTTTAATGAAGTCGACCTAAAAGACGGACTGGTCATGATGGCGTCATAGCTATAGTCAGTGACTAGTTAAGGTGCGTGATGCTCCCGCTTAAAGTGCCTCCGCCGTCGAGAAATAGCCCCTAGCAACGCCGCTGTTTTCCTCCCCAGAAAACTTATTTTAGGCAACTACCTTATTCATTTAATTCATTCATTGCAACTAAAGGAGTTAGAATTCTCTATTTTCGAATGAGGCGTTCATTGTTAATAGAAAGACGTTGTCTAATAACCCGTTTTCCAACTGACTTCCATTCCAAAGTGCTGTCTAGAAGCCCTGTATTCCAGCGCTTTCTGCTGAAGAAAAAAAAAAGACTTTTCTTGAAAAAAAAACGACTATTCTAGTTTTGTAATTAATAAAACATTCGTGTTTCTTCTTCACGTGACTTTGTAGGCAAATGGTGTATGTTTATTTGGTTCATTGAGCAGAAATCCTTTTGCCTTTCGGGTTCAGACGAATCAGTGACTCACAAATTGGCCGATGTCCGTCTCCGTCGTTGTCTTCCGCCATGGATCAGAACGAGAGAGCTGCGGAATGCTATTCTTCGGATTCTTATTCGTAGAAAGAGCCTGGTACGGCCACATCGGCTACACCAAAGCGCGGGTACAAAGCGTCGACGGCAGCTGATCCTGAACGCTTACATTTGGGTACGACACACGGAGCCCGACCTCATCGCGAGTGAGATATGCCAGGCCGTCGGCGGACTGCTTGCTGTCAGCGTATTGAGCGTCCTCGAGATGAGAAAGGGGGCAAAGGCAAATGATGCGAAAGTTGCGACACCTGCCCGGAAGCGCCCAGCAACTGCAGGCGAGACGCGGCGTACCATCAAGTACGGCGACTTCGTGCTATGTGCGTTGAGATCGTGCGCACATCGTTTTTTTTTTTTTTTTCTTACAAGTTGCCTACGGACGAAAAGATAACGGCGGTGTTGAGAGCAAGCTTTAAACTCCCTTTGCTGAAAAAGTGGACTGTGCGTCGCCCACTCCGTGACATTGATTTTAGGCGAGAAAAGAGGGGTCAAAACTATGACATGATCGAACGAGAGGACATCGTCGCGAGCCAATAGACGTACTTGCGGGTCATTGCACGTCACAGCCAAGAGGGTTGCAAGATTTTCTACCTGCACGGGACATGAATGACGGCAGTGCACGCTGTCTCGATCACGTGGGAGAACAGCAACGTAAACTCGTCCCACAATGCCTTCATGCGAAGTCTCACGACGCGCCTGAAGCAGCCGTCGGGGAAGGGCCAACGCTTCATCATCACGCACATCGGAAGCGAGGACGGCGTCATCGCTGGGGGCCTGGACGTCTCCCACGACAACAAAATCGGCGACGAAAACAAGAAAATAGATGGCACCCGGTTCGAAAATCGATTCTATGGTGTTCTTCAAATACTGCCGATGGGGAGTATCGTCGTATTGGAAGATGCTTTGTACCGTTCTTGGCGATCACAAGCAGTGCCGACGACGAATTACCACAAGGAGGTCATCCAGGAGTGGCTCACTTTGAAGGGAATTGCGTGGGACCCCAAGAAGCTCCTCGACATTGTGGCGTCGGTCAAGTCACAGCATGTAAGGTACCTTGTGGACAATTCTACAGAGGCGGCTGCTGCACAGTAGTCAGACTTCCACCATGTTATCTGAATTCAATCCGACTGAGCTCATTTGGCCACAAATTAAGAACGGTGTTGCAGCCCGGAACACAACATTGAAAAGGGGTGACGTAGACAGGCTCTTCAAAAGAGAAGCTGAAGTGGAAAAAACTTCGAACAAGGTGGTGCCACAAGTGCTCACATCGAGTGCATCGTCATCGAATTGAATGAAGACGACACTTCTTCCGGAAGTAAAATATCTGGTGTGGAGCTCATCGACTATCCATAATGCCAGTGCAAAGGAGTGTTAACGCCAAAACACAAAACGGTACTTTTAAGGAGGGAGCACTCATATGGTGAAAATCGGATAATTGTCTTTGTACATGCTCACCCCCGCCTCTCATTTTGTTGGCGTGGTTCTGTGCTTCGTTACTTTAAAGCATTGTTTAAGGCTTTTCGAGGTATTTAGAGTATGTTGTTTGTATTCCACTGCGCCACGAGTCACCCGTATAAGGTTTGACTCAGCCCAAAAAAGTTTTATTTCGCCCTGCACTAGCTAATTGCTATCTATACAGCAGAGAGACATTGGGTGTCATTCTAGTTTCCCTCTGTCTAACCATCTAGGCATTAAATCGGACTGAGGGCAAATGAAAATCTTTCATATTCGAATAAGGAGACGTACTGTCGGGGCCATGCCAAAGGAGTGTTCTTCGTATTTGTGGATATTCACTCTAAGTGGTACGAAGTTTTATAAAAACAAAAACTTCGTCTAGCCCGAAAAAAAAAAAAAAAAAACTTTGTTTTTGGGTTTTAACGGCTACTGGTAGGTGATTCCAACGTGCACAACCTTAACGGGGGCATCCTACGGCGAACGGCTCTAGGGGGCAACAGAAATGGCGTACCCGACTTCGACAAACGACCTCACCTACCCGACGCGCCACGAGCTACACGAGAGTCAGAGGGACACTACCCTGGACCAGACCTTAGCGGACTCAAGCCTGGTGATCGATTGGCGGTGCGAATCGGACCCTATGGGATCCGACGACTGCCCATCTGGCTGCCGCTCCCAGCAGGCAGCAGAGCCGGGCGAGCACGCTCCATTCGGGACTGGGACACCCTCCGGAAGGCAGTAGCAGTGTGGAAAGATGCGGTCGCCGTGGCCACGAAACTACAGAGGGTGGCTCAAGCGACAGTGCGAGAAAGCTGATACTTCACAACCTCGCGGCGTTACCCAAGCGTATACCCTGAGAGGCCAAATGCTGATACGCTAAGCCCGCACTGGAGCTTCACTTAGGGAGGACGTATTCGCCAGATGGCGTAACAACATGCGGCATAGAGGCCATTTACCCAATTAAGCGCCGACGGACGAGGAACAATCGGGGCACACCGGTAAATGTTCTGATGGCATCAGCCCAACGATCTATCAGCTCCTCTTGGATTGGAAGCCAAAAAGATCGAGCAGCTCGATCCACGCATCCGCAACCTTCAGGACTGGCCCTTACAAAAACGGGTCTCAACATTCTTTTTAATTTTTTTAGACTTCTTATTGACTTTCCGCGATCGTACTGAATTCCTTTATAAACGCACTTTGTTTTGACTATTGTCAAACAACTTTCAAAAGAAAAAATATTGATTTTTTTTGTAGACTTATTTATAAAAAAATTAAAAAGAACTTGTAAAGACGTTTTTCTGTAGGTTATTTTCTAAAAAAATTCAAAAGGAAAAACAATAGATTTTGTTTTGTAGACTTATTTATAAAAAAAATTAAAAAGAACTTGTAAAGACGTTTTTCTGTAGGTTATCTTCTAAAAAAATTCAAAAGGAAAAACAATAGATGTTTTGTAGACTTATTTATATAAAAAAAAAAGAAGTTGTAAGGACGTTTTTTGTAGGTTATTTTCTTAAAAATAAAAAATAAAACTTATTGACATTATTTCTTTATAATAGTTTATAAAAAGAGACATTTTTTTATTATTTTATTTGGTCTGCGGTCGTGTGCGGGGTCCGATATGACGGATGTTTTTTTATTTTTTACTTTTTATTGAAATGTGTTGACTTCGTGTTCACTTTGATTACTTTCTTTTGACTGACTTCCTGTTGACATGGTCAACAGAAAGTTTGTTGATTTTGTGTTGAAATTTTTTTATGATTTTCTTCTGCCTGAGTCAAAAGAAAAGCTATTGACTTTCTATTAACTCTACGTTGAATCTTTTTCTGTTGACTTCCTGTTGAAAGTGCTATCAAAAATACTGCAGACGTTCTATTTACTTCGTGTTTAAATTATTCAATTGACTTTCTGTAGCAAGTGTCAAAAGAAAAGCTACAGACTTTCTGTTGACTTTTTATTGAACAGAATACATCTTGACTAAATGTCAAAAGTCACTAAGTTTCTCAATAGTCTCTGACAAGTTGAGAACCGTAGGGATTAGCTTCCGTTCTCCTGCCTGCAGTGCGAGCCTTCTATCCTTGACAAATCCTCGACGTCTTGCGCCCTTCGAGCTCGACTGCACAGTCAAAGCACGACGGAAGGCATGGGGCGCGTGCTGGGGGCCAGGCGTTCGAAAAATACGCCCTGCCGTTCTTACTTTGTAAATGACTATCGTGGCATTATTGACCCTATTGAACCAGTAAAGAATTGCAAAATAACTATTTTAAAGTGGAGCAACCGCCTTGACTCGCTTCGTCCCGAGTGGTGCTATGCAGAGAAGCGATAACATTTGTTCTATGAGCCGTTTTTGTGGATATTGTTTTAGCGTCTATACGAAATCATTATTAGTTGTACCAATGCTTTTTTGTAAGAGATACAGTCCATGAACTTCGAAACACTCTCTTCCCTTTGACAGACTTTCGAGAAAGAGACCGGAGACTTGGAAGCTCAGTAGAGCTGAGGTGGTCACCGGCCAAATGATTACTTCAATATGTAGGCTATATAAGGCTCTGGTGCTGTCAGCAGGACTGTGTTTCTGGTGTAGAATGCTTGATGGTGTTTGTGTTTATTTACATTGCTCATTTGTGGGATGTGTATGTATCAAAAAGACACTACTTCCTAAAGAAATTCAAAAATATATTTTAAAAAATTTGTGTTTTTTTAAACGTTAATCTGCGGTTCCGTCAAAAGGAATTCAACAAAATTTATGTAAGAAGGAATTCAAAAGAATTTATGTAAGCAGGAATTCTAAAAAATTTAAGTGGCCAATTTTAACTAGGAGTTAAATAAGTTGTCAAAACAAAGTCTAAAAAACATCAAAAAAGTTTAAAAAGAAATTCAATACGACTCCAGAAAAATTTCAACAAAAATTCAAAAGAATTTAACTACAGATTTTTGTAAGGGTGGTTAACCCGAAGACTGGTGCGCATATTGAAAAGTCGCTCTCCTCACTATGGGAGTTTGTGCCCTTGACTGACATCGACCGCCGTATATGAACACGTTCCTTCCCTTATTCCACTCCCCCCACTGAGGCCATAGCGTCATCCTTTAGAGAAGAAAGAAAATCAATCAATCAGTGGTTCATCTACTTTCCTGCAGAGCACATTAAGAACAGAGCACCGAATGATGTGGTCGAAAATATATTCAGACAAAAAATGTCTACAATGGGACAAAGCATAACAATTCTCTTAGTACCGCTGTCTCGAAGAATAAGCAGGACTTCGGAACTCGTACACGCGGCACACACATACTGTGCATGCAGCAGCACCGTGGACAACGCGATATCACTGCCAGTGCTCTGTTTCGATGCGTAGACAGGATTCTTACTACCATTCACGCACCTTCGACCGCTCCGGCTACAAGCACAGGCTTGGATAGAATACTGGAAGGGCGTACCTAACTTCTAACGTGCTTTCAGAGCGCAGCTCTTAGGCACCCGTTTCCGGGTTGAGCGGCGTTGGCGTCGCCGTCGGCGTAACTCCGCTAAATTTAGCGGGAAAATTAACGTCACGTGACCTCAACACCTATTCCGTCCCCCGCTAACTTTAGCAAGTAAAATGACGTAAGATAAATTGATGTCCCGTCACCTACGAACAAATTCAGTTTGTTGGTTAGATTTAGCAGAAAAATTGACGTCACGCGACTTCAACAGCAATTGAAAATGCCGCTAAGTTTAGCAGTAAAGTTGACGTCACTTGATCTCAACATTAATTCAGTTTCCCCGCTGAATTTAGCGGGGAATTCGCTCAAAGGCACACGTATAATGAGACAATGTACACGGACACAATATTAACAAAAACTTAATTTACTGTTTGTTCCTTGTTCATCGGGTGAGGCGTACAGCATCCCCATGCCGCGCGCAAGGACATGTGTAGCACAAACACGGCGCGGAAGTAATGACAGGTTTCGGGAACATATCCCGTCGCCCCGGTTCCCGGTCGGATGTCACTTGCCCTTACACAGCCAAGTTTTGTTCATGCAAGCCAACCCTGGCTGACAAAACTATTATTGGTAGATATAGAGACAAAATTAAGGGGGACATCTATGAAGCATTTATTATAATGGGTTTGGGGGAACGCTACGTGATTCAGCAATCTTTGACGTTAACCGAAATGGAAGTTTCACTTTAACGCGCGCATATATAAAATATGGTCGTGCTTTGCTGTTTAGAGGTCGTTTCGTGCTTATTCTGCCATGGAGACGTTCTTTTTTTTTTTTTCTTTCTTCTTTCTCTTCTTCACCTGTGTTCTGTGTTATGTGGTATGCATTCTTCGTGGCATAAATGTTTCCCTTTTGATTTTTTATAACCTTTTTTACTTTATTCTATGTTTTATATACAGAGTTAGAGACAGCGCCTGTCTTGTCAGTTTTATTCTACTCTGTATTTGCCTGTTGTGCGCTGTTCATCACCATGTTCATTGCAAGCCAACTTGCCAAACTAACTATCTTGTTGCATTCCAATCACGTCGTTCATTGGATTGAGCGGGGTCCGGCCTCCAAGCTGTGAGGAGGCGCAGTTTTTTCCTCGCAAATTGTATAAAGCGGTGGGTCTCGTGAGCTGGTGATGAGTGTTATGTTAACGAATGGGCGATACAGCACACTAAAAAAACACCTTGTAGTGAAGTTTAATTGTGGCAGATTGCCACCAATGATGGCTTTTGATCGTTTTGGTGAACGCTGTCCAAGGTAGAGGCAATAAAAAGCAGCAGCTGCGTAGTCACAAGAATTATGATGTCGCCGATGGCAAAAGGGGTTAAGTTGTTAAGCAGCGCTACAGGTGCAGCATATTGTGTGATTTCCTGGCGTTCTTCCCATGTTTGCCAAGAAGGATGAGTAAGTTTGGACTACGCAACTATAGTCCGTTGCAACCTAAGAACGAAGGGCGAGGGTAAAACGGGCGGGGGAGGAGAAGCAGACGGAACGCTGGAGAAGAGAGGGGGAAACCTCCTTCCCTCTTTAGCGTTCCGTCTGCTTCCTCCTCCCCGGCCCGTCTTACCCTCGCCCTTCGTTCTTAGCTTGCAACGGACTATAGATGGGCAAGAGGTGGCGGGTATCGTTGTATCTGGTTTACGCTAAAGTAACCGGAAGAACATTGTAAATACCTGTAACGGGATGAGAAATAGCAGCCGCGACTTACTCTTGGCTCATGGTTCAGATGGCAGAAGAGACTTGAGCTTGCGAATCAGCAGAACAGTTTTCTTAAAGGGAATCTGACAGGGTATTTATTCTCGCCGAGGTTTTTAGTTGTACGTGACATATGAGAGCTCAACTACCCAGAACAGAATTTGCGGCTAGAAATTCGGTTTCTTTCCGCCCGAAAACCGCCGATCAAGAACTGGCCGGTTCGAGTCTCGATCACTCTCTTTTTCGCGGTCACGGGCCGTTTTCTAAGGTATCGATGCGACCACCCAATTTAATCAAAGTCGTGGGTCACTGAAGGCACACACTCAATATTAAAAAAAAAAAAAAAATATGAAACCTATTTTTTTTGGCTTCTAAAAAGCTGTAAATACGTTGATTGAAAAAAAAAAAAAAGTTCCACAGACAACCGGAAGCATTCTGTGCGTTCGTCGTTTCGCGTATCGTGGGACTCGCGGGTACGGCGATGGCAGTGGACGACGGGCGTGGGACCTCTATTTCAGAACTGTCGTTCGCGTTACCGGCGAATTCTGTCTACCGTTAAAAGAGAAATTTGGGACTGATCAAAAGAATTGGTATTCATGCATCCCGTACGACACGCCCGGCCACCAAGCCGATTTGCACGAAGACGTCGCCGAGCCGTCGCTCCCTTCTCGTGGCTGAAGACATCGCTCGCGCAAACGTCAAGCACGACGTGTCTACTTCGAGTTGAATACGCACGCGTACGATTTCTTTACTAGGTGCGAATGTCCCCAAAGCGTGGTGCTTCCCGAATTCGACCCGGGAGTGCTTTTGCTAGAGAAAAATCGACAGCAAACTTTCAAACTTACAGTTTACCGGCCGAATTATTACTAAGGAAAGAGATCCACTAGTAAAGAGATACTCCAGTAGCTCAGTGGGAAAGACGTCCGGTTCACATGCGGTGGGACCGGGTTCGATCCCACGGGAAACTTTATTTTTTTTTTTTGAAACATTTTCCGATGTTTACATATCTTTTTTTTTTTTTTTTTTTTTTTTTTACAATGAACACTGAAGAAACAAACAAAAAATAACAAGCAAATGTTGTGGACGATACTTCGCTGAATTAAATGGTATGGGATTTCCTTTTTGACACCTGCGAACTCAATGTAATCACTTTCCATCCACAAAATGCAAGGAGCATATAAATCAGGTAGCGTCCGCTTTCCGAGGTGCCCGTATATGTTCTACAGGAATTGCAGCCAGCCACTGGTCCCGATCCCGTTGATCTTTCGGAAACTGTCGCACAATGCCACTTTTTTTCGAATGCAGGACATGTGAGCCAGCTCTTCACGCAAAATCTTGGGTGTATTCTTTTCGGAGCCGATCATGGAAATTCACAACGGGCACTCACTACTCATCTCCAACTCCTCAATGTACAAAACAACTCATCTTGGAGTACAGAACAACGAGCGGAACAAACATAACCGCTAAAGAATCGCACGGCGAGCAGTTCCCGCACGCCGCATCGCACGCCGCATGTCGTGTCGTCTGCTACGGAGAGGAGAAAAAAAAAAACGCACGGTCGGGTGTAGCCACGTGACTTCCGCCACTCACTCTCTTCTCTCCACTTCTCCGACCTCCGTCGGGTTTCGGTTTCGGTTTCGAGCAGTTGCGTCTTTTGGCTTTATTAAAAAAATACGCTACTTTGTTGCAAAATATTAATTAGGTAGTCCTCCGACACCATAATGAAGCACCTGGCAAAAAATGAAAAAAAAAATATTTTTCGGGGGGTGTCAGTGTCCCTTAAACTTTCGGGACCTCTATGGCATTGCGTCATTATGACCTTCATGATATTGTGCCAGTTTAATGGTTTGCATGTCGATCAGAACTTCCAGCATCTCCGATTGGTTGCGTAGTTAAACTATTTTTTTTTTAATAATTAAAAAGAGGTAAAAAGGAAATAAGAATAGAGTGCTTGTCATTCCTATAAGGGGACGGCTTTCACATACTATGGAACAGACAAAAAAGGAGAGAATGGGAGCAGGGGAAAAGAGCGGCAAGAGATACGTTCGAAGAGTACAGTGCGCCCCAAACTTAAAGCCGCCACTCGAACGCCCGACTTTCGCGGAGCCGCGCTATCCTAGCGGCAGCCGTTTCAACTAGTCGGTCACGTGAAAGCAATTCCCTATCTACGGACCGAGGGAAGGGAAGGTAGCAGGGCCGCCGCTAAGGTCGCCTGACTCTGCGAATCACAAACTCGTATCGTTAGACGGGATTTTTTTTTCTTTTGCGTTTTGTTTCCACCTTTAGGACTGATAACAAAGACAATTTTATAATGCTTCGTAAAGGAGAAAGCTTGAAGGCGCTGCTAAATTGCAAAAAAGCGCACCAAAAAAAAGCGATTTCGACGATCTGAGTCTGTGATTCGCATAGTGAGGGGCCCTTAGCGGTGGCCCTGCTACCTCCCCTTCCCCCGGTCCGGAAATTGGGAATGGCCTTCGCGTGACCGTCTAGTTGAAACGACTCCCGCCAGGATAGCGTCTGTCCGCTGAAGTCGCGCGTTCGAGTGGCAGCGTTATGTTTGGGGCGCACTGTACATATCAGTAGTATTAGGTTCAGACATTATTTCCTTTCATTTTTTTATCAACTAAAAACCTGCACATGCTCATGATTCTGAACCATGAAATCCGCGAAGAAGCCCTAAGTAGGCAGGCGTTTCGCGGCCACCTACGTCTGCCCTGGGGAAATCTCAGACAGCAGACCCTGCAGAAAAGGGGCCCTCCTTCTTGTACCCGCCGTCGCTCGGGTAGGCTCACAGCCGTCATACGCGACAGTGGTACGGGCTTTAAAGGCGAACCGGCGGAACAGTGACGCAAGACGACATAATCAACGTTCCAAATTGATATGCAAGGGTTCGTCACGACAAAAGCCGTCCACGAAACGTGGCAAAAACAGACGATAAAACGAACTAAGCCTCGTTTTGTTCGAGGCCTACGAAACAATCTGGCGATGAAACGTCCTTCTACGAGTCATAACGCTCAGATTCTGGTGTCATAACGCTTTACATGGGCACGGTTATCGTGTAATGACACGATAACTGGTGTCATAACGCTCAGATTCAACTCGACATTTAGGGCGCCGATGCAAAAAGGCGGTGGCAGTTTGTTTTACTTACCAACTAAGACGCCGATGTTGCAACCTGTTTGCAAACGTAAACACGGTGAAGCAAACATAAAACTTGGACGACGACGCTTTTTTCATTAGATGGACCGATGGTACCAACTTGCACGCGCGGCTTAACAGCCGAGTGATACAATTGATTAGAAGAGTTCACAGGAAAAATCACTCGCTGTTCTGCTGGCCCTACCAATCTGTACGTATCTCCCGTAAGCGCGAAGACAATGAGTCGCCGTTCCTCGCTACCCTAGTAAAAAAAGTCATTTTTATGAGAAATTTCTTGTGTCCAATAAACACATATGAATCATACAAGGTATATAAGAACATACAAGAACATATAAGAACCATATAAGTATTATATGAGAACTATATAAGAATTATATAAGATATATAAGAACCCCATAAGAAACTTATAAGAAAGTTCCCACTAGTTTCTCATATGGTGCTTGTGTGTTCTCATATATCTTATATAGTTCTTATATAGTTCTTATATGGTTCTTATACGGTTCTTATATGTTCTTATATATCTTGTATGATTCATATGTGTTTATTGGACACAAGAAATTTCTCATACAAATGAGAATTTTCAGTAGGGTATGACGCCATGTTGGTCTGTTGAACCAGTGTTGCCCCCTCAGTTGTTGCATTTGGTAGCGTTCCAAACCTTCAAACTGAAACAATTCACGTTTTGCGAAAAATGGTCTTAACTTAAAACATTCTTTCGGTAAGCGAATATTGTAACGGAACAGCATAAAACTCTCTTATTTTTGCTATTTTACATCATTTTAAAGCTGTGAATGAAAGGCAGCTACAATCGAGCCACATCCAATCCATATATAGCTAATCAGTCGAAGACGTTGGCGTGCGTACGTGTACAGTGCCCTAGAAGTTGGGTAGTGGGCTCACCACCCTATCTCCCCCGTGTATTGCGCTGAAGCGGCCGATGCCGAAAACGCCAAAGGTAAAGCCAGCGGCCGCTAGGGGCGCAGCAGTAGATTCCTCCTGAAAAGAAAGTGAAACGAGTTTTTTCCAAACACGCTCAGTGCTCAAATTTATATAGTTAAGTTACCATCATTGATCCAGAGGCAAATACGAAACAAACGATTGCTAAGAGCCGCCTAGCCGACATTGTCTTGCCTATGCGCGCTGGAAAGGTTCAGGAGGAAACGCTTACAGCGCCACTGCTGCATCGACATCAAGCGCGTCAGACCGAGCGGCCCCGTGTGCCACTACAACTCTCTCGTCCACTGTAGTACGTGTGCACACGCCGATATTTTGGGAGAGAAGGATACGATTGACGTGAATACAAGTACGCCGTTTAAATGGCCACCAGGTGAGTCTGCCTGGTGGCTGTTAGTGAGCACGATACACCATCATAAACCTTTTCTTTTTCGCTTAGTGCATATCCAGCCGGCAGCAGCTAGGTGGCCCCAGCAGACGGATAGCCCAAGGTTACACCCTGTCTCGTTGAAACTTGGCAAAGGGTGAACGATAAGCCCCACATTGCGTGCCGACGACTTCGACATGTGCTGCGTATAGACCTTTGCTAAAATCGCCTTCTGAGCGCTGCCATTGTTTGTTTGCTGGGCTGTGGAACACTTTGTGGACATGCGCTCTTGCTATTTCCTTACAAACGGCGCCAGCCGGACAAAAATAGTAAAGGAATTGGAGGCCGGAAAGATGCATAGGAGAGGAGGTTAAGAGAGCAGTAACCCGTTTTCCGAGCTTCCATATCTCGCTTAAGGCTGATACGCCACGTGGTATCAAAACCTGGAACTAGGCCGCGTTGTCCCGGTATCCTGGCCATATTGATATACTGCTAGGAGACGGCAACGTTTCAAGAAACTTTGCATTAATAAAATACGCTTTAAAAAAAGAAGTACAATGAACAATATACCATGCACGCGCAGAACCCTGGCAATGCCTTTTACTTTTTATGTCCATTTTACAGCCCGACAATTTGGAGGAGGCATTTCGTTTCCTTTGAAGGACTCAATTATTTTAAAAAATTAATTGGATCTCCTCCACGTGCAGTACGATAGATATCCGCTGCAGCTCCCGGAGCGGATATCCTTCACTGCACGCGGAGGACATCAATTTTCGTTTTAATGATTGAGTTCACTAAAGCCGTTTTCGAATTGCTAGGCTGGAAAATAAGCATAAAAAAGGGTATTGACCGGGTTCTGACGTAGGCTGAATTCGCCCGCGCCGGGTATAAATTTTAGTCTTTATTGTGCCATTTATATATAAACCATTGCGCTGCCATTACTTCTCGGATACCACTTAGCTGAGAGGTTGCAACGTTATTGCTTATTATAAGCAGTGAGAATCTAAATGTTAGAGTTTCGTATTATTAAGAAAAACGATTCTTAAACTATGATGTTGCTAATGTCTGCGATGACAGCCATTTTCGTCATATCTCTAACCGGAGCTATGGGAAAAAATACCTGCACGGACCCTAGGGGCCGTTTAGCATGGAAGGTATAAAAAGGTTTCTTTTTTTTAACTAAAGTTTGTTTTTCGATTGTGTAAAATAGGGGAATGCAGTGTACCAAGATGATGTGGCCTAACCGTACCTATTCTCTTTCTTAGGCTTTAGTGTCCACAGACAAAGGGCACATGTTGTACACCGGATTTAATGCATCGGTATATGTGTGCACATACATATCGACAATTAGTAAGGACAGCAGTACGATGTCAATAACTGGCTACTTCATATATCAAATCAACGATCTTCCTGTCGTGTAAGTACCTTGACTGTTTGTTATTATTCTTACTATGCCAACTCAAACTTCGTGAGATTATTCGATTGTAGCATTTCGATGGATGGCATTATTTGTAATATTTATCGCATCTTAAAAAAATACTACTGGACGTTTCTGAGTGAGGCCTTGTAGAGAGACAGGCAGGTTCGCTGTAATATTTATGAAGGGGGATTACTGCTCATGAAGGTGCAGCTGATTCAAAAGCGTTCAGATACTTGTTCTCGTAATGTTTATTTTCGTCGAAGTAGTTCTCCCTCGTCACAGGCCCTATGTTTTGTCATCTGACATCAATATTCCCAACTAAAGTTTCTTCTTACTGCAAAGCTTAAGACCGACTAATGTCTCCTGATGTTGATTCCTGTGTCTGTCGTGCTAGTTCCCGAGTCTGTTACTCTTTCGACGTCACTCGCTCTTTTAAGCTTCTTTTTGTCGACAATGTGTGGCGCTAACTGCATTTGGCTTCGCGATGTGGCGACATCATGTTGTTTAGTGTTCAGATTGTCTTTATTGCGCTATTTCATATGTTTGTTTTTGCCGTAGTAGCGTCTTGTCGGTCGTAATAACCTCTGTGGCCCTAATCTACACGGTGAAACCAAGCAGGACCATGGGACCGGCACTTCACCGCCTGCTGCGATTGGTCAGTGGTGTAGAGCTGATCAATCAAAACAGGAGGCTATGTCCTGGTCCCTTGGTCCCGCTTGGTACCACCGTGTAGACTAGGGCCCCTGGTATCATCGCACCTGTAACGCAGCAGTGTGAGGGATATTATGGGCTGCAATAAAATGCTTAGATGGGCCAGTTAGTACATCATGGGAAATAAGCGCCAGAAGAACAGGGACAAAGAGTAGAATAACAACGACACGGGGCGGACTCTCAACTGAATTTATTAGGAAAAAACACAAACTTATATACCAAAGAGAGCACACCATCAGACACAACACGAAACGTTAGTCCCCGCCCAGACCACGTTTCAAATATTCAAACTCATCCATAGACAGAGCCAGAGTTGTATCGCTAATGCATTTTTCACCCCTACTCCGAATCTCAAATGCCTCGTGAAGCTCGCGCGACACTTTGTTTTTGTACTTCGCCGATATTTTAGTGCTGTCAAATGACGGGGCGCAAACGCATCTGTTGCAATGAACAGCCAAATGCCCTGACGGTGTGGTTCTAGTTGAAGCGGCGTGCTCGCGGACCCGATCATTGATACATCTTCCAGTTTGCCCTACATAGCTTAAACCGCACTTCATTGGGATTTTGTAAACGACGGCGGTTTTGCAATCAGTTGTATTTATTCCTACGCTTGGTATTGCACGGGTCTGTTATCGGTTGGGAATCATTGACCTAATGAAGGTGAAGGACCGCGCGCTGGACTTGTGCCGCTCCTTGGAGCTACCCACGGTCCTGAAAAATGTGAAAGCCAGCAGGAAATTGATTTTGGACCTATTTTTCACCGCTAAGACTCATAAACCTGAGTGTCCTTTCAGGGTGATAGTGCCAGAGGGAGGCACGTGACAGTCGCAGATAAGCGACTATTTGCGCAATAATTGGTCTGGGTTAAAACTGGATGGCCCGTTTGCCGCAAGAAACTCGGAGTGCGTCTTTGAATTTCAGAGCGCAGCTCTTAGGGGCGCATTCCCGGCTTGAGCGGCGTCGCCGTCGCCGTCGGCGTAACCAAGGTCACCCCAAAGTCGCGTGACTCCCAAGGTCATCCCAAGGTCACGTGACCCCAAGGTCATCCCAAAGTCACGGGACCCCCAGATCACCACAAGGTCACGTGACCCCCAAGGTCACGTGACGCCTCCCCCAGGGTCACGGGACACCCCGAGGTCACGTGACCCCTCCCCCAGGGTCACGTGACCCCCAAGGTCACGTGACACCCGAAGTCAAGTGACTCCCCAAGTCACGTGACTCCTTAAGTCACGTGACCCTCCCCTAGAGGTCACGTGACACCCCTCCCGAGGTCACGTGACCCCCGAAGTCACGTGACCACTCTGAGGTTACGTGACCCCCCTCAGAGTCACGTGAACCCCTCCCCGAGGTCACGTGACCCCCTCCCCCGAGGTCACGTGACGCCCCTCCCCCCGAGGTCACGTGACCCCCCCTCAGTACCCTTATAATAGTAACAATAACTTTATTTTCCAAATGAATTGGAGGGGCAGAAGGGAAAAAGCCTCCAAAGGAGGCTTGACGAGCCCGAAGCCCCATACGGTGACAGGCGCAGCAGCACAAGAAGAAAAAGAAGAAAGAAAAAAAAAAAAGAAAAAAGAGGCGCACACACGCATATACATAAGAAAGACAAAAAACTTCATCAGAATTATTATAAACACCACAGAGTAGACACTGTTGTAGCCCTAAAAATAATATTATACAGTTCAAACAAACAAGTAGTAAATAGGTAACATAGTAGGCATCGATGAAGAATCACAAGCGCAAATAGAATGAACGCAAATCTTTAGTTGATATGGAGTCTAAACAAATTTCGTTGCTGGCGAGGTAGTTGAGCAATTTAGATATAGTGTAACGTAGAGTTTGTGTACCATAGTTTGTCTTACAGCCGGTAACCTTCCAATATTCCATGTGTCGGGTTAAATAAACGTGATCGTTCTGCACTAACTCGGATAAGTCTGACAAGAAACGCGTATTTTTTTTTGTTCTCGAGTTTTAAGCTGATGCATAATCTATAGTCATAGAGGTTAAATATTTTTAGCATTCTGAACTTTTGAAACAAAGCCTCACTATGGTAATCATAAGGCACATTACAAATAATTCTCAATATTTGTTTTTGCGATAAATATAGTTTCTGCAAGTTTCTGAACGTCGTGTTACTCCAAACGAGGCTACAGTAATTTAAATGGAACTGAAACAGGGCATTGTATATTAATAGTTTCACGTTAACGGGTAGGGAAGAACCGTGACGGTATATTAGTCCTATAACACGTGACAGTTTTGTGGCTAAGTGTTCAATGTGGTTATCCCATGACATTCGTTCTGAAAAAAATACTCCGAGAGTTTTAAAAGTGTTGACGATCTCTATGGGGACGGAGTTCAATACGATGTCTCGCATTATTATTACACTCTTGTTTTTTGGCCGAAAGATTATGGCTTTTGTTTTCTCGGTATTAATGTTCAGACCATTATCTCGTGACCAGGCGTACAATTTAGACAATGTTAAATTGGCGACATCGATAAGTTCATCGCTGCTTGTACCGGAAAAAAATATGCTGCTGTCGTCAGCATATATTACAAATTTTGCCGATGGATTTATATTGACAATATGATTTATATAGATGTTAAAAAGAAGTGGTCCAGTTATACTCCCCTGTGGGACGCCAGACTTAACTGGTTTGATATCAGATGAATATTTACCAATGGAAACATACTGTTTGCGATGGTGTAAATAGGACCTCAAAAGCGATAAAGGCAAACCGCGAATACCATATAAATCAAGTTTACGAAGTAATATATTGTGATTTATGTAGTCAAATGCTTTTGTAAAGTCGATAAATACACCCAGAACAAGCTTTCTTTTATCGAAGTTTTTCAGAATGAATTCTTTTTGCTCCAGCAGTGCAAACTCAGTTGATAGATTTTTTCTAAACCCAAACTGTGCGGAGGTGAGCAAATTGTGTTTATCGGTAAACTGTACTAAACGAGCCTGTATAATGTTTTCTAGTGATTTCGAAAATACAGGAAGAATAGAAATAGGTCGATAGTTACTGAGTATGTTCTTATCTCCCTTCTTATGCAAAACAGATACTTTCGCTCTCTGCATTCCGGCAGGAAAAACTGCAGTTGTTAGAGATAAATTAAAAATGTAGCACAGACATGGTGTTAATATGCCGACAACATACTTTATCGTTCGAATTTGTAAATCATCGCAGTCACAACAACTGCTATTTTTAACTGCATAAAAACAGAATACACCTGAGAATCTGTGACCGGTTCCAACAAAATTGAGTGGTTATTTCGAAAGTCTATGTATTTACAAGATTCATTGGCATTGCTGCTGTCACTAACCAAGTTTCCAAAGTAGTCGCTGAAAGTATTGGCTAGGGAGCATCCAGTCAAGGACACTCCTTCGTGAACGATCTTTTCAACATGCTGTTGTGTTGAACCGCTAACCGTTAGAGAGTTTAACGTCCGCCAGACTTGATCCACATGTGCAGACTGTTTCTGGAAAACGTTAGTGTAATAAAGAGCCTTAGCATTTCTTAGTAGCTTTGTTAGTTGGTTCCGGTATGATTTGAACCTTGAAAGCTGTAATGGATCTCTCGTTTTGATAAATTTCTGATATAGCAAGTTTTTTATGCGTATTTTATCAAGCATGAGCTTCCCTACTCATCCTCAAGAGCTGCGCTCCAATTCGGCGTTACAGGGATTTGTAAACGGCTTTCATTTTTTTGAGCAACGCTCACCATGGTATGCGCAGTGGATTTTCCGTAGATGTCCGGGATTTGTTTTATTTCATCCCTCATGAGCCCCTCTACCTTGCGGTAAGAGATTGCATCGACCTGAGCGGGGTTGCGGTTTTTCAGGGCTCTTGTGGTATTAATGTTGAGGGTTTCCTTGAGCTTTTGTGCTTTTAGTTTTTTCAAGAACGTTTATTTTAGTTAAAAAACACGTTCGTGACGTTTCAGGCAGTGTTTATTTAGAAAAGAAGAGAATTTGCATCAGTGCCAGTGTCGCGCCCGTTTTGTGCAATATCTTTTTAAGTAAGTGCGGAAAGGCAATAGCGGATAGCTCGGAGATGAGTGATGGCAAATACAAGGTATTTAGGTATGTAGATAATTTTCTCATCCTTGGACGTAATCCCGATCTCTCTAGCTGTGAAGTTTCAGAGACGCTAAAGGTATTCAATTCTTGCTGCCACGGATTGTCATTGACTGAAGAGACACCTAAAGACGGAATTATGTAATTTCTTTACCTCAAGCTCAGTTTTCTAGGTGAGCATATTTGCTGGGAGTATTCCCCTAGATCTAAGAAGGGGATCCTTCCCTTTGATTCCTGCCACTCCAAGCTCGTGAAGAGAGGCATCGCGAGCTCCTGTATGGAGGCGTCTCTCAGAAAGTCTTGCCTGCATAGCGCCCAGGATAGTTTGTTAGGCAAGTAGATCGTCTGCGACAAGGGGGTTTCCCAACGAGCTCATTGGCCGAAGTGGCTTGGAGCTTGATAAAGAAGTTCAAGGGGACGCAGAAACCACCGCGCGAAAAGAGCAACCTACGGCCTGTGGTGATACCATATATGCACGGTGTTTCACGTGATCTTAAGAACGTGGCTGGGCGCTATGATGTCCCGGTCGTATTTTCAGCGCCTAACAAAATGTCGCGATTATGCAGGAGAATCAAAGACTGCCAACCAATAACAGACCTGTGCAATACCAAGCATAGGAATAAATACACTGATTGCGCAACCGCCGTCGTTTACGAAATCCCAATGACGTGTGGTTTAAGCTATGTAGGGCAAACTGGAAGGTGTATCAATGATCGTGTCCGCGAGCACGCCGCTTCAACTAGAACCACACCGTCAAGGCATTTATTTGGCTCTACATTGCAACAGATGCGCTTGCGCCCCGTCATTTGACAGCACTAAAATATTGGCGAAGTACAAAAACAAAGTGTCACGCGAGCTTCACGAGGCGTTTGAGATTAGGAGTAGGGGTGAAAAATCCATTAGCGATACATCTCTGGCTCTTTCTACGGATGAGTTTAAATATTTGAAACGTGGACTGGGCGGGGACTAACGTGGCGTGTGGTGTCTGATGGTGTGCTCCCGTTGGTATATAAGTTTGTGTTTTTTCCTAATAAATTCAGTTGAGAGTGCGCCCTGTGTCGTTGTTATTCTACTCTTTCTCCATGTTCTTTTGGCGCATATTTCCCAGGATATTATGGAGCCGAACTCAATTGAAAGCTCAGTTGGTCGCCACTGACTGAAAGGACAGCTCCGATTCCTTCACTATAGGGAGTATTCGCTGGCGGCCATAGCTGTGTGCGCGAATGCTGAGCTCGTGCTGATGGCGAGCTTCCACAGTTCTTTTGTAACATGCATTCCGCACCCGAAAGAGGGCCGGTCTTAGCAGCTTATCGATGTGAGCTCGTTCTGAGCATGCGCTCTAAACAGCACCCACAAATATGGCGTCCAGTGAACACTCCCTATAGCGGCACATGGCGGCCCCAATCTGTCACGTCGCAGAAAGGCAACACAATGATGGACGCCGGCCGTCGTACGGTATCGTTTTCACCCGTAGAATTTCGTTTGCAGCAATCGCTATGGAACCCAGCGACCTATTTCTAGGCGCAACAGTATCATAGGTTATGATGATAATGCAATTGAATGCAAGGGTGCAAGTGGGCTGGACAAGAATGACGAAAATAATCCCCGGAGAGGGGGAGCAAGCAGGACAAAGTACAAACACAAATATCTAAACATAGCTAGGTGACTGGTGCGTGACAGAAAAAATCCGCCTGGCCTTGGTATCGCACCAATGAACTCCCCACTTGCAGTGGGGCGCTCTACCAACTGAGCTAATCAGGAGTTTGACGCCACTAGAGCAAACGGGTTTTAGCAGCTGCTGGTCTAACACCAACAAGGGTGAACGGCTTGAATTCTTAAGGTTATGATAATAATGCAATTCACCTTTGTGTTGTTAAAAGACACAAACATCTGTTCCCTATTGAAAATTCCATCAAGATACGTAATTTGGGACACTGACTGCCAGTCAGCAGCCTTGGTGGAACGTGATGGACCATCAGACGTCATCTGATGGTCCATCAGATGGCCTCTGACTGCCACTGCCAAGGGAATTTCATCGACGAGGGCAGCATTTATATAAGAGTAAAACTATACGCACTCATAAATTTCGCCAAATGCCTCGAGAAAACAAAATGTTCGAGAAAAAAAAAAGAAAAAAAAGCAGACCACCCTGGATCGAACTTGTGACCACTTGCGTACAAATCGGACACATTAACCCCTATGCTATGCCACCGCTTAGGAAACTCGATTTGACCATCCGCTTTATACGAGATGCTTCGGCTGCAAATGCAGTTAAGCCTTCAGCATGTTATGCAAAGCACTCGTACATCACTCGCCGTACTTCAGTTCTACTCACCTGCCATGTAGAGTACTTTCGTGCCGCAGAACGATTCTTTTGTTCGCGCGTCTCCGGACCAGTAGACTTGGTACACCTTGTCGTCTTCAGCTACACCGCTAAAGTCTCTTACATCGTCGGAACTCACAACAGGCTGGGTCTTGTCGAGTAGAAATTCTACTAAAACATAAGACATTGTAGAGCCCGGGCAGGATCGACAGGTTGGAGCAAGCGGGCAAACAAAACGAGTCGAGAGCGATCGTTCATGAAAGCTCGGCGAAGCCTCTATGGGCGAAGCGAAATCAGCGAAGTGGCGTGTTCAGCGGGCTTCTGATCAAGGTTGACGGTCGGCTGCGTGTCATATCTCTAACATCAGCGGTTTTATGGGCTCACGTCCCGAAATCGTTTTCTTGCGCATAGATTATTTTTCGTATTCATAGATTTGACGAAATAGTGGTATCCGAACGAACTTTACGTCCGTTGACCGTACGTCTGTCTGCACGTCAAAGCTTTTTGACGTGCAGTCAGAGCCAATCGATGTACAATCAGAATCGCCATAAAGACATCATGATGGCATTTCGCGGCGGCCGACTGCCACCAGGAAACCATCAGAAAGCCGACAAGTGGAGTCTGACTGGAGTTTGACTGTCGGTCAGAGTAACTTGTTGTCCAATCAGACATGCTTGACGTACAGTCAGGCACAGTCAGAGGTCCACTAGAACACACTGACTGCCAAACAGGGTTACATTGATGAATGTTTCCTTCGGGTTGTTAGAACATGTGTTCTTAAATTATATGTTGATGATATAGTGATTTCCTTTTTAAGCAAAGGTCTATCAAACAGCCTAGAAAAAGTGGTTAAATCAACAGCACCTGAGCTGCAGTTCACGGTGGAATAACCCAAGAATGGAGTAATTTACTTTTTAGACCTGTACTTTGAAGTACTACAAAGCGGCAGGGAGGCCTGACTGATACATGTTCCTGTTGTTTTTATCCGGGTTGTCTCTCTTACAACTCTCTTCATGTTATCTACTTCTTGGTGTACTATTTCTGTTCTGACCATTGTGCACTACAGTTATTGCATTCGTCCACGTTTTTAGCCAATTTCCAATATTCAGCATTATTTGTACCCAAAGAAGAAAAAAATTTTCGCATAATTAAAGCAATAAAGAATTATTTAAAATCTAGGTCATTGGAAATGTTAGAAACTGATAATTCCGATAGATTTGCTATTCTTCCTACGTCCTCCTTTTTGATGAAAACGGAGACAGCCATGAAGTCCTTGTTCCATGAATGGGGTAGGAACACAGGGAAAACCGGGAATAATAAAAGTACAGTCCTAAAGGAAGACGATTTCTGAGGTGTGGCAAAGAACTTGAAGAATCGCCGAGGTCGGCATTGAGTGTGAAGTGTTTGCTAAAATATCACAAACCGGAGGTGCCACTTCGAGTGGTTGTTAATGAAACTGGAACGTAACAGAAGGTTGTTTCCGTGTTTCTTCAAAAGTGTTCAGGACATGTCCATCTAGATCAATCTCTGTCACTGAGGAATTCAAACGAGTTGATCGAACTACTGAAGGAGCACCATGAAACGGAGTGTGACTTTTCTTAAAGGACATCAAGGATCTCTACTATTTACTGGAAAAGGGTCGTGTACTGAAGAGGGCGAAAGAAGTTCTGGAGCTGAATGTGGTTAAATTTGTATCACAATCAGATATATACATATATAGTTTTCTTTTTATTCTTGAGTATTACCTGCAGTCGACAGCTGCATACTATAAAGAAAAATGATAGACATTTACAATTCTCTGTAATTCGAGCGCAGCTCTTGAGGAGGAGGAGGATGGGATGTTATGGAGGGGAAAGTATGACCCTTCTCCTCTCCCCCTCCTCCTCTTCTGCTTTCGTCCCATTTGGCTGAAAATGTTCGTTCCATTTCCCGCTAAATTTAGGGGGAAAAGTTTTCGGCTAAATTTAGCGGGTAATTTTTTCTGATAAATCTAGCGGAGACGTTTTTCCGGTAAACTTAGCACAAACATTTTTTCGCTAGCGCGAACTTTTTTCAATAAATTTAAGGGGAACTTTTTCGCTAAATATAGCGGGGAAATTATTTCCGATAAGCCGTGTGACGTCACGACGGTGACGTCAGACGTGATATCACGTGTGACGTCATTATGGAAACGTCCCGTAATGCAACGCCCGGTTACGCCGACGGCGACGCCGACGCCACTGAAGCCGGAAACGGGCGCCTAAGAGCTGCACCCTAAAAAGTATATAAAAAAAGAAAGAGTGCATAGGGTCATCTGTAGCACCGGCGTTAGCTGAAATTTACCTAAACTTCTTGGATTGCGTTGTGTCTGATAGGTTGCAAAAGTCGTCATATACATGTGTTGTTCAAAGATATGTTGCTGACATAGCGATTTCCTCTTTTCGCAATGGTCTATCAAACAGCCTCGAAAAGTTGATTAGATCAGCAGAACCTGAGCTTCCGTTCACGGTGGAATAACCCAAGAATGGAGTCATTTAGTGTTTAGATTTGTTAATTCATACTGAAGAGTGGTTGCGCTGGGGTATGGCAAAAGAAGGTTCGAACCCAGTGCTATCAGATTTAAGTCGCCACTCAAAAACTGCGAAGCCGGGGGTTGTGGAATCATTAAGCAGGAATGCCTTAGACATGTGTTGTATTCATTTTATGACTAGATAATTGGAAATACAGTGAAAAAAGATTAAACAAAGCCGGTTATAAAAATCAGTTCATCAAAAGACAATTATGTCTACTAATCACAGAGAAAAGTGAAGAACAGAAATGAAAAAAAAAACAAGTTTGCTGTAATCCAGTATTACAATAAAATATCGTGTAACATGAAAGCAATGGTAGAACAGTTCGGAGTACACACCGTTTTCAGTTCTGATCTTAAGTTAAGTGGACTCACTCAATTTCAGAGAGGCTCGAATGAATGCCAAAGAGCCCACCGTGAGAAGTCGGTTTCCTACACAAATGGAATGGTCTATGGAATACCTTCGGCTAGTTGTTTTAAATACGTAGGGTAAACTTCATGGTGTATTAATGACAGGTTAACGGAACACAAAAGAAATATAATAATAACGCTGCAAATTCGGAATTAGCTAAAGACGTGGACGAATGCAATAAATTTAGCGCACAATGGTCAGGAATAGAAATAGTACAAGCGATAGATAACAGAACGGCTGAGAACAGCTCACTTGAGAAAAGCTCACCGGAGATAAGCTCACCGGAGAAAAGCTCACCGCAAAAATGTCAGATGCCAAGGAACGCTCACCGGATTTTCGACGGATGTTGCGAAAAGCTCACCTACGAATATAAACATCAAGTGTTAAATCAAGTGAGTAGCATTATGCTGCAAGGCCTTCAGGCTCTGTCATACTGAGGCAACACGACGGCAACACAACACGTTGTCCAAAAGTCGGGGCGTCTTGTTGCTCGCTCCCCGTGTTGTCCGACAAACCTGTCACATCGCGCCAACAGCAGCACAACATGGACGGCAACTAAAATGTTGCCTCGGTATGACAGCTTTTTGCAACAAAAACAACAGCAACTTGTATTGGACGACGTGTGTTGCCCACGTCGTAAGTGCAAGTCGGTTAATTCACTAAAATTCACTAATTAACCTTTTAATTAGTGAAAATAGACCTGTTTTCAATTATAAACTTGCTGAGCGTTATCGAAAACCACTAAATCAGTCATTTTCAGAAAGGTATTCAGCGCTTGAGAAGCGTAGTAGTGCACTAAAGTTACCACTCGTGGAACAGGTACAAGGCTAGCGGTTTTGGTAAGGCGCCCGCGCAATTTTTCCGTCTCTTATCTAGCCCCTGCCTTGTACCTGCTTCATGAGGGGTAACTTCAGCGCAATACTGCTCTTCTCACGCGCGCAAAGTCTTTCTGAAAATAAGTGATTTGGGGGTTTCGGACTACACTCGTCAAGTTTCTTATTGGGACCATATGCCTATCTTACTAACTAAGAAGTTAATTAGTGAATATTTATTCATTAGCCGACTTATCGCAAAGATTAGCCACCCACATAGTGTCCCCCTGTGGGTGTAACTCACTCGCACAAGCCGCATAAGTATAGCTTTCATGACTTTTTTAAAACCAAATCTGTAGTATATAAAAAACACCCGGTATAGTATGTTGCAGGTTAAGGAGGTAGGGCGAGAGAAAAGAACGTAGGAGAGGAGGAATCGAAATCAACGATGGCGAGTGAGGTGGTTTCCTCCAGCCCTCGCCAGCCTTGTGTTCGCTTCCTGCTCTCCCACCTTCCTTTTTCTCGCCCTGCCTTCTTGAGTTGCCACGGACTATAGTTGGGTACAAGATTTATCTTCGTCTAAACCAAAAAGTGGTTGCGCTTTGTAGGTGGCCTCACTTAGCTTGTTTCGTGGTGTGGATGAAGGGTGTGCGAGCGACCTTGAAAAACAGGATGTTCGGTTGTTCTGCGACGTTTGTGGTTCTGTATATAAAAAGGTCGGTTTTATAAAATTATTAGCTGTGTTACAGACGCTGTCTGTACCTGTTACTTTCTCTTCCACTGTAAAAAAATTTCCTCCTTCTGCCCCAGTCTTGTGTTAAAATCGTCATTGTAAATTTCAACCAGTTCGCCTGCGCTCTGACAGTAATGACGATACACATAAAATGTTTTTGATTTTGTTTTTTCTTTAAAATTATTTAGTACGCGACTCCGGACGCGTGACGTGCTCGGTAATGTGGACACGTTGAATTCTTCCAAGCTAACTTTGGCAAAAATTAAAAAAAAGAAAGAAACACAAAAATTCCTTGGCGGAGAAGCAGCTTATATCGATCTTTAGATGTTGAAGTGACCAGGACATACAGGAGAATAATATTTTGGATATCTGACATAACCGCATGCATGGCTTATAATAAAAAAATAGGTTTTGACTTTAAAGTGATGTGCACAAACACATAAGATTGCAAACCAAATACCTTTTGCCTATTAGAAAAAAAAACACTATATACGACCCCCCCCCCCCCCCCCATTTTAAAGGGCCATCCATCTGGAGGTATTGTTTTAGAATGGTGAAAGCTCTTTAAGCTTCTTACTTTTCTGAACGGGGTTTTCACCGTGGCTATGAGGTGAATAACAAACACATTTGTGTATAGCAATAAAAAGTTTTAGTATCGACAACAGTTCAATCAATGGTTTTCAGCTACACCGATATTGCCGTCACAAAAGTGGAAAACTGCGAGGGACTCTTAGGGACATATAACAAAACCAGTAAGTGAACTATTGTGTTATCAGTGCATTCTTTTCACACTTCTCTACTTCCGGTCGTGAATAAGATCTCAAATTACTAATGTTTGAAATTTCTCAATTAGACGTAGTTCTAAACAGAAAACAAACGTTTAGAAGCGTAAGTCTTCGTGATGTGGAAATATAGAAACAACAAATTTATATTGAAAAGTAAAATGAAAATAACGTTTGTAGACACAAGGTCGCTCTGTTCGCTAACGTGCAATAAAATGTTAGACGAAGTTCTTGCGTGGGACAAAAAGGCACATGCACGCGCATAGGCACACACATACACCACGCGTACACAAACTCACATAAGCACGTACTCCCAAACACATACACACGCAAACGCGCACGAACGCACACACGCATACAGACAGGCACACGCACGCGCGCAGGCACCCACACGCACATGCAGGCGCACATGCACGCGTACACAGGCACACACGCACAAACACACAAACAAAGGTGCTCTCTTTTGATCCTCCTTATTCCAAGACCTCATAACTCTGTTTGATTCTTTATGAATTCGCACGTCATACTATCGTCGCTCCAATCGTCTTGTCGAGCGTTTTCATGATTATTAAAGGCATCGCCAAACGCGAATGTTGACCCGAGCTGCTTGTGTGCACCCTCACCCATCACGCTGATTGGCCTGCCCACATTGCCCCGAAACAAGTTTTAGAGAGGCCAACAGGTGACAGTTTAAGAGAAAAAACAACACTGTGTCTACTGGTTGAATTCGTCCGGACACTGCCACTCCGCAATATTCCATTTCTGATATTTCTAGCTAAGCCAGACTCTTTGGAAACATTACGAAAAGACAGAGTGCCGTTCCCACCAGTCACACCAGGTCCTTAGCACAGCGAAAAGCGTTTTTGGTCTTGTCCAGGCGGTGCCTGATATGGATCACTCCAACCGCCGTACAAACCACCCTTTATGGTCACAGAACGGGACGCCAACCTCTCGTCTTCTACGTCGACAATTGACGAAACACAGATTCATTAACACGTCTCAAGGCATCACAGCTGGAGCCCAAAAATTTTGACCTCGCCGTGGCGACACAATACTTATTTCTTACTGTCGTCATCATGCCATCGGTTCAGTGCCATTTTTTGAACCTGACCATCTCTACGTCTCCTGAGCAGCTGAAAAACCAGCTGACTTCTCAAAGCAGAGATCATCAGAGGAGTCACGGCAGGCGAGCAACAAGACACAGGGAGCCGCGAGCTTTTTGAGCTGGGCGATTAAAGGAACACTAACGGGGACACTAGTTCAGCGTACCAGCTGTTGACCATGATAAGCAGTAGTGTTAAAAAAAATCTGGATTTGTTCTTGACACAAAATGTAAAAAAATCAGGTGTATTTTACTTAGATCACATTTATCTTATTTGAATCAAAATTATTTGATTTAAGTCACGGTATTTTTTTAAAAATTACTGTAGCTATAAAATAGTGAGTCTTTATTACTAGATGTATTTTGAAACCTAGCCGATTGATTGGTCGGTACCTCTGATCACTAAAAACAACAAAAAAGAAATAGTGTAAATACAAAGCACACTATAAGTAAGAACTTTTTTATAATTATGAGGGCCGTCATACAAGAACAGAATCTGTATTTACGTTTTTTTTTTATTTTTGCGTTAAGATTCGCTTGCAATAGTACGTCACGTAGCTGACCAACAAAGGGAAAGGTAGAAAGAAACAAAAGTTTAGCGTTCTGATTTTCTCGGAAAGCACCACCGTCTGCTCGTGTTTATTGAATATAAATACTTCTCGTTTGATTATTTTTTACACGTATACAGGTAAAACAAATGGAAATATAAAGTTTAAAAGGGTAAACAAAAGTAAAAGAAAAAAGTATTGTCAGGACCATTTTTTTTGCGTGGAAAGTTTGATTTCATTTGTCATAGTAAAACAGGTGTCAATTAAATCTCGAACTAAGTCATCTGTATTTTTATTTCCACCCTAGAGCCACTAATAAGTCATTTTGCACAGTAATGACAGTTGAACCATTTTGGTGCTTCCCCATTTTTGCTGCCAGTTATCTTAAGAACTGGTTTCCCCATCATCAAGAAGTGTTAAAGTAGTCCGCAAGAAAGAGCGATACGATACCGCCTGAGGTTTCTGACACCGCATCTAATGCTCGGGAAGTCGAATTTTCAAATCGTGATGATCACATATTGCGCCCGTACAAGAAGGCAAAATGGCGGCGCACACAACGAAATCGGGGAACGGAATTCTAGTACCCTAAGCGTAGACAGATTAATGGCTCTGGAACTCTCCAGAGTGTTTTACCGTTGTAAATATCGCACACTCTCTTTACAAGTGAAGGTACGTCCTGTTCTTTCAAATACCGATTGCATCTACGAAGTTAACTTTGTTTTTGTAGACAAAATACATGCGCGCAGAAAACAAAATATATCTTGGAGTTTCCGTCGACGCTCGAAAATCTTGTGGAGAGCCTCGAATTTTATCGTGCCGCGTTGGCGTAACAGAGTGCTTGATGAACGCAGGTGGAGAGAAAGAAGCAGAGAGTACGATTTTGTACACGAATTTCGACACATGCACTATCTTCTTCAACCACTATCAACAAGGTAAGAAAACTAAATCTTAGATTACGATTCCAGGTGACTCTAATAAGCTTTTCGTTCTCCTCGACGCTGAGGAGATAAGACAAATCCGCGTCATAGACATGTGACATGGGATTTCGCATCACAACGGCATTTAAAAGACAAAGCAAATATTCATTAAGCTGTGCTGACAATATTTTGATTTTTTTACAATAAGCAGATACTCTATGTTTTCTGCATTATAATTGCTACCCTTTTATTTTATACTTTCCCATATCGTGGTTGTTTTAGTTCTAACACTTTTAATAGACTAGAAGGCACTTGTCCGTATAAATAATGAAATGTGAAATGTTACCCATGCCATATTATTACTGCATTATTTTCCCCAGACACAGTAATGTGAGAGCGCACAAACAATGCAGACCATGCATACTGGCACTCCATTGACCCTCTAGATAAAATTTATTAGAAATTTTTCTTCTCATCTAATATAACTTCTTAAGAGACGTGTCAACAAAAAATTTCGCATAATAATCAACAATAGCCGACATGCCAGTAAATAGACTATGTTTCTCTAGATTCGCGGGAAATTTAGTTTGAGCTGGGACAAAAGTGACAGTAAAAAACGGACTACCTTCTAAGAATATGATTGGGACTGATTTGTTAGCAGAAAAAAAATATAATAACGTTACATTTCTCGCATTGTCACATTCAGCTTATAATCGAAGGACACATAAAAGTCGCTATTTTGTTATTGATACCCTAGAAAGTGTGGGGCGGGGACAGTCCTGAGGATCTTATTATCTCCCTGCAGACAACAACACTGCAGCTTTAAAAGATAACGCCGAAAAGCGGATCAATAACAAGTAGACGGAAACTCAATATATAAGTGTATTCGTTTCTAGAATACCCAATGTTAGCGTAGAGGTGGTTACGATCAGTGCATTTATTAAAGATGTCAATGCGAAAACAGATTGTTGCAAGATTTTGTCTGCATTTGATACGCTGTGTTTATTTTTCAGCCTGCCAGTTGTGGGCTTACGAAAACGCCACGAATTCTGATATCCAAAGATGCCTTCGCCGTTACAAAAAGCTCTGCGAAGGAACAATTTACGAGGTCTACAACTCCACCTGTCTGACATAAGATGACCGGTTCAAAATACAATGCTTGCTATGAATTTCAGCTTATTCTAAAGTTCTTTTATTTTCCTTCTAAATATTGAAGCATTTGTTTTTACTACACTAGCGCTTTCGTGTTTCGCTCATTTAAGACCCAATAAAGTTTCGTAACCACTAAAATACGCGTTTCATCTCCGTTTTATATTAGCTCAGCCTCAGCATATCTGATTTTAACAACGTTGTGGATATGTTTATTGGTATGGTTTATATTTATTTGAAAGTTCGCCGTATGAGACGGCTATTAAGTTTCCACCTAAGAAAATACTCTGCGCGGTGACACTGTGTGTGGCGAAACGCCATGGTCGGTGAAAAAGCGCAGAGTATTTCTTTTTTTTTTTTTTGGGGGGGGGGGGGGAGGGGGGTGGGTTGCATAAACATAATATCAATCTTGCCGCGCGCCCACCTACCTCCGTAAATTGCAACCATTAACCATGTCAAGTGCCTTGCAGGGAAAGTAGACGCTGTAGATTTTCTTAGAGTTTATTAATTTTTTACTAGTATGTATCACTGAACAACCTCCTGAAATGTTAGCCAGGATCCTGCTGCAAGGACGAATGCAGGTATGACTGCTGCTCACTTTCACTGCACAACGAAAGGAGAAAACGACCACCTCCAGCCGGCCCTAAACACTTTTATTGTGGTAAAACACAAAATAAATACCTACATACATGCGTGTGAGTAAAAGGAACCGATTGTTGTTTGAAGGAACCGGACGAATCGGGTCCTTAACGTATCACGCTAGGATTAACTACAGGGGCACTTGAAGGTGGTGGAAGCTTTCGAAAATATGGTAGAAAGATTGGCCTTTATGAGTACACCACATAAAACACAAAAAACTATATTTTTCCTATTCTTTTTATTTACAGTCAAAATGTGTCACTGTGTTGCATATTTGGACCAACTGAAGTGAAGAATAGGCAAGCTGAGTGTATTTTCGTTCCGCTTCACACAATTTTCAGTCGTTTTAACGTCAAAATATCCAAGATCGATTTTCTGATGATTTTGCGAAAAAAGGGTTGGTGATTGTTTTTCTATAGCAAATATATATATATATATATATGTTTTATTTTATTACAGAAAAGTTATGTATTCATACTCTCAATTAATGTATGCATCACTTTCTAGCAGCTCTGTAGTAAATCCCAGCGCGATATTTTAACAAACCAATTTATGCGGTCTTTTCAAAGCGCTATCGATCCATGTTTGGTATATATATATACACACTGTAAACGACTTAATTTTCGCGGGCTAAAACTTTCGTAAATCGGGCCAAAGCTGAAAATTTGAAATTATTCGCGGGTTCCAATTTTCGCTAATCCAGTGTAGCTTCCGTTGCGTTCACATATTGCCCGAATGTTCGCGGGGCCTATTTTTCGCGAATTGCAGGCTATTCGCGAAATTCGCGAAAATTAGGTCCCCGCGAAATTTTTGGCCCGTTTACAGCATCTATATATGTATATAGATATATAGAAGGGTGATTTCATGTCAAAACATGCAGACAATAAAAATCGAATTTTTAATTTCGCTGACAAAAATTTATGGTATGGCGTCGTCTCTAAAACACAGTTGCCTCAAACCGGAAGTTCGTCGGTTTTTTTTCCTCGGCTTTTAAAGCTTAAAAGAGGCCGCGGGGGATAGCAGTGTTTTTTACATCCGTCATGGGTCGTATGTTTCACGCAATCTTCCGCCGTGGATCTTCAGTCTACATTATATAAACTTTTATTTGACCAAACTTTGAGCACAGTTAAAGGCTATAATGTTATAAAATAATTAGGCGTCTTGCTGATTTTCCTTAAAAATGTCGAAAACGCCCCTTTGGTTAATTGTCAATAGACTTTGACAATTAGATACATGTGACTCACTTGGGTCACTTTGACATGTGTTATGTGGATAGAGAGCCCAAACCATACTCTTTATATATATTATAAAACCACTTATCTGTGTAAAATTCCCTTTGCACTAGGTTGACGTTATTATTATGCAAAAATAAAAAAGTATCAAATTTGAAATCGATTTAAAAAAATGTTTTGTATTTTGTTTTTATTTTTTGCTAGAATTTATATGATAGTCGTCTATCATTTTTTCTACGTTCTATATTTAAGCCTCAATATCGTGAAAACGTGTTCGTTTTGCAAGGCTAAGTCAGACTTGTGTGTTTCTTTGAAATTACAAAAACGTTTTATTGTATTCTCGTTTGCGTGTTGAAGTCAAACCTTAACGCAATTTTTGGTATTGAATAATTATCTTTATTTTGATGAGAGCGGGAAACTATAAGTAACATATCTGGAAACTGAATGAAGAATAGATTCGAGCAGCGAAGTTTTATGAGCGAGAAGGCAACCAAGGCGAATCTACTTTCTAATGTGAGCTATAAGTGAAAAGAAACTCGCGGTCCTGAAGTATACTTCAGGAATATAAGCGCTAAATCCTTGAACACTTTGAACGCCATATGATTTCTGTAAACTGCAGTGCGGTACTGTACAGCGTGTCGACAGATGGGGCGTTTGACTGTTTTCTTGAACAGTTTAGAATCGTGTACGACCGCTGTTTTCCTTACAAATTGCAATATGTTTCCCGAAATCCTCGTAGACCCTGGGTTACGACAGATATATTAAGAACGATAAAAAATGCTCTTTACCACCAATTTGTGCGCACTAAAGACGCAAGTATATTCTTTAAATTCAAAAAAGGAACGAAATCAGCAAACAAATATTTTAAGGCAAGCTAAACGTGCTTATTTTGACAATCTATTTCTAGATACTAAGCGACCAGATGTTATGTGGAAAAAATTGAATGGGATAATTAAGCAAGGATCTTATGGGCATCGGATCACGGAAATGGAAATCAGAGTTGTTAACTGAACGCGATCCACTTTAGCGGAAACATTAAATGAGTATTTGGTTAACCTTCTTCAAAGTGTACACTATGCGGATGCTTCTAGATATGTGCAGAGTATTTCTCCTACTTTCTTTTTCTTTCCAACTGACGAAGATGATGTTTACTCAGCTTTCTAAAAATTTAAAGGATAGTAAAAGCACTGATATATATGACCCTCAAATTAAACCTGTAAAATATGTATTGCGGTGCATTTCTGCCTGTCTGACGTATATATTTAATGTGGCACAAGGGAATGCAGCCTTTCCAAAAACATGCAGGTGGCAAAGGTGACGGTACTGTACAAATGTGAGGAAAAAAACAACTTGGGAAATTTTAGGCCAGTGTCCGTTCTACCTGTATTTTTTAAAGGACTAAAAATATTATACATAACAGGTTGTATAGTTTTTGTGAGAAATATTCTATTCTTACCGATTGTCAATATGGATTTAGAAAAGGCAGATCTACAGAACTTGCATTATTAAAGCAAAAGGAGTTAGACTTAAGCAATATAGAAAATAAGCTTTTAACACTTGGAGTATTTATAGACTTTTCAAAGACTTTTGACCGCCTCAATCATAATATTTTGCTCCAAAAGCTTTATATGTATGGGTGCGTGGTAGATCCCTAAGTATATTTAAAAGTTATCTTCAGTATTGCTACCAGTGCGTTGAAAGAAATAAAAAGCGATCTTAAATGCAGCCATTAACAGCTGGAGTGCCACAAGGTAGTATTTTGTGACCACTCCTTTTTAACTTGTATGTCAATTACATAGTAAATCTTGATGGCAATGTACGTTGTATTATTTACGCGGATGATACCAGTGTGCTTTTTTCCAGATACGGGTACTGAGCAGATTATAAGTACCGCGAAACAATTTCTAGATAAATTAAATACTTGGACAGCGTCTGATTCCTTGCAAATTAATTGTAGTAAAACTAAAGCCGTTCTTTTTAGAGCAAGAAATAAAAATTGCTTTCATACCTCTGCTCTCTCCCACGGTACCTATAAGATAGTTATAGTCGAAAGTGTTAAGAGTTTTGGCTGTAATTTTTAATCAATACATGTTATAGGATGAAATAATGCATTATACCTGTCAAAAACTCGCAAAGGTAGTAGGTGTTATGTACAAACATCGTCATATACTCCCAATGTCCGCAATGCTTCTTATGTATAATTCTTTATTTTATGTGCATTCCAATTACTGTTTTTTCGGCTTGGGGGAATACAACGTCCACGTTGTATTGATATGATACGCACAACAAATGTTGGACGGATTCTATGCCATGCTGCATACGGTGCTCATACAATACCATTGTTTAAAAACTTAATATTGAACAGATTCCAAATTTCGATAATTATAAACTTTGTATTACTTAAAAAAAGTCTTTTCATCACAAAGAAAACATATTTCTGTCTATCTCACAGATTACAAGAAGAGACACGATTCATGACACACGCAGCGCGGATACGTGGTTAGTGCCAAACTCCAGAAGAAATTATGGAATTGAGATGTTGCGAAATACTCTTCCTCGTCTTTTAAATCGTTTGAAGGAATTAAACATAGAACGTTTGACTTTGGTAAACAAATATTTGCTTTATTTTTCGTTGAGCCTTCAGTGTTATTAAGTGCATGACGGGTGGTGATTTTCATTTTTCTTTGCCTTTGTGTTTTTCTCAAACGAATAATTACATAAACTATTTCGTTTTGTGTGTTAACTGTTTTATTTGCTGTTTCGGCTGCTGCTGAGGGGAGATGGAGACCTGTCAAGCAACTGTTATGTTGTTCTTTCTCGGTTTTTCATCTCCAAATGGAGAAAAATAAACCATTTTAATTGATTGATTGAACATGGCTCGAGCTCCATATAGGAAAAGGAGCTTTCGAGGTAGTTACTCAAACTCCCTCTCTTCCCTCGTCTTTTCCACAAGAAACATGTCAGCCGGCGCTGACCTTTCATCTAAGAAACAGACCAGTCTTAACAAACCGTTATAGTTAACACGGAAGCTGTCTTAGATGCAAATACACTCTTGAAAAAAGGGTATCGGTAGTCCCCTATGAAAGGAGGAATTGTCTTGTAACGTATGTCCCTTTCGAAAGGGAGAAACTTTCGTCCCTGAAGCAGGGGAGCAAAGTTCCTCCGTCGCCTGAATCTCATTATGGCGGCCCCAAATCGGGCAAATCAAGCTCCATAAAGCTTAACGAGGACGCTACGTCTCTCGTACGGGACGAGAGGAGCAGCAAATAAAAGCGTAACACGAGCTTTTCGCGAACTGTGTTTATTTCCGAAGCCAGGTTCCCCTGGCAGGTACAGAAACTTGCGTTTCAAAAAGCAGTTATGCAGTCTTCTCGTTGTCAGCACTGCGATGTTAAACGGAGAGAACCGACTCCCAGTTACTTCGCGCACTTTACGTCTTACCTTTGCTGCTCCTCGAGTCACAAATCCTTCGTCAACCGCACATCACGGAGGAATGCCAAACCCATCCGCGAAACCAAAAGCCGCTCTCAAAAGAACAAACTTGAAGCCGATGTTTCAAGTTTCAAACTTGAAACATCAGGTGGACATACATTCAGCGCATACACATACATGGCACATACAAACATCAATACAATCAATACGGCACACAAACTCGATCACTACACTGGAGCTCTGCGTATTCGTCTTTTATACTGGTCGTTTTGAACGTACGGAATTTCTCGGTGACTGCCTAAGCAATGAAAAATATTTCCAGCAAGTTGATTTTTTTTCAGCAATGTCATACCTCTGAGAGTTTTTTGAATGGCTCAGGGGATGAATTTCTTAATAAAACAAAATTCTCGATCGTGCCGTAATTATTTCAAAGCCAAAAAATCAAGCCGCTCCAATGCGGTTCCAAGCCATGAGTTTGTTTTCCCCGCTCGGCACGTCGTAGCCAGTATTTCTATTGTAGCGTTTGTTTTTCTATTTGTGCTGTGCGCGCACGGCTGGAATTGCCGTCTTGAGTTACTCTCTGTAGAGCGGATGTTCACTCAGCTGGAGGTGATGCCTCACGGGCAGAGAAATCGTTTTTCGATCAACTTCAATGCAGTCAAAACCGCAACTTGCGGATGGTGTTCAATGTTCGGAACTGCGCTGTGGCGAGCTCGACAACTTGTAGCGCTCATCTCAGCGCGCCATTTGGAGGGAAGTTTCTCCAGGAACTTTAGTATATTTAAACAGCAAAATAAAGGTTACCTTTTTTTACCTACTATTCGTTTTAATGTTAAAATTCCAAACTGTAAATATGAGTACTTTCCGTCATGGCTTCGTGCTGTTCAGTCTTTTCCCCAGAGCGCAATGGCTCTCAGGGAGGAGACAACCGACAGTCACGCTGGCCACTGTACGATAGGAGCTTACTGTTCAGACCAGCGTTCCAACATGACTATTCGCACGTCAATCGATTGCACCTAATCCCTCAAGTTGTCTTAAACTCTTTAATGCCATGTAAAGCGGGATGTCAATCTGCGGCACCCCGTTCCCTGCAATCGCGGCCCGACCAGCGGCATCAATGCCCGACAGTTTACGTCATCTCATCTTGTTGTTCACCACTAATACCCGCGAACACACGGTGATATCGGCAATGATTCCAGTCTTCTGTTCACAGCGCACATCACTGCCATCGTGATGTTGCTGTTATGCTGCTGACACCTTAGGCGTAGACTTCGGGGGCGCATCGGGGCTCGTGCCCCCCCCCCCCCCCCCCTGGTGAGATCCGGGGGGGGGAGGGGGTGGGGGGGAAAGTAAGCTTGAGAGTAAGACCATGATTCTTACCGAGACGCTGTTTACGTGCCATGTAACGAGCTTCTATTGTAGTGGCATGTAAACAAAGCAACGCCCACGTTGCCTTTATTGACAAAATATATGTGAAATGGAATCCCAGCCTGCTTTCGTTAGCTTCAATCTCCAGTTCTGGTAAAAAGGTAACGCGCAGCACCCCCCCCCCCCCCCCCCTTTCCCGGGAAAATAGAAAATCTACTCAGCTGGCTGACACGCAGAAACACAGAACCGCGTTGATTGTCGGTTGGCACTCGGCATCGGAAAATAGGACCGAACTCATCACGGAAGGCACCCACGCAGCCGGCACCAAAACCTGCCTGTCTTGGACGCAGTTCCTGCGATTTCCATAACGTCGAAAAAGTCGACACAGTTCCCCGTAGTTCCGCTACTGTAGTGACTGTAGTTCCGCATGTGCCCCGCAATCCGGAGTCGGCCGTCTTACCCAGTGTACGTAGCGCTACTGGCACTGCTCCGAAACTTCGCTGTTTCTAGCGGCTTCGTTTGCTGGTTTGATAAAATTAGTGGTAAAAACGTGAATGCAATCGAAATGTTTTGCACGTTTGGACTAAAAGAAGGAATTACAGGCGGCCTTCTCTGTTGCTGGATCTCAATCAACTCAACAACATTTATTAAAAAACGTGCGCGACGTGCTCGAAAAACGAAACCGAAAGAGGATGTGTCTGGAGGGCGAATGTTTTCTCCCGTCTGCCTGGAGAAGGAGAAAAACGTTTCGTTCCTCCTTTCTTCTCGTGTCCGCTTGGGGGCGCGCCAGTAGAAGGAAGGAAGACGCGCCGTTGCTACCTTTTTCCTCTATTTTCCCTTAGAGTGTAGTATTCGTGCTTTGCTGTTTCCAAGCGAGATAACCCTTCGGTGCTATCGGATACCCGCGGATAAAGCTGAGATAGAGCCGGGCCGTTTCAGGGATAAGGTCGGCTGGTTTCTCTGTCATCATCACTCGGCACGGGCTGTGTATTGTTGTTTCCCCATGATGTAAATAAACCCATGGAGCGAATCTGAGGCTCCTGACTGGACTTTCATGAATCACGACAAACGGGCCTGTTTTCGACAACTAAGCGGCAGCTCCTTTTCTGACTCCACACGTTCCCTTGATTTATACGCGGTTGGAGGGAAGACATTCGGAGCTTGAGGCAAATACGCGGCATCGTTTCACACGTGCACGGATGGCTGTATCCAAGATTTACTCACAATCCCTATCGGAACCCGCCCATCTTAGTCTGTGCGTCTCGGGATTGTTGTCCCGCGCAGTCGGATTTAGAGCGCACGCAGCGTTAGTTTTGCCGGCAGAGCTGCTGTTGACCGCCGATACTGTAAGGCCGTGGAGTCCTCGTCCTCCTGGGCAACACATCCTTTGCTTTCCATTCTGCAGTGATATGACTGAATGACTCCTTCTGAATGCCGTCACTGTACGCCGCGTCAACGCCAGATTCGTGCCATATCAGTCCTCGTAACACAGGGTTTGCTGCTCGCTTTACTGTCACGGGCAGTCCTATCTCACACAACGAGCGCGAAGGTCGTGGCCATCTGCTGGTTCCGAAAGGGCGGGACGTTCAGATAGGCCGAGCAGGGCCCCGAATCAATATGGAATCTGCCGATTTCTATACATTAAAATTGAGGACGCCTGCAGGTCTGTTAAGAAGTGTTGCTTTCTACTTTGGACTGCTCTAATGTAGCTTGCCGCGAATGATAAAGTTTTAATGAACAATAAATATAACAGGGTAGTACTTTATTTTGATATGAGAACGTCGAAAAAATTAAGTAATATTTTCAAGTTTCTAAAGACGCGCAATTGGTAAGTCTGTTTTGATACGAACAAACATGTTTTTCTACGATGTTTTGGCTTAGATATAGAACATACAAAATAAACACACACTCTCGACTCGTCTTTCCAGCGGACGGCTATCATATTTCAAGTGTAGCAAAAAATAAAAACGATTAAATCAGGATTTCTGATAAAATCGACCTGAAAGTCGATACTTTTTCTTTTTTGCATAACATTAGCGTCAAGGTGCCGCAACAGGAGTTTTACAAAGCTAAGTGATTATATAACCTATATAAATATTTTTTGGGATCTCCATCTACATAAAAATGTCGATTTGTCCTAAGTGTATAACAAGTATTTTATTGTCAAAGTTCATCAACAATTAACCAAAGGGGCGTTTCTGATATTTTAGGGAAAATAAGCAAAACGCCCAAAATTATTTCACGGTATTTGATCCTTTTAACTGCACTCACAGAGTGGTTAAAGAAAGTTTATATAATGTAGACTGAAAATCCACGGCGGTGGATTGAGGGAAACCTTCGACCCACGACGGATCTGAAAAATTACCGCATCTCCACGTGGTGAATGATGTTGATGGGATGAAGCTCGGGTTGTGCTAATGATACTGATTTCGGTCATAGGTAGTGCTTATGGTGCCGTTTTCATTCATGACAGTAAGAGAATGTGGTTTTCTTCTTTTTCTTTCTTTAAGAAGACAGATGGGATGGCAATTCAGAACCCCCAACTCTTTTTTTTTTCTTCTTTTTCTTGATACTGATTTTGGTCATAGGTAGTGCTGATGGTGCCGTTTTCATTCATGTCAAGAAGAATGTGTGGCTTTCTTCTTTTTCTTTTTGTAAGAAGACAGATGGGATGGCAACTCGAACTCCCTACTCTTTTTTTTTCTTCATTTGCTTGATACTGATTTTGGTCATAGGTAGTGCTGATGGTGCCGTTTTCATTAAAGTCAGTAGAAGAATGTGTGGTTTTCTTCTTTTTCTGTTTTTTTTTAAAGAAGACAGATGAGATGGCATCTCAGAGCCCCTTATTTTTTTCTTCTTTTTGTTTTTCTATTTTAGTTCATCTTTTTTTTCTTTTTTTTTTCTTGCTCTCGCTGCTGAACTCACAAGCAGGAGCTCGTGAGCTCACGAGCAGGGGCACGCCGGACGGAGAATGGACATACGGACATGGCTAGCCCCTAAGGAGCTTCGCCCCTAAAACACTGCTTTCCACGGCGGCCTCTTTTAAAGGGTAACTGCAAAGAAAAAAAAGTTTTTTTTTAAACAGCCTAATTGGGACAAGCATGTCACAAAACAAATGTTCCGCGAAAAAAATGATTTTTTTTATCAATATTTACGCCACAGGACGTAATTTAGTAGAGTCAGAACCTCTCCACATTTGAAACTCCCGCTCTTTCGACCCCCGCGGAAGAGGAGTACGCCCCGCCCCTCACTCTCCTTGCGTTGCGGAGTTGAACTGGTTGAACGACGCAGCGTCTCGACTTCCGGCAAGATCTGGCAACTACGCCAGGCCGCGGTATTGTTTTGGTTTGACGCGGTTTGCGAGCACATGTAGCGAAGACGTGACCTGAGAAGTGCCCCTGTGATGTTCCCGGAAGACGGAAAGTATCGTTCGTAATCGTCGTGCGCGCTTTGAAAGCGAAGGGAGTCACAGAATCCACGAGTGCGCAACCACAAGCCAAGGTTCACGACAGCGCTGCGTTGGTTTCGGCGATCTCGTTCTGTTTGGTGCAACACGGCGATCCGACAGAGCTGAAACGTTCGTGGTGTGTGTAATGCGGTGCTAACACGGAGCGCAAATTGGTTGTTGTGGGGTTGACGTTCAACCAGTTAAGTCCCGTCGTCGTCAGCTGATCCAGTCAAACTGGTCCGGGAGGACGCTGGGAGCGTTTTTAAAAGTAAATCTGCCTCGTTCTGTTTCAAAATGTGGAAGTTTCCCGACGCATACCGTGAGTAAAAAGCTGTGGGCGTTTTCAACAAAATTACGTCGTTTTATTTGAACAATGGACTCCGAATTGTTGTCCTAAATTTGCCGTTTTTATGCTTCGTGTTGGACTGCGTTTGCACAGCGACGTGTTGCATCGTGCGGTGGGAATAAATTTGGGCACGATTTCGTACCTGCCTACAGATGCATGAACTGAGACCATTTTTACGTAGTGGACATAGTGCTTTTTTATTTTTTGTCTAGTCGCGGACGTTAGGTGCACACGGGGCGAATCTCGACGGCCTCCAGAGCGATATGACGAGAACGTAACTAGACACGTTGGTCGCTACGCGAACGCCCGATTGCCTCCAGCCAAATAGCATTCCTTTCGGGGCGACATGGCTGCTGGAAGGCTCACTGTCGCGATCGCGCATCTGACATCTCCGAAAAGTAAGCATTTGCACGCGCAAACAAGCAAAAAAGAAAAAAAAGCACGCTAAGCAAGCAAAGAGGAAAACGAAAGAACCGCGCTATGAAAGCCAAAACCCCGCGTCGCTTCCTATCACTAACACCTGCGACAGCTGCTAAACACACACTACTTCACTTCAAGAAGTCTCACTCAAGCACCTGGGTCAGCACGAAACGACGAAACACTGATCACTTTGGCGAAACGATTTGTCGAGGTAGGCGAGACAGGCGGGAGCAGAGACTTCGGCGGCCATGAAAGAATGGCGAAGCTTTTGTTTGTATGAATCCAAACGGAAGTGCCCGTCTTGTAAACCTTTTGTAAAGAATAATAACTCTCATCACATGGGTTATTCTTTAAACGTAAAAATATGCCGCTCAAAAGGAAATTGCAACATATAACAAAGGTTTAACAACCAAGATCTAAGCTGTCAATCAAACTCTTAGCCAATGAGAACCTTTTGGGATTGACGTCACATAATCACAACTTCGTGGCGCGCGATTTAAAACGGACGAAATAGCCGCAAACTAAAATGAGTCTCACGCAATAAATATTGCTGTAAAAAATGTTTTTTCTCGCGGAAAAATTGTTTTTTGAAATGCTTGTCCCAATTAGGCTGTTTAAAAAAAAACTTTTTTTCTTTGCAGTTACCCTTTAAGCTTGATGAATCGATAAGAAAACATCCGACGAACTTCCGGTTTGTGGCAACTGTGTTTCAAAAGGACGACGCCATAGAAATATTTTTTTTCACCGAAATTAAAAATTCGATTTTTTTTTTGCCTGAACGATTTGATATGAAATCCCCCATATTGATATATATATAGTATACATATATTATATGCGACTTTACTCGGCGGCAGAGAGACAAATTTTAGAAATGGGGAGATCGCGCCCATCGAAATGCTTCAGAAGATGAAAGCAGCGCAAAAAACGACGGACTGGATGAAGGTTAGTCAAAGACAGAGCGCTGTCTGTTTTCGAAAAATTCTGCGGTCTGGCGGCATCAATGTGAGACAGAGAAGCGGGGATGAAATGCAAACCGTTACCGCGGAGAATAACCATGGACAAATAGCACGCGTACAAGAGCCTCTGCAAGAATAGCATAAGTCGACAATGTAGGTAGAGCGAATTACACCCGCTGCTGCAGCGGATATCCTTCGCTGCACGAGCACAACATCCGGTTTATCCTGTATTACCTTCAACGAACCAAAGGAAATGAAATCGTTCGAAACATTAAACTGCAAACCGAGTATATATACAAAATAAGGGCATGCATAATAAGAAGAAGATATTGATAGGACTCAAACCGAGCAAGGCGCTACTCATGCAGGCTATATATAGGCTCTCTTCACTCATCTGCCACTTCGGATGCCATATAAGGCTGCTGATAAAAGTGTAGCCTATAGTAGGAGCGAATATTTAAAATATTATTACAGTCTCATCGAGACAACTGTTGCCATATGGAGTTTTGGCCATGCGTTATAGGAATTACTATCTGTTGTTTTTCTTTCGCCCGGGCGATAAATCCGAATATCTGCAATGTCCCAAGGGTTCGTCTAGCCTGGAAGGTATGAAGATCTTGTTTTTTTCTTAAATCTGACGTTTCTATTCTTCAGCAAAGAGACTGACCATGTTTTAGCAATGTTTGTGGTGTCCCCGTCGCAATTTTTTTTCGTATAGGTTTTGCAGTCCGCAGATACAGGGCACATGAAGTATACCAACTATAACAAGTCTGCAATTGTGTGCATTTACCTAAGTAAAATCAGTGAAGACTGGCACACAATGTCTGCAATTTACAACTTTACATACCAAATCTACGATATTCCTTTCGTGTAAGTACCTCCGAAGTTTGTTAATTGTTTTGTTCTTGCCGCTGTTACACCACTTCAGTCTTTTCCTTATTATTCGATTTGGCCTCTTGTTCGATGATACTGATTATTTGCCATCTCGAATGGGAACCTAGAGTCTTTGTCAGAGTACAAGTGCGGCGGAACTTGAAAAGAATCTCCCGCATGACTAGAGCCCTGCCCAGTTAACAGTTTGATCATTCGCATCCGATACGCATTCAGAGACTTTGTGTCCGTATCCGATCCGAATTCGCAGTGTTTGTGTCCGCATTCGAACCACATCCGCGAAATTTGAAACCGCAACTGACCCGGAAGTCGCGCATTCATTTTACATCATGAAATCAAGCACAAACATAAATAAAGACAGAATCTGAATTGTATACTATAAGCCGTCTGCTTATTTTTGTTGACGAAACGCTTCATGTCAGAGGAGGTAGAAATTTATTTTCTAGTATTCTGTTTTATCTTACATATATATAAGCGATTCTCCTTCTCGAGACGCATTGTATTCCAGGAAAGATGATCTCAGTTACGGTATCGTCTTGGAGATCCAGGAGATGCGCTGAAAAGAAAATACACTTTAATTTTTCTCATCTTTGCTTTGTAAACCTCATTTGAGGCAGAAATCTATTTTCTAAATATAAAAATTAACAAAGGGCATTGCGTCATTTTATTTAGGCCAAGCTAAACATAATCAGAGAGGAAGGGCGGTCACTCACCGCAGCAAAGTACTCGTATATAAGGTTCTAGTACACCACTCGGGAAATATCACAATATCCAGTAATGGCAACACCTTCCGTCGGTTTCAGCTTAAAACGCGAACCCTCAAAAGTATGCTCGGAACCACATACATAGAAACAACTTGCCGACCGTTGAGGCCCAGCAGGGAGCACCTGCGTTCTTAGGTGTTTGGTGAGTGGCGTCACCACAGACCCCGAGCCATGCAGGTTCACCCACCCACGCCTGGCTGTGCGTGGCTTTCTTGCGTCCGGGAAGAAGGGCATCCTGGTGGTTGAGCCGAGCCCGGAATAGGTTTGAACCGTTCGTTGCCTCCCGGGAGAAGCAATACACCACTTCCGCCCTCGCCTCTCGTAAACGGGTGTCCTGGCTTGGCCCACCAGGATGATTCAGTCAGTCGCCTTTATGCTCCTCTCCTATCTTAAACTTCAATCTTCCTTCATATTTCACCTTCTTTGGCGGCAAGGGCTAACCTTGGGTGGCGACAGAGGTTTTTCTTTATCCTCACTTGGTTATAGGGTCCTGGTAGCACTGGTAGAGTAAAATACTCAGACAAGCCAGATCTGTATGGACCCTGTGGTGGGTGGTGCGCTAAAGATGCCGAAGTCCTTCCTATATTTTAAGGGTCCCAAACTGAACACAAAACCTGACCAAAGTAAAATTGCCTGAAAGTCATCTACAGTTCAGAAAACCTTAGTGCGTTTCCTGGTGACGCACTCCGAGCAGGATGAAAAACCACCAGCAAAGCTCCCTCCATTCTTGATTTCTAAGACCTTTGAAAAGGTCATAGGCAAACATTTCAAAGCCAAAAAAACTCACAACCGGCGACCAGCTAGTTGAAGTAGAAAACTGTGCACAGAGTGGCGCTCTGCTATATCTCAACAATATTTCGGAATACAAGATTTCTGCCACTGCACACCGCGCGCTGAACAGTTGCCAAGGTGTGATATTGGAGGACAACCTGTTAGAGTTCAACGTGGACGAGATCCTTGGGAGCCTTTCTGAACAGGAAGTGACGGCTGTCAGACGAATCTCTCTACCAAACATGGAGAGGAAAGGCCCACGAAACACCTCGTTCTTACTTTCGGTTCTACAGTTCTACCCCAGAGCATCAAGGCAGGCTACTTGCACTCCAAGGTACGGCCGTACATCCCGAACCCTCGACAATGTTTCAAGTGCCAACGATACGGTCAGGGCTGGGCCACTTGTCGTGGGAAAACAGCATGTGCTGAGTGCAGTCCCACAGATCATTCTACTAACAATTGTGAATCGACTACAGCAAGGTGTGTCAATTGCTGGTGTCGCCACCCTGCTTACTCCCGATCGTGTCCAAATTTCAAAAACGAAAAAAACGATCTTGGCTCTGAAAACAAGCGAGAAGCTGACATACCCTGAGGCACGGAAACAATTTTCTTTCCTCCATGGAGGCACGTATGCCGAGGTGGCTGTCAGGGGGTCAAAGCCGTCACCAAAGGTATCAGTGGGCACTACCTACAGTCTCCCAGACAATGAGTGCTCACCCAGCCCCCTAACTTTCGCGAGGCCCCTGTGGGTTCACGAATCCCAGTCGCTGCTCAAAAGCTCTCAAAGGGCAAAGCATCACCTCAATGACTGGCCCTGAAAATTCGGATGGTGCTGGATACCAACCACTCCTAGCACCGAGAGGGAACCCTTCCCTCACCTACACAGGGGAAGCGTGATGCCATGGAGGTAACTTTCTCCTCGACAGGACCTTCAACCGTCAAGGGAAGCGGGATGCTTCCTATTTGGGGCCTTGTTGCTCTGAGGAGGGCAGTACAGTTTGCACCGCTGCCTCTAATAAGCCAGGTCAGGCACCTCCAGTGCCTGCCGGCCGTTCAGGCAGATATTGGGCACAGCCCGCTCGTCTGTCTGACAACCAGATGAAGCCGGGTAAAGCTGGTGAGGTGGCTTCGTCCAACGACATATAGATATATATATATATATACCATATGACGAGAAAATGGACGAGACGAGTCAGTTGTCAGAAGACGGTCCGCTCCTGCTAGGAGCAGAGTCCCAACCTTCTGCCTCTGGGAGTACCACAGAGCAGCAGAAGGATACTGAGAGGAAGAAAAGAAATATTTCCCGAGGTTTGCCCGCGAAAGAAAACTAAAATGAATATGTGCTCATTCCTGCCACGCTTTTGCATTATCAGGAGGCTTGCCGAAAAGATACATTAACACCCTCATGCACAGTCATCCACCACCTTTCATACATTTTAAAAAAATTTATGGGTCCTCTCTCCTTTATGCAGTGGAGCTGCCGAGGTCTACGCAATATTGATGATATCAATTTCCTCCATAGTGAGCTACGACCACTTGTTCTTACATTCCACGCGACTGATCAGAGTTATATTAAATCAAATGTATTGCGATCTTATCACATTTTTTCGTAAAGGCAGCCCAACATTCCATTAATTGGGTGGAGTTGCAGTTGTTGTGCAGATTAGAGTGCCATGTGTAGAGGTGGTGCTTGACACGCCACTTGCAGCTGTGACGGTCAGGGTTCTCACCGACCCTCTAATTACTGTTGTTTCATTGTATCTCCCGCGGCATATCCCTGTGCACATGAATAACTTTCAGAAACTCATTGCCGAACTCCCGTAACTTTTGTTTTATTTTCAGGAATTTTAGTGCTATACACACCATGTGGGGCAGTGAACGAGTTGATCCTCGAGGAGGACTCATGGAACGATATTTACTTTCATTAAACCTTTGTATTTTAAACACTAAGTGCCCACTTTTTTTAGCGAAGCACATAAGTCATTCACCTGTATAGATTTATCTATATCAACACCACCCGTCTTTCCGTGTTTTTCTTGGAAGGTTTTAGAGAACCCATTCGAAAGCAATCACTTCCGTGTTGTCATAGACTGCCTTGTTGATCTCCCTATCCAATTTTAGAACGGATGTTTTTGGAACGGATGCCTAGGTCGTTAATCCAGTACTTCGGCTCGTGCACAAGGAGAGCAGTAGGAGATCAGACCTCTGTAGAGAAGGAACTCAGCCTGAGAATTGCATGCACAAAATACGTGGAAGTATTTTTCCTACTATTATTGAAGTAACTACTCCAAATATGTTCTTGTGAAACAAGTTTTACTAAAAAAGCTTATAACAACAGCTTATAAGAAACCCTTACTAAAAAGCCTATAACAACAGCTTATAAGAAAAACACTAGAATACACCCGTCTCCAGATGACGCGAAATTGGCTTAATTATTTGTAAGCATCGCCACCGTACGTTGGATTTGGGTAATGTATGGTACTATCGATGCCCAAACTTACTAAATGTAGAGTATAATTTCTCCCATTTGAGAGTATCAATTAATTAGTATTAAGACCGCAAGTTGGGCTATGTGGTTGTACATAATTCCAGTAAAACGCCTAAAATATGGAGAGAATAAAATGTATTTTAACAGGACAGGGGGCTATTATTGTCGTCTCTTGCAACTTCACTAAATACAGTGTTATAGGTGAGGACAGGAAGCAATATGTTTGCTTCTGTGAATATAAATATTTAAATAATGAAAAAAATTAAATTCTTATTTTTCAGTCACAGCGACATTTTTATCCTCAGAGTTGAAAACTGCGAAGGCACACTGGGTGCATTTTCCAAGAGACGTAAGTAATTTGATTGGTCATAAAACGTTCCCTTTCTTGTGCGTCTGGACTTAAATCTATGCCGACCACTCTTTTTGGCGCTTTGTTATCTGCCTCGGCAGGTCCTAACAGGTGAAGTAATCAAACGTTTATTGTTTGCTAACAAGAAAAAGATATAAGTAAAAAAATTAATAAAAAACAAAAGACCGTTCTTGGTGCCGTGGATTATATTTATAGCAAAAAACGAGGTAAATTTAAGGATAGCATTTTTTGGTTATGTGTCATTGTAATTCGACACGGATTTTCGTGAGAAGTAAAATTTGTGTCGAGACTGATAATTTTACTGAATTTGGTTTATTTAACTCAAAGGCAGCTGATTATTCACTACATGAGTACGGCAGCAAAAGGAAGGAATAGTCAAAATAGTAACACATCCAAAAGTTAAAAAAAGAAGCGATAAGCTTATGTACAAATTCACCAACGGCACACTACTAAAGCCCAAAGTTCAAAATAGATTTACAGAGATTTTATAGATTAAGCAATACAACAACGAGCACAGTGCTAAAATAGAAATTCAATAGCCAAGCTCCACGAAATTTTGCTTACATGATATAAAATCGAGCTGAGTCACTAAGTGTGGAAGGATACTGTTTCAATCTTTTATACACATGATAGCGTAGAGAACATGAACAAGTTCGTGCGTGATTTAATTGGTTCAACTTGGCATTTATGATCAAGCCTGGGAGATATGAACCGTGGAGGAATACAAAAACTTTTCCCGAAAAGGAATTTGCTGTCACAAAATTGATGGGAAAGCATAAACGAGAAGCCTTAGATAGGGTTTCTAATAAAGGTTAGTTCCCGGTTTCTCTACGGCTCTGAGACACTTGTTAGGGGAGCGCACTTACGGCAGATGAAACAAGCGGCCTTGATTTGTAAAGGTTCTAATTCTAAGCTGAAATAATTTTGGTGGGATTTCGTATCATACTGGCAGGTTCGAGTTTACGAAGAATAATTGACTTTTAAGCAAGAATATTGATTTTCTGGGTAGTGGAAAGGACGTTTCGTTTAAAAAAAAACCTAGCTTGCGGGATGCATTATTCACTATATACTATCGACATGCGCATTCCAGGACAAATTGTTGGTGAAATTAACTCCTAAGTACTCATATGACGCGACACATTCAATTATTTGGTTTAAAAGGAAGTACTGAAAAGGTGATGTTTGATTACGATGTTGAATTTAATACAATAGCACATTTAGTTCATGAAATACTTGTTATCTACAGTTTGTGGTGTTTCAATTACTATAATGTGTCGAACCAATTTGTAAAGGCAGTGTACCTTTTTTATAGAATTGTACGACGTGATAACTCACGCAAAATATATTCGGTGTTGCATCATACGTTTTCTGGGGATATATGTTCGCTGCCGCAACAAAATTCTAAAATACATTACCTGCAGTCAATCTCTAAATTATATTTTTATTCCGCTTAAAAAAGGTCGACATTGGAGTATATACACAAAAAAAATCGCATCACTATCTTGTAATTTTTAATTGTTGGGTCATATGTGTGTAGTCAATAGGCTTTAATAAACTATTAAATGAACAACCAGTTTAAAATGATCAAGCTCAGGGAATTTCAATTTATAGGAAAGGATTTTTAAGACACCGGATCTTGTTACTACTCTTTTGCCAATACGATTTCGGCATTCAATGAAAAAAATACTGAAGGACGAATCCCGTAACATGAAGCGGGGGCAGATTTGGCCGCATCCTGGGAATCTTTGGTTCTCGCAGTGATTATAACCCCCGAATTCATAGATGTGACTTGCTCTGAAGTCGAGCTTCAACTTGCTCAAGTCCGTCTTGCGACGAGCAAGCGCGCTTCATAAACGCGCCTTAACTTGAACCGATCTTGAACGGAGCTTGAAGCGAACTTGAAGTGCCCAAATTTCAAGACTGGGTTGGACCTATCTTGAACGCGGCTTCGTAGTCATCTCAACATGGCGGCTTGCTGGTGTGATGTCGCATATGGGATCGCCGCGTTCGATATTTGCGTCCTGCAATTGCGGTGTTGTCCTCGGTCACGGGTATTTTTCGCCGAGAGAAGCGGCCATTCCTCCGTGATCGAATGCACCCCACCGGGATGTGCGACAACGAACGGCAACGGCGCGGGAGCTGCTCGGCTGCGACTTGACCGCCTGATCCGAACGGCGACAACAGGCGGCTGCCGCTGATACCCAAGCTACAGTTGCTCGTCACGCTGCGACGTTTGCTGGCAGGATGCTTCTAGCTGTCAACATTTCACAACGGACGGCGCGCGGTGCAATCGGGAGAGTGACGCGTCTCACCGTAAGGCATCTGTCGCTCGGACTCGTCCACTTCCCCGGCGCTCCCGAAATTCTCCGCCTCCTTCGAGTAACCGGGTTCACGCACGCGTGTATCAAAAGCCCGGGTCCCGGTGGCGATTATGCAGACATTTATGAGAACTTAAGAGCAGTTGCCTGCATAAACTACCCAGGTAGGTTCTTCCGTTTACCGAAAATAAACAAGCCTCCAGAGCTTCTGGCGCAAAGAACCTGAGCAACCATGTGCGGTGTGCACGCACGTTTACTGATGCAAGCTCTTGACCTAACGTTCTCTGTATGCATACTAGCAGTTGTTAAAACAAAATCGCCGAAAAAAGACAGGGACACAGACAAAGGGAAACAGGACAAGGCGCCTTGTCCTGTTTCCCTTCATTTATTCGGCGCTTTTTGTTTGCAATGAACCAACTGGCCCAAATCTCCACTTTATTGTAGTAGCTATTCCCACTTTTGTGTTGTTTGTGCTGGATTACTTGTTTAAAAAATGACGTGTAGTATGAACTTGCCCCTTGCGTCAGTAAAATAAATATGGAAAATCAGGAATGCCTTCTAGTTTGGTACTGCCATGCATTTCAAGTTCTCTCTGAATGGTCAAATGGCTGCTTAGAACAAGATTGGTCATATATAGCTGCTGAAAACTCACTCTGATTCCCCCCCCCCCCCCCCCCCCCCATGTACAGATTCTACATTTTACAGATGCCACACACTTCACCAATTTTTTGTTCCAACAAGTTTTGACGTGTTTTATTACTGTATTTGTGCACTAGCTGTTCACCACAAAACATACTTCTCGAATTACATCTAACATGAAGTTTGTCGAAGAAGGGCTTTGCTGAAAGAAAGCATACCTTCTTTTCCTAAGACTTCTGCAACATTTCACGAATGGATGTGCCGAAAGCATTGTTTAGCACTGTGCTGAGGAGTGCTTACCAACTCTCCCCGATACAATATCTAATGAAACAATAGCCACCGGTTTAATTTTTTTTTTGCTCCAAAAGATTTATTACTATGCACAGGTTTGCACCAAGCTCGATTCGAGGGCACAACACTTTTGTGTCCACTCCACAATCAAAATATTATTGCCTCGTGAAAGAAAAAATACATCACAATTCTTCCAGTGCAATAAAGGCAAGACAAAATGAGTTGACCTTTTTTATGATCGTTCACTCACACTAAACTTCACACCCATGCACATATTATCTGCATGCAACCTCCATAATGAAGATGTTGGGATGATAATTTGCCAAATTCTTGAAAACATCATATATTGTCTCTCTGACTCGTAACATTTATTAACTCATTCAGGTACAACACCACCCAGATAAAGACTCTCAACACTGCTGAAAGAAAAATACGATCCCCATGCCTCGTTGGGTAGTTGAAATCATCACTCCGTGCGCAGCATCACGTAACCTAGGGAAAACGAGCCATCCTTGCTGCTCTGCCAGTCATACCAGCCAGGGGATAATGTTGAGAAGATCAGTGCAACTGCCATCTGCTGAAAGGGGTAGAAAAACAAGCAAAATGAAGCCAGAGTGGTACTGTATAGATAGGTATGGTGCCTGGAATGCATCTCCGACTGGTGTGTCTACTGTGTCCAAAGAAGTAATCCCTCAATTTCTGCCCGGTGCATCATACAAGTGTCATGATGTCGCCGGTCGCAATCCTGGCGGTGTCCCAGCAGCGGTGGTTGATGTGGCAGACGCCTGTTCTACTGCAGGTCGCTCTACAGTTCGACAGTCCACTGAAGCTTCAGCATCCAGTAGTTGGGACGCCGTGACGACAGCGACACTCGCGTTCGCCTCGTGGTACTCGCAGCTGCTCTTTAACGTTTCAATGGCCAACCGCCAGGATCGCAACATGCAACAGCGTGACACTTCGGCTTCCGTGACGTCATTTGTTGCCACTTTCGGACCACTTTTGATGTACGGGCAGCAAAGGACGCTAAACACACCAGTCGAAGACTTGCTCCAGGCACAATACTCGTCGGGTAGTTGAAATTATCACTCCGTGCACAGCATCACATAACCTAGGGAGAACGAGCCATCCTTGCTGCTCTGCCAGTCGTGCGAGCCAGGGGGCGATGTTGAGAAGATCAGTGCAACTGCCACCTGAAAGGGGTAGAAAAACAAGCAGACTAAAGCCAGAGTGCTACTGTATAGGACCCCCCTTCCTCGTGGCACCAATGAAATGGGGATAATACATATGTTGCACGGAGTGCACATTTTCAAACTTTTGAGCACATAGTGAGCCACAGTTCATTAATCACAATCAGTCATTTTTAAATTTCCTAACTGAAATGCTTTGTCTAACTGATGTTTATGACTAAATTGAAAATAAATATGATATGATTTATGCTTTGCTTGGGCATAATGACCTAAACCTGAAGCAGTGGAAATAAGATAAAGATGAAGCTGGAGTATGCAAAGCGACCATCCATTTCGTGTGTACACCTCCCTCCATCCTCGTCTTGTTTGCATTTTCGTGATCTTCTAAATCATTAAGGGATCATGCTTTTTTTTTATTATTTTACAAGTTATTTTCTCTTTGATTCTTGCATTTCTAAGTGGCATGTCTTGTGAATGCTGTGCCTTGCGTGTTTCTTTCCCCAATGAAAATACCCGTTCTCTTTTCTTGATTGTCTTTAGAACTAATGTGAACCCTGTGCTAAAACTATGGTGGAACGTATTGCTTCCTCTGTTTCTGTTTCATTACTCGCTGCACCCTCAGAAATGCATGAGCCTCAATACTGCTCTCCCACTTCCGAAATAAAAGAATTTGAATGGCTGCAACTTGTGCATTAGCCTCCTTGTTTGTCTTGTAATCATGAAACACTGCCGACATAAAACCTGCAAATATTGAATGGCTCAAGCTTTCGACAAACAAACATACAGACCAAAGCTGCTTATTTAGATACATATCCCAACATGCGGCACTGACGGGCAAACACAAAATAATTTTCTGGAGGTGGCGCTGTGTATCTAGAGGCCCTGAAAGACTCCAAGTTTTGTTTACAGAGAGCTGAGATGCTAAATTATAAAACAAAAATCATTCTCACCAACCTCGTATAGCCTACAGCAAATGCTGCACATACATTTGGCAGTTGAGGAAAATGGAAGGAGCGCAAGCTTGTGCTTATATCTAGGAAACAACTGTGCCGGTGAACAAATTATCTCCCAGTGGTCCACATTGAGTGCATTTCAGTCGTCAGTTTAAAATTGTGCACAAATACCGTAGAAAGGAACAGAGGAGAGAGAAGAGACAAGCACAGCCTGCAGAAACAGCTCAAGCCGAGGTCACACCGGCCTCGGCTCGAGCTGTTACTGCAGGCTGTTCTTTTTTCTTCCGGCCTCGGCTCGAGCTGTTACTAAAGGCTGTTCTTTTTTCTTCCTTCAATACATCGAATTGTGAGTTTGTGCTTGTCTCTTCTCTCTCCTCTGTTCCTTTCTATTTGTGCACAAATTTAACCATGTTCAATCATTACCAACTCACCCAACCAACCACCTTAATTCAGTCATCAGGTTTTCAAGTTTATGCAAATTTTCATAGTCACTAAACAGCCTTCCCAGGGTGCTTATATATTTCCAAGTTTAGACGTTGTGCGAGTCGTCAGCTTGTGAATGCAAACTAGTGCGTCACAAGCTTCATAGATGTGTGGTGCAGAAGAAAAACAATGTGACGAGGACACGAGAGGAGGGCCATGGTCGTAACAAAAACGGCTCGGGTCATAAATGACTTCCTATTAACAATTGCAATGGTGCGAGCATTTACTGCCGTAGATAAAGATGTTCGAGCAGCCAAATAAACACGGCACTGAAGAGTACAGTAACGAACTGATGGTTGTCGCTGAACTCGACAAACGATCAGGGTGCCACAGTTGTCTTGAAACAGTCTGGCATACGTTTTTATGAACAGGTAGAATGTCTAGCCATACTGAAACATGCCATACCGATCTCTGGAACAGTTCGTCGCATGCAGACTTGGGCAGCCACAACTTTTCAATCAGTGAAGCAACTGCAGCTCTGAGACATGGTTGCACAGGTGGAAGAGCGATGAGCGGCCTTCCACATTCAGACGACAGTAGGCCATAAAAGCAAATTTCTGCAGTCACGTCAGCGGGAAGAGATGCTTTCTGCTGTTAGTCCACTCGCTTGCAGCATTGCTAACACTGATGTGGTGCTCCCAGGCATCATGGTCATTCATTTATGAGAAGACAATGGGTACCGACCTGTAATGCTCAATAGACATTTAACAGGAAGTCGCCCAAGCCCTAAAGTGCCCTTTTACGACACCAAATACATGCAGCTGCATTCAACAGCTTGAGCGCTTTACTCGTGTCCTCGTTACTTCGTCTTCCTCCTGCTCAACAGAGGGTTCCCCTTCCTACCAGTGCACCGTTGGCTGCAGCAGCACACTTACTCACTGTAGATGGGGGGCACATCACTGTGGACAGGGGGCACAACATGACAATGCTCGTTTACTTGCCTGGAAATTATGTCCAGCCCAGACCGCATTTACTGGCTGACAAAGCAGTCCCCTTCCTAAAAAAAAGAAAAGTTTATGTAAGGCACTTATAAGAAATATACAAGATGTAACCACAAAGCTAATATTTCCTAAGGTGCTACTCCTGCTCCTGGACATTATCTTTAGGAAGGAGACTTCTGAAAATCATATAAAATGGTTTGACTTCAATCCATGACTGTCACAAATGAGAGAGTGGCAGCGTCGAGACTATTTACTGCCGAAACGATCAAATAGAAATTAGAAAAATTACAGTTTCAAAGAGAGCTATCTTGATTATAAAAGGTGAACAACCCTGCCTTTGCGCACCAAACATCAGTGACAGTTCCACCGCCTCATGAACAACATGTTCCGGGCCTGAGTTTTTGCCCGCGAAAGGCCGACGAGGTAAACATAGCTGCGAAAACTATGATGCCCGGTAGCTACTTCCTGGTTTCGATCACCGAAAGCACAGGCACCGCGCCCAACGCTTTATGTAGTGGCGCCCATTAAAACAAGCCTTTGTAGAAACATGTAAGCAACACAAAATAACGTTTAAAACAGCCGAAAGAGCGCTTAGGCCAGGCCGCATTGTTTCCAGTTTACATATCCGAGTACTACGCCGCATAGTTTGCATTAAGGAAATGTTGTAAAAACACTTACCTGCTTTGAGCACCGCTTCAATTCGTAGTCATTTTCCTTCCGCATCGGGAGTTACAAGCGCTTTTTCGTTACTAGAGTCCCGTAGGAAGATCCTATGAGGATTTTAAACTTTCTCGTTGAGGCGTGTGGACACGGCACCGGAGTCGGCCACTCACTCGAATACCTTTTCATTCTTGTTGAACCCAGATAAGCATTCGTTTCTCGTCTTCAGTGAATCCTAGTTCAAGCTTCTCCCGAGTTTTCACAATGAAGGAGACGTCGAAACTCACATGACGCCAAATATGTCCACAAGCGAGGGACGCCAACGAGCGAAACGAAAAGAAAAAGGCCAGGAGCCATCGCTCAAATTGAGCCAACGTTGCTAGACGGAAAAGCGCATTTGTCTAGAAAACGCGTACAAGGTTAGTTTCGAAACCTGCGAAACAGCATCTTTCACGATTTGCGTTTCGTAAAGACATGCTATGAAGAAAATTTTAAGAAGCAACTTCTTTTTGACGTGTGAAACTCTTTTTAAAAGAAAAATTGCAACCTAATCTCGCTCCCAGGCGGGGAGCAGCGCGAGCGCTCGCGACTTGAACGGGACTTGACGAAGGAAGTTCGCGGGAGCGTCTATGAAACGTAAAAGCCAGCTTGAGCGTTTTCAAGTCGAACTTGGTGTTGAGGCGGACTTGAGCAAGTCGAAGTTCGGCTTCAGTTGAAGTCACATCTATGAATTCGGGGGTAAGTGGTCCCAGCCAAATGCAAGCTTGTTCGCATACTCCGTGTGACTTTAAATACATGAGGGGTTGATGTTGTAGTTGACTGGAGCTGATTGAGGATTCAAGGGAGTATGAATGGAGAAAACACCGTGACGGCGCGTTTTGGGCTCTTTGAATTATTTTATCGCCATGAAGAAACATGAACGGTCGGAGTTAAGGTGTAGCGCTTGCAGCTTCTTGTTAATTTAGGCAAAATTTTTTTTATAAATATGAACGTCTCCCAGCAAAGACTTCCACAGTGGCTCCTCCCAACTTAGGCGTTTCTATCTTCAAGCAGGTTCTATTGCTGTTTTCGTTGATTATTTTTTCGTCGTACTTTCTAGTTTCATGCACCTGGGCTACTAATAATTGTTTAGTTGATTCTGTTCAGAAATTTATATTTTGAGACTCTATATAGAAAAAATATAAAGGTGGCCTAGTAGGATATGCATTTTATAAATAAAAAGCTCGAAAATCAAGTACACTTTGTACTTTACCTTCGCGCTTTCTAAATAAATATACCCTTGACTACACGTACCGCGTGCCAGCAAGCATCGTACCGCGTTCCACGCGGCGTGTGCTTCAAGAACACCTCTGATTGGATACATTTTGTTTTGGTGCTTTACTAAGATATAGGAAAAGCCAGAAAAAAAAAAGGCGGAGTGTTGTAGTTGTTAGGATACCGAACCCGACATTGGGATACCCGGAGTTCAAAACCCGGCTCCGCCGAAGATTTTGTCTTTTGGCCGCTTCGTAAACCATTTCATTCGTTCAAGTGCGACTCTTTCATCTGTGTATTTTCGACACATTGGTACAATTACACAATTAGAAAACAACAACAAGAGCGGTATGAACATTTAGAGTTCAAACATAAAAAAATAAAATCTCAAATCATTGACATAAAATGTTTGAAAGTAAATATCGTAAAGTAGGACACAAGGAAACTGAAAGATAAAAAAAAAACACGGAACGGCAAATGGTGAGTAAAATATATGTATACAATCAATTCAGCCACTTCTGAACGTTGACATCTCCTACCCTGGGGTTTTGTCAAGTTCTGCTTGTTAGTTTTTTTATCAGCTACCATCTTTCTTGTAGAAATGCAATAAATCTTTCATGTATTTATTTATTCATTAATTAATACAAGGCAAAAAGCTGGAGCATTTATCTATTTATTTTTATGTATTTCATTTCTGCTATGTCTATACTTAGCTTTTATAACACAAACAGACAAACACAAACAAAGTCGCAAATTTTGCCGCAGATGCTTTGAGAGGGCTGGTAAGTTTCTCAAGAGCACTAGCTTTTAAAGTGTAAACTTTGCACAACAAAGATGTTTGCATCAACGCAGATGGAGAGAAAGTAGCTGACCTCAAGCTCCTGTACACGAATTTCGACACCTGCGCCATCTATTTCCACGAAGAACAACAAGGTAAGAAAAACACTGAGGTGTTAGTCTTAGGCTGTTACTCCAATCGAGATTTCGCTCTTCATGCAACTAAGAAATCCAAGGTCAGAAATTCACATCATATCATGGACCTATGATGTAATTCGTGCACACACCGTGCCATGAGACATGAGTTCGAGGGTAGCAACGGCGAGACAAAATTGCGGTACTGTGTTCCTTAACAGAGAATAAAACAAGTCACTGCTGTTTAACTGCGTTAAATTTAGTGTTATATATTTATATTAGCTGACGACTCTAGGTTTTTGTTTTATATGGACAACACGTTTTATGTCATGGTAATATGCTACTAAACTTTAGTATGCATATCACAATCTAGGGCTTTTTCCTCGCATTTAATTTGTGCACAGCCGTGATAGCTCTATTTGTGAAGAAATAAAGCCATATCAAGTCTTCTTCAGACGCAAATATTGACTGACCCAGATAACAGAATAATACATGTTGGTACTGTGCCTATCTTCCCAACATAGGTATAACACAACCCCTGACACCTTGAAAATAATATCTCAACTTCCTATGTGTTTTTCAACACCAATCTTTAATTAAACAAATGAGCGCTGGGTGGTCGATAAATAAACATGTTTCTGCAGGCTGGCAGAATATTTTGTTCAAGCAGAGTAAAAGAAAATTAAATAAAACAACCTGCTCATACTATTTATTGCAGGAACTGCAGTCTTGACAGCTATAAATTAAAAATATTTAGACTTGAATAATATGCTACTCTTTACAAACCCTATGGAAATAGACCAGACAAACTGGGGCGTGACTTTTGTAAAAATAAAGAGCGATACGATACAGTAAGCTATATATCTATCATTTTAGAACGCGAGATGTAAAGAGAAGATGTAGCATGACTGAACGATTTTTATTAAAGTTGTTCAGTCATGAGCTCAGCCTATCTAGAAATTATATTATTAATTTAAATATAGTTTATGTAAAAGAAACAACACTGTAAATTTAGTAACATTACCAAGCAGAGCCTAAACATTGTTAAAGACAGTTTCGAGTTTTCTAGTTAAGTAAGTAGGCAAACTGATCGTGCGGAAGAAACCCTTGCCATGTTATACTACAAGTACTATAAAGTGTGTGTTTTACCGAATTTTCTGTGGACTCGAAAGCAATAAAGATTATGATCATGTTACAGAAATAACTATTATTTAAATAAAAAAAAGAAATGACAAATGCCTCGTAGAAGGGACGTAGACATGTCTTTTTTTTTTCAAACGCAGTGCTTAATATAATGAAACTATATATGTGAGATAAATTTTATTAAATATTTGAGAGCAGAGAAATATCTTTTCATATAAAGAATAAAACATATTTTAAATGACGCAGAATTTTGTAGTTCTAGCATTCTACTAATATTTAAAGTGTAGGTTCCTTCTATATAAACTAGATTTAACTTAACAATAAAGTTTAAATAGGTCTCGAGACACGCTTTAATTTCATTTATTTTATATGCCCTAAGTAATCGTACATCGAATGCTAGATCGACTAAAACATAACCAAACATGACCTGTTATTGTAAAAGGTGGAAGATTATAGAATTTTTATTTTTTTTAAATAAAAATACACCTATAGATAAATTTAACCATTGTATACAAAGTTTTAAAACAGTAATAGCGTTATCATCGTTGTAACAATATATATATATATATATATATATATATATAAGCGCTACAAGACTTTAAAACCTGTCAATCGTGAAAGCTGCGCATATCAAAAAATCTCAAAATTGACCGATCTCACCAGCCAGTTTGAATACACCACCGCTGCCACAGTGCACTGGAGGAACTTTAGTCTTTCTGCACGTGCGAAAACCCCGCTGAAGCTCTACGCGTGTGAAGCACGAGACGGCACGAGCTCTCGCATGCACGGCCATCTGCCTCCTATGAACTAAAGTTCTGGCGGCGTCACGCATGCGCCGAACGCTTAGTGAGATCGGTCAATGTAAAATCCCAAAACAATCATTTTTAGAGGCATTACACAATCTTATTTCCATATTCCTTGCCATTAATGTACAAACTGCCATCAAAACTTTAGAGTTGCATTCTGGACGTCCTTAAGTATATAAATGCCAAATTTGGCTGAGAGAACAATATCCAATCACAAAACTAATTGAGCATCAACTGTGAAGATGCCCCCCCCCCAAAAAAAAAAAGAAAAGAAAAAAAAGATTAAGCTCGATTAATTTAAAAGCTCTGTTAAATTATTCAATCCAAACAAGTGTCGCTACACTTCTAAGTGTGGCGACAACTCGTTTGCGTTGTGGAAATGTTTATTATTTAATATTTTACGAGAAATAGAAGCCGACGAAGAATAGAGTGGAGAAAAGACAAGTCCTACGTCTCAAAATAAATTTGTTGGTGGGTGACGCCACAACTGGAAGAATCGCACACATGAAAATGACTGAAATGTATGCTTTGTTATCGACAAAGTAATTGAATTGCATGTTTCAATCATTTCACAATAACACTCAGTCAGGAGTTTTTTTTTATAACAAAAGATAATGGTTCATAGATAACTCACACCCTAAGGTCACAGATCACATTAAAGAATTGTGAATTTTTTGCGTTGTTTAATTGTGATAAAGCTATTAATTGCATCAGTTTTAATAACAGTATTAACAAAAAGTCTATCCATACCAAATGCACAATAGGATTTATTCGGTATAACATTTAGTGTATGAACTTTTCAGCCTGCCAATTATGGGTTTATAATGACGCGACGAATGATGATCTCCAGAGTTGCCTTCATCCTTACCACGAGTTATGCGAAGGACAAAACTACGAGGTCTACAAATCCACCTGCCTGACATGAGGAGTTTCGACTAAAAGAAAATAACGACTTTCAAATCAAGATTTTTTAGATTGTGTTATTCTAATTATTAGACAATTAGTTCCTACTATTATAGAAATTACCGCGTATGTATAACAAATTGCCCAGAACGTCAGACCTATTGTAATATCACTCTTTTGATAATCAATAAACTAGATGTTTTACCATCCTCGAAGCCGACAATTTTCAATCTGCATGATAGCAAGTGTGCTAATAAGTTTCATTTGATTAACAAATGTTGAAATGATGGTATTCGGAATAAAAATAATGAGGCTCATAAACTAACTCCAGTTTTGTTAACCAAAAAGCACGAAATAATGTATTTGAACCCCACGGATCAAATTGTGATACTTTCAATGTGCAGCCTCTTGTTAGGTGCTTTAAATCAGCTTTTCTGAACATGAGCGTCAAGCTAAATTTGGAAAGAAAACGAACGCAACTTTATTCTAGAGTGCGGGGTGTCACGTTACTTTATGTTACGGGTAAAGTAAAGGTGTTGCGTGATAAACCATATCAAGTGTGGACGAGGGCCGAAAATGTCCCTGCCACGCTGCCAGAGGGACGTTCAGACCCAACAAGAACTGGAAAAAAGGTCTGAAATAAGTAAAACAAGTAATGATCTCAAAGTAATCGTAAAAGAGTGACGGGTAACTGGTGATCCCTTTTGTGTGGATAACTGCGGCGTGGTAGAGGAGGTGGTCGCTAAAATAGAAATGTTGCGATTTCCAAAGGAGCAGGTGAGTATCGTGAAAACGAGCGTTTAGGAGCATAATAACGAGAGAGACAAGGGTGTGTTTGCAGGTGAGTTCATAGATCAAGAATGTATATAGCCCCAGGGTAAAGGTATTTCTATATGTGTCTTCGTTTACCGTTTAAATTGCATCAGGTATGGCTATCGTCGTCATCGTGCACGTTTTCAACCTGGCTTCTCTACGACGATGGCGCGGCACCATGTACGCGCTTTGGTATAACGATTAGGCGAGTTGCGTGTTTGTTCGCGTCCTTCATCGTTGCCGTTTCTTTTTATATTTATGCATGCCTATAATTTCCTCGCGTACCACACATCCGTCGAAAAAAAGGGAAGTTTTTGTTAGTTATGCAAAAACAAGGATTCCTATACCCGGCTGATAATTTTCGCAAACTGTCAGTATAAAATACAACCTTCGACAAGGTATAACCAACCTCATGAGGAGGAGGATGAATGGATATTGCGCTTACACTCTGAAATGTACAAATGAGCATATACGATCCCGCGCTCGAGAAATGAATCTCATTGATCAATGGAAAGTGCCTGGCGTGTTTAAACGAGGGCATTTACAGACCTATATATTAATTCTACGCTGTAACACTGAGCGAATAGCATGTAGGTGAGTAACGGCGTGCTCACTAATGCGTCGTGAACTGCATTTATAGGTCATACGTTTTTTGACTTCGTCTTGTACAAAATCCGTTCAAATGTTCCAGTGATATGCTCCCTGTTTGTTTTAAGGAAAGACGCGCAGACCACATATTCCAACATGGTTACTGCAAAGAAAAGAACCCAACCTATCCACGCATACGCTATTAGCCCGTTTTAGATCAATAATTTGAGAAAATAGAGACAACATCTATGATTTTTCTTTGCAGACGAGTAACACGCGTATATGCGTTCTAGGCTTTAAATTATCTTACAAAATGCCCCGGCGAATTTGTTTCTGTATAGAATGGACTGCAAAACGCAGCAATAAATTAAAATTATTGGAAAATTAAAGAGAGTAATTGTAAGGCACCGTCAGCTTCACAGCACTCTGACACTATATTTAAGAGTGGCAATAACCTCCACACCGCTCACCACTAATAGCCTATTCACACGACGAACTGATCCGTGGACGAATTGGTCAAGTGACTACAAATCCGGGGACCCTCAAGCTCGCGTGAGCATTTACACGGTGGATGAGACGAGCAGACGACCACCAGGAGAACTCCCGATCACACAGGCCCGCGAAACGCCAACTGCGCACAGTTGCTCAGAGTAATCTTAAATATGGAGGTCGATCGGAAGCGTCGTTTGGCCGTGGCTACACAGTGTTATATTCTGATGAAGATGTGTCGTGTGAGCCAAAGATATTGCTGTGGATGAAAGACTGGGTGTGTCAAAAAGAACATGGTATGCAACACCAGCTTTACAAGGTGCTCCTCGACAGCGACCCCGAAGAGTACCGCACGCTGCTGCGCGTCAGGCGCGACCAAATCCTGCAGCTGCATTCGCGCGTGGGATCTAGCATAGTACGGCAGGCCACCGTGCTGCGACTACCAATTCCACCGGAGGCAAGGCTGCAAGGCATTCTTCGTTTTTTTCCGAAGGGTAAGGACGTTTATTTCAGCCTTCGTTTGTTGTACAACGCGTAATACATTTCTGGAGGCTACGACCTCGGACCGGTTATCACCCCCACCTGTCTTTCTCTCAGTTCGGCGGCTTCTTGCCTGAGCCAACCTGGAGCTCTTGCCTGGAAGAATATAAAGGCTAGCTGCGCAGATAGCTGGACACAGTGCTGCCACATCGAACAGTGTTTGTTGAATGGTGTCAGAATACTTTCGACGTAGCAGTGGCTGGGTGTGTAGCACGGCGCGTGCATCTTTCTCCCTCGTGGAACAGAGTGCATAAATGTGTTTTAAATAAGAATTGTATTCACCTACCTCTAGTATATCAACATGATCACCAAATATTCTGCAATATATATTTAAATAGAAAAGGATCCAACTATTTTAAAGGCATATTTCCTGCCCTTGGTTATGTGCTCGATAAAAGGATGTAAGGACCTGGGACGTGTTTCTTTATTGAGAATGGTGGGTTTTGGAAAGTGTCTCTTCTTTTATCCCTTTAAGTGATATGTAGTATCTCTCCTCTCTTTTGTCCAATAAAAATCAGCTGTGTTTCAGACTTCTGTGTTGGTATCATCCTTTAGAAAACCCATCTCGGGTACATTCACCACGTTTCATCAGCACCGCTTGCGGCCAACCTCGTGTTTTTTGTTTTTTTTTTCTGTTCAACGATCCGATTACTTGTATCTGAAGCGCTGCGCTCCCTCGGCTCTGCCGGATGCATTTCGAGGGCTTTCTAGATCACGCCATCTTGAGGTACGCAGAGAAATTTTAACTTCGTTTTTCCTTGCGCAGTTGGTTTGAGAGTCACCATTCACTAAGCCATCAATTCAGGCTCGGACACTCAAATGACAACGACCTTATCCACGAAACTTGAACAGAGCTTTAGAAAAAGCTAAAGGAAGAGTTGTTGAAAACTCTTCCTTCGTTGAGTTTTCAACAACTCTTGTTGTTGAAGCCCGAAGAGGAGTTCCTTTGTTGAGTTTTCAACAACTCTAGTTGTTGAAGTCCGAAGAGGAGTGGCAGGACGTGATCAATAGTTTCGGCCAAAAATGGCAATTTCCGAACTGTACCGGCGCACTTGACGGCAATCATGTTTGCATACAAAAGCCATGAAACTCTAGGTCTGAATACTTTAAATATGAAAAAGACCCACAATATCGTGCTGTTTGATGTGGTAGATGCGAACTGCAAGTTCATCTACACCAACGATGGTGCACCGGGATCGCACGAAGACGCCGGCATCTTGCAGACACCTTTACAACGGGCTCTGGGAATATCTGTCTGCAGATACAGGTAAATATATGGTTCCAAGTTGAAAGTTAATTACTCAGTCAGGACATTTTTTACATACTTGATGCATAGAAACACTTAATGATGTACATTTTTAGAAGTAGGCTTCGTAGTGTACACGTGCAAAACACTTGGCAGAATATCTTCTCACTTTGTTAAAATGTTATGACACGTACGTGAATGCAAGATTCGAAAGATTCTCACCAGACAGTCTTCGTGTCTCTTCCTGAGTACAGCGCGCAATTTAGAGAATATTTTTGCGGTATTTCTGCTAAGGTTCAGGAATCCCAAAAGATATTTGGAAGAGCATTGGCTAGCCTGTTGAAAACAACTTCCAGAAAAGAGCACTGGCAGAACTTTAAGGACTTGATATCAAGATTGCTTGGCTTTCATTCCTTTTCAACAAGAAACCTGCAGATGCCTTTGTAATGAACAAACCCCTTTGGGAGTTTCATTTTGACACCTTGATTTAGAATCTTGACACAGAACAAGGACAGCTCGTCTGTTAACTGCTTGTCACCACTTGTCCGACCAAGATATCACAACAAGATATTGTCATCATCTGTGCAGACGTATCTCTGAAGCCACCGCCCTCCAAATGCCGCGGCTTTACAGATTGCGAACTCGCAGGATGCTTTATTGAAGCCAAAATGGCACTCCCACGAACGTCCATAGCCTGTGACAGGCTAAAACCGCGGCAGATGCTGCGCCTCGAGTGAGAGGTGTGTGACTTTGATAGTACTTCGTTGCACACACAGACAAAAACTGGGGGAAGGCAACGAGCGCATGCTGAAGGCGGAACATCAAGTGGGTTCTTACCCTGTCATCAATTATAGGAAGGAGAGAGTTTTAGGGAACCGTTTGCGCACGTCTGATGTGGTACGAGGGGCCAATCGGTACGAACGGCGCATATGATAGTCTTCTGTTGTAGCGCATGCTAAGTGTGTACCGGGGGACCCAACGTACCGTATGGGATGTGCAAAAACGGTTCCCTAAACCTCTCTACTGTATTTAGTGCACCTGTAACACAAAACATATTGTACACTGCAAGGGCCTTGGATAAGGCAGGGCGCGATCATTCTGTAAACGATATCTTTTTATGCACTCTGTGTCATAGCGTCTTTCGGATCAGCAAACATTGCAGGGTTCAATATCATTGAACACCATTGTATGCAGAAGTACCGACCCCCACCGACACACAACTTCAAATCTGGAACCAACAAACGCGCATCCGATTGGAGGAGCGTTACCACTTTTGGTATGGAAAGTTCAGCCCCAAGCCGCCATCGTACCGGGAACATACGGCCCACATTTACTGTAACAGTTCTCCCTTTCTTCGGGGATTTTTCGCCACAACGTGCCTTTCAAATCGTTGTTGGCTCACTCGCTCATCGCCATGTCCCAAAACGATGAGAGATGCTCCACGAGCGAAATGAAATACAGGATTGCTTTATCGCTTTATTTATAGCCGTACGAAAGGCCAGGGATAGCAAGACTTGCGTATGGTTCGTTAGCCATGTTTCCCGTGCAAAACAAAAAAAAAAGTTTCACTGATGCCGCACTCAAGAACATTTTCCAAGCAAAAGCATTCGAGATCCTCAGCCAAAAATCCTCCAGTGAAGAGGCGCTCGACTTCATAAGTCCGCGCGTTCGCGGACAAGGCGCGAATCGCAAGAATCGGTGAAGTGACGTTCACTCGGCACAGTGTCCACGGACGAAAATTGCGATTCGGTCCGTCGTGTGAATCGGCCATAAGCTGACAGCAGAGCGGAAGTTGCATGCCGACCGAACCATAAACTTTTTACATCTCATCGCTTACCTTACTTCGAGCGAAAGTATGCGCGGAAAGCGTGATCTCGTTGCACAAGACCGATGGCTTACAGGTCGAACGAGCAAGTTTCTTCTGCTTTATATGTTATCGCTTCATCGGTGTTCCACATCCAGCGTTTTTCATGGTAGCTGATCTGCCTCAAAATTTGTTCAGCACACTGATAGACACGGCTGTACCAGTCCCCGAAATATTGTGTAAAAATTAAAAAAAAAATTATGGGAAAGTTGTTGATTTTTTTAATTTCGTTCCCATCCTGTTTTTCTAACCGAAAGCCCCAACTGGCAACACTGAAGCGTAACGACAAAAATGCTTCAAAGGGGGCAGTATTTCACGTTCCCAACTGATTACAACACGTATGACGGTGGGAAAAGAATGCTTGGAAGCTCCTTCACTCATAAGACGTAGGAAACAATGCTCGACATGTACCCTTTAAGAATCCCTGCGCGACCCGAAGGTCTGTACCATTTGTGACGTCACACCATTGTAGTGCGCGCACAAATTTGGATATTGTCTTCGGCATCATATTCATTTACGTTTTTCTCAATAGCTTTTTTGAATTTTGAGACAATGAATAGCGTACCGTGAAAACTAAAGTCCAGGTATTTAGAAAATTCAATTTTTTCGGGTTGCTCGAAAAACGGCCAGAGTACCCCTTTAAAGCGGTGAACGAAGTATACAATATCTGATGACAACAAAACAACTTCGAGAACGGTTACGCTTTGCCTTAAGGGTTAAACGCGATAGCGTCATTGGGCCCTGTTCGCTTCGCCTTCTCATTCGCTTCATATGCTGCCAGTGAACATGGACTGCGGCGGACATGGCCTAGTGTGTAGCGTGTGTGGCTCGTAGCCGAAGGGTCTTTGGTTTGACTCCCTCCTGAAATTCTTCGCATTTTTTTCCTAAAGTAAAATTAATTACTTTATAAGGAGTAATATTTTGAGGATTGCGGCGACCTTTAATTCACATTACAAATCATGATTCTAAATCAGTTTCGTTCCACGCGTGACGTCACGTTTAACTTGAGCGTTGTGAGTTGTTTGAAATTCCCGCCCGAGGTCATGTAGCTGTTACATCATGACCCGATCGACCAATCAGGATTTTGCCGTCACAACGACACCGACATCGGCTTTCTTGCAACACAAGCTCCTTAACGCTGCCGCGTTAAAACTGCTCATTGAGCACTTAGCTTCAATCCACTGAAAGACGTGTTGAATGCTTTTTATGTATCAAGTATAATGCGATAGCATGTTTGCCTATACATCACGAACAACAGTGTAAACTAAACAGAACCGATTAATAAAAACATCAAGGAAGGCCACAGTGCAGTACTCCCAGCATTACAGAACTCATACACTATATTTAAAAGCTTTAAGAAGCTCTACATTGTGTACGGCTGAGCTGACAGTGCAGCGTTTTCTGGGTATTCGCCTGATCATTCAATCGTCTACATTTTATGGCGTATCCCAACTCTACGCGGGGGAAGGCGCGGAAAGGCGTTTCACAAAACCGACGGCTAACTAAGCAGACTAGTCCGAAGCGTCGGACGGGGAATGCTGCACGACAAAGCCCGTATCATCCACTGCTAGTTTTGTCCCCAAATTAGCTTTGTGTTTGAGAGTTTTTGATGGTAAGAACGTGAGAGTGGTTCTTGAGTTTTTGTAATGGTGCAGAATAGAGCCGTTATACCGATTCACACCCCTTATATAGATATCTCACGTCTGAAATTCACGTTGTTGTTTATTTATTAACATTGATTGTTTTCCTCTACAGGTTTGAGAGACTCGTAAAAAATATTTCAATTAATCAAAAACTATACGATAAAAGACTGCCGAACATATTTAGGAAATATTCATAATAAGTCTAACATACATCGGTCCGTGCGTTCGCAGAGAATGCGACAGATGACACACCCCGGTCTCCTCTTTAATTCGTAAGCTTGGCGTTGGCCTATGATAGTTATGTCTCGCCATGTTAAGGCACCAGTGCTCTCCAACATCATTTCATGCCCGTCGGCAGCCTTGAATGCTTCTATCGCGCAACTCATGCACTAGACAGCTATCAACGTTGTGCCTTAAAACTTGTTTAAGCGTTGCCAATGTTTATCATGATTAGGCCAAATATATCTGCACATCCCTAGTTTTATATCTAACCTTCCCACTCGATTGCATTGGGTCTCTCCAGCGCCGAATATGGGCCTCTCTTCGCTCAGTTGGCACTTTCGGGAAGTTGAGTCATTGCCTGATGGAAAAGTTTTCTGGACAAGAAATTTCTGAAGACCGTGAACAAATCCAAAACAACAATCCCCGATAGCCTGTGAACTGAATTATTCCACCTAAACTTTGCAAGATGGCAAAGGTAGAAGGAAATGCACTTCCGAATTTCCTGAGAGAAACTGCGTTACTACCCCACTCTGTACGAGCACAACACTCTCCTCGCTTCGGAGAAAGCAAGCCGAAGTCTTCAGCGCTTCCCAATGGCCCAATTTATTTTAAAGAAAAAAATTGTTTTTTGCTTGGCTATTTCGAATTATTAAAGCACAAAAAGCCAAAGCATAGCCTAACTTGATATTTGTTTTCCGAGGTCTAGGTATTTCGGCCCCCAATTGAAAAAGAAAGTGACAGAGTTAGGTTTCTGTGCTTAGTTTCTCGGATGTCACCTGCATATTCTCTTCTTAGTTAACAAGAAATTGCAGGATTGGGCTTTACCTTTGGTTGCTCGTTTTTCACTCAGAGAATTTGACCTAAGTCCTCAAGCAAGTGCGCGAATAAACCTTAGTAAACCTAAGTTAGGCCCCTTGGACTGCCGAACTTGGGTCAAGTTAGGCATTTCTCTGGTCTGCTGTCTGTTTATTTTTTTAGTTTGGAACCTATAAAGCTAATCACGGCTTTGTGTTAATGCATTTTCTGCTTGAATTTTGGCAAGGACATTTTTGCTTTTCTTTCGTGAGCGAACACTCCTGCTCATCTTACGTTGCCCAAAACGTTCGTCGCCTTGCTTGTCCTTGGTGACCAAATGACTTGAATGGGCAGCGACACTTAAAAAGCAAACTTGTTCAGCACCTTCGATTGAAGAATGTATGTGGCTTTTGCTTTTCAATGGCTGCTTGGTTTGAAACTTTCTGCAAAAGACGCAGAAAATGTTTGTGCGTTAAGAACTGTTCTCCATCCAGCCAATCAAGCTGACTCTAGGGGTATCAATACGCTATAAAGTGAACAATGAAATGAAAAATTCAGATGTGTACGAGCCTTACGACAGACCGCGCACTTGTTTTGATACCAACAGTCTATGAAGTATTTCTGCGAGAAATGTTCATTTTCATCAATAATGTTTATTACCAAGTGTAACCGTTTATGGAAATCTCAGCAAGAATTTTGCTATTGCGTAAATCGCACGTATGCGTGATCGTTGGTCTAGTTGGACTAACAAGTCTAAAAACGGTCTCCTCCAGCTGGCTTCGATAATGTTCTCGTTAGAACGTGAAAAAAGTATTCCTAATAATACAAGCGAAAAGCTAGCTGCTCAATAACATTGTGTGTTACTTGAACAAATATTTCCTTTGCTGCGGCGGATATCGTCCACGTGAAACACATCTGATTTATGTTTCATTTCCTTCAATCGTGTGTAGACTATAAAGCTATATTAAACATGTTCAAATGGACACTTGGCGTTAGAAAAACAAGGGCATACGTCGTTATAACAAAGGAAGGTATAGATTGGAATTCAACCCAGTTTGAAGGTGCTTATGAACAGCATATATGCACTAAAGCGCTGCTTGCTTGTTTGGATTACCGCTAGGCGTTGCTTATAAAGTTCTCAGGGCAAATAGGCACTGTTATCATTCAAATTAGCGTTTGATCTCATCGATACAAAGCTTCTAAATATGGCGTCACTAACATTCATTATCGGAATCATTATCTGCACATTTTCCTTCTCCGAAGCCATAGAACCAAACCCCTGCACTGACCCTAAGGGCCTTTTAGCATGGAAGGTAAGAAAAAGTATTTTTTTTTCTTTTTCTGAAGTTACGGCTTTACTTAGTGTGAAAAAGTGGCGAGTGCCTATTTTCAAAGTTTCTGGCTTCACTCCGGCTATTTTATTTTCTCTAGATTTTACAGTCCGCAGAGACAGGACACATGAAATATACGGGCTTTAAAGACTCTGAAATTGTATGCATTTACCTATCCAAAATTAGTGAAGACTGGAGCACAATGTCTGTAACTTACAACTTCACGTACCAGTTCAAGAATATCCCGGTCGTGTAAGTACGCCTAAAGTTTCTTATTGTTACACATTTCGCTCTCTTTCTATCTTTTGGGCTCATTGAAGCTTTCTGAAGTTTCCGGCGTTAATCAGTTACAGTTCCTAGTTTTATTAGACTCCTTATATTGCATCGTTAGCATATATCACATAATATCCTCCGAAAGCATTACAGCTGTTTAGAAAAGTTTTGAAATGGAAACCTTGGATACCCCAAAGGCTTTCGAGAAGTTACTTATTTGTTATTTGTATAGTTATTTTACACCAGGCGAAATACGCCGATAACTGACTCGTACTTATCAAGTAAAATTACTGCTAAAAGAAATCTCGCGGTCCCCGAATTTCAGTTCCGGGTCTCCTGATTAGCGTACCCACCGGTTATGAGGACACCTGAAGTTGGAATCCCAGTGGCGCCAATAATTTTTTAACTCATCATAAGAGTTATCCTATTCTGCCAGTAAGGCTCATTCATCTTAGTATTCCGATTTGGTTTCCTACAGGTCCTGTAGCATAATTAAAACGACCCGTGATATATTCCACGTGGCTCTTAAAGGCACGTACACACATTTACGTTTGATCGCATTTGGGTATGGGACACTGTCATTGTGGCAGCAAACCACTCCTTGCAGTACGATGCACGCCGTAACTCAACGTGATGCAAGAGAGTAGAAGCGGACTCAACGCTCTAACGCCGCGTGTTGCGGTAGACCAATCGCAGGCCTAGAAAGAAAAGGGAGGGTAAGGCGCTCGCCGACGCTATTCAGCGTCGCGGATCCTGTTCCCCGTTGGGAGACGGGACGTTGCTTTTGCGTGTCGGTGAACGGTGGGAACTTTGGACCATCAGGTTCTTCCAAGGTTGCGATGGTTCGAGCTGGACAGAAGTCCCGGAAGCCATCGGCATCGTCTCAAGGTTTCATTTTCCGTATTTTACTTCCGTCGACGGCGTTTGCGCACCTATGTGCACAAGCTTTGCTCAAGCGCGCTTCGCAACATTCTGAAGCCGCTTTCCACAACTGAACGAATCGAGCCCAAACGTAAATGTGTGTATGAATCATGCTATTATTGATATTATTAACTTTTGCAATTTTCGTCTCTTTAAAATGGGTCTTGTATCTATGAAGAACATTATAAATATGTCTGTTAGCACGAACTTATCTATATTGACAGTGATTGAACCCTCATTTTAGGCACACAAATATTGCCCTATTGAAGGTTGAAGAATGCGATAACAGAATTGGTGCATATTTTCAAAACAGTAAGTGAAATACATGTTAGATATCTTCCAAGTTTTCTCAGTTCACACTAAAATATCCTAATCCCTTTTTTTGTCTTCTTGATTCATATCCAATCTATGAATAACAATTGAACTGACTGAAGTCTTGTTGTTGCCTAATCAGTCACAATTTCAAATCGAGAAGAAATGGAATTAAATAGAGTTGCTGCCGCTGCATGATGTTATCGCGGGATCGGAAATAAACATTAAACAATTTAAGGACGTTTTTTTTCCATCTTTGAAGTATTTGAAGCGTACTCTTATTTTTTTAAATTTTGTGTTAATAACATATTCAAGGAATGCATTGATAGGAAAAAAATGAAATTTTTGCTTCTACATAACAAAATAGTCATATTATCAAATAGTTGATACCCGCAATTTTTGCTCCATGAAAAAACACAATTTTCAAATGAGTTCAACCGACACAAGCATGTTTCAAAAGTTAAATACGCGGCATAAGTTCATAAAATCAATTAAGCGGCGCGTCAGAAGATTTTTTGTGTAATTCATTTCTGGTTGCAATTAACGAAACAAAAATATTTTAGGCACACCTAACACAGATTTTACCTTTTTTACTGAAAGTTCAGGCGCCCGAAAGTAATTGAAGGAAAGAAATGATGTGTGCTCCACATATAAGTTGTTTCGCGTTTTTAATGCAATATAGTAATCGAACATTAGGCTGTTATCATGCGTTTGGAAAAAGTATAATAAAAACATTTTTGGAACATTTGTAACATCACTTCATGAACAAAATGAGCATCTTTTATCTCTGCCGCAGAAAATCCGAAATCTAGTAGAAACACAAACATGCGCACAAAAACAAAAGGGCCAATGTCACTACGTATTCTTTGCGGTTGACTCAATTAATGGAAAAATAAATACCAAATCAATGTGTTAATTTCGATAAGTTGATATAGAGTAACTAAGAAGCAGCCAGCCATGTGGGTAACCTGGGGATTTAAAGCGTTTGGCCCATGTTGCCTCTCCGAAAATCGTCAGTGGTCATCTGCACCGCGAGGGGGCCAATGGCAACCGGCCACGCGAGCGTCGCTCCGTCGCTGATAAATGGCCGTCGCAGAGTACGCGCGGGGTTTTTTGGGGATCGCGGCGCGAGAGATAAGGGGGATTACATGTCTTTGTGTTGTTGAACCGGTTTGTTTTGACGTTCCTCAAGGCGATTTTTCCCACAACGCGCAAAAAAGAAGGGAATAAAGAATTGCCCAGGACAAGTGCTGACTGTCTACTAAGCAGCAAATGTTTTGCTGAATATCAGCGCTTGCCTGGTTTAATTGCCTATTAATGTGAGAGCATTAACTGTCCCATGGAGCGAGCCGACGTCATCAGCTTTGAAACCGCACCAAGCGGAACTTAAACTCCTTTCTCCAAGTGAAGCCGCGATCTGGTGGCTCCAGCTTTGGAGCCAGGCGAAAAGCCTAGGCAAACTGCACTTAGTTTTCCCCGCTCCCAAAGGAGAGGAATGAAGCCGAAATCTGATGAATTTCGGCTTCGGTCCCATTGACTAGCGCGCGTCATTGTTTCAAGGATAGAGGCTCCCATTGGCCGCTGCGCGTCAGTTTCAACGACCGCTGCCCCATGGCGCTGCGTGTCGGCGCCGCCTAAGGCCCCTCTGCCGCCAGCGCTCCGAAAACACGAAGCGTCCAAGGTCAGAGTTGTGAGGAGATAGCGTGCGCTCGTCCGTCGATGTAAATACGCCGCAGACGAAATAAGGGAGCGGGATAACGACATGTATCCTTTCACATTCACAGCTCATAAGAAGTGTTTTGGTGTTCCTCGAGCCTTTTCCTTCTCTGTTTTCTGCGCGAAAGTTCCCTCCTTTACAGTTAACCACAGAAATAAAACAAAGCAGACTTGTCGCTTTTGGTGCAATTCGATTGCGCTTGCTGATTTGATGCGTTATTAGTACTCCGATATTAGGCGTACCGACATATACAAAACACGAGTGCTTATCGCATTCGTTAGCAATTAAATACTAACGATTGCCGAAGGCATATCCCACCAACACCTCGCCAAGTTATAAACAAGAGTCTAAATTACTTTGTATACTGGTTTGTACAAAGTTTACTAAATATATATCAATGAAAATACCCGTGGTCACAGATCAGAACTATATCACGGTGGCTACAGTACGATAGCCAGTTTCTTGAGAGCCTTAGATTTAAGTACCAGATTTTCATAACAAGATATCTTATGCTAATACAGGACCAGAAAAAGTAGGAGAGCTCTCGGTTTTGTACACAAATTTTGACACCTGCACTATCTACTTCAATGAACATCAGCAAGGTAAGAACACTACTTTGATGCGGATTGAAAGGGACTATAATAAAACTTTTCCTTTTCATACAGCTGAGCAAGTGAGGATAGCATAACCGGAGAATTTAACGAACTTCTTGAAAAATGATCGCACGCACAATGACTTATCTCTAAGTGGAATGACTATTCAAGTTATCGTCCATTATATCCGTCATTCGCTTATTTAAAAACAAAGCTCTTTGTATTCTAGCTAGCAGGTACGTCTTGTCATAAATCGGCGAAGTAACAAAGATACATCTCATTTCCACAGACGCGATATTCTCAGTAGCGTAGATAACGCTAAGCATGCATGCCAGAACATCATCAATGCCTCTAACGTAGGTTCATTACGCCTCTGCAAGTCGTGGACAAATTTCTCCTAAGCATTGTTTGTTTCTGAGAAAATTACTAATTTAAATAAATATTTTTCTAATCGTCTACACATGTTTCAGAGAACTAGCCGAAGGCTGATATGGTTGAGAGAGAAACAAAGTTAAACGAAAAACAAGCGTATGAAGGCAAAGGAACTAAGCTTTAGTGAGACTTGTTCTTGTGGTAATCAACCTGTCAAACCCTGTAGTGAACCTGGTATGCTTCAGATAACAATACTACGCTTTCTGTATGCTGCATGTGATAGTTCAGTTATAGGCGGATGCTTACAGTGAGATGAATTCAATGTGAAATATTTAAAAATGTATTTTATACGGCCTTCAGATGAGATCAAAACGAGGGATGGCCAAAATATTTGAGAAAAAAGTATCCAAATTCTAATACAAAATATTTTGACAAAATATATTTAATTACAAACACAAATACACTTTTAAAAAAGTAATAAAAGTTACAAATATAGCAAGTTTATTTTATCATCTTTAAATACTTTTACAAATAGTCTGATATCTTGGACTTAAATTTACCTATCGGTAAAGAAAAGACCGTGCCCAAATAAAGAGTGGAGCCTATAGTAACAAGAATCAGACGATTAAAGGAAAGTTGCGGCTCTAAATTTAGAATTCGTTAGTCATAAGCAAGGCGGCTCAACATCAGAGAACGCAATGTGTTTTGCGCAATTTTAATCTCAAAGGCTCAGTTGAAGCAATAAAGCCTTTTAAAAAAGATGTCCTTAATGTGACGTCTAAAAATAAATCAGCCAGCCATAAAGTTAATAAGTGCACCCACCGCGTTCATTCCCACCCTGTTCGCAAGGAGGGCATAATATCAGATATGATTGCGAAGAACAGTGTCCAAAGGAGTACTTGTGGAATCTTCGAAATACAAGTGTTTCAAATGTTCAATTTTAAGAATTTAACTACAATTGATAAATAAATGAGCCACTATGTAATAAATACAAAATACAGAATACTCAAAGTATTTGACATGATGAAATTACCGATCAAAAGTAAGGAGGAAGTCAGAAACTACTGAACTGTTCGAAATGTTCCTTCATAGATTGCCCCAGGATAGGTCTTTTTTTTAATATGTCGGAGCTATTACTTAGTATAGTTATGATAAATGTATTTTTCTTGAATTACACAATACCGAATGCTCAATAAGATTTACTTTGTATTTTTCGGAATGTATTTGACAGCCTGCCAGTTGTGGGCCTACAACGACGCCACAAACGAAGACATCAACAGGTGCCTTGGTCCTTACAGGAAGTTATGCAAAGGACGGAACTACAAGGTCTACGGGGCATCTTGCCTGACATGAGGGGGCTTGATTAAAGTAAAATACTTACTCTTCCCTCTCTTTAACTTTTGTTTTAGTTTGTTACGAATCAGGTTTTTACAAAGTGGGAAAGTAGCCGTGGTGTGCCCAACCAGAAAGAAGAGCATGGAGCCAAACATCTCGAAAGCAATAAAACGAATTTATAGTTTGACGGACAAGACAATTTGTTACATCGAAATGTTTGGCACTAATAAACTGTACGCATTATGACAAAACACAAAAATGTTCGAGGCATTGTCAAGAGTGCTTCAATGCGTTTCGTCTTTTACCACAACAAAACAAATACTCTTCATATATACAAACTTTTCTATCCAAGCCATTGATATAACTCGAGGCGTTGAGAGGATTTAGCATTTCAATAATGTCACGCCCATCTTTTTTTTTTGTCCTCTACGCTGCATTTAAATTTTTTTTTTTTTGGGGGGGGGTCACATTATTAAGACAAAACGGCTGCTTTATTAGAAGACAAGCAACAAATTTTTTAGTTAAAATATTTCCATACCAAAACCATGCGGCTTAACGGATGCCAAAAAGCTAGAACTTATCTACATTAAAACAAGCACATGGGTCAAACATGTGTGTGAATCAAGGAACCACAGCTCGTAATCTATATTTAAACATATCCACAGGGCGGATTTGTTTTCAGAATATACATTTTCAATTGAAACTAATTCCGCGTGCATAATAATTTAGAAAGCTTCAGACTCCACACTACCATATCGCTTTTATCTATTGCACTCCAATTTGTGACTTCATCTCGCGATGAAGTCGTTTCTTTAAATTCAGTTCACAATAATTAGTTCAATGCTGACTACGATTTTGGACTTTTGCCACGGCACCGAAGGGTGCTTTCCGCCTCCCAAATCCAACATTTATGAAGTTCATTACTGTCTTCATAACTGAAATCGCATTTTTTTTCACACTAGAATAGTGTAATCACAATTCAACCCCTGAAATACATTGTGTTCTTTTTTTTATGCATCACGAATATACACATGGTGTTTGATTATAATTCTAACATACTTATTTAAAAAGAACCATGTAAGATCCAACATTACGGGCTGTGCATCTGAGTTATACAGTTATGCGACCAGGGAGACGTAATACAGGGGGCTAGTTATCACAATAGGTGCTATGTTAAGTATAGAATTGTTAAATTACATTTTAGTTGATGAAAATAAACATATTGTTTTAAGTAAGAACATGCCGAGCGTCATCTAAAACTACTAAATCGCTCAATTATAGGAAACATAGAAGTACCGGATAACCGCGGGGGCGAACTAAAGTTTCCATTCTTGCAACAAGCTCAACGCCATGGGGTGGAAAACGTGTATGATTATTTTCTTATCTGCGTCCTCGAACCACCAGTTGCACGAATGAAAACTTTAGTGCTCTTCCCCGCTTCTCAGGTCCTTCGAATCTTTCTAAAATTGAGTGGCTTAGCGGTTTAGATGACGCTCAGTAAATTTTCTATTGAATCTATATTTTTATTTTGCTTAACTAAATAGTTTATTGGCAAGTTTTAGTTAATATTATCCAAAGTATCCCCATGACGGTTAGTCACCTATTTATAATGCCCAACTGGCCGTATAATAGACTCCTTCAGAAATTCGCATGCCGATGATTAGGATGTCGGAACAACTGCACAATGCCGGGAAACCTTCATTGAGAAACGTGCAAATCATTCGATTAGACAGCAAACGTCGGAGCGTGGCCAAGGTTTCGATCCGACGAGCCAACCAAACAGCGTCGAAAGTACAGCGTCATTTCGCTCATCACCTTTCTTCTGTGGGGGGGGGGGGGGGGGGGGGAAGGGGGGGGTTCCAGTGTGCCGTGACGTGGAGGCTCAAGTCTGAAATTGGGTGGTATTCCACAGCTGCCAACAGAGGGCAGCATTTCGAAAGGTCTATTCACCTGCATAAACCGCATTACTCTACGCTTCCCGAATTCGTTTAATGAATTTATTTGAATTAAACTTAAAGACTCTGTATATAACAAGTGCACAACTTATCTTGACGACCTGACCTGCAACTCAAAATTCAGGTAACGAGACAACAATCCCTGAGGTGACGCTTTTTACAGTACAACGTAAAGGACATCTAATGAAACATTACTGTCACTAATCAGTATAATATTTCATTGAGAATAAGTACGCCCAATCTTTTAACTACGAAGAACAAACATGACAAGGCAATATTGTACTCGCAACTGAAAAATTCCATTGTAGGGAACAGAGAAAGAAAAACATACACAGTATTTTAAAAGATTGCACGAAAACAAAGGGCCACAGTTGCCAACCGACAAGAGTGTCAGCAGTCTACATCTTACCCGTTCACTGCGTGACTAGTTTTTCCCGCAGAAAGGCCATCTCTTTTTTTCTGACAGTGCCAACGAAGGTTCACTAACACATGAATGCCCATGACACGTAATCTGGAAGGCCTCTAATTTCTCTCGTCACCCTATTACTGTGTGTGCCCAGTATCAGGCCGACATTTTGCGATATCCGCAATGAATGGGAAAAAGTCCCCCAACAGTGGCTCCGAGAAAACAAAAATGTTCTCTCAATATATCATTCAAACAGCGTTCTGTTTCTCCCACGTAGCATATGTTACATGACAAAGGGATCTTATACACCACACACGAAACACAAGCGACAAAACGTGTTCGTACGCCTTGGAACACTTTGTCTTCGAAGGACCATTTGCACCCGCACCAACTTTTGAACATATCTGTTTTATCTTTTGGGGCGCAGAAAACACTACCGGTATTCTATATCTACGCCCTACTTGTTTCAAGTTATGGGACACACGCTGGAGGTAGATAACCACCACCATGCAAATTTTCCCCCTTTGCCTAAGCGGGTAGAGAGGACGATTCCTCTCTACACCCTTATTTTCGTTTCAGAAGTGTGCTGTCTACTTTCGTCAAGAGTGCCAACGAAAACCCCGACTCTTTCACTTTACCAATATATTTTACAAAGCCTTCGGTCATCTTGTGGGCACATGACTTTTTGAGAGCCGACTCAGGGCATGACCCCGCTACGGCCCCTCTTAACCCGCTTTGAGTGTGAAGGTTTAAAATCCAGAATCGCAGTTTTAGAACTCGGGCAAAACGACCAACATATGGTTTTGTCACCCAGGTACAACGTGAAATCTAAGAATCGCAGAGCCCTTTCACTTGTCTCTTCACACGTGGACCGCAGGCTCCCACCACACTTCTCAAAGGCGTTCAAACCAAAACACCGCCTCGCGTCTTCTTCCGCCCCCTCATACATTACCAAAAGTCGTCTTCATATCAAATCACCCTTTTTACAGCCGATGCACCCAGAGCACATTCCACTTCCCTATCTACCCCGGATAGGTAAATGTCGCTCAAAATTGATGCAACACACGCCCGATACACACTTCTTGCTTCTGTAGGAACAAAAAATTCGTCTAATCTACAACCATGGAAATGATATAAAATTGCAGCATTTCTAGGAAATCTTTCATGGCCACTCCACTGGGGTATCTGAACCCACATTCCTCGTTCGTTTAAAAACAATATCTCACAGAGGCAAAAAAGCTGGTCATGATATAGCGAATAAAATAAACCCTGGGTGTCACCGCTGAATGCCGACAACCTCGTGGCCTCATTGTATTTTAAGAGATCCCACACCACCTCAAAGTTGGCCACCCTGAAAGGGTCCCCAACGTCCAGCGGAGCCAACTGTTTTTGAATAAAAACCGCCATCTGCCGTCTGTAGGACACACGTGAAGGATGTGCGGAATTCCCCGGTCAGAGTACGGGGGAGAGGAACGATTTCTCAAAGATAGTTTAATAGTTGCCTGTGCGGCAGGGGGTGGAGGTGAGGAGCGGTAGCGACGGCCATACTCGGCGTTTTGTTTTGCTTTGAAAAGTGAGGTGGGGGCCTGAGATGAGGTACGTACACGTGTGCAGAGCCAAACGAAGGGGCTCTGAAATTTCTAGGTTTGACGATGTACCTGGCTGACAAAACTATATGTAGGACGTTATACCCGTATTATAAAAAGGTGATTCTGGATTTTACATCTTCCCACTCGAAAGTGATAAAGTGGGCGATAGTGCTGTCATGCCTTGGGTCGGTCCTCAAAAAATCATGTGCCCACAAGATGACCGATTGTTCCGGAACACAAAGTGAACTAAAGGAGTCGGGGTTCCCGTCGGCACTCTTTGCAGAAGTAGCAATCACACTTTTAAAAAAAAGCTAATGGGATGGAAGGGACGAAGGCGCAAAAAGTAAAAGAAAGCGCATGGCAATGGTCTTCTACCTCCACCGTGTGTCCCATAACTTGAAACAAGCAGGTGGTAGATATGGGATACCGGTAGTGTTATTTGCGCCCTGAAAGATACGACTGATATGTTCTAGAGTTAGTGCGGGTGCGCATGGTCGTTCCAAGGTAAAGTGTACCAAAGCGTACAGAAAACCTCTTGACGCTTCTGTTTTGTGTGGTGTATAAGATCCCTTTTTCATGTAACAGGTGCTACCTGTGGCGAGCAAAAAGATGGTTGAATGATAGATTAATAGAAGATTTGTGTTCACTGGGAGCCACAGTCGGGGTACTTTTAGCGAATTCATGGCAAAGATTACGAACGTCGGCCTGGTAGTGACAGGGTCACCAATCTGGGAACACACATTGATAAGTTGACGAGAGAGATAATAGAGGCCTTCCACATAACGTGTCATAGGTATTCATCTGCTAGTTAATCTTCGTTGGCACTGTCAGCCAAAAAGATATGCTTCATGCGAGAAAAAATATGTCACAGAGTTAATGGGTACAAATGTAGATTACTGACACGCGTCTCGGTTGGCGAGTGTGGCACATTGTTTTTGTGCAATATATTAAGGTACTATGTATGATTTTTCTTTTTGTTTTCTCTACTAAAATTCTTCAGTGGCGAGTACAGCATTGTCCTGACGTGTTTGTTCTTCTTCGTAGTACGCATTTTTTGGGCTTTTTACAATAAATTCCATAGGACACAAGCAGGTTCGTGAGATAACGATAAATAAAAACTAAGTTGATAATGAAATCAGTAAGGCGGTTTCAGTGCTTTCAATAAAGAGCCTGAAATCCCTTAGTGTGGTGTGCTCCTGAGCTTTGTGCTGTGCGGAGTCGGAAGTGCCAGTTCAATACAAAAGAGCATACAGCTAAATGAGATAAAAATGACGTATGCCATGAAATAGAAAACGTGTTAAAAACCTATCTTGTGCAAAAGAATAAAATAAAGAAGTACAAAAAAATAACGTATACAACTCCCTGTAACGCCGGATTAGAGCGCAGCTTTTCAGGAGGACGATGGAAGGGTACTGCGGGATAGGTGACTCCCTGAGGTCACATGACCTCAGGGGGGGGGGGGGGTGTCGTAAGGGTAACTCTCACAACACTCGTGATCCTCGTCAGGGTAACCCTCGAAACCCTCGTGAGGCTAACGAGGGCTACGAGGGTTACGAGGGTAAGCCTCGTGATCCTCGTTAGGGTAACCCTCGTAACCCTCGCGAGAGTAACCCTCGTAACCCTCGTGACTTTCACGAGGGTAACCTTCGTGACGTCATTATGGGAAACTTACCATAATGCAACGCGCGGTTACGCCGACGGCGACGCGGACGGCGTCGCCGCTCCCGCCGCAAACAGGCGCCTAAGAGCTGCGCTCTAAAATTACTTTGCGCATCTGTTTAATTATTTTTTTAACTACTCATTTCATTTTTCTGATTTTTGCACACTGTGCATACACACCTCTTGGTAAATACGTATGTTCGATAAAGTATACAATCTTGTTTATTGATGGAAACTGTAGTTCGCGAAATTGATTCTGTTATGGACTTCATGTTTTCACACGATCTTGCCTGTTGTACTAAAACCAAAATATCGTTATGAAATACCTCCGCACTCGATAAAGCTTCGCAAACGATCTCGAAATTTCTATGTACTATCGTCATGAATCAAACTACTCCGTCCTTATGTGTAAACGAGGTAATAACAAAGTATAGGCTAAAAGAAACTTTTGTAAATATTGAGTAGTGATATAATTTTCCGGCTCATTTTGTTTCACTATTCTCCCTTTTTGTAGTATGTTCATATTACATGACTTCCTAAATGTTCATTTTGCAGTGCCATGCACGCCTTCAAGCTTAATGTGGTCTTTCTAAGCCACTTTCTGTATATGTTACTTTGTAAGCAATGCCTACCCATTGAGTGTTTGATGAATTCTTTGAATAATCCAACATAATTTTGCGATTGTGTGTAGAGATTGGTCTTTACTTCATATCTTTGTCTGGCTCAGACTCAAGCGAACATATTTCTGCTTACTACAAAGAAATCGCTGAAGTTAAAAGATATATGCTGCCTCGGCAGCGTTCTAATAATCAATTACAACCAGAACACGCACCACTTTTTCCAGGCCGCATTCTAAAAAACAACTAGCTTTGCCGAACTTTGGCAATCTTACGAGCCTTACTGGAACTTAATAGGGTTTTGCTACAGGGCGTTAGTTATTAAAAAAGTACTATTCTTTTTTTTAATGTTTTTGTGATTCCTCACGTCGTCACCAAATATGTCAGATTTAAGCGAAAACTGCCACGAATCGACCGAACAACCGGCTGTGATACCTATTTTCGGCACTTATTTGGTGATTTGCCCCAAAAGTTACGACATGAAAACCAAACAACAAGTAGTGAATCCTAACTCTTGCACTTGTTCGGCAATTTAGGCGAAAACTTGCCAAATGACAGCCACGCTGGTGCCAAAGTTAAGCAGGGTGGGGTAAAAATTAAAACGTAATTTCTGAGAAGCGAAAACATGTAAAAAGTGATATTATGCTTTAGAGAAATTCTCGTTGATACGGAAGTTTGAGCAGCTGATTGCATATGCGGAACTAAAGACGCTTACATTAACAAGAAATACCTTTAGTTCGATGGTGGGTAAAGGGCAATTTAGTCGTGGCTAATTCAAAGGGAGTCTAAAATCCTGATAGCGCAAAACATACCATTTCCGGGTTGGCAGACTCTTAGCCGTAGTTGCCAGACTGTCGGCATGTTGCCAATATTGCCAACCGTTTTGCAGTAGAGTGGATACAAACTTCAGGTTACGTAACGGACGTTTTTAGACGTGGAGACCCTGCTAAATGGGTGGATCCGGAGTTTCCGCTGTAAAAACAAATTTATTCATAAAACTAAAGGGCTGATTAAAACTCAAGCAAGATATATAGTGTCATGCACCAACTTCTAGAGGTTTAAAGTTATATATATTTATTTATTTATTTACAGGACATAATATTTCTGAAAAATCTTGGAACCAAATATCATGCGCGAATAATGTATAATGTGTGCCAGTGACAGTAGGCCGAGCAAAGTTTACCGATGTTACACGTATCTTGGTAGTAAAGACTAAGTTTAGTTTAGTTAGATTTTATTTTTTCCATTCAAATATTAAAATTTTATCACGGTTTTTTCTTCGCAGTGCAAAACACATTTATTCCGCTCTGTAAGTGGATTTATTTAATCATGCCTTTTTTCGGTATGCATGTTGGATATCGGTACAAACGTATCAACAAAAGACATTCAATGTTTCCGTGGAGCTTTCCCTGAACAATGGGGTACGGATATTAAAGATGTTTTCAACATCAGTAATGTTTGAAGATGGGCTAGTCGGTGGTGCGTAGTAAACATTTAATTAATACAGCGCAAAAATCACAAGGACATGTAGAACACTATTTGCGCTTTTTCAGCTATATGTTTATTATGCTTTCAACACCGGTCTTTGCGGTTCTAACACACCGCCGCAGAACCGTTAAGGTAATTATTTGATCATTTTCTTTGTGACAGTCATCTAGGATCAACGTTATTATCATTCAAATTAATCCATGATGCAGGCACCACTTCCTTGTAGTAAACGCATGTAAAATCTGGTTAGCATATTTCTTTTTTATAACACAATTTTATTTAACTGATATTTCTACGTTTAGGACTAGCGATACCAAAACGAGAAACTGAATTTATTGACTTTTAGATTACAAATCAATGTATAGTATACACCATTCAGCAAAAAAGGTGGCAACCCGCAGTGCACGAAGCATGCTTGACACCAGTGTTCTACACGTTCCTTAAAAAGAGAAACTGAAGCTCGATTCTCGCTACTCTTGATTTTCGGAACGCGTTCCCGTTACAAGTTCCATCTGCGAGAAAGGAACTCGTTCCTGTTACAGTTTAAAAAATGGAACGTGTTGTTACATAATCGTTACATTTGCATCTTGCTAATTACAATGTTTAACTTGATCAAACCGAGTTTTCTTATCGATCCCATTAAATAGCAACATACGAATTGGAATGCCGTGATGGAAGCACACCAGGAGAAAAAAACAAGCAGAACCAAGGTTTCATTTGTTGACATATTCACTTTTAAAAACCTCAGCGTTTTGCCGCATACATGTTTGTGGTGGGTTATGCAGACGACCCAAATGTACTGTTACCTCACATTGTACGAGTGTTTTACAACAACCTCACTCGTTTCAATCTAAGAAATCCCCGTGTTCGAACTTAACAAGAGTTACTTGTCGATGCTGCTGTCAGCGAGACGAGCAAGTGGAGAAGAAGGTAGGGCTTTTTGAAGGTCAGTCTTGAAAACTACCACTCCCTTTTCGTGAAGGTTGGACTCGTTCATTTTGAAGGTGGGAGAGGAGGAGAGGAAAGGAAGGTGAATTTTTGTGCATCTGGACAAATATTTGGAATACAAGGGTGTCTTTGATGTCTAGTAACGTGTTCTTTTGGTGTAACGGGTTTTTCGTAGAATTTCAGCAATGGTTGCAGTCGGCCTTACATTTCTTGGTGTACGAAGATTCTTAAAGCAAAGAAACTAGCTGAGTTTGAGACGCCCCTTTTTTGTCTTTTCCTTCGACTAAAAGTTTTGATTTCTGTACCGCAGTCTCGGGCACTGAAAATAGAATAAATGCTCACTAGCTCTCTTGCACCCTACAGTTACCAAGCGAGGCGAGGGTTACATTTGCATATTGCTAATTACAATGTTTAACTTGACCAAACCGAGTTTTTTATCTATCCCATTAAATAGCAACATACGAATTAGAATGCCGTGATGGAAGGACACCAGGAGAAGAAAGCAAGCAGAAGCGAGGTTTCATTTGTTGACATATTCAGTTTAAAAAACCTCAGCGTTTTGCCATATACATGTTTGGGGTGGGTTATGCGGACGACCCAAATGTACTGTTACTTCACATTGTACTTGTGATTTACAGCAATCTCACACGTTTCAATCTAAGAAATCCCCGTGTTCGAACAAAATAAACCCTAAGTAACAAAAACCTAATGAGATCCTCCTCTTCGTAAATATATTGTTTTTATACTTTCTTTTTAAATTCCCCTTTTATAAATATAACAAAAATGACCCCACCGGACAAAGAAAAAGGAATGCCGTTTCTTTCTTCTGTTCCCGTAGAAATGTAACCAGTTCCCGTTCCAGTAACACCGATGTAAATTGGAACGGCGGCGTTCCTTCGTTCCCCCTAAGCGAAACGCGTTCCAGGAACGCCGTTCCCGGAACGCGTTCCAGGAACACCGGTTCACACGGGAAAAAGTACATATTAATACATTATCATAAAATACACCTCAGATCTCAAAATGCGGAATGAGGTTGCAAGAACGTTAACAAACTAACCGAAAACACTGAGTGTATTTTTTTTTCATTAAATAAAATTATAACAACTATTTTCTGCTTGTTAGATATGATTGGTATTCAGCTGCTTTTCCGAGGAGTTGAATTTTACAAAAAGCAGTTTATTTGATGACCTTCAGAGAACCTACATGCGAGTCTAAGGCCAGTGAGACTGACGTCATTCAGAAACACTTTGAAAAATAGGACATTTGTGAAGGATTTCAACAACAAGCAGGAACCACCTAGCACAACACCTCAATTTTAGAGCGTGATTGTGATGTTACAAGAAAAAAGAAAGAAAAGAACAAAAACGTGCGTTGACGATTTTTTTTTTTACTTTTCGCTTGTTGCACTTCGACAAAACTGCGCAGTATTCGTTCGCAGCTGCGAATGAACAATCTAGAGCGGCGCATGCGAAAAAAATAGTCGGTGCAATACATGATAAAAGTAGATAGTGCTGAGTGCCGTTTGTTTGGCGAGTTGGAGCTGACTTTTACAATACATGCGCACACTGGCGCCCAGTTCTCCCTTTGTCCTTGTCTACGAGCCTTAGAATATATTAATTGATAACACCAATGGAGTATCTCTGGAAATAAAAAGGTCCTAGACCAATCGAAATTCTATGATATCCAATAACCTTCGCAACCCAGAGAAATCGACAGCAGTGACATTAACGTTGCGAAGGCCTGCCGAACCCATTTATGAGAATGAATAACAACTACAATTCATTTTTTCGATTACTAACTGCGCTAAGTGAATCATATATTTCTCTATTAAAAGAAAGAAGAATATAGAGCACATCATTACAATTTTTTACTATGGATAAATAAATAATTTTATTAATATAATAATTTAAATAATAGTAAATTAAACAGGAGGTCAGGAAGTGATAATTCATTGTAAATATCTAAAAATTGGTATTTGCTAGTAACAATGATATACATATATTTAAACATTGTTTTCCTCGCAACTTCAGCATCCCAACCAGAAGCATAAACCGATGCATTGCGAAGCTGTTTTCCATTTAATGTGACAAGTTTCAAAGTTACTGTGTGTTTTATTTTTTAACGTTGTTTTTCAATTCCGTATTTTTAGGTTCTGAAACAGCGCAAAATGTATTATTAATCCTGAGGCTAGCTACAGGGTTTCGCAAAAAAAAGCAATCGTACCACTAGCGTGTTGTTTGGAAAAATTACAAAAAATCCTTCAACCAAGAGAACACTGTGCGTCATATTCTGTTTTTGCGTCGTGGAGTCCCGGCTTATAATTGAACTTGAAACATCTCACAGGGCAGATTGTTTCAGTATATACAATTTTCATGAGATTTTTTCTGCGTGTGTATTCATTGAGAGAGGTTTATATTCCAGATTGTGATATTCTTCCACTTAAACCCCGCGGTTTCAAAATAATTTATATTGCCATGAAGTGGTTTCCTTCAATTTCCTTAATAACAACTTGTACAATACTACTGACATGTCTGGGCATATGCTACAGTGCTCAGCAATGCTCTCCACCTCCTAAATATGACACTTCTAAAGTTAGTTCAAAATCCTAATCTTGTGACTTAAATGTTTTATCATTCTACTAATATTTTTTTTGCATACTAGATTATAAAATGCATTGTTTGTTTCTTTTCAGTTTTTGGACAGCTTTACGAACGTATATAACAAGTACGCAACTTATCTGGACAGAAAGATCTGCATCTCAAAAGTACAGATACCAGGAAGCAATTCCGAAGGTAGCGCTTTGTATACGACGACTTACAGGACTCCTAATGACACCGACAAGTGAGTAACCATTATAATATTTTTGCCTAAATAGAAGTGCTCAGTGTTCGACACAAATATTATTTACATACCAGCGTTTAACCTATTTGAAAATAAATCGGCGTTGTATAAATGAATACACACACTGTCTACCTGAGAACAAAACTGCGTTATGTGAGACATTATCAAATAAAGCGCTCGTAATGACACAAATAGAGTATGTCAATATAAAAATATGTAGAGAATGGTATTGATTGATGTGGACGTTCACCCGCTATAAAGCAGGGGTAGAAACTGTAAATCTACGACCGAGAAGTTCACCGCTAAATGAGCAAGAAATACTGCACACTGCACCATAAAAAAGCCGTTAATAAACCCCGTTATTTTCGAGAAAAAAAGGGCCTGTTAAAATAGTTAATTGTTTGTATAAAACGATACTCTCCATCATATATCTCCTACCTAATCTGACTAGATTTTAAATCAAACATATTAAGGCTTAGTATAAGTAACTAAAAAAAACATTTATGGCACCCTAACACGTCTTTAAATCAATTGCAGCCGTATCGCGCACAGTTTTTATAAACGCAAATTAACTCCCCTGGAAAAAGTCTGAAACTTCTTAACAAAGAGGAAAAAAGTGTTCTGCATTTTGATTAATATATTCAATTGTCCATTCTCGGATGTCAGTTTCTTGCCATGCTTACAATAAGAAAGTGAATATGAAGATACGTCGTTTGTTTATAAAAAGAGTTAAGTATATTGCGAATATATTACCACTGGATTAAAATTTCTTTTGTTTCTTAGAGGAACCCTGACAGAACGGTATGTGTTCGAATCCTGTTCAAATAAGGCAAAACTATTCGACCAAACAAGTGAGTTCAAATCTTAAACCTTGTTGGAACTCGTTGATGACACATATTTATTCGCAAACAATGCATTAAAAGAAAACCTCTTTAGACCACAGGTATCAACTTTCTAGCGAGATACGTAAAAAAGTGTGATATTTTTAGAAAATATCTTAGGACCTTCATAATTGTTTTTGGATGGTCTAAATAATCTGCTAGAAATAGTATTTCTGCACACTTGTAATAATATTAAAATATCCCAGAGCTCAAAAAATTGAATGTGAACGAAGACTTAAACAACAGCTTTACAAGAATGGTTCCCTGAAAAGAGTGTATCATCGAGCATATCTGAACGAGTAATTTAGAAGCGACACAGCGATAGGGGAAAATACCATTAAGAGTTTCATTTGTTTAAATTAAAGGAAAAAGATATTCAGCTTCCGACCCACTGCAATGGTTTTGAGCAATAAACACAATCAGATTCTAATTGATAACTGCAGACGTGTTCCTTGTGATAAAATGTTGAACCTGTTTCCTTTTAAGGTTGTGTTACAAGTTTAATCAATTATGTCTCTTTGCAGATGAAAATAAGCTCCTTGCAAATATTAATTTGGTTTACACGAACTACAAAACGTGTTCAATATTCGAGAATAACATCGCACCATTCAGTAAGATGAAGAATGTTTACATTACAGACCTTCTTATTCACTGAATATCGAACATGAAGGGGACATCTTTTCGCTAATATTGTTTAGATATACTTCCTTGAGAAATAGGCTTGGCAATAAAACACAATCAATTCACAACATAGTGTAGAATTCTGGCAGGAATTGTTAAGGGTTGGATATTTGGCGCTTCGCCTCATTCTACATGAATGTTTGCCGCAAAGCAAATGGTAGTGCCTTATTAGTTCATTGCCACTACCATTTCCTCAAGAGTTGATCCTCGAACATTTTTTTTTAAGCTGAGTTGATTATATGCGGAGACGACAACGTCTCGAGACGTTGTCTTTCTGTCACTTTGCCTTTCTTTTCCACGTTTTGATGCTTCATAAGTTTCTCGCCCCAGTTTCTGGTAATTTCAATAAATGATAATTGGCTACATCATCTCGCCTGCGCTCTCATTCCTATTTAACATTTACTCACTGATTTGTTCACAATAAAATTTTGTTATACAGCACTGCTAAATATACTTTTCAATCGTCTTTCTTTTTTTTTTTTTCAGGATGCCAGTTGTATGTCACCTCAAACGCTACAAGAGGAGATATTCAAAACTGCCGTGAAAAGTTTCCTACTAAATGCGGGATGAATATTTTGGATACGTTCAACACCGCACTTTGCGGCTCGAACCGCCCAATGCAAACCTTTTAAAATAAAAAACAAAATTTGCGATACCTCATTGTTTTAAAAATTATTCATTAGCATTTACGAGCACCTTGTCAAATTAATCAATTAGCCGACAATTATGTTGATGGAGGAGATAAGTATTTCTCAAAATAAACAACTTTCAAAGCACACCTCTGGTTTCTTCTGTACAACGCGTATTTAATTTTATTAACTGCTCTTTTTTTAGTTTAGGACTGTAGTCATCACAACTTAAGAAAATTAATTTATAAATTTAAATTCCAAATCAATGTTTAGGAAACATACCACAAAAAGGGGTGGCTGCCCTCAGTGCAAAAGTCAAAATTGCTTTGAGAAAAAAAATTAATAAAAGAGCATAAAATAGCAAAGGTGAGATTTCGCAACGCGAAAACTCTAAATCTCTACAAATGCCACAAATACCAAGAAAAATAAACAAATGAGACCGAACGCACAACATTATGTTTGATAAATGGGGTTCGTTTGTCCTGGTTACTCAAAGAGTTGAAGTTCCCAAGAAGCCGTTCGGATCATAACTTTCAGAAGACCAACTAGGGAACATCCGGTATATTTAATTGAGGTCACTTATAATAGCTTTAAAAAACAGCGCACGTGCCAAGGAAAATATTATCAGGCGGAAACCACATTCCAAACAACGAATATTATTCGTACAAGAAAGGTGGAAATATTATGAAATATACACTATTTAAATAGAACAATTCAGAAAATCGCAAAGGATTATTTTTACGTCTAGAGATAAGTACGAATTGTAAACTCGCTTGAAGATTCCTCACATAGTAAATTACCTTGTTAGTTTTCCCTATCTGAACTTCCTCTGAGATCGCACTAAACTTATGTATAGTGCCGTCCTTGCAGCATAAATATTATAATAGGTTTCACTAATAAGAAAAGAAAAGAGTATGAACTCAGTAATCCCATCTATATTAAATCACTCCCAGTCGAAATATATTTATCTTAATTTTACATACCTTTGTTGGAAAAAAGGATAACTGCAAGTTTTGAACATACACACTGAATGTATGTGTTCAAAGATTAACTTTCTTGTGACAAAAATTTTAGATGTAGCTATATATATTCTTATTCATAATCACAACAGATTATTTCAGTAAACCGACTTTCTTCCATTTTATATTGGCATATATAGCTCGTCTCCGACAGAAAAAAATTTCGTTATTTTTTGTTTTGTCTGTTAGGTTAATTTTTCATTCCATGACCTTCTTCTATCACTGGTTGTTATATTGCTTGTTTTCAAATGTAATTAAGTTGTGCATAGTTTTCTTTTTAGTTGAGAAACTTCTTTTTGCGGACTAGTTATTTTTGCAAGCAAGCGGAGAGCAAGTCGTCTGGTCCTTACTCCGGAGTTGCGGTGACGTCATAATCACGCCGAGCTCTGATTAGCTTTGATTAAAAGATTGTGGTGACTGTGTCGCGCTTTTTAAATATTTGCGCACGTGCACGTGTTTTAAATGATTCCGCAGTAAAAAGCTTTAAATGCGAAATAATTCATGTAATAAGTGTCTTAAATCTAATAAACTTTGATAAGATGATAGTATTAGAAATTCGTCAAAATGCGAAAGCATTTACTAATGCATATTTTATATTCATCACAATTTTCATAATATAATAATCTGGTTATTAATCTTTGTTATGCCTAAGTAAATATAAAGAACATATGAATATGAAAAATTGAAGACATTTACAATTCTCTGTAACTCCGAACTGGAACACAGCTCCTGAGGAGGAGGAGGAGAGGGTACGGAGGGGAGGGAATGTCCCTCCTTTCCTTCCGTACCCTCCCCTCTTCCTCTCCTGTTCCCATCTCATTTAGCAAAAAATTTTCGGCAAATTTCTCGCTAAATTTCTCGCTAAATTTAAAGAAAATTTCTCCGCTAAACTTAGCGGGGAAATTGTTCCGCTAAACATAGTGGGAATTTTTTTCGCCTAATTTAGCGGGAAAACTTCCCGCTAAATGCAGCGGTAACACTTCCCCCTTAAAATAAGCCGGAAATTTTTTTTGCTAAATTTAGTGGGAAAATTTACCGCTAAATTGACGTTTGACGTAACGTTTGAAGTCACACGTCAATTTCATGTGTGATGTCACATATGTCGTCACGTGACATGTGACGTGAAAATTCACGTGTGACGTTACGTGACGTCACACGTGACTCACGTGTGACGTCACTATGGAAAACGTCCCCACTAAATTCAACGAAAAAATTTCCCACCAAATTTAGTGAACATTTCTCCTGCCAAATTTAGCAGCAAACTTTTACCCTCGTGACGCCACACGTGACGTCACACGTGAATTTTCACGTCACGTGTCACGTGATGTGACACGTGACATAAGACGTGAAATTGATGTGTGACGTCACACCTGGCGTCACACGTCAATTTAGCAAAAAATTTCCACGCGACGTAATAATGCGAAACGTCCCATAAAGCAACGCGCGTTTACGCCAACGCCGACGCCTCTCAACATAGAAAGGGGCACCTTAAAGGGATACTTCAACGAAATTTGAAATATTCCTGTCGTGTTCAAAAATAGGTTGAATATGATCCACAATATCCGTAAATGACAATCGCACGTTTGTATTTTGAGCCTGATGGCTGTATTTTTCGTTATAAACGGCCCCCTCTGGCAAGCGCTCGGAGAAGGCCCAGCGGAGACCACGTGACATCCAACGCAATCGTGACGTAGGTCGTCTCAAGACGAGCAAAGCTACGGCGAGGCTGACGTCGAGAGGATGGCCTAGTCGTTCCAGCCACCGAAGCGGCTGCTTTTGTACGAATTTTGAGTGGCGGGTTAATCTTCTATAATCTTCTAGGGGGACAATGGCGACTTCTGCGACACACAAAAGGCATTCCCGGGAAGAGGGGAGTTCCTCCTGCCCCTCTTTTCTCGTCGTGGCCGGAGGCGAGACAACCTCCGTCACTAGCTGTCAAGGTTCCTAGACGGGCATTACAAGCGAGGCCTTAGCGACATCCACCAGGTGCTCTTTGCTAATTGTTTAATTCGTTTTAAAATTCCTTTTCGTGACTTTTTTAACAAGATATTGGTATGTTCGATTTGATGGTGCTTTTTTGAACACATATAGACCAAAAAATGAGCGCCGAAATTTCGTTGTAGTATCCCTTTAAAGCTGCGCTCTACAAATATTTAAATTTGTGTTTATAAAAACATCCATTTGAATTTGATTTTTATCAAGTTTTTACTCTTGTCAATGCCGCATTGACGCTGTAATGAAATCAATCTAACTATAGGGATTTCAACCTAATTTAGGATAGCAAGTTAAACCTAAATCGGGCGCAATTAAATTGTTACCTGGTGCTATATAGTTAGCTATTAATGAAACATCACGAAATATTTTAATCGGGAGTTTCGCATCGAAGCCTGTGGCCTCACCTAAGGTGGTAAGTTATTGTCAGTTTTAGTTATGGAGGTAAGAAGCTTTTCGAGGCGACATTACGCCATGAGATATGAAGCCACAAATGGAGAGGGACACTTCCCCAACGATGACCAAAATCAGGAGCCGCTATTGGACGAAAAGAACAACTGACTGAACTGCTATTTGGTGGCCTCAAGATGGCCCCAGAAGCTTCCTACCTTCATGGTTTTAATGGACACGTCGGTACGCTGCCATGCGTGTTTCTTCTTTTTCGCGATGTTTTCGAATTCGGTATATTTCTGAGTCCAATGACACCGCCAAAACGTGTTCTGCATTAAAAGCCCCTGCACGGTTTCCTGTCAGAAAAAAAAAAGCGCAAACGGGATGTTCGAACAGATGGCAAAACTAGGTTAGAAACTGTCTACATCAAAACAGCCACGTGCGTCATATCTCCGTCTGTATCCTGTGCTCTCAGGTCCCCTATAATCTCTCTTTGAATATTTCTACAGTGTACATTTTTTTGTTTCTTGATTATTTCCACTTTGTGTATTAATGTAATAAGTTTGATTTTGCAGATTACAATATTCGTTTACCTGACACACTCCGATTTGAGAAGGATTCATCTCGCCATGCCGTGGTCTCTTCAAATTATGCAAATAGCAATTTGTACAATGATGATTGCGTGTCTGGATTCAGGCTACGGAACTGAGGAGTGCTCTCCGCCTCCCGATTACAATATTTCCAAGGTTCGTTGCCATTTTTTTGTCATAAATCTATACTTAATTTCCTATGCTATTGGTGTTTTCATCACATTTGAGATTATGAAATGCATTTCTTTTTTCAGTTTTTGGGCAGCTTTACCAATATATATAACAAATATGCCACTCATCCCGAACAGTTCTGCATATCAAAGGTCCAGATACCTGGAAGCGTTTCCGGAGGCCGCGCTTCTTATATGACAACCTATAGGACACTTAATGACACAGAGTTGTGAGTAGCAACTATGACATTTGTCGAGTCTCGCCCACGAATTGTAATAGCCCCGTAGTTTTGAGCACGAATGGTATTTATATCCCGGTGTCAAGCCGAAAACGAACCGACCCCAAACCGGAACCCAAAAGTTATTTTTAGTCGAAACGGAACTGAACCGTACAAAAAATCTTTCCCGCCACCTTGGAACTGAACCGGAACTGACCTGAAAAAAAATACAGCGGTAACCGGTTCAAAACGGTTCATGGTATTTTTTTAATCACAAAATGAATTTTTCAGAATTAAAAATTAGGGGTTGTGTTCTTGATTAAGTCGTCATATACAGAATTGCAATGTATTAGAAATTGTGGGTTCTCGTGAGGTCCACGTCACGTGGACCTCACTGCGCCAAGTGACAAAGTCACGTGACCCACTGTGTGAAGTTGATATAAATTGAGACCTGGATTCATTTGCCTTGTTGAATTTGTCAAGTCCCATGACATCGTGACTTCGCACCGCGAGTCACGTGACACCGTGACGTACTCGACTGCTTGAGCCCGAGTCGACTTCTAGGGTTCAGGACAATCAGCATCGCAAAATATTCGGATAATCTCTCGTGTTCAATCAAAGATGAGAACAGCCGAACTCAAACAATGTCTGAAGCTCAGTCGATTCTCTATGCTTTGCAAACCCCAGTGCATGGCTATGAACACTGACGGTATATAATTAGCGTCAGATCACGTGGCCGCTTGTTCTAATTGCGAGTTGAAGCGGGGGAATCCCTTTCTTTCCTTTATTCTTCTGCGTCTGCCATTGCGCAAAAGGAAAAGTAATAGGTATTTTTGCAAGTCATCAACGTCAAGGATTAGTTTTTAGCGATATCTTGCGGAAGCACAAAAAGTGTTGCTCGACCCATTGAAATTGTGTCGAGCAATTGAGACACATGTGAAATTAGCCGTAGAACGATTTTCGTCGAGGTGCCCAAACATGTTTTCGTTGTCGCTGCACTGTCTCAGAAGGTTGTCATGAAAAAAGAAGCATGGAAAAGACTACATGTGGCTTATCAATCTGACTTTACATAGAACTACGAGTGTGCATGGGCGGGACACCTGAATGGAAAGATCCTATTAACGTCAAAGGGGGACAGCCGAACCTTGGCAACCGCTCTAAGCCTCACACGAGTGTCGTTCCAGTTCTTCTCCAAGCTTTGACCACCTCCGTATTTTTTTTTTTAAACTTCAGAGTTTTTTGACGTGAGATAGAAGCAATGGAACGTGAATGTTACCATGTGACACAAAAATAATTGTTGATTTGACACCCCGAAATAGAGGAGGGAATCTTTTTATTATCTCGAATAGGAAGTATCATCTAGAGGAGCACCGAATAACGAAAAAGGGGGGATGGGGGAGTTCTAAGAGCCTACTGTGTTGTAAAGGTTTCTCTGGCCCGCATCATCAGCCCATACCATAAAGGGTGTCCCCGAAGACTACATTCTTTGCAAAAAAAAATCTTGCCAGAAAGCGCGATTTCGTAGTACCAGACGCTCGCGCTATTCCTCCAAACCTTGCATCAAGCGAAAATAATTGGTCTCTCAAATGCATGACTTGCACGGAGCGCGGACCTTCTGCACCGTGCATTTTACACCACCAGATCTTTTTCTCATCAGGAACAAATTGCAATGACCACCAGAATGGAGTGCGATGACGTCATGTGTAAACCATTTGAAATAATTCAATTCCCAGGTGAAACGCGACGTTCGCAACAGTAGCATGCTCGAAATATAGCAGTATTATTCCGAAAAGATACCGCCCTCCCAAAATGGTAGTTCATAATTCTATTTGATTAATTATATTTTGTTTATATTTTTATTTTTCATTAGTGGAACCCTTCAAGAAAGGTATGAGTTCGAATCATGTTCAACCAGGGGGAAACTTTTCGACGAAACTGGTGAGTTCACATTGGGAGCTTCTTTTGGAAAATTTCTATAACACTTATTTATGTGGAAACAATTCTATGCAACTTTTTGAGTTCGCAATTATTATTACCTATTAGGTTAAATACCTAAATGGGTTGAATATTTTCTGAGAATTTTTAAGCAATCTCTAAATCTTTGTTATCTGGCCGATTGCTGTCTAAAGGTAATCATATCTTGTGCATATTGTTTTTAAAAAGTTGGTTGTTCGCGAAATAATTTAGGTTAAATTGAAATTGTAATTTTCTTACAACTTTGTTTACAATCCCACTAAATTGTTTGAACATAAAAACATAAGCAGCATATTTGAACGACTCGCATGAAACTGACACCAAGAGCAAATAGTATATAAAACAACTTTCATTTGTTCAAATTCAGAGAAAATATTTTGTACTTTCCATTTTTTTGTTAATGACTATCTATCTGTTCAATATATTCTGTGATCGCGTTTTCTTAGGTATGTTGTTCATAAACAGTTTTTTCTCTTAACTGAGACAACGGGGCGCCCAGGTATGATGCCGGCTAAACGTATGTCCCACCTTATAAACATGCTGTGCTATGTGATATTGACTTAAAAAGCGCAAATAAGGTCAGGAAGGAAGAAACAACAGGAAGGAAAAAGCGCTGACTCACAACTTGTGTGTTGTGAATCAGCGCTCTTTCCTTCCTGTTGTCTCTTCCTTCCTTATTTCATTTGCGCTGTTTAAGTCAATATGGCTAACCAGCTCGCCAGGCAGCTCTTTTTTGGGCTATGTGATTTTGTAAAATTAAACAGCACGAAATATCGAACCTGAAAAGGCTCGATATGTATAATTACTGACAATATGCAAGAATGAAAAGGGTTTCTTGACTCATGTAACATCGCTATTGAGAAACCTAAATACGTAAATGCACACCTGAAATGCAAGCTCTAAAATAACACCACGAACATCCACGACCGGCGTATTCTGTGGCGGTCTTCAGTATAGCTTTTAAATTATGTATTTTAGAGTATGGCAACTACACGAAACCTAAACTCCGATATTGGGTGTTCTTCTCGAGTATGTAGCTTGGTTACGACAATTTAATGAAATTTCTTTCATTAAAACATTAATAATAATAATAATAATAAATTGCCGAGGCCGAGGGCTAGTCAAGCTGCTTGATGCAGCTTTTTTCCTCGGTCTCCATCCGTCATTGTATGTGATGGAAAATAAACAATTTATTATTATTATTATTATTTATTATTATTATTATCCGTCCATCCCTGTACCTCCGCTACATTTACAGCGGACATTTACGTAATGTGACGTAACGTCACGTAACAGATACACCGTGAAAACTTTGACGTCACGTGACCTATATTTCAATTCAGTTTCCCCACTAAATTTTGCGGGAAAATTGACGTAACCTGACCTAAACACCGAGTCAGTTTCACTGCCAATTTTGTGAAAATCAACGTCACCTGTCTTAATGTGACATGATCTATACAACAATTTATTTTCTCTGCTAAATTTAGCGGGCAAAAAGACGTCACGTGACACACCAATTCCCTCTCCCCATTCCACTCCTCCCTTTCTTTCCCCGACCCACTCCCCCTGAAATCTTCTACCTCTCCCTCCCTCTTACTTTTCCCTTTCTCACTTCCCCACCTCTCCCCTATTCTCCTACCGTGCTCTCTGCTCCTCTTTTCCTTTCTCCATTCCTCTTCACCTTCAATTCCCTACATGTCCCTCCTTCTCCCTTGCATTCCCTCTCTCTCCCCACATCTCCCCCATTCTTCTACAGTACACGCTCCTCGCCTCCCTTACTTCCCATCCCTCTCCCTTCCCCTTCATGAGCCATGTGACACAACAATCCAGTTTCTCTATTCCTCTGTCTTTCTTTCCCTCTCCCTCCATCTGTCAGTCTCACAACCGCCATCTCCCAAACTTTGTGCTCACCGTTCCACAGTGCCCCTCCGCCTCCCCACATGCCTTCTTTCTGCATCCCCCTCCCGGTCACGTGACGCACCAATTCAGCTTCGCTAAAATTTATACAAATATTGGGTCTTTACTCCCAAAACGAATGTTTATTATTTAGCAAACAATTCAAACAATCGCTTCGAAATACATTTTATGCATTATAAGACTCAAGTTAAAGGTAGCCCCCATTTTTTCCCTAGCAGCAAAACCCACTCCGTGTTTGATGTTTCCATCGGTCGTGACACAGTAGTTTATGTGTGAAAAGAGATATCCGAAGCGCATCAGCAAGTCATATTTGAAAAAGTGAAGTTAGATTCTCAATGACCGCTATTTCATTTATTATTTTATGAATTTCCTATGCGGGGGCAGGTTTTACTGTTGTGATCAAAAACGTATACGCAAAGCCGTAGTCTGTCCACCTGAAAATCAACAGCGTTCTATTAGTACTCTTTTACTGCAGTTCCTGTGTTCAGTTTTGTCATTGCCTTATATCATTGAATTGAGGATTCCTATTGCATAATATGCAAATTAATTTTATCTATTCTAACGTGGTCTTCATCGTCGCTATCGCGCATTCCCATTACCTTCCCCAATGCCTCGCGTGGCTTGACCGGGCAGCGCGGGCCAGTTCGAATAAAAACATCGTTTTGTCTATAGACGCACAGCCTCTGACCTCCTCACAATATGTTGTCATTGGGCAAAATTCTCGAAAGCTCAATATTAAAATCGTGTCACAATGCTGCCAGAACCTACTTTAAAACTTGACTGTTCTTACTGTCATCGTCAGATAGTGCAAATAAAAAAAAATAAAAAACTCTTCGGGATTTTGCAATATATAAATATGAAACTTAAAATCAATAAGCTCAAAAAATAATTATCCCAATTTAGAAAGCTATAGTGGTCCTTGCAGCGCAATGCTACACCGCTTATTTGAAGGTTGACATGTGTTACATGTTAAATGTACCATGGCTTCTTACAGATGGAGAGATGCTTCTTTTGAACCTCACTTTGGTCTACACCAACTACAAAACGTGTTTCATCTTTACGATTGGAAACGCAGGATCTCGTAAGCATGTTTTGAATTAAGATATGACGTATTATAAATTAGTCGAGACAGAACGTATGTGAACTCTTTCTTCTACTACTGTTGTCTGCATTACCCATTTCAGATAAAACTGTGCAATCATAAAATATCGATCAAGATAGGTCGTTTATGGACGGATTGCCACTTTTTTAAAGGATAGATATTGTGCGCAATGCCCAATTCCACTGAGGATCATGTCACAAACCAAAAATCCTGGTTTATTGGTCTGCGTTAAGTATGGTGCTCAACAGGGTTATAAAATACGTAGCTACACGCAACTAGAAACTGGTAACTAGGTACGTTTGTTGTATCTAAGGTACACACCTAGGTACTTCTATTTCTCTCTATCTGTACCTGTATCTTAGGTACATTTTCCAGTAACTTGTGTAACTTAGTTAAGTTACTTTTTGCAGATACTTGTTGTTCGCTTTAGACAAAATATAGAAAGTTTGAATTGGTAAGTATTGGTGTACTAAGGGGGAGCCAAAGGCACATTCAGTCAGAGGTAACACATATTGAGCTGAATTCAGGCGGTCTTCTTTGCTTGCCATGCACCCAGAATGAAGAAGTCAAATCAATATGAGCTGTTGGGCTAGTTGGTTTTGCATATTTACAGTGTAGCGCAAAGGCAACACAGGAAGGAGACAGGAATAGGAAAGAGCGTTCTATCCTATCCTTGTCTCCTACCTGTGTGGTCTTTGCGCTACATTGTAAATATAAACAGGTTAATTTTGACAGCATGAGACGGCATGTGGTTGTCGATTCCGCAATACGTTGCAGAAGCCACCGAAAAGAAATAACAAAATTGCGTTCCGCGTTACTTGCAAATAAAATTCATGTGTTACCGCCCCTACGTAACCTCAAAATGAAAGTAACACATTACAGATAGCAATAAAACGCACTGCCCGTTACTTTTGCATTACTTTATTAGTATTATAATATATCACCACCTTAATAACGCGTTCAAGACTGTTTCGTTTCTTTTTTTATTTGTGTCTCTTCTCAAGGCACATATTTTTTTTTTTTATTAATGCAGGGCGTGAAGATCAGAAAGGTGTTGTTTACTTTCAGTAGGAGTCGAGGTGCTACGGCACTTAGACGACGAACTTCCTGACGCCGAGCAGCGTGGAAGAGATTAGAGCGCACAAGGCTGCCTCAAACTTATAGCGCGATGCTTCCTTCGTTGCACCGTACACAGAGAAATTGTATCAGCAATTTCTGATTCCCAGCGCCTAAAAAAGTATGCAAGATGAGGTTAATGGTCAGAAGTTTGGTTCGGAAGTAGTTATTACATGGTGTCTTCAAGCACCTGAAACGTGAAATGTAAATGTTCTACTCGCGCAAGTCATGACAACAAAAATATGAGTAACACAAATCCTATACGTTACGTGAACATAGTTACGCAAGTACGTTTATCGATTCTGCTTTTAAAATGCGACGCGCACGTTACTAAGTTTCAGAAATAGGTAATACGTTACCGGCAAGAAAATATAGCAGACAAACACTTCAAGGAGGTGTTTCTGAAATCAATAGAGCCGCCAAATGAGAAAAAATAATGAGCTGCCAAAGGCCCATGAGTTCCTGTGGTTTCTTTTTTTTTGTATATCTGCCGCTGACGCACTAATAAAGCAGTTATTTATAATTTCTGCTTGAGTATCCCCTTAATAAAGAAAAAAACTGGCCTTATGCCGAATATTTTTTGTTTGTAATTTGGGAAGGTATACATATGGATATGGAGACGGTATCTTTTATGATTTTTAGCAGAGAAGGTATTCTCTGTGACTTTTAACAATATGTTCTTAAATGGGTTCTAAATTCCGATGGTTCTAAAACATCCCCTTGAACCCCGGAGATAAACCAGTTAGCATCAGATTCCAGTCAATCTAAAATTCAAAAGATTTAACGTTATGATTGAGAATATACGTTCACTCTAATAACAGTGTAATATATAGAGATATATAGATATCCACAGATGTTCCAATCTGTATGCAACATTTAATAAACTGACTTGAGCTTTCAATATTTCAAAACACTTTTTTATGGGGCCGGTAATATAGGAAGCGTTATTTTCATTTTTAAGTAGGGGTGCAATTAAAAAAAGTGAAAGCGGTTTACAACTCCCTGTAACACCGAATTAGAGCGCAGCTCTTGAGGAGGAGGAGGGAAGGGTACTGGGGGGTGAAGTGACCTGGGGGGGGTCACGTGACCTTGGGGAGTCACGTGACCATGCCGATGATGTCATCAGTGACGTCACTGATGACGTCATCAGTGACGTTGACGATGCGGACTCCGATGACGTCATCAGGGATGATGACGATGACGATGCGGATGTCGGTGACGTCATCAGTGACGTCACTGATGACGTCATCTGTGACGATGACGATGCGGATGCCCCCCGAAGTCACGTGACACCCCCAGGTCACGTGACCCCCGCCGAGGTCACGTGACCTCCCCGATGACGTCATCGTCACTGATGACGTCACCGGCATCCACATCGTCATCGTCATCATCACTGATGACGTCATCAGTGACGTCACTGATGACGTCACCGGCATCCGCATCGTCATCATCACTGATGACGTCATCAGTGACGTCATCGGCATCCGCATCGTCATCATCACTGATGACGTCATCAGTGACGTCACTGATGACCGGCATCCGCATCGTCATCGTCATCATCCCTAATGACGTCATCAGTGATGATGACGATGACGATGCGGATGTTGGTGACGTCATCAGGGAGGTCACGTGGCCTCGGCGGGGGTCACGTGACCCTGGGGGTGGTCACGTGACCTGGGGGTGTCACGTGACTTCGGGGGGGGGGTCACGTGACCTCGGGGGGGGGGGGTCACGTGACTTTGGATGTCACGTGACCTTGGGTGTCACGTGACCTCGGGGTGACTTTGGGGGCCACGTGACCTTGGGATGACCTTGGTTACGCCGACGCCAACGCCGACGGCGACGCCGACGCCGCTCAAGCCGGGAACGGGCCCCTAAGAGCTGCGCTCTAAAAGTGGAAGCCGTTTGCAACTCCCTGTAACACCGAATTAGAGTGCAGCTCTTGAGGAGGAGGAGGGAAGGGTACTGGGGGGGGGTGAAGTGACCTGGGGGGGCACGTGACCTTGGGGGGTCACGTGACGATGCCGATTATGTCATCAGTGACGTCACTGATGACGTCATCAGTGACGATGACGATGCAGACTCCGATGACGTCTACAGCGATGATGACGATGACGATGCGGATGCCGGTGACGTCATCAGTGACGCCACTGCTGACGTCATCCGTGATGATGGCGATCACGATGCGGATGCTGGTGACGTCATCAGTGACGTCACTGATGATGTCATCAGCGATGATGACGATGAGGATGCGGATGCTATGACGATGAGGATGCGGATGCTGGTGACGTCATCAGTGACGATGACGTCATCGGGCGGTCACGTGACCTCGGCGGGGGGGGGGTCACGTGACTACGGGGGGGTCACGCGACCTCGGGGGGGGTCACGAGACCTCGGGGGGTCACGTGACTTTGGGTGTTACGTGACCTTGGGGGTCACGTGACCTCTGGGGTCACGTGACCTTGGGGTGACCTTGGGGGTCACGTGACCTTGGGATGACCTTGGGGGTCACGTGACCTTGGAATGGCCTTGGGGGTCGCGTGACCTTGGGGTGACCTTGGTTAGGCCGACGCCGACGCCGACGCCGCTCAAGCCGGGAACGGGTCCCCAAAGAGCTGCGCTCTAAAAAAAAGAAACCCGTTTAGAACTCCCCTTAACACTGAATTAGAGTGCAGCTCTTGAGGAGGAGGAGGGAAGGGTACGGAGGGGAGGTCCCCTCCGTACCCTTCCTTTCTACTTCCTCATGAGGAGGAATGAGGAGGAAGTAGGAGGGGAGGTCCCCTCCTACTTCCTCCTCATTTCCTCATCCTGCCCGCGACTCCTCTTTCCGAGTGGCGTCGGCGTTGCCGTCCTCGACGGCGTAGCCGTGAGGTCACGTGACCCTCGTGACCTCACGGGAATCATGTGACCTCACGGGGGGTCACATGACGTCACCGGCGTGACGTGACCTCACGGGAGTCACGTGACGTCACCGGGGTCACGTGATTTCACGGGGACGACACCGGCGTCACGTGACCTCACGGTGGTCACGTGGCCTCACGTTGTTCACGTGACCTGATGGGGGTCACGTGACGTCACCGGGGTCATGTGACCTCATGGAGGTCACGTGACCTCAAGGTTACGCTGACGCCGACGGCGGCGGCGAAGCAGCTCAAGCCGGAAACGGGCGCCTAAGAGCTGCGCTCTAAAACAAGTTCAACATACATTAACCGCTCGGTTTAGGGACCGAGGCAAAATGCTTAGACAATCAAAATTATTCTTAGAATGAAAGATTCAGATACTGCTCATACGAGCATCGAGTTACATATTATAAAACTCTCGCAATAACCAGAAATAGCTCTGTTTAATTGTCGTAATCTGCATTTTGAGCCAACAACTTCCATCAAGCGAGTCATGCCACTATGTTCCCTCATAAAATGAAAACGGCAGGGTGTCATTTTTAGGTGCGCGGCCCTCAGCACGCGGTCGTTCCCTACCGCCGTACTATTGCTTCGCGTGCAAGTTCGAGCATAGCCTCCTCTATACTCACAAAGCGTGGCAGTTTGACGACGGAGGCATAGAGTACCCGTTTTCAGATTTGGAGCGTGAGGAACTGGTAGCACAGAGCTTCAAAGAGTCATTTCTCGGGGAACCTGGACGTCAGCGTGCAGCTTTTGCATCGGCGAGGACCCCAAAACACACTCTTTCCCTTGGGAGAAGTGTCTTTCGGCGTCTCGCCGCAGCGGGGCGCCAGTCGCGTTGCTCTCCTCTCATCCCTTGTCTGCCGCTCCAACTTTTCTATTTCGGCGGCCGCTTCTCGTGGCGATCTGCCAGGCTTTGTCAGTATATAAAAGGCTATGCTCGAAGAAACAAAGCTCGCCCTAGATGTGAAACAACTGAGAGGCCTCTCTGCCCTTTTCATGCTGTCAATGACTATAAGACAGCTGAACCATTTGCATATGTTCTCCTTGTGGGTTCTCTACCCAGGCTCACCGCTTCGCGCTGGCCCGTTCCTCTCACTCCTGGGTTTTATCGCGTTCTCTGTCCCCGTCTCGAGCCTTTACATGCCAACGCACAAACTCGGTTTTCATCAAGGGAGATAATTCTCTTAGCGTCCCCTCTCCTCAAACAGCGAGGCGAGCCATGCTGGGGAAAGATAAGTACTGGGGAGGATATACGAAAGAAAGAAGCGGGCATATATTGAAAGCATGACGTTTATGTCAGCCTTTGTGCAGGAGACGATTGCGACAAAGGAAGTAAAGTGGAGAGTACGATCGGCGCAAAAACGCGAAATAGAGTTGTGGGTGAGGCAGCAGATTGGAACAAGCAAGTCAGGGTGCTAAGAAAGTCGTCTTCAAGGGCCTCCTAGAGAGCTGAGACCTTCTCCACCGTGCCGCTAGGGATTTGGCAGACAGGTCCGCGGGTGACTTAACCAATGTTCCCATACATGGCGACGTTGGTAAATATGGGAATTCTCAGGCGCGTCATCAACTAATTTTTTTAATGAATATAACGTTTTGCTTTGAAAAGGAGACATAGTAACATGTAACGGCTTCTAGCGGAATACTTGTCCGGAATGTCACTTTGCTACAGGATAGGAACGTTATAAATAATCGGAAACAAAAAATTATGGGCTGATGGGTTATTATATAAACACCAGGATAGCATGCAGCGTAAAGTATAGTTTCGTGACACCTCTATGTTAAAGGAGACGAGTTCAATCTAGTTAATTTATTATTGTTTTTATATTTAAATATTCTAAAATACTTCGCAAAAAAGAGTGCCGAAATTAATAAAATAACGGCATTCACAAGTAGCTTTATTAATTTTTTTTTTCAGAATGCTCGTTGTATGTCGCTTCAAACGCTACAACTGAAGAGATTCAAAACTGCCGTGAAAAGTATCCTGCTGAATGCGGTACGGAAATTGTGGATACGTTCAATACCGCGCTCTGCGGTTCTGACCAACCGATGCGGAGCTGTAACAACTAGTTCATCAATTTTTAGGATAAGTATCCGAAATAAATTACACTATCAGAGAGATATGCTGGTGGTGAAGGCCGATCATTTACTAAATAAACGTTCTTCAGAAGCTTGAAATAAAGGTACTTCTTTTTGACTCATTTTAATGCTAAACTTGCGATCTCAAGTTAAGGTATTAACTTCGGAGTTTCAAATCAATCTCTAGATTACACTCGTCAAGAAAAACAGATGGCAGGCCTTAGCATAAAAAGAAAGACTTCCGCAAGAAACACGAATTACTGAAGGAGCAGTGTTGCATATTACGCAGTCATGCATGAAGTTTAGCTACACGTGACAATGCGTTCCTCTACCTCTGGGGTGACTCTGTTCCTCATTAAATTGCTTAATATTCCCCTTACGTAACCAGGCCTTTTGTTTCAAGAACATTAGAATAAAATGAAAAAAACATTTACGAGTCATTTATAAAAAAAAAACTGAAAGTATGTAGAAGTGCGCAGAAGAGAAAAAGGAATAACATTGAGCAGTGTTCTTGGGAACGTGCTCTACCCAAGAAATCCCCTTTTGCGGGCTATTTTCCTTTTTTATTCCTGACCAAAAAAGAATATTCTGGAGCGTCAAGCTCTATCGCAACAAGCGACCGTTCTTCTGTGACAGCCATTACAGCCCTGTGAGCGGTCGGTGAGCAGTAATCAAAATGAATTTGCAACCAAACAGGTAACAGCGAAGCTTCTCTACCGCACACAAGGGAAACACATTCCTTTTCAATCGTGCTGTACGCTTGTTTTCTCGAAGTAAGCTCCCTGCTGACATACACATCTGGATTACCTTCCCTTTAGTCATTTTCTTGGCTAAGTACACTCCCAAGCCCTTTATCGCTTGACTCATATTGCACCAAGAAGGGCCTTGTGCAATCTGGGCTAGCCAGCACCGGTCGAGTTACTAACGCCTATTTTAGAGCCTCAAACGCCTTTCGCTCCCCCTCATCCATTAGATCGTGTTTAAATCGGTTTTCTTAAAGGGCATACGTTAGCGGGCTCGCCTTTTCCGAATACTGGGGAATGTACTGGTGATAATAACTTATTAACCCAACGAACTACATTAATCTCCTTTTATTTGCGGCGAAGGGAACTCCTCAGCAGCCTGCACTTTAAGCTCCTGAGGGCGTCTTTGTTTCTTGCCAACCACACGCCACAAGAGCAGGACTTCGCTTTGCCCGAACTTGAAATTTCTTGGCTTTGACCGTTAGGCCCGCGTCTTGCAGGCGAGAAAATTCTGCTGCAAATACTGAAGGTGGTCCTCCCACGTATCATAAAAAACCACCACGTCGTCGAGGTACGGAAGAGCGAAGGACTGTTCCCGGCAGAACCTGGTTCATCAATCTCGAAAATGCATAAGAAGCATTTTTCAACCCAAAGCTCAAAGCGAGCGGCCCTGAAACACCGAATGGTGTCATGAACGCTGCAAGGCTGCTGGCACGTTTGGTAAGGGGTACGTACCAGCAACCTCTCACAGTATTTTAAATAGACTTCGCCTTGCTCTCTATTTCGATGCACGTTTCAATGTTGGGAATCTGATAAACCTTTCTTACGGTCACTGCATTTAGCTTCCTGTACTTCACGCAAGACCGAGGATTTTTGCCAGGACTTTCGACAAAAATCATAAGAGAAACAAAATCGCTCTCGCACTGCTCTATTAACTGCAGCTCCAGCATTTGGTCCACCGACTCCTTTAACAGTTCTTCGTGACGTGGGGACGATAGGCCTTGCACTGAATCATAGCCTGACTTGAGAGTTCGATGTCATGCTCGTCCAAGTTCGTCCTCCCGGGAATGTTGGAAAACAGATTTACAGCAAAGCTGTTAAGGGCTAGTTCCCCCACTATCGTGTTCGCGGACAAGAAGCGTGTCGATACAAAACTCGAGCCAGTAACCGTCACCGTACGTCATCATCTCACCTACCAATCGTGTGTGTCCTGTGTCCCCTGACATCGAGATAGCGCTATACTTCGTTTCAGCTTCAGTCCGAGCGTGGCCGATGTTATGAGCCGAAGGGCCAATCAAACAGCGAAAGAGGCACAACGTCATGGCGTGCTCTCCGCAGTTGATAGGAACAGCCGGTATTCGCCGTCTTTCTGTGGGCGCTCCTCCACCGGCTAGTCCTATCAAGCGCTGAGAGCACGCATGACGCTGCGCTTTTTGCGCTGTTTGATTGGCCTTTTGGCTCATAACATCGGCCGCGCTCGGACCGAAGCTGAAACGAAGTATAGCGCTCTTATCAGTTGCCCTTTGGACTCACGATGGGTCGGCCGCGTGCCGTTCGTTCGGAGGAAGAAGAGCTGGAGCACACGGAGCGGCGACGTGCGCAGCAGAGCGAATGGCCGCGCAAACGCCGCGAAGCCGCAATCGCCTCGTGTTTCACTGCGTCGAGTGGTTCCGAATCCCTTGCGAAAGAAGAGCAGATCGCTTGCCTGGAACGCCGCGAAGAACAGAAGTGGCGATGTGACCGGCGCCGGCGGGCCAACGCCACGGACGGGGAAAGTGCCACGGAAGCCAAGCGCAAGCGCGAGGCCCGGCGATGACAGGACGCCGCGCCCGCTGAACAGTTTTATTTTTTTTTTCAAACACTTCAGTCCCACATAGTACAGTTCCGCTGGTCTTCCACCTTCACAGGAGTGAAAGGTCTGAAAGTATTTTTAGGACTTGTCAAGCAACGCAGTAAGTTCCGAAAGCTGGCCTTGACTCATCTCTTTCTTATCGATTGTAACTTCTACAATCTCAGCGACACTCAAACTTAAGTCAATTTTCTCCAGCTCAGGAATATGAGCTTGCACTTTTTCCGGCTGGTTCAGTGCGATGCTGACAAGTTGCACTCTTTCTATGCACGGGTTCATCAGGTTATAGTGGAACATGCGAATGTCTTTTCTGTGATCTCGTAATTTAACAATATAGGTTGTCTCAAAAAGTTTCTGCTGCACTGTTGCTGGCCCCACCATTGAACTTCTAGCTTATTTGCTTTGGCCGACCGCGAAAAAAAGGCACCTTGTTACCTTCTTTGAAGGTGCGAAGGTGGCTGTTCTTGTCGTAATAAAATTTACCACACGCTTGAGCTGTCTAGATGTTTGCTTCAACCAGACCTTGCGTCTTGCGTAGGCGATTCAGCAATGAAAAAACGTACTCCACCACCACTGGGTTATCGCCTTCTCCTCCCCCAGCCTTTTCGCAGCGATCGCTATGGCGAACGCAAATTTCGTCCATAGACTAACTCAGCTGGCGTGGAAGCGTTCGACTTTATGAGCGACAGTTCGCAGCGCGAAAAGCATAGAAGGCAAAGCAAATTCTGAGTCTTTTCTCTGCTCGTGGCACAGTGCCCTGAGAACACATTTCATTACCGAATCCACCCTCCCCACGCTGTTACTTTGAGGGTAGCTTACTCAGCTGTGGACAAGCTTATACCACATCTCTCAAAAATATGGTCGTTAAAGCGCTTGTGAAAACCCTACCGAGATCACACTGGATCTCACTCAGGAACCTGATTTGGGAAATCACAGTCGGCAAGTTGTCCACCACCTCTATCGAGGTCTACTCCTTCAGAGAAACGGCTTCTGGAAACTTGCTAGCTAGGCAAAGCACAGTCAGAATGTACATACAACCTCTCTTCGTTGTAGGTAATGACCCTACGAGCTCTATCACGAGCCTCCTAAATGGCTCAGAGATTATAGGCACTAGGGTGAGGAGCGCCCTCGCTCGTTTAGCCTTCCCATCCTTTGGCAGGTTTCACACCTGTGGCGGATTCCAGGGGGGGGGGGGGGGGGGGCGACGGGGACGGCTGCCGCCCCCAAACGAAGACAACCCCCGCTCCCCCTTTTCGGAGGGCAATTTGAAATGGGTAGACCCGCCGGTGCACAAGACAAAATGGGAGAATAGTATCCCTACAAATTTTCCGCCCCCCCCCCACCCCAACGGAGTTCTGGATCCACCCCTGTGTCACATGGGGAACAAACTCTTCGACGTGAGTAATACTCTGCTAAAAGCCTACACTTGCTCTTCGTAATGTCTAGCTGTCCAGACCATCCTTCTTTACTTGCAAGCTCAAGAAGGTCACCCCTATGCCTAGAAGGGACCACAAGTTGTTCTACTTCTTTGCCAAATTTGTCCTTGAAGTTAGGCTACATGACACCTCGGCGCTCGTAGAAAAATACGTTCGGTTTAGAGTTCTTTACCCACGCTATCTCGGAACTTGGTTAGCGACGCATCGTTTTTCTGTTCCGCGATATGAGCCATCTCAACGACACTCGTTAGAGCTCGAAAGTTTTGGCTGTCTGGCGAAACCACCACAGTCATTCCCGATCCCGATATTATAGAGCTAATTTATAAAGCTAGAACTTTCTAGAGTATTTATACTCAACAAAGTTCTAGGTTAATAAAGTAGCTCTAAGTACACGTTAAAAAATCGCCGAAAAATGCTTAAATCCAAGAGCTGCGAAAAAGGCTAAAATCGTAATTTTATTTTAATGAAATATAACCATATATAAAATAAATTTAACTCATTTAAGGAAACTAGTTTTCGTGATTTACGCATACACATATTTACGTTGTAGAAAGTTGTATTTTTCCTTATTCATATGGCCCTCAAACCACATGTGGCCCGAAAAAAAAATCGTTCTTACACTCTCTCTCAGAGGCGATGTTTTTACGAATACAAGGACGTTCACATTAACTGAAGAGCGTGTTGGTAACAATGACTGGTAACATAAAGAATAAAACAAACTCCGGATAAGGGAAGACGAACATTTCTTTCAATGTTCGTCGCCCCTTGTCCGGAGTTTGGTGTATTCTTTTCTCTTGCCAGACAAGAAAGTACTTTTGCAAAAGAATGCTTTTTTGTTGCGTGCACATGTTTTGCTATTCAAAACAACCCTGAGTCTGGGTTGTCTTAAATCATGAACGTAAACCAGCTCGCCTGCGCCCTATCACTCTTTTCAATGTTTGGCTATCTGATAAAAATGTCAAGTAAAACAAAAAATAGGCATGACACCCCTATGGCCATCCTTGTAAGAACATACCCTAATAGTATATTATAGTGCTGACATGGAAAACTTAAATGTACTTTCTCTGAGCACAAAAATATACTTCCTCTCTACGAAAGTATAAGCGTTCACACCAGTGTTGTACTCGTTCCTAAAAAAAAGGAAAGAAAGAACGTTCCTCGTTCATCTTGATTTTTGAAACGCGTGCCCATTACAAGTTCCATATGTGAAAAAGGAATTCGTTTCTGTTACAGTTAAAAAAACTGGAACTTATCGTCAAATATATTCCTCACATTTATATTACGCTGGTTATCATATTGAGCTAAATAATTTTTTTTTTATTTTTATCTATCCCATGAAATGAAAACATGAATTTAAATGTCGTAATGGAAGGGCACTAGGAGAACAAAACAAGCGGAAGGCGAGTTTCATTTGTTTATATATTCACCTTCAAAACTCTCAGCTTTTAACAATATTTATGTTTGTAGTGAGCAATGCAAACGATCCAAATGTACTGTAACCCCACATTGCACGAGAGGTTTACAGCTTCGCACGTTTCAATGTAACCAAGTCCCCCGTTTGAAGTTAACAAAAGTTGCTTCCCGATGTTGCTTTCCGCAAGACGAGCAAGTGATGACATAGGTAGGTTTTTTGGAAGATCAGCCTTGGAAACCGCAAGTCCTTCTTCATGGGGTTTGGATGCGTTGTTCAGTTTGAAGGTGGAAGACAAGGAAAGAAGGAATAAAGTTTAATTTTAAGTCGGGATACAAGGGTTTCTTTCATGTCTGGTAACCTGTTCTTTTGTTTTAAATATAGGTCTCTTTGTGGAAGTTCTGTGATGGCTTTTTTTTTTTTTTCTCATACACCCAGATTTCTGGGTGTATGAGCATTCGTGGAAGCAAAAGAGTACTAGTTTAGTTTGAAACATCCCGCTTTCTGTGTCTTTTCTTTCGACTAAAAGTTTTGCCTTTAATACCGCAGCCTCTGGCACCGAAAAGCAATCGATGTCCACTAGCTCTCCAGCACCCGACTGTTACCAAGCTAGGAATACACGAAATAAACCCTAAGATAAGCAAGCAAAACGTTAGCGAGGTACTGCTCTTCGTAAAGATATTTTGATACTTTTAGAATTTACCTTTCAGAAATAAAATAACAATCACCCCACCGGGCGAAAAAGGAAACGCCGTTCCTTTTTCTGTTCCAGTAAAAATGTAACGAGTTCCCGTTCCAATCCCACCGATGCAAATTGGAACGGGGGCGTGCCTTCATTCCTCCTACAGGGAATGCGTTCCAGGAACGCCGTTCGTGGGAACGCCCTTCTGTGCACCACTGGTTCCCACGCAATATCAAAGTGTCTATCACAAGGTTATTGACAAGCTGGGCGACAAGTGCTGAACCTAAACAAATTAAAGAATACGTGGCAACAAGCCGACAGTGGCTTGTGGATAGTTCTACAATTTGCATAATTTTAAAATAATGGCCAGATACCATTAGCCTTGAACCCAGCCGTAGCAAAGTGCAAAATGTTTTTCCTTATGAAGGGTATTGTTCTAGATATATCGTTTTGTACAAGCCTAGATCGCAATTAAAATAGGAATGTAAATAAGCTTTTATTGTTGTGGAAGCAGCCAACTATGCGTGACGTGTTCGAAAAAAAATTATATTTATCCAAGGGCACAATTTTTTTTTTATATATACTACGTACGTTTCATACACTAGTTCAGGACAATACGAATTTTGCGCAATCGTGTATTCATTCAGTATCACTAGTAGTACAAGGAATAACGGCTTGAAAAACAAACAAAAAAATTAAACATAAAAAGCATCACTTATAATCTTAAAAATATCCAACAACTTCAAAATTGCATTTTATGAAAATGTTTTATATATAAATATTTTTCCACAAGTCACCATGGCTAATTTTAGGCTCAAAAATATATGAAATATATAAAATATTGGTGGAAATCTAGCATTCAATAGCACAACTTTCAAGCAACGAATGTATAACAAATTTTAAATCACGAAGTGTCTAAGGAGCACATTCGAACTGATACACTAAGCACCACACTGTACTGAGTTTTCTTTCTGGTAAACAAAATTAAACGATACACTTTTTGTTTTCCAAATAACGTTATTGTCTGCTTCAAAATTGCAAGAGTTAGATTCTACGACTAGTTGTTGCGTTTATCGGCTTCAGAGGACATACATACGAAGCCAATATGGGTATAATCGACGTAATTAAGGAAAGCATTGAAAACTATTGTATGTAACGCAAATTTCCCCAACAAGCAGAAAACAACGGGCAGAAAAAACAGATGGCTTTTCCAGCAATATGGAAATAATGCTGGAAGTAGAAATGGCTTTTAAATTGCGGTTACACTATACCCGAACCGGTGCACCAAATACAAAAAAAAAACGAAAACGAAACGGTGAGTCGGTTTTAGTAAACAAGGTAGGAGTACACTTTTTGACTGTGGGTGTTTCGTTTTTTCCTTTTAAAATGAAACATTCAAATGAAAAAAAAAATAGTTTGTTTTCATGGCCTTCAGAGGAACTACATCTGAAGCCCAGGTGGGGTTTGAGAACGATCTCAACAACACGCAACGCAGGCACGGCGGAAAGTGCGCAGTATTTGTCGACCACTGAGTGAAGCAGTATAAAAATGAAAGCTATAAAATGCACATATATAAATATAATAACCTAAACTTTAATGCTTGGGCACAGGAGGTGGAAGGCCATCTAATGTAGAGAATGTTTAAAAGCCCCATCATAAAAAAATCATCTTATCCTTCCAGCCAATCTTGTCTTTCTATTAGACAGGATTAAGGAACGTTCACTTGCTGGGAAGTCCTACGGTGTCATCATAAATAGGTGTAATGGATCCCACCAGCAGCAGAGAAGGCACATTTAACTCGGTAATTTATGTATTCGATTATCTAAAATATTTTATTACCTGACATATTGCATTGCCTTAAGTCTGTTTATTCTAAGACTCGGAAATTAATCAATTCACCAACCGATTAATCGAATATTGCTTTAATCGCGATACCTTTTTAACCGGTCGATCGCTAAAATTTGAACGAACCAAAATAGTAAGAGGTAAATAAATGGTTTCACCACGCAGACGTGGATGACGACACCTCAATGAAGGGCAACATTTAGGTCAAAGTTTAGCCTAAAGGAAACTGTACGGGAAAAATTCGTACTTCGTGACAAGTGCCGAAGGTTAAACGTGTCCCGACCACTTTAACACCGCTCGAGTGTCCGTTTAGTGTAGCAGAGACTTAGTTTAAACAATCAAAGGAGGTAGATTTTTCAAAATATCAACGAATCTCTTTGAGTCATGCAGCTGAAGTGTAGTAAACTCCGTGTACGAGTGTCTCTGAACTCTGCTTGATTCATAATAAAAATAGTATATTCCGTCCTTTAAATTACTCCATATGCAAAAAATGCAAAAAAAAAAATATTTCGCATGAAAATGAATGAGACCGATTAATCGATTAATAAAACGAATAAAGGGTGGCGATTAGTCGGGCAAAAGCTTTTATTCGCCGCCCAGCCCTAATTTATTCGCACAAAAAAATTTACGCATATTTGAAGCCAAAGATTTTAAATAAAGAAGGCTTAATTAGACCATATTTGCATGTAGAACCCAAGTTGCTCAAAGCAAGAAGTGGAGACACATTTTTTTATATGTATTTTATCTCCGGAACAACCATAAGCTCACGAAAACACCGTGTCATTTAAAGTGTTGTCAGACGTCAAGAAACAATGGCATGTGAGTGAAACTTTCGGTGTTTCATATCTATATGAGATCGTCAAATATTCTGAGATGTTTTGTTCAAATCCGTCAAACACCTAGAGAAATATAACCATTATTTAAAAGCCTTTTCTAAACAACTTTTGAAAGGCAATTAAGAAGTAAAATATTTGTGTTTCACCAATACGCTTAAACGTGTGATTAAAATATATCTGTTAGATATTTAGGATAGGGTAGACTTGCCATTCTTCAGCAGGGTGGTGTACTTGGAAATAACGCTTCGATGTGTTTACGGCGACTTTATTTATTTGGGTTGTTTCATTCACTACACAAGTGGTACAAAGACGTGGATCTTTAGAATTGCGCAGTTTTCACCAGAGTCACATATATATTTTTTAAAAGAATATTCCATCCTCTGTTGGGTGTGTGCATGAATGGAAAGGGAATATTAACCTGTTTGACTAAGACAGCTCCTCTAAGACCAGACCAGGGCAGAAGTATACAATTTTCTCTACTTAGAAGTCATTGAAAGCACCTTGACCGATTTGAACTCCTTTTGTAAAACACCGTCTCTAAGTCACAAGTTAAATGTAAAAGTTGACAAGCTCCTAGAGCGTGTAACCTTAAAGGTAAACGCAGAGCCCTATTGGTAAAATAAATACAAAGGACAAGCAACCCGGGTGTTGTTTTAATTAATACAATGCTTGAACTCGTGCCCAATACTAGAATACAGTCCAAATGTATAGATAGTCAGAAAATACGCGGAATCAAAAGATATACTCGCTGTGGAATTGGCCGAAAATGCCGGCGTCGAAGGTACACTTCGCAGCGCTGTAACTTTGAACGAAACAAAATTATGAAACGTGTTTGTTTTTATGAATAAACACAGGAGCCTGGTGGAAAACTACCACTATACGTTTAAAAAAAATCGAAGATAGCTCTCTTTTTTTTTAATTGCCCCTTGAAATTTCTTAGTTTAGTAATTTAGAGCAAGTTTGCAGCGACATAACAATTGTAGTTGTTTCGTTGAAAACGTCTTATTTCGGTATAGGAGGGTAAGACGCGGCTGGCTGCATGCCTTGCCGTGAAGGGGAAGGGGAGAGGGATATGGAGGAGGGGAGGAGAGGAAGAACTATGTGAGGCGGGCTATACCAGCCGTTGTGATGTAATCCAACAGCGAGTCAAAGACAAGCTCCCTTGCTTCATTTGGGCCTATTGGTGCCGTCCAAGCCTCGAGCGTCTTAGGTTGACTCGCTGGGCTGAGCTTGGCTAGTGCAGCCTCCCTCTCCTGTCGTCTTGCTGAGCACTCCCACAGCAGGTGATGCAGGGTGCCGAGAGGAACCGAAGGATAGTCGTTAGAGGCTGTATCGGGGGTGACGCCTACGGTCCGCTCGGGTTGAGGTGGAGTGGAGCTGGTAGAGCAACGGTCACAACCGGCATGTTCCGGGGAACGTAGTCCAAAGCGGGCGAGGCTGTGTGGTGTCCAAGCGCAGCTGGTCACGATACGACGAAGTCGGACTTCCGTCGCCCGCGGATATCCCCGTGGAATTGGGACCGCGCACTCAGGTAACCGGGTGGACAGGCGCCGCCTGGCCTCGGTGCAGGGGTGCGGTGGTGGTGAGGTGTCAGTGCTTGTGTCCGAGCCGGAAGTTGAATCATCCAAAAGGCGTAGCTACGGCTGACCGGTCGAGCGGTAAGACAAGGACGCCTTTGCCAGCCGGTGTGCTGCTTCGTTACCTTGGATACCCGCGTAGCCCGGAACTCAGACAAACTTGATCTTTACAGTAGGCCCCAGAACCACCTCAAGCCCCACCATTGCCGGGCGGATGGAGGAAACTTGTGGAGATCGAGGGCAGGTGACAGTAGGTGACACCAGCTACCACCCCATAATAAAACACGGAGCTATCGCTCGTCCAGCCCTCGTCAAACTTGGCTAGGTACTTGTAGGTACCTAGTAGGGAAGGGCGGTTAACTTTTAACCGCGGTTAAAGTTAACCGGCTTCGAGGAAACGGGCCCTGGTAACAAGTAATCGTTTCGAAGTTACTGCAAATCACCGAAATTAATTTTGGTGTAAACAAGATTAATTTCAGACCATACGGACGAATGCGCGAAAGATGGGCCCGGGGAGTCTTTTACGGAACCGACCCATTAGATTCGCCTGAAGACCTATTGAGGGAACTCTCGTGCCATACGCATAAACTCCTGGCAGCCAGGCTCATGGATCGAGAAGGGAGTGCTGTTGTAACCACCGTCGAGGGTTCCACATTTCCCACAGAAAGGTTTATCGCCTCCACGTCAAAAAAGTGGTGCCCTTCAGAGCAATGGCCATAATATCCACTCGCTGCCACCAACTTGGCCACCCGCATAACGCGTGCCGAGCAGCGCAGGCCGTCTGTGTCTGCGGACGACCACCCCATCGCCATGAGAGAGATGGCTGTCACGAAAACCATCAATGCGGCCATACGTGGGGGTCCTCACCTCGCGACCGACGGTATCTGTTCGAGGATGCAGAAGGCCTCAACAGAACGTCGTAAGCGGTGGACTGCTCCGCCACAGCGCAGGGGGCAACAGCCACAAAGTACAACGCTGTACACCAAACCGCCTCCACCTCCCTTTGCCAAAGACCATTAAGAAACGGAGGATGCGTGGCCGGCCCTAAATACACTGCCGCCACTACAGCGGTCTTTAAAGGCCCTGTTGCTTCCGCGTGCCCCGGCGTGGTCGCACCCGACCCCACTGGGTCTCCAAACAATTCTTGATAGAGTCCCGCCACATAGACCTCCACCACCGTCAGCAGAGTACACCGCCAGGACAAGGACCGTTAATCCACGCCCACATCGACGAAATGTAAAAACCTCCGCCATGAAACCCATTTCTGAGAAAAAAAGATTCATCCCCAACACGCATCGAGCAGTCGATCTTGAAAACCGTCACGCTTGTTGTTGCAACAATCGAGAAAATCAATAACCTCACAGCCCTTATAGCAACCTTCCTCATCGGCCACCCCCCCCCCCCCCCCCCCCCCCCGCAGTCGTCGTGCCCAGCAGTAGGCAGCAGCACAGGCCGCGTTGACTCTGCACTAACCGGCCAGCAAAAGGATCCTTCTGGCCCTGAAGTAAGAGTATTACTGTGGAATTGTCACTCCTACCAACAGCAAGGTCCGGAACTCAAAAGCGGCTGGCAGCAAGCGCCAACCCTTCCAGCATGATCCTACAACAGGAAGCCCGAGTGAACGAGCTTCACATCGCCGGCTACCCAGCCTTCAGTACCCCTACCATCGTCGTCACCCAGAAGGGTTCACGGGAAAAAAAAAAAAAGCACAGGGAGCCCTTCCTACACCGCAAGCCTATGCTCACGTGCTGGTCAAGAAATAAAAATTCCAATCTTTCAGATAAAACAATTCGGTATGTATCATATCGAAAGCACATTTTAATAAGAATTTTTGACATATATTTTATTCTTTTAGCCATTTAATTTTCGTAGGAAACGGCTCAGAAATCTAATGACAAACCGTCAAAGGAGCCATATTTGCGAATTTATAACTTGAAATATATAACATCTACAGTGCTGCACATATTTCACTTTATATTACTCTGTCTAATATAATTAAGTGCGAGATAGTCAAGATTTCTGACAGTTATAGTTTGCGTAGTAGGTGTCATTAAACATGACATAAGCAAAAACTTCAAAAATCGAATCTTCCGTTCTGTCGCACTCAAAATTGCTTTTCTGTTTAAATATTATTTGTCTCAAAATCTTTTTGTTGCGTTCTCTACACATGTTGAGAAAAAACATATAAAAAACTAACGAGAAAAAAAAACATCCGGACTGGCGTGTATGATCTTCTATGAACAGAGCCAGTGACCACTTTATTTATCATGTTTAACTGAACATTTTAATATAAATCTAACGTCAGTACTGTGATACAAGACCATGAGGTTTTACAATACTGCCGCGACAGGGCCCTTAAAACTCCCTTCTCTTGAAACTGTACAACTGAAGCGACAACCGGACTGACGTGCCGCATTCATCTGGAAAGTAATGTAGCTGTATAAACATTGCTTGTGTATTGACACATAATCGGATAGTACCGCTTGCCTAGGGCTCGTCTCGCTCAACGTAATTTTCAATACTGCAGTTGTGAACCTGGTCTTTGTTTCTAGCAATAAACAGCTGCAGGTGCAACCTGCCATGAGCTCTGCTAAAATTAAGTCAGCGTTAACTTTTATGGTTTGATATTTTTTCTGTTGCTCTTCTTACACGTTTGCGAAAAGTACGCTCGATGGCGCGAGCTCTGCTCTGCAACCAGGTGGTATCTACAGCTTTCCTCTACGAAGCTTGGAGCAAATTTAACGATATTTATGCTTTCGTTCTGGTTTAGACGCACTTGAGTTTCGGCCTCGTGATGAGGGTGTGGTACTTGGATCAAAACGACCGCACACTAACTACCCGGGACTTGTATGAATCCCTAAACATCAGGGCGTACAGCGTAAGTTCAGCAAAATCCTATTTTGAATTTGAACCGCTACGACCACGTTACATATTACGAGGTAATGGTTCTATTTTTGATGTGGGAATTTCTGACATGGGATATGAAGTTCTCTCTTTCTGACCAAGGTGACGTCGGTTTTCCTAGTAAACACAACTAATTTAGAGGGTGGCCATCTATGGCGGATTATGTAAGCCTATACGAATACATCTTATAATAATATGCTAATATAGCCTTCGACGACCAAACATAAGATGTATACGTAAAATGTATAAAATGTTTCAACACGCTATTTAAGTAGAGATGCGAAATTGTTCGGACGTCTTGGAACACTCTGTGATCTGCCATCTTCGTTGCGGCGAGAATCCTCTGCTGTGTCTCAATTTCGTAGCGTTGTCGGTAGCAATTCGAGTTCTACTGCTCACCGTCATGGATTCCCACCCACGCCTGTTGCGAGCTAAGAGTTAGTAGTGTTTCAGGTTCTCTTTGCGCACATACGTGCACTTCGTTCAGCCCGTCGCTGGTTTCTCTCCGCAAGAAGCATGGCAGACGCACACATGAGCTAAAAATGTGTCTTTGAGTGCCGTCAAAGGCACAGGGGCTGACGCCCAGTCTTCCAAAGTGCTCTCTCTGCGCAAGTGTTTGTGCGATCGAACGATTCCCCTCAGCTACGCTTTCGTTCCCTGGCCTTTGCTAGCTTCAGCGCCCCACTAGATGGCACTGTGCATTTCGCGTATGGTCTACACTGTAATGTTTGTTTTCCACTTAATATGTATTATTGGCATTTCCTTTGATTTTGTATTCCATAACAAATTAGGTTCCAAGCGTGAAGTTCGCCCCTGCTGCACTTCGGTTGTTTTATTTCTTAAATTATTATAAATTAAAAAAATTATATATATGTATATATATATATATATATATATATATATATATATATATATATATATATATATATATATATATATATATATATATATATATATAGGGTGTTTCAAAGAACGCAGGCAAAATCGCTCCTGCGAAAACTACTCATCGCAACAAAAAAAGGCTTGTGGCGCTTTGGTCCTGGGCCAGGGGCCCATTTAGGAAAATTATTAGTCCGGGATAATTATGTTGTGAATTATTTTTGCGTAATTAACTTTTTTAATAGTGTGGTTTAAATTAGAAAATTGCTCAGGATTATTGAAGAACACTCAATCAACAAATAGCAGAACGATAGAAGGCGCGCGAAGCATTTTACGGTTTTCTGAAAAACTGCACGAAATCGACGGGTTTTTAGGTTTCGCTTTGCCATCAGAGCGCATCTCCGCCCCGAAGGCACCGCGCCCCGCGAAGAGATAGTGCAACCAACCTCTGCTGCGCTGTCATCGCGCGACGGAGCAGAGTCTGGTTGCACTATCTCTTAACGCGGCGCGGTGCTGCCAGGGCCGAGATGCGCTCCGATTGAAAACCGAAACCTAAGAACCCGTCGATTACGTGCTGTTTTTCAGAAAACCGTAAAATGCTTCGCGTGCCTTCTATCGTTCTGCAATTTATTCGTTTAGTGTTTTTCAATAATGCTGTGCAATTTTGTAATTTAATCCATGCCCTTAAACACAATATTAAAGAGGTTAATTACGCTAAAATAATTAACAACTTAATTATCCCGGACTTTCGTAATTTTCTTAAATAGGCCCCTGGCCCAGGACCCAAACGCCACAAGCCTCTTTTCGTTGCGATGAGTAGTTTTCGCAGAAGCGATTTGGCCTGCGTTTTCTGAAACACCTTATATATATATATATATATATATATCATCAAAAGAACATTCCCAAAATGAAACCGGTAAGCAATAAATATTTATATACCTGTGTAATAATAATCCGTTTTCCTGCAACTCGAAGATTGTATGATCATTCTCACGTGTGCAGTTCCCTATGCAGAAAACCCCATCCCTCCAAAGACATTTATCTATGTAAAAGACGCGCCCCGAAAGCTGCATATATTTTACTGTCATTTTTCTTGTACCAGAACAATAAGTAATGCTTACATGCCCACGCGTTTTGTTGCAAAGGCCTCCGGAATAGAAGACGGAGAGAGGGAGCTCAATGCGTTAATGGAAGAGACAGGCTGGCGTACTGTACTGGAATATGTGAGGGAGCCTAATGGCAGCAACGAGGGAATACCGGTAAGATGTTTATTTTTAATTTCTTTTCTATCTGCATTAGACGTAACGAAAAAAAGCATATCAAGGGGCAGAAAGAGAAGCCCGCAATTAAACGTCCTTACGTCCCTGATATTAAGAGATGGGGACATGAAAGTGTCCGACATAAAAATATTCCAACCACTGGATGTTTAGTATTCTATAACTTTCGAATTTTAAGGACTTCCTCGTCAGCACTCCTGTGCGACTTCTATTCAGTATAATCTAAACGAACGTTATGCCGACAATAACAACTTATTTTTCTATGAACATCTCTATTTCGTTTATCCCGAAATAAATGTCGTTAAACTTAGCTGGTTTAAGTCATAGAATCTAATTAACCCTCCGCAGCCACTGAGATTGCAGCATGTTGAGCAAGCTGAAGAACAAATCAAAGCAGGAAGTGTGAACATCATAAGTAACACCTTGCAGTTTCTCAGCATTCATTAAATACAAAGGAGTATAAAGTTGTACGTTAATAATGTTTTTGAAGTTTATGTTGTAACCAAAGTTAGGCTGCTCTTGGGATCTCCTCATTTAATTTAAAAGTTCTGAACTCGTCTGCATGGAAGCCGTGGAATTCGGACAGTTGCACATTTCCAACAAAATTCTTCACAAGTAACGAACATTATCTTTTCTTTTCTCACAAAGCCGCAGGCTTTAGGACACGAACATAAACATTCCTTTCCGGAGGTGCATTACGTCAAGCAGGGCACTTGTTCATTTGACATGCGGGACCCCCAAGACATGTGGGTTCGCATGGAAATGGTGCCTGGAGACCACTTCGTCCTGCCTTCGAACTTAAATCACAGATTTAATCCTACTTCGATAAAGGTACAGCAATACCAAAATTCACTACGTGTAATATTTCGTACATTTCTATCTACATTGATGGTGGAGCTCGCGGGAAAAAGCTGTGAAATACACCTTGACAAGGCCCTACATAGGCACAACAGCAGAGGTACAGGAAAAAATGCTACTTCATGAGAAACTGCGACACAGGTAGATAATATACGCACACAACACGCAAATAAAAAAAATATTAAATAATCCTGGAAATATCCAACAAACCGCCACATCACTGGTATTTTACCTATCTAGGCTTACAAAATATTCTCTAAGTTGCTTAAATGACATCCTTATCAGATCAGACTCACTAGCATCAAACTGGTTTAGCCATTGAGGCAGCGTATATCTCATCATCTGAGAGTCGTAATTTGTCCTCCGCGCTACCATTTCCCAATGTTTTCCCTGGCGAGTGGGGTGAACCGATTCCTTTACAAATAGATTTCGCAAATTTGTAACAAAACGCGTGTTTCTGTAGATCTCCAATTTGAATGGGCGTATAATTCAGTTTCCCGCGTATTTCAGGAGGTGACCATTATCCTTCAAATTGTTCCTGAAGACTACGTTAATATTACTGAATTCAGAAAAGCCTAAGCGGACACCCAAGAGCAAGCTGCCTGTGCATCAATACAAGGAATATTAGTATGGTAACGGTTCCTCCAAATACACGAAATAAATGTCCAGAGCGGCTTTATTTTATTTGTTTCCGATGAGTACTGGTTTCACCACATCAAAACACGATTCACGCGATTGCATAACATGGTCCTGCCTTGTGCGTTCATTAAAATTGCCTAACCTGCTAGAGCACTTTTAAACCTGCGCTGCATGGAGCTTAGACTTGGTAGGTATAATAACAACACTTATAATAATGAATTAATGACATGGGCAAGTCCTTTCACTTCTGTGAGTGGCAGCCGAGTGATCCTGTTTGTGAAACATTCATATCAAAGTATAAACATAAAGAACATGATAAGTTATATTTCTACATATCAGCGAATTGCTGGATTTATTATAGATTATAGGGTAACACAGTACAGTTAGACATCCTAAGCTTTATAAATGCATAAAATTTGTATCAAAATCGATTCACATAACATACTATGTTTACAATCATTCACGAAGTGACTCTATCGGCGCACAAAAAAAAATGAAAAGCTGCTTTTACTTGATAGCAAGCATAAACAATATCTTCAGCCGTTTCTTTCACCTAACCGCAAAATCCATATAGGTGGGACTCAATCGTCCGGTCGTAATGCCTGCGATACGCAGAGACTCCGGCTGTGGGCGCACCAGTCATCTCTCGGTCGAGGGGTGAACTGGTCTGGTTACATGAGAACTGCCGCACACGCGGATACACTCACCATTTTTCCACTGAAAGGGTGAACTAGAATTTTCGGACTAGCACAACGCCGCCGCAAATGTGGCTGAGAAGTCTATGATAGCCATACCTGTAGAAATGCACTGTATATAGAAGCGGTCAGACGCTTTGTAGAAGAGATACGTGGTAGGATCGAAATAAATTACGAACTGTGGAAATGCGGTATATTAGGATTCATTTTGTATTCCAACCTCGTTTAAATGTGCCACGTATCCAGAAAAATCTAGTTCCCTATTCAAAACACCAATAAAATACGATCGATTAGGTTCGTGCTCAAACGTAATGCAAGAGTGGTACATAACTGTTTTCTCTAAAACGCGTTTAACTTTCTTTTATTCAAGTTGACAATTCAAAGCTATCTCTGAACGAGTCTATTCAAAATGCTTGAAAACATCGGCTAATTCAAATATTTTAGAAGCTTCAAGATGCCAGCTGTAGAAGTACACTGAAGGTAACCAATTCTCTCTGTCGTAGGTAACGTTTCAAGAGATCAGTACACGTAAGAAATAAAACAGAAGACAACTCAGCTGTTGGGACACATTGTATATTCCAATATTTCTGCGAAATTTGCTTTGAAAACGGCGCTATTGTTTCGTGGATACGTCAATATATATGCGGGACCTTCGGCTTCACCCATTCGAAAAGGCTGCCGTGGTTGTTGGGTTGCCGACGTCGCCTGCCCAATGCACGGCGTCCCCTTGCACGCACTCAGAGTCTTGACTTTCCCAGCGTCTCAAGCATCAGGCGGCTCGTGTACCTTCCGATTTTCTAGCATGCGGTTCGTGACGATTACGTCTGTGGCATCGGTTGCTTTATCGAAGTCTTCGAGACTAATCGCAGCAGAGATGAGAGTGAGTGTTAAAAGAGATGTTGGAAGCTGGTCATTGTGACTGCGACACACTGGCGATCAGCTCCAGCCAGGGTGGCCAGATGCGGCCCAGCGAATAAGCAAATAGTCGTCCCCAACCAAGCCCAAAAAAGCGGCGTGACCTTCGTGAAGAAGCCCAAAACAAGCGAAAGTTCAATAAATGTACACATTCTTGAAAATAGTTTAATATTAATAAAATGAGAAAGAGAACTGGCTCAAATGCGAAGAACTCGCTCAAATACGAAGTCAACGTGCCATGCCACTATCCGCCGTATAGTGGCATGGCACGCTGAGTAACATGCTATTGAGCCTCCCTATAACATGCCAGCTTGAGCTCCAGTTCTGGTATCGTTCTTGGAGGCGACGACTTGGTGAAGCCCATGGTAGTCAAACGTGCACTGGAAAGTAGTCGAGAGTTCCTCACGTGTTTTTCTGTTGCCATTTGGTGAACGAGGTTGGCATGTTGAGCTCGGATCTCGCACTTGCAGTACTTCCACGCTGCTTTTTTGTATCGTCTTCGGTGAATGGTCGTAGCCAGTCCTTAAGCTGTGTTTCCTTTTCCCACTCTTTACAATATCTTTTGCCATACTTCGATCACTTCGAAGCCATTCTGCGCAAAATACAATGGCAACTAGACACGACGACCGCGACTGCCGACTTGCAAGATGGGCAAGGCGCCAAAACATTTGTGAATGGATAGTAATTGTTTTGTACTTTGTAACGGACGGTAGCTTGCGCCACCTAACCGCGGCGCCAAACAGTCATGCTGCTTTTCGCGTTTTTGACGACAAACGCGCTGTCAATGAGCCATGACTAGGAATAAAATAACAATATTTGCGGGAAAAACGCATATAAGCCCAAAAAACTCGACAAGCGACTCGGTGAAAAAAGAAGCCCAAATCCGCTTATAATAAGCGGCACTGGCCACCCTGGTTCCAGCGACGAAGAATCACGGACGAGCTCGCCGTGGTCGCCATCGTCTGTGAAAATCTCGCAGGTGCTTGCAGGGTGAAAGGTCAAAGTGCCGTGGGCGAGAGCAAGCAGATTCTAGGAGTAGCCGATTTGCGTGAGCGGTTCTGATCGTACCATGGGGTGGAAAGCTTGGGCGTTCATGACCACGAGGTTTATGGGCACCATGCAGCAACTACCATCGTCAGTGTTGCCTGGTGGCCAGATTGAAATTATCAAATTTATAAATAAATTATTGCAGTTACTAGAGCTCTAAAAATCACTAAACTTGGTGTATCTCCTACTACCCTATGGTCACTTCATTTCAAAAATCATTATACCCGCTTAACGTTCGCGTCCTAACCCCGTTAAGCCAGCCAGAAAGTATAAGTAGCAATCAACAGGCTTAAGACCTTTTCTTTTTGAACCAGCATAAAGTGGCTATTTAGTCCAATCCTTACCTTAATGAAATGTGAACGCCATCGTCTTGTTTCTTGAGGCCTGCTTTAGAATTGAAAAGATTGGTCAACGTTCCTAATCTCATTTGCCGAGTTTAGTTTGACATAACATCCTGGAATACTTACACAGTTCAAGAGCGCAATAGGTTGTCGTTTTGATTGCCTTCAACCGACCTGCGTCTAAAGCTCACGTGAAGGTAGCTGACGTCATTACGTACAGCTTTGCAAAAATAACGGACATCATAGGCATACCATTGGCAGGCGCAAGCTTGTTGACAAAAATGCGTGTTTTTGTCCCAATTGCTGAAAACTATTTCAGACATTACCGTGTCATCATGCTATTCCTCATGTTTTAAAAAGAAACACATAGTTGTTAGAAAGTCACAAATGTAAGCTTAGTTTAGGGGTTTAGGGGTTGATCCTTATATCTGTATCGCTCATATTTTACGCCATATAGGCTTTCCATGAGTCCGGACTGAGGGCAGTTTATCTACAGCGTAACGTCAAGGGTCTCAATAAAGATTTGTGCAAATGATTTAACAAGCAGAACAAAGGTGTGCCCAACCTGAAAATCTGCCTGGTGATTAAATTTCATAAAGATTAATCGTATTCCTTGAAGGGGGAACTCTGCCGATTTTTTAGCTACCTAACACCAAAACGTCATACGAATGCGGATGGCTTCCTGATTTTAAATGATATCCCGTACCCAAGACTCGCACTAGTTAATTAAAATAGTGTTATTTTGTTCGCTGCCGAAACGTAAACATCGTTCCCTCCACATTTCCCCCCCGTTTTCGCCGCCATCCAAACGCGACGGTCACCGGCGGGCGCCAAGGCGAGGGGCTGGCAGTCGGGTACGCTCGCACCAGCCTTTCTCGCGTCTAAAAGCGTGAAAAGAGAGGCGTTCGTTCTATCAGAAGTTGATAATAATCTGCAGTTGAACAAGGTATGACCTTGGCCTACCTGCTGAACTATGAGAAAGTAGAAAATCGGAAGCAATTGAGATGTTGAGAAAATCATTTTTGCAGCTATTTACGCTCAAGCCGCGCCTCGATAGTTTCATGAAATCGCCAAAATATTGTTCTCCTTCTATCAGAAGCTGGCACTTACGCTAGCGAAGAAAGGTCGAAGATTCACGCAATACATTTTTGACAAATTACCTAAGCACCACTGAGAATGCTCGGAATATAGATAAAGGTACCCCACATCTCGTCTTACCTGAAGGAACGTGCCATTTGTTTTAGATTTTCTTCAGAAAAAAAAAATATAACAAATACAGACGTTTTCGCTACCTCTTCTGCGAGAGAATTGCACGCTAACCATTTGACAAACCAGGCAAGCGATATATCGCATATTAGGAGAGCTCAACACCTGCTCCCTAAACCTCTGTAAAGCCACACTCTTAGAAATAGAAGGTGCATAGGGGTATACCCCTTTTCCCAGTGTACGCGTCGTAGTTTCGCTTCGCTGGGTTTCTCACCGGATACCTTAGGGAGCGGCCACGGGGCGGCGCGCTGGTCGCGTCGGACGGAGTGTATATGCCACCGTCATCATTTAAAAGTGCGTTTGAAGTTCGTGTCCATCACAGTAAAAATGGCAGCTATGAGAACTACACTTTATTAAATTTTAGGATTTGTCGGATTTTTAGATAATCTGGATTGTTGCACGCCGCAGTTTCTAATTTTTTACAGCCTACTCGACCCGTGAGTTTATAATACCACATTTGTTTTGGATAACCACAGAAATTATATTTATGTTAAAAAAAATTGTACCGCTCCCAGTGGTTACCTTAAAAACTATATAACACTATAACTGACGGTGAAGACTACAAACACTGACCAACAGTGCCTTAATCAGATTCTTAAACTTCATCCTTTTAAACTACCCTAGCATGTTACTTTGTCGTTCAACTAAGTGCACTACAACCAGATAATTCTGAACCGTACTGCATGTGTAATGAGGCACCATGTATATCCGCTTTTCGTGGGCTTTTGTCGTTGTTTTTTCTTAATTTATGGGACGACAGCGAGCGCGCACCAGATGCGCGCGTGCCAATTTTTGAGAACAAAAAGAAGATATGTATCTACCGTTTAATGTGCAACCTGCTATGACCCCGTCGGCGCTTTCGCGATGCTTCTTTTATAATTATTTCTTGTGGCGCAATTCTTTTTCTGTTTTGTAATTATAGAGGGCGGATCACTATTATCAAATCCGTTTTAAAGCGAGTCAGTCGTTGCCGCCCGCTTTTGGCTGACTTCTATTACAAACTATGCAACAACGTTTTTAAATTAGATTTTGCGTATGCTTTCGGGATTTGGAAGGATTGGATTCCTCAAGGTTGTAAGATGAGGGCATGGTACTTGGATGAGAGCTCCAACACGCTGACGAGCCAGGATTTGGACGAAAAATTGAACGTAAAGACGTACAACGTAAGTCAAACTTACGAACATACTGCCTTTTGACCATTTAGACAAATTGTACGTAATGGTAGTTTCTTGTTTGATCAATAATGAGCACGTTATCGTTTTGACGAATAAAAACGAAAGCTATATGAACATTTTAAACTTTTTTTATATTTGACTTAAGCCGTTTTAATTTTTTAAAAATCGCTAAGAACTTATCGGCAACTTGTTTCAAATAATCTGATGCGATCTGTCTCACTTCGCCAACCAGGAATTTAGTTAATGTCAAGGTGATGTATACCATATCTTTAGCATTTTGAGGACCTTGGGACTGTTTCTGATAAAACATTAATTGTTTATGTTGTAAAATATGCAGGTTTGAAAAAAAAATATTCTTATACGAGTAAAGGCCGGTTTACGCTGTTGCAACGCACTACAACCGACTTAAAAAGAACAGCGTTTTAAGCCGCTTAAGACCGCCATTGTAGCTGCGGGTTGAATGCAGTCGTACGAGGCTTAAAAACCGGTTCTGTCGGATTTGGTCGCAGTGGGTTGCAACGGTGTGAACATAACGGGACGTTTCGTTCTCTCAATTTCCACCTTTTTTTACTGAAGGCTTCCAGCAGAGAGGACGGGAAAAGAGAGCTTCGATAACTAATGCAACAACTTGGCTGGTACAAAAAATGGGACGAGATAATGGACCCGAATATCAGCATCGATAAGAAGACAGCAAGTGATGCGACTCCTTGTTAAATGCCTTGAGTTCATTATAATTTGGTGAAGGTCAGCGTAACCCAAGAAAATCACGTTAGCCCCGCAATAATTACCAACGTTATGAAAATCGAGCTTAAGCAACTGTCATTACGCTGTCAGATATATGGTGTTTTTTTATTTTTTCATTTTGTCCAGTTTCTAGGAGGTTGGTAAAGCACTTGTATGATATTCTGAACTACACCGTTATCGAAAAGTGTGGTATGGTGGGCTTATAACCGAGCCCATTGCCAAACTGCACACAGATTATGCGCTTGAAAAGTGCTGTCCAACGAAGGCTAGATATGGAACTTCGTACGTGTAAATGGCACCGGGAGGTTCAGGTTAGCGGAACGTGTGTAAAGAATTAGGCTTTTTTATAACGTGTTAGTATTAGTTCCCACATGACAGGGAAAAGCTGACGGCGTCCGCCTGTGAACAAAACAGTGGAAAAGGAAGTGCCGCGTTGAAGGACAAATGCGAGAGGCAGGTGACGTCACGGGCTGGAAGCCAATGAGCTCGCAGATGCTGGTCAAGTCCGAACTTGCAGGTGCGCGGTGCGCGTATGACTTGGTTTGTGCTTTAAAATGAAGTATGAACCAAGTACCAGAACTGGTCGAAGTACGCGGAAAAAAAAAAAAAACTTAAAGGAAAATTTATCGCTGCTCCCGTAGGAAATGTGTCAGCATGACACTTGGGAAACGCCACACACGTCCCTCATAGAGAAGCGCTAACACTGACCCCGTAACGAAGCCAGAAAGAGGAAGCAAGGAATAGAGGAGGCGAAAGAGAAAGCCAAAAAAAAAAAAAGTGAAAGGGTCATGGTTAACGTTTCTCAAAGTGCGACATGTGTAGCGTTTCCCAAGAATCACCTTACTCGTACTCTAACGATTCACCAATGGATCTTCCTTAAATTTAATTGTCTGCGTACATCTAAAGAACCATCAGGATGCGATAAAATAGAACACAAGCTTAAAGTTCGAGTTTTATTTTAATGCCTATACAGGCAAGAGGTACGTTTGAAACGACACTAAAAATATTCATCACATAAATTAAATAATGTGCATGTGAGCTGCTTGAATTTTACCACTGTGATATTACTCAACCTGGGGCATAAAAAATGAATAGGGAAAGACAACGTCTCGAACTCATCTAATGCATTTTTATATACAAAGAACCACAGCCCACCCAAACCAGAGGTCATCCTGTTTCCAGGAAAAAGCACAGAAACCCACGCTCACAGCACACAAAGAAACAAAAACAACCAGGACAATATTTTTTTTTTCGATCCCAGTCTCGGATTGATATCACTATGGTAAATTTGTTCCAAGTTGTGACCAACAGTCGGCGTGGAGTTCTCTGTAATTAGTTTCAAACATCTTTTTGTTATTAAAAACAGCCTCAAGCTATGGGTGGGGAGCACAGACATCCGGATATGGAAGTCCGCTACATCAAACAGGGTGCTTGCTACTTCGACGTTCGTGATTCTCAAGACAGGTGGGTTCAGGGATAAGTGAGCGCAGGAGATCACATTGTCTTGCCCCCGAAGATATATCACCGCTTTAATCCGTCAATGATCAAGGTACGCAAAAATATATCTCCAACAGTGCAGCTTCTAATAATGATTTCTGTACTTTCAGGAGGTAACCGTTATGTGCCTCATTGTTCCGGAGGGATTCACCTACACAGCGGATTTCAGAGAAACTTGATCTTGCAGCGTGAGGAGGTGGTGGTACTTTACAGAAAAGATGAAAGTAAAGATTCAGTTGAATTTAAATGAGTACGCGTGTATTGCAACAGTGCGCAATAAAAATTTATATCTTACATATATAGGCATGCCTATTGTATAATTGTCACTTAAGATTGATTAAATTTGCGACACTCGCAGCTGCCTGAGATTTTGAGTTTTGTATTTTTAATACATTTTTCTTTAAAGCTGAGTGAATGTTTGGTGGTTAGTTAATTAATTGATAGGTTTTGAACAGTCATTGCTGCACCAAATTCTGCTCTAGTATTGGAGGTTCGGCGCTAGCTCACTGGATATTTAATGCATCAGAATATACCGTATCTTCCGAAACCATAGTCCGCACCAGTGTATAGTCCGCAAAAGCCGATTCCAGCTAAAAAACAAGTTTTTCTCTTTCATAGATAGTCTGCACGCGGCGCATAGTCCACACTTTGTGCCTAATTCGAAACCAAAAATCATTATACACAGCACATCTTGACAAATACCTGCTGTATTAGCTGATAAAGAGCTTGTATCATACATAAAGCAACATTATTGTACTCTGTTACAGTGGCGTACCAACTTGTTTTTGAGTGGGGGGCAAACCAGACCCCCCCCCCCCCGGGTCGCATATTTTTACAAGTGATGGGTGAAACTTTTGACAAATCGGAAATTCCGCGCAACTTTTACCGAACTTTTCTAAAGATTCGGCAATGATTCGGCAAATGTGCACTGTTACCAGACCTAACATTGACATTTCGTTTTTTCTGAAGAAAAAAGTATTTTTTTTTCTTAACTTTGATACATGTGTTGCCTATTGACACAGTTATGACTAAATAAGGTGATATTCTACAAGATAGTGTCGATGTAGCTTTTATGTGTTCACTGGCAATTTTAGTGATTGCTTGCAGAAAGTGGAGTGACAACGAGGTTGGGTAGTAGCCGGCGCAGTCCCGAACCACGCTACGAGAGTTTTAAATAAGGCTTCATCAGCACACGCCTGCAAGTTTGATGACATTGTTAAAATAAAGGGAATCCCTCCGTTTTACTTTCTCTGGGAGTCACCGTTTCGTGCGTGAAAACGAATGCAATGGTTGCTTTGCCTTCACCGGAAGAGATAACAATATTGTAAATATGCTTGTTTTTCGATTTGAGTCACTTGACGTCAGCTTAGCATGATAGTATGCGTTCCATATTCGCAACGTTACGTTTTTAATCTTTAAATTCTAGTTTCTGGTGTTAGGGCACACACGGACGTTTAGGAAGTTGGGGAGAGTTAGGAGTGTCGGATGTGCAAGGTCGAGGGCATGATAGTTCTGTGTTTAGTTTCATGCATTTACATGGAGATCGCAAAATAACGCGTACTAAATAGAAATGTTATTCTGTTCTGGCACAAACTAGTTGTGAGCTGAAAAGAAGATTGTAATAATAATAATAATATAATATTAATAATAATAATCATAATAATAATTTCATTTGCACATACTGGAGGGGCCCATGTGGTGGTGTGTGGGGCTAGGCAGATAGGTGAAAGCCCTTACGCAGAGCTCCTGCCAGCGAAACTTGTACGTAGTTCAGCTACTTTACACAAGTGGCTGTAGTTTAATTACTTTTCTGGATAATTTAGTAACTTTCATTTACATTTCTATTTTGGGTATTAGTAGTTTAACTACTTTTCCAAGAGAGTTCTACTCAAATTACAAATTACATTCGAATTTTATTGGTTGTTTTGCCTATCAACAGAGATAAGAGTTTGGAAGGTCAGCTGATATTCGCAGATGGGGAAGCATGTGGCGTAGAAAAGAAGGGGGGGGGGGAGGAAGAAAGTAATTTGGATGGTTCAAAACCCTCCAAATTTTTAACGAGCCCCCCACTACAACAACACTGCTACGAGGCGCGGGGAGCGAACAAACACGACGCAAGAGAGGCCGAGTAACTGTAGGGTTAGCGCCGAAGACTGGCATTTCTCTTTGTTCCGAAGCTCAAGGAGACTTGACCCATTCGAAGAATGGGCTGGTTCCCGGTTCTTCCCAATGTAGAAATTCTTGCCCACTACAGGAGGTATACACACTTCAACCTCACTCAAAAGAGGTAACAAAGTCCAGCACCCTTCTGGACTTTGTTACCTCAAAGTTGCTGTCTTTCGAGACGTCATCTGGTCATTTCTCTGTGTGAAATAATGGCGGCTATAAAACCGGTACAAATAAGTGCTTTATAAGTTGAATATGTTAAATGGTTGGGCAGCGAGAATAAAACAATTACTTTATGGCGTTCTAGTTGTCGCCATTTCCCCCCCCTCCCCCCAAAAAAAAACTGATGCATTTCAAATTTGCTGCTTTTTCCGAAAAACAAAAACTGATGCACCTCCTTTTTCTCCTAAAACAATCCATACGGGCCAATTAAAAAACGAAAAAAAACATTGTATAGGAAATGAAAATGCATTCTGAAAGACTGTGTTAAAAAGAATTTCCACTTCACTGTGGAAGTACATTGTATTTATAGTACTTTACTTCAAGTACATTGCATTCAGTGTTCTTACTACTTTACTTGAAGTACATAAGCTCTCATTTACTTTGCACTTCCAGGTAGTTTGTACGCGTACTTTACGCAACACTGTAAGCAATCAAACACTGTCTGCAAATACGAGCTTAGGCAGTGCTAAACCTCAAATGTGAAATGATACATCCGCAGTATATCGTTGACTAAAAAGAAGTACACAACAATTAGGCATGCAGAAGCCAAACCCACTATTAAAGCATTTACGTGAAAGCACAACCTCGCTAACGCATCAAAACCTTTGTAAGTACTTCCCTGTTAGCATAGAAAAAATAAAAGTAACTTCAAAAGTAATTGGCTACTTTTTACGGTAATTAGTAATTCACTCAATTATTTTCTATTTGAGTAATTTCTACTCTACTCTAATCACTTTTAAAGCTCATATTCAGTAACTTAACTTAATTACTTTCTTGAGTAGCTTGTACATGTCTGCTGCCAACCCGCCACCACATATGAAAAAAACAAAACAGAAATAAATGTACAGAATATACACACTACAGAAAGTACGTAAAAAGGAAAGAAAAGAGGGGAGAAAACATGTATCACATTATGACGAGGATGCCAGCAGCATCCCATACATGCTGGCAAGTTCTCGTAACTCTGCCCCGTTCGACGACAGTGGGCTGCGCACACTGATCGTAATTGTCAGTTGTCAGTCAGTGCTTCAACTACCTCGTTGCATCAGTGGATAGGTCAAATGAAAATCACACTATCCAGAATGCACCGCATCATTTGTCACTTGCGCAGTAGACTGCGTAAATTACTGGTCGATCTTCTGTTCTTGAGGCAGAAAATATTGAAGAGAACCATACTCGCAAAAGCTCACAAACGCAAAGTTACTGTGTCGCCTACTCCACACCTGGCCGTAACCGCTGGTTGTACTAAACTGTGCGATGGTAACCGCGCGACTGCGCGGCGTCCATTTGCGATCCATGACCCCGTCGCGTTCGTGCGCGAGTGCAGATATATGCCAAATTTTTGCCGAATCCTTGCCGAACTTTCTTTCAAAATTTCGGCATGTGCGGAACTTTGCCGAATCTGAAGCTTGGCAGATTCGGTCGATCACTAGCGTTTACGGCGTGTGTGTGTGTGTAGGCGTTGTAAAAGAGGGGGGGGGGGGGGAGAGGGCCAATTGTGTATGCGCAGCGGGCGCTTTGGTCACTGGCTCCTTTTTACGGCTCAGGCGATAGACCCCCTAGCAACGACGCTCACGCCGGATTGGCTGATTGGCAATGCGCGGGAACTTAAATTTCGGATTCGGACGACGCGTGTATCACCCCGCGGGTTGGGGGACGGTGTCCTTGGTATGCCTTGGGCGCCGCCGGCCGGTGTTTGTCCTGCCCAGTGGCGGCTGTTTTAGGGAGGGCAAAACACATGTCTTGCCCCTCCCCCCCCCCCCCCCCCCCCCGGGTTGGTACGCCTATGCTCTGTTATTCATAAAATTCTTCACGTCTTCTCAAAGTGAACGGTCTAGAAAAATATAAAACCTTGCAAATAGTCCGTGCCTGTAGATTGTCCGCACCTGATAGAATTGAAACTTTGAAATGCGTATAGTCCGCTGACTCTACAGAAAATACGATAGTACTTTCGAAACAACGAAGACTCTTAGACCAACGGAATTGGTTCTAAAACATACGCCGGTGACACTTATTTATACCACGGTGCTATTTTATTTCAAGTTGGATCCACGCAACTACAGCGCCCCTTAGCTTGAGTTCAAGCGAGTGCTTTCTTCTTTTTAAACACATTATTTTCGAAGTGCATGAGACCAACGAGGTTGGCTACAGTTAGATTGTAGCATATAGTTCTATATATAATCGATCAATTATTTTGTGTCAGTACATTTTCTTTGAAGAAATATGAAACATTCGTTTTTTTATTTAGAACGGAATATTAATTGGTTCATGACAGCTTAAAACGAGAAGGCTTATATTCTTTTTATCTGCGTGTAATTATAAATGTATTCCAACTACAATACACATAACACACCGAACTTTTGAAAACCGCTTTATGGAAGGGTGCTTTAGATCGAGACGCGCAAACCCGAACATGGAACCACACGGAAGTGGTACATCCACTCTAAAACGTAAGAAAAAACACTATAAAAATGAATGTACCTGCTTTGCTTTGTTTTTCCCCAATACCAAAAACTAGGACGACGAGCACAAAGTCTTCTTTAAAAAAAAAAGACAAAAAAGAAACATATAGAACAAGTATTCTAAGCCACGTCCACTACATCGTCCTGAGTGGTTTCATGTACTAAGACACTTTTCACTGTTAAACAAAAGCTGCCGAGTATCACCGATGACTGTTATTGCATGACTAGATACTTTATACTTGGGGCTACAGAAATACCCTCAAGGTTTGATTGAAACTCGGCCGTTGAGGGTTCCGAAAAGGGATTTTCATGAAGTTTCACCATGAGGACTTGGTACCTATATGAACCTCATTACACCTCAACGGCTGGAGGCTTCGCCTGGCCCCATAAATCGAAAGCATACAACCTAAGTTGTTATAAATCTCTTGGTACTGAATGTACGACGGTAAATGGCGTCTGAGTTCGCTACACTTACTATAGAACACCCAAAGAGGTCTTGAAACACTCGTTTAGAAATCCGCCTTACGCGCGCATAGCTTTTCGGCTTGAAATAAACTGCAAATTGGCGCATCCGAAACTGCTTTTATACAGCGCGGAGATTTCGATCAAAAAGTTTTGCAGCGCAAAACAAAGGAAGTTGAAAATCACCCGAAAATACGCTAACAACACAAGCAACCAATATCATAACGTCTTTGTAGTAAATGCACAGGAGAAAGCAGCAATCTAAAGGCGTCAATTGTCAGCACGTCCATTTATAAATTCACAGCCCGGAAAATTGGTCAGTGCAATCCCCCAAATGAAGATGTAATTCAACGAATACGGCGCCAGAGTTGAAACTTTCGCGTAACCGCGAATGGGTATTTTATTAATTGGTGGCAGTTCAAAAACATTTTCAGCATACTTCAAATAAGTTTTTGTGAAGGACCTACTAGTCAGTATATGTAATTTAAAGCTTTGCACTACGACAATTATAAACTCGCCAAACCACTGCAGCTGTATATACAGAACTCTTGGTGTGGCCTAACAAGGGTTGAAATAGATAAACGAAGAAGGGAATTCTGGACTGCAACCGCGGTACATCCATGCGCACAACGTTGTAGAGGAGGCGCCTTTGTGCTCGGAAACAGTATTCGACGTCATGATCGATGTATCACCGGAACTTATCGGTGATGCCAGTAGGGCGGCAGCCAGTTATCCGAAGGTGTACACGTAAACTTTAATATTTGTTTTCTAGAAAGGAATTTAATATTTTATAATAGATATTGTTGACATACTCAAGGGTGAATATTTGGTGCATGGTGAAAGTTTTATAAAAATTGATGACCATCAGTATATTGGGGTACTCGGGCGAATGTTTGAGCTATTTTAAAGGGATACTTCAAGAAAGTTTGAAATATACCCATCGGGTTCAAAAATAGGTTGATTATGATCCACAATATTCGTAAAAGACTATCGCACATTTGAAATTTGAAACTGGTGGCAGTATTTCTCGTTTAAACGGCCCACTTTGGCAAGCGCTTAAACAGCAGTCAGCGGAGAACACGTGACATCCAACGAAATCGTGAAGTAGTTCGTCTCAGGGCGAGCAAAGCTGCGGCGAGACCACGGCCGAGGCTCACGCCGAGAGGATGGCCTAGTCGTTCCAGCCACCGAAGTGGTTGCTTTTGTACGAATTTTTAGTGACGGGATAATCTTCTATAATCTTGTAGAGGGACAATAGCGACTTCTGGGACTCAAAAAGGAGATTCTCGTGGAGAGGGGAGTTCCCCCTTCCACCTCATCTCTCGGGGTGGCCGGAGGTAAGACAAACATCCTCACTATCTGCCAGGTTCCTAGACGATCATTACAAACGAGACGTTAACGACATCCGCCAGGTGCTCTATGCCAATCGTTTAACTCGTTTTAAAATTCATTTTCCTGTCGTTGTTAACACGATATTAGTGTGTCTGATGTGATACTTCTTTGAACACATATAGACCAAAAAATAAGCGCCAAAATTTCGTTGTACTATCCCTTTAAAGGGAAACAGAAGTGGTTTTGTATTTGAGAAAAAGAAAACAAAAACCTGAGTAGTCTTCCTTAGTCCTCCTGAATCACGAATATCGAGATCATTTTTCAATTTGGTGCACGGAGGCTCCAGAAAGTATTTGTTTAAAGTACCGTTCAAGCCCCTCCTTCCCGCAGCGTGACGTCATATCCAGAGTTTTTGTAAGCTCCGCTTTCGGGCATTTTCAGCGCCTACCAAAATTATGTACGCGCACTCTTGCTATATTCCAAAAGGTCGAAAAAAGACTTCACGATAGATGTCAGTGCGAGGGAATATACCTGGTAAGCTTCCAATTGCACGAGTGACACGCGCATGGCGGCCCAAAGCCCTGCGTATGACGCAATGACTGGTCGGATTTAATTTACTAGGGACTTAACTTGTGCCTAGTAAGCCTTGGCTCCAAAGCTTGAGCTAGTTTGTGCCAAAGTACGTTTCTTTTGCTTTTCTATGGCTCCTTTTTGTTGTTATTCGCTATACAATTGCCAAAGTGGCAGACTGTGCCAAAAAATGCCACCTATCCGGCAAACAACTCACAGAGCAGCCTCATTCTGGCACTTCTTCTGGGAATTTAGGCCGAAGCTTTCCAGGTAAGGATCGAACAACCAGCAACCTTATTCTGTCATTTCCTCGGTCACTGACAAAAAAAAAAAGAAAAAAAAAAAAAAAGCTCAGGTTCCCGCTAAATACAAGGGTTACCTGCCCCCTTAAAATAAGCCAGGACAATTTTCCGCTATATGTATTGGGAAAATTTCCTGCTAAACTGACGTTTGACGTAACATTTGACGTCACACGTCAATTTCATGTGTGATGTGACGTATGACGTCACATGACATCTGACGTGAAAATTCGCGCGTGACGTTACATGACGTCACACGTGACTCACGTGTGACGTCCACCATGAAAAACGTCCTCCCTAAATTCAGCGAAAAAATTTCCCACCAAATTTAGCGAACACTTTTCTAGCCATATTTAGCAGCTAACTTTTACCCTCGTGACGCCACACGTGACGTCACACGTGAATTTTCACGTCACGTGTCACGTGAATTCACACGTGACGGCAGACGTGAAATTGGCCTGTGATGTCACACGTCAATTTAGCGGGAAAATATCCACGTGACTTAATAATGGGAAACGTCCCATAACGCAACCCGCGTTTACGCCAATGCCGACGCCGCTCAACATGAAAAGGGGAACCTGAGAGCTTCGCTCTACAAATATTTAAATTTGGTTTTATAAAAGCATTAATTTAAACTTGATTTTTATCATGTTTTTACTCTGGTCTATGGTCGCATTGATGCTGTAATGAGATCGAACTATAGAGGTTTCAACCTAAAGTTAGGATAGCAGGTTAAACCTAAAAGGTGCGCAATTAAAGTGTTACTTGGTGCTTATAGTTAGCTATTAATGAAACATCACGAAATATTTTAATTGGGAGTTTCGCGTCCAAGCCTGTGGCATCACCTGAGGTGGTAAGTTATTGTCAGCTTTAGTTACGGAGGTAGGAAGCTTTTGAAGGTGACATGACGCCATCAGATGTGAAGCAAGAAATGCAGAGGGACACTCCCCCAAGGATGATCAAAAACTGATTAAACAGCTGTTTCGGTCACCCTCGGCGCCCCATATCTTTGTTCTGATCATCGATGGGGACGTGTCCCTCCACATTTCCGGCTTTACCTCTGGTGGCCTCAAGACGCCTCCAGAAGCTTCCTATTTTCATGGTTTTAATGGATACGTCTGTACGTTGCCATCCGAGTTTCTTCTTTTTCGTGATGTTTTCGAATTTGGTATATTCCTGAGTCCTATGACTCCGCCAAAACGTGTTCTGCATTAAAAAGCCTCTACACGGTTTCCTGTCAGAAAAAAAAGCGCAAACGGGGTGTTTGAACAGATGGCAAAACTAGGTTAGAAACTGTCTACATCAAAACAGCCACGTGCGTCATGCCTCTATCTGTATCCTGTGCTCTCAGGACCCCCATAATCCCTCTTGGAATCTTTCTACAGTGTAGATTTTTGAACTTTGACTAAGGAGAATGACCACAACTTAAGTATATACTGAAAGAATCAATAACAATGATGAAACCTAGAAATCTGCTTAATGCCTTCCCCGTGTTTCGCCATCGAGTGGAAGAAGTTTCTTGTCCTATATTTATTTTAGAAACAGGCATGATGTCCGTCTGTATTTTTTTTAATCTTAATGTTGTGCATGATAATATCTATTTTCTAAGTTGAAAGCTCAATGGCATTCTCTGTTGTTTGTTTAGTAGGTTGATTCTTCGCGTTTACTGTCCTCGGGTATACTAAGGGTTGTGAACAGTATAACACAGTATGGGAAGAAATTCGCTTTGTAGAGGGGTGGTAAACAGAAGAGAAATTGTAAAAAGTGACTTCATGTTTTCCCCTACGTTTCCTCTTTTGGGTCACCTATTCTTGTTTGTTTATTAAAACTCAGCACTGTTTGACACTTCTCTGCGTTTGTGTCATCCTTCAGAGAACCAGTTTTGAATAAATTATTCGTGTTTAGCCTGTATCGCTAGCTTGCACCCTCGTTTTTCTTTGCGTTCATTATTAAATGACTGTAGGATTCAACTGTAAGCACAGTGCTAATGCATACAAATAAATAGCAGCATACTCTTGTTAACTAGGACTAGGTGCTAATGATTGGACCAGTTGGTTGCCACTAATTTAAAAAGAAATTATGAAGAATATGGGAGCAGAGGATACGAATGCAACATAGCGCTGTGTTGATCTCCTCCTTGTCCGTGCGATTCACACTCCGTGTTTTTAATATTTTCTGCTAGGTACCATCTGTATAAGGGTTCACATGAACGAGCCACTTGCAATTGCATTCGCTTTAGGGCTGCTCCCCCTTCCTCATGGTGCCATCGTCGAGAAAGTGCTGGGAGGGTGTCACTCCCACTCTTGTGGTGCATTTCCCTAAGCTCCCATAGGTTTCAAGCTGCTAGACAAACTGATTAAGGCCTGCCAGCCCTGCAGGAAATGTCAATTCCACTCTTTTAGACGTAGACATCCGCATTTTGCATGTACCTGAAAGAAGCTCTAAGAAAGAGGAAACAATTCGACTGACCCTTTTTGAATGCGTTTGTTTCTTTCGCTGAGAACATACACACAAGTCACACGCTATTGTGCATTCATTGGTGCGGCTTAATTTATGAAGAGCACGTTTTTATATAACTTCGAGCTCTTTGAGAAAACATTCAATATAATGGGTCGGACATAAATGGCTGCTATGAACTGTCCTATACATTTGCACATAAGCTGATATAAAAAAAAACAGTAGAGCAGGGTAGGGCTGTACTGCATCAATTACGAATTTGTAACTAATTAATAGTTGGCATTTATTTCTTTATTCCTATTGGCTATTAGTCTTTGACAGAAAAAAATATCCGGGTGAGTTGGTACGGTGGTAGTGTTTCAGATCCATCGAATATTCAGGTTTGACATTAGCGTTTCAATTAATTTTTTTTCCACCTTTTTTCATGCTTTTTACTAGCTGCTCTGCTTTTTGTAAGGGCTTTCGCCACCACTAAAAACGTGACATCCAAACTTTTTTTTTTTTGTACATCAGACAATCGTGAACTTGGAAAGAGTGCCGGTTCGGCAAACGCGAAGAGACCGCACGTCTCCACGGCACAGGCATTAGCTTAGGCAAAAAAAAAAAATCATGCTGCTAGTTCTTGTAAAGTTTTTACATCCAAACTTTTTTTTTTACATCACACAATCGTGAACTTGGAAAGTGTGCCGGTTCGCCAAACGCGAAGACACCGCACGTCTCCCCGGCACAGACAGTAGCTTAGACAAAAAAAATCATGCTGCTCGCTCTTGTAAAGTTTTTACATCCAAACTTTTTTTTTACATCACACAATCGTGAACTTGGAAAGTGCGCCGCTTCGGCAAACGCGAAGAGACCGCACGTCTCCACGGCAGAGGCATTAGCTTAGGCAAAAAAGTCATGCTGCTCGCTCTTGTAAAGTTCTACTCGCTCCCTCGTTTTTAAACAAATCGGTGGCGAGCGGCTGTTGGTACAAGAAGTCAGAACTAGCATGACCTGTGATTAATACTTTCGGACGGTGATTGAATGCTTGAACGTCCCTCAGACAACACTTGAACGCACCGCAAAATCGTCGTCGGAGGAGCGTCGTTGGACGGCGCCCAGAACATGCCCACGGTTCCGCCGCGCGGGAATCCTTCTCACACTGCTGAGCGAGACACAGGTTTTGAAGAAAATACGCTCTTTTCAAATAACAAAATAACACAGGACAGAAGCATAGTTAAAATAAAGCACAGCTTAGCAAGCACACGGTACACGACAAAGTTTGAAACAGCAGCCCACTTCGCAGAAACAAAAGAAAGTTCCTTACCGGCGTTTGCACGAGTCGTCCGTGCTGTCCTGAACTTACGGGCGTTTGCAAGACTCAGCGTCTCCCAGCTCTTAGTCATTGCTTGCTATTCTTGGACACGGTATTCATAAGGAAGATATCCAAAACATCCGCTAAAACGTATACAACGTAAAAAAGAAAGGAGATTCCCGAACCCTCCGGAACTCCAACGACCATTCAAGTTCGGCAGCCCAAGGGAAGTTAATTGCAATAGCGATGGTCTTGCGCAGTCTTCAAGAGTCTCTTTCTCTTTTTTTTATTTTTATTTCTTCAGAACGATACTAAGCAAATTATTATTATATTAGTAACAATAACAATGCCACTGCAATAACATTGTAAAACATTACAGAAAGTGAGTAAATCTTAGGTTTCATTAAAACTTTAGGTTGTTTCTTTTTTGTGTAAACCCAAACCGAACTAACTCAAGCAACACTTCCTTCGTCGTATTTTTTTTTTCGTGTGTGTGCGTGCATGCGCGTGCGTGTGTTTATGCGCGCGCTAGTGGATGCGTTCGCGTGCATGCGTGTGCGCCTCTCTGCTTGTTCGTTGCGTGCGTGTGCGTCTGCGCGCGGGCGGGCGTTTGCGCGTGTGCATGCCTGTGTACGTGCATGCGCGCGTGTATGTGTGTGACTGCGAGCGTGCAAGCGTCTGTTTGTGCGTTCTATTGCACTGCGCCAGCAAGAAGAACAATTGGATGTCCCTGGACACAGTTAACACACTAACTTATTGATTATTATTATTATTATTATTATTGTTGTTGTTGTTGTTATTGAAACATAGCCCTGAATCTTTAGACTCAGGGCCACAGAATTTTCTTTAGGTGGGTAAAGGAAATGTATTGGTTCCCAGTCTTTAGACTAGGGATCATAGAATTTACTAGAGGCGGAAAAAAAAGATTGATTGGTTCCCAGTCTTTAGACACAGGGCCCTAAACTTTTCTATAGCTGGCTGCAGCTGTATTTATAAATTTCTAAGGCCGACCATGCGAAGCTAGAGGGGGTGATAGCCTGCCATTGAATTTTCTCATAGACGACCATAGACCATTTTTGTATGGTATGCCTCGGACTAATTTATTATGGGTTTTGCCTCTTTATGTGTGTGCGTTTTTGCGCATGTCATTATATTCTGAAATGAATAATTTACCCAGGTTGACATGGTCATGTGACAGGTTCTAGCAGCATGTCATAAATATTTGTTAAACATTCTTACTATATCTTGATTGCATGTTGTCAGATATAAACCCGAGACTAACTGATTTTCTTCCTGTACACTTCCATCAATAAATATTTGTAAAAAATGCTAGTATTGAGCATTTCACCCTAGTTTCCCATTTCTGAGAATGGAGTGATTTGTAAAAATATTAAATATGAACTCATATAAAATTTTGCTTGCAAACATAAAAATTGTATGCAACAGAGGCACTTTATTATCAGCTATATGCATGAATTACAACTGACATTATAAAACAAACTAGACTGCTAACAACTGTTGCTTTTCAAGCAGAAATCTTACCCGTACATTATGAACAGGGCCATATATAAGCTTTCCAAAACCATTTCATAATATTTATTTAGTACCCTCTTCTACACCCCTCTCACATCCTTCGCTATATGCAGGGTGTAACACGAAACAGCACCTCTTTCGGTAAACTTATCAGGGTGTATTTCTAGAATTTAGGGTGTTAAAAGGGTGTAGCCGAGGGTGTGAGTTGCTACAACACCCGTTTTACGCCCTTAAAGGTGGACAACTTTAACTGTGTGGGGAAACCCCTTCAACGGGCGGCAGACCGAGAAGCCTGAGATTGGAGCCGCCGGGTGTGAACCTTGAGAGGCGGAGGTGCCGCCCGAGGCGTGCCTCGTGCAGCACATCGCCAATGGTGTGGAGGCCTGCATGAGCTTGAAGCCCATCAATCGGCGTAAAGTTCGGACGGCCCGTGATTATGCGCATGGCACGCCGCTTTAGAAGCTCTAGGGCTTCATGTTGTTTTCTGGTGAGACCCACCAGAAAACACGATAGATTATTTTGTCCTGGATCAGACTTCGAACCACCATGCGTAGAGTGTGGGTGTCGGCGCCCCAATCTTTGAATGTAGTGCGACGGATGAGGTGGAGCATATGGTTGACCGAGGCTTTGATCTTGCTCAGCGATGTCTTAGGCGGTTCGGGCGTGGAGAATTCCACACCGAGGACACGCAGCACGTTGGTGTCGTCAATAACGGTGCTCCCGAACTTCAGCTCAATACACGAGGCCGCCTCACGGCTTGCGGTGGCGTTTCCATAGATGGCGTATTGCCTCCTATCTGGTGAAGAAGTTAGACCGCCCTCAACACGGAACCGATGGACAACGTCAAGGGCTTTCCGGGCCGCATCGCTTTGTGGACCGATTGGGCCGCCCGTCGTCCGTATTGTGATGTCGACCGCGTAAATTAAGTGGCGGACACTGGGAAGCTCGTCGTGGCGGTAACTCAAGTCTGCCATTAATAGGTTGTAAAGTAGTGGTGAAAGCCCTGCGCCTTGTGGGACCCCCAGCCCGAGACGAGCTGGTGATGCTTGGGCCCTGCCGACCGAAGTGCTGAAGGTGCGCCCGTGAGCTCTTCAGCGAGGAGGGCGAGCGAGTCTTGCGGGCTGAGTCCCTCACGCATGCCGGTCTGCCTGGGGTGGAGGACGTTGCTGGCTTCAACGTGCCATTCTAGCCGCATCAGAGCCATCCTCCCCATGAGATTTCGGGCATGGGAAGTCAAAGAAATGGGCCGCATGAGGTGGTCCGAAAGGCGACTAAGGGTTTGGCCGGGCTTGGGGATAAGTATAACCGCGGCGTGATGCCAGGGGTCGAAAAGTTGACCCATGTCCCAGGCCCTATTTAAAACGCCCATGAGTTCTTGCACAGCCGCTTCTAGAAGTTTGCGCATGGCTGAAAGAGTTATCATGTCGGGTCCCGGGGCACCGTGCAACTTTGTGATTGAGAATTTTGCGGCCTGTAGCTCTGTCATGGTGAAATTTACGCGATGCCATGACGCTTCCGGCATCGTGTAAACGCCGCCGCCAGGTACCTTCGTGGACCCCTACCTTAACCGCCCCCAGCTAGCACGCACGACAAACCTTCTCCTTGAGAGCCAGGGAAGAACGCCGCACCGTCATATTGCACCCACCTCACGGGATAAACGCGGCATCGCCCCGCACACACGGATCCAACGACGTGTTGTCAAAGCGGCTGGGACCCTGTCACAGAAATGTCGCATACGAATACATACTAAGTGCAATCTAATCGCAGTTGACACCTGCTAACCAGTTATCGTTTCAAAGTTACTGCAAATCACCGAAATTAATTTTGGTATAAACAAGATTAATTTCAGACCATACGGATCAATGCGCGAAGGATGGGCCCGGTGAGTTTTTTACGGAACCGGTCCATTAGACTCGCCTGAGGACCTATTGAGAGAACTCTCGTGCCATACGCATAAACTTCTGGCAGCCAGGCTCATGGATCGAGAAGGGAGGGCTGTTGTAACCAACGTTGAGGGTTCCACGTTTCCCAAAGAAGTGGTTTATCGCCTCCACCACAAAAAAGTGGTCCCCTTCAGAGCAAGGGCCATCATGCTCACTCGCTGCCACCAACTTGGCCACCAGCATGACGTGTGCCCAGCAGCGCAGGCCATTTGTGTGTGCGGAAGACCACCCCACCGCCATGAGATAGAGGGCTGTCGCGAACCCCATCAGTGCAGCCATATGTGGGGGTCCTCACCTCGCGGCCGACGGTTCCTGTTCGAGGGTGCAAAAGGCCTCAGCACAACGTCGTAAGCGGTGGGCTGCTCCGCCACAGCGCAGGGGGCAACAGCCACAACGGACAACGCTGTACGCCAAACCGCCTCCACCTTCCTTTGCCAAAGACCATAGTGAAACGGAGGATGCGTGGGCGGCCCTCAACTCACTACCGCCACTAAAGCAGTCTCCAAAGACCCTGTTGCTTCCGCGTGCCCCGGCGTGGTCGCGCCCGACCCCATTGGGTCTCCAAACAAATCCTGATCGTGTCCCGCCACCTAGACCTCCACCACCGTCAGCACAGTACATGGCCAGGACAAGGAGCCTTAATGCACGCCCACAACGACGAAATGTAAAAACCTCCGCCTTGAAACCCACTTCTCAGAAACACGATACATCCCCAACGCGCATCGAGCAGTCAATCTTGCAAACCGTAACGCTTGTTGCTGCAACAATCGAGAAAATCAATAACCTCACAGCACTTATAGCAACCTTCCTCATCGCCCCCCACGCAGACGTCGTACCCAGCAGTAGGCAGCAGGAGAGGCCGCGTTGACTCTGCACTAACCGGCCAGCCAACGGATCCTTTCGGCCCTGGACTAAGAGTATTACAGTGGAATTGTCGCTCCTACCGACAGCAAGGTACGGAACTAAGAAAACGGGTGGCAGCAAGCGCCAACCTCCCCAGCACGATCCTACTACAGGAAGCCCGAGTGCCAGAGCTTCACATCGCCGGCTACCGAGCCTTCAGTCGTCGACCAGAAGGGTCCACGTGGAAAAAGAAAAGCACAGGGAGCCCTTCCTACACCGCAAGCCAATGCTCACGTGCTGGTCAATACATAAAAATTGCAATCTTTCAGATAAAACAATTAGGTATATATCATATCGAAAGCACATTTTAATAAGAATTTTCGACATATATTTTATTTTTTTAGCCATTTAATGTTTGTCGGAAACGGCTCAGAAATCTAGTGACAAACCGCCAAAGGAGCATATTTGCGAATTTATTACCCGAAATATATAATATCCACAGTGCTGCACATATTTCACTTCATATTTGTCATGTTCCTCCGAGGGGACGAGGGAAAGTCGAAAGACGAAGCGTCACATAAGTAGACGAACAAAAATTAATTTACTCACAAGCACAAAAAAAAAAAACAGAACAGGAAAAAAAATTATAAGCAGAAGCGAAAGAACAAAAATATTGTTAAATTAGGGTGCCTCAATGTCCTTTTGTTTAGGGTGATGCCACCCTTTGTAGTACCCAATGCCGACAGCACGCGCTCACGGGGAAAATACAAAGAAATCGACGAAAACAAAATGTCGCCATAGCTCAGTCAACGCCACAAACGCGTGCAGGGCCACGCTCTTTCACGCGCTTCTGAACAAAAAATAAAAATAAACGTGTGGGACAAAATGGCGAGATGCCACCACCCTAAGCAAAGCGCACATGAAGGCACCCTAGGTTAAATAGCTACAGTCAATACAGTCAGTCTCGGTCGCAGCTGAGAACACTCAAGCGTGTTTCACATGCAGCGGTTTCGGCCCTAGAGCGGCGCGATTTCTGCCGTCGCGGCGCTCTGGCCAGCACCAGCTGTTGAGGGGCACGAGCGCTGCGACGGCAGAAATCGCGTCGCTCTAGGGCCAAAATCGTTGCATGTGAAACACGCTTCAGAGTCTCGAGCGTCGATCTTGCTTGGGACGGAACCGGGCTTTGTTCTTCGATGTCACGGGTATGGGTCCAACCTTGCTAGGAGCTCTTGGCCACCCCGCACCGGTTCGATGGTGTCGCTTGACCAACCAGGCACGTGGCCTGGGTTGACAGGAATGTTGCGAGGCCACTCCTTCGTGTCCGTCTTCGAGCTCAAAGTCCAATGCTCCGAGCCTCTGGTGCGAGCAGCAAGCACGACGTCGCTCCGGCTCGATGGTGGCGAGAAGACCTGGAGCGGAGCCAGGGTTCACCAGGAGCGAAGCCTGGTGTGCCGGGAGCGTTGGCGTGTCAGCTGCCGCCATTCAGGTTCAGTCGTCGAATGTCTCTCGCGAGCTCATTATTTTCCTTTGTGCTCGAGCTTTTCCTCTTCTTCGTCTTCCACTTTAACCGTCACTTCAGGAACGTGACACTCCCCCCTTCTTCAAGGGCCTCACAAATTGAGGCGAAGAAACGTCAAAGTTCTGATGATATGTGCATGACGTCGTTGACGTTGCTTGTCTTCCTCACAACGCTCACCACACACACACGCATACAAACATCAACGTACACATAAAAACAAAATGAGACCTTGATATTCGCACCAGTCTTACACTGTTCATAACACTCGTTCAGGCTCAACAGTTTATCCTTTGAAAGTTTGGGCCAGACGTCTGCTTCTGGAAACCTTTCTGTAACTTTGCTCTAACTTTGTTCCAAATGGACTCAAAGCTCCCTGGTAAATTATATACGCTAGACACGACTCCTCACACGCGACTCATAAAGTCAGCCCTCATGTTGTCTCTACCCTTAATGTATTCTACATGAAAACTTTGATCTTGTAGCGTCATACTCCATCTCATCACTCGACTGTTGGTGTGCTTGGCTTTGTTCAAAAATTCCAAAGGCTGATGGGCGGTCTGGACTCGGAACGTCCTACCATACAAAAACCACTTGAATCCTTGCAATGAGTTTACGATTCGGTGATATCTTCCCTGGTTGAAGAAATGTCAAAAAAAAACTTAAATTTATAATGTAAGTTATTACTGGACGCTTAGTCCCAGAAGAAGAAAAAACAAAAAATCACAAACTTGATCCCAAATAACTGGCCTGAAAGTAGCGAAGTATCATCACGAAACTTCGAAAACCCGAAGTTTGTTTAGAGTTCGAATACCACGTATAACTCACTTACCAAGTGAAAGTTTAAAAGGAAAACGCTGAAACCGCCATGCCAAAAGTGCCAAATCGAAAGACGAAAAACAAACAAAAACGGAGCAGCTTATGACTCGCAGCAAACGGTACAGACATGCTGTGTACAGTGTCCTGTCAAAATGTCAGTATTAAATTGGCATTCTAAATATAAATTAGCTAACCGCCCAACCTGGGCCTTCGAGCTGACCAGCTCGGCACAGGATCTAACCGCGCTTTGGCGTCACACTCACTCTGTGCTAGGCTGGCCTCAGCAGGGTCGGACTCAACCTCTGAGCATTTAGGGCTTCCGGTTTATTTTTGTATCCGAACTTGCTTCCGCATCTTCTGGACAATTCGTCTCTGACTCCTGCTTATCTGGCGTGCGTCCTGTCCAAGCCCAGTGATTCCTGTTCGGTGTCGAAGCTTGCGTACCATGAAGCGCTCTCTCCGCCCTCCTCTGATCTGCACTAGGTAAGACATTTGACTCTGTGGTCCTCTCGCAGGAACAACGCTGCGTTTCGTTCGACGAGATTCAGTCAGACATTTTTTTAATTCGGACTTTTTGCCGCTATCTCGTTGTCGGAATTCCGAAGCATCAGCGGCTAGAAGCCCCACCCACAATGCATTGGTTGCGTCCTGCACGCTCGGCATCTCAGTTCTCGCCGTTTCTGGGGTGCAGCTTAAACCTCCGTAAGGTTTCGAAGCCTCCCCGAGTAATCTCATTTCCCTGGCAGACGCCTTTGTGTCTGCACCCAGGCTACGGGGGACTGTTATCAAGTCATCCTCAAATTTCCCATCAACGGATCGCTCTTCAACTGATGCGCACATTGCATCTTGAGCCGCAGTCACTATGGCTTCCAAAAGCCCGATCATATCTTTCAGGCTACGAGATTCTGCCTGAAGACGCGACAGTCGTGCGGCCGTCTCTCTTTTACATTCCTGCATTTCTAAGGAATCTCCGTCACCTCCATTCTCCGTCTCTTGCCATAGCCTTTCCCATTCTTCACATTCCAGCTCCCACTCTTGCTTTACGAACGAAAGGTGACCTTCTAGCCACTTCTTAGGTGACACCTCGTCCATTTCCAAGAATTCCCTGAGTTTCGTTACTTCATTGAGTGTGTCATCTTCTCCCATCCATGCTCTTTCGTAGTCTACAGATTTCTTCAACTCTGGCCCAGCATAGCCCAGTTCCTTTCCGACAGCCGTTAATCTCTCTACCTCCATGACCCTGGATGCCTTTCGCCTTCCGAAGCTCCTCTCCCTCTCAGGAGAACAAGACGTCAGAATGGGCCATCATCCTGGCAAGCTCGCCAATTGTCATGCTCCTCCGAGGGGACGAGGGAAAGTCGAAAGACGAAGCGACACATAAGTAGACGAACGAAGATTAATTTACTCACAAGCACAACAAAGAACAGAACAGGAAAATAAATTATAAGCAGAAGCGAAAGAACAAAAATAGAGTGGTTAAATAGATACAGTCAGTCTCGGTCGCAGCTGAGAACACTCACAGTCTCGAGCGTCGATCTTGCTTGGGACGGAACCAGGCTTTGTTCTTCGATGTCACCGGTGTGGGTCCAAGCTTGCTAGGAGCTCTTAGCCACCCAGCACCGGTTCGATGGTGTCGCTTGACCAACCAGGTGCGCGGCCTGGGTTGACAGGAATGTTGCGAGGCCACTCCTTCGTGTCCGTCTTCGAGCTCAAAGTCCAATGCTCCGAGCCTCTGGTGCGAGCAGCAAGCACGACGTCGCTCCGGCTCGATGGTGGCGAGAAGACCTGGAGCGGAGCCGTGTCAGCTGCCGCCCTTCAGGTTCAGTCGTCGAATGTCTCTCGCGAGCTCATTCTTTTCCTTTGTGCTCGAGCTTTTCCCCTTCTTCGTCTTCCACTTTAAGCGTCACTTCAGGAACGTGACAATATTACTCTCTCTATTATAATTAAGAGCAAAACAGTCAAGATTTCTGACAGTTATAGTTTGCGTAGTAGGTGTCATTAAACGTGACATAAGCAAAAACTTCACAAATCGAATATGCCGTTCTTTCGCACTCAAAATTGCTATTCTGTTTAAATATTATTTTCTTAAAATCTTTTTTTGTTGCGTTCTCCACACCATGTTGAAAAGAAACAGAAAAAAAATTAACAAAAAAAAAAAAAAACGCCCGGACTAGCGTGTATGATCTTCTATGAACAGGGCCAGTGACCACTTTATTTATCATGTTTAACTGAACATTTTAATATAAATCTAGCGCCAGTACTGTGATACAAGACCATGAAGTTTTACAATCCTGCCGCGACAGGGCCCTTAAAATTCCCTTTTCTTGAAACTGTACAACTGAAGCGACAACCGGACTGACGTGTCGCATTCATCTGGAAAGTAATGTAGCTGTATAAACATTGCATGTGTATTGACACACAATTGAATAGTACCACTTGCCAAAGGCCTGTCTCGCTCCACGTAAGTTGCGCAACTGCAGTTCGCACGTGGTCTCTTTTTCAAGCAATAAACAGCTGCAGGTGCAGCCTGCCATGACCTCTGCTAAAATGGAGTCAGCGTTAACTCTTTTATCTATTTTCTATTGCTGCTCTTTCACGTTTGCAAAAAGTATGTTCAATGACGCGAGCTCTGTTCTGCAAACAATTGGGATATTTAGCTTTGCTTTACGAAGGTTGGAGCAAATTTAAGGAGGTTCATGCTTTCGTTCTGGCTTAAGCGCGATCCAAACCAACGCTTCTTTTTGCGCCTGTAGGTCGTGCGGCTGCGGATGTGACGCATTTTCGTGACGTCGCGCCACTTCTTCGCTCCTTTCGGGCGCGCACAAAAAAGTTGGATAATTTCAACTTCTTTCTCAACGCGCACAAAAACGCGCGGTGACGTATTCGCGACTCCAGCAAAACGGACGCCGCCAAGCGGGAAAACCGGGAACCAGCCGGTCCAAGTCGCTCCGCGCCCCTCCGCGTCTCTGGTAGCTTTCGCGGACACGTGTTGTCGGCGCGGTGGCGAACAATGTAAATTAACGAAAATCCGATTTTTTTTTTCTTTTTTAAGGTTTCCTGGGTGTTTATTAGTGTGGTGAAGCCTCAGTAGTTTGTTTCCTTCCACCACGTGTTTGAAAGCCCGTTTACTCCACAACACATGGTCGCGTGCTATCGATTTTTTGGGTGGGAAGGAATCACGGAAAAACGTTTTGATTTCTTGTCTGTCTTGAATCACATTCAAAGTGACGACTACTTGGTAATTAATAAGTGGTTTCTTTATAAGGATGTAGAACAGTGGACTAAGGACGACAGACGAGGTGTTTCACTGGAGGGGAACACCAATGTTGCAGTCAATTGGATGGGAAGGTTCGATAGCTGCTTTTCTTAAGTTTGGTGTTGCTCGATTAGCTTCAAGTTTAAGCCCCCCACGCCGGCCGGTGCGTTGGCTATTCATCTTGGCTGCTTTTCGCCGAAAAAGCCTCTGGACCACACTGAAGGAGTTGGGCGAATTTCGCAATTACATTATTTAGGAAAACCTTCTCGTTGCATATGATTAATGAGGAAATTATCTGCTTTCAAAAGGTGGGGGACGCGTCTCGCAAAGTTAGAAGCTGCCACGGCATTAGGATCTATCGCGCCTCTAATATTTATATTATACCCCCGTCGAAGCCACAGCAATATACGTCTACGTTGCTCAGTTTGACCGGCCACAAAAAAAAAAAAAAAAAAAAAATATATATATATATATATATATATATATATATATATATATATATATATATATATATATATATATATACTCATTTTATCCGTTCATGATTCGAAGTCAAGTTCAATGCAGAGAGGTTCTGAGTGAATCTCCGATGAAGACTCTCCTCAGTTTGTTTGCATTCGTCTCCGTGCTACCGGCTAGAACCATTTGGCTAAGTTTAAGCATAGTATCTCTCTGTCTTTCAAATATACTTTTATTCAGCAGGTCAGCTGATAGCTAGTCAACTAAGTTCATATTTCAGCCCGAAAAATATACTAATATCGCTTTAGTGGGACCATAGTACGTAATAAAATGCATTACCCACTCGTCAAAATAACTTCTCGATTGCTGCTAAAACCTGAATTGAAATACGAGTATCAGCTGCTTAGTGAAGCGCCAGCGGGTTAACATGCTCCTTGGCCCAAGAAGCGCGTGGTTAATTTTCGTAATTTTCCTGCAGCCTGTGTTGTTGACCGAGCAGACGACTGAAGCTGTTTCTTAAACGCGGATAAGCACAAAAGCTCGATTTCTCGGACAGATAGGTCGCATGGTCGAGGCATGCGAGTTAGCTAAAAATTACCCTCGGTGGAACAATTCTGTAGCCATCGCCGCTTTCCTTAGATGATCAAAACTAATTAGAGTCTATTACCGTTTCTCCGGAGCCCATAGTTTCGGTTTTGAACGAAGTCTCCGAAACACCGGAAAAACAAAACTATGCTCGGCAAGTTTATGTGCACCGGCTACACTTAACCGTCTCAGTTCAAATGCCTATAAAATTGGACATTAAACAAAAGAAAATATGTCAAATTGAATGCACCACCCGTTCAGGCGGCCCGGCCAAGCCGACGCGACCTGGACCCAGCCGCCATGTTTGTTTGGTGGTGGCGCCCCCTATAGGTCGCTGGAGTCGCGAATAGGGCGCTCCTGTGTCCCGGCCAATCGGTGGAGGGCAAGCTAGTTCCGGCTCCGCGTTTCTTCGCCGCCTTCTCAGAGCAAGTGACAAAAGCGCCCGGTGCGCATTCAGAATTGGCCCTCTCCTCCCCCCACTTTTATTCTCTTCCAACATAACAACGCGATTTCTCTCTCTCTCTCTCTCTCGCCGCCTTCTGGCTGCGACAGACTGGCCTGGGCGGCCAGTCTGTTGCGCGCGTGCGCGCTCGCCCGAAGCTGGCCCGAAGCTGGCCCGTCCAAACCAAAGCGCACGGTTCTGACTCAGAAAGCGCGCCCGGAAACAGCAAAAACGTCTGGAAATGCGTCACATCCGCAGCCGCACGACCTACAGGCGCAAAAAGAAGCGTTGGTTTGGATCGCGCTTTAGACGCACTTGAGTTTCGGCCTCGTGATGAGGGCGTGCTACTTGGGTCAAAGCTGCCACACGCTGACAACCCAGGACTTGTATGAATCCCTAAACATCAGGACGTACAGCGTAAGTTCACCATAATCCTATTTTGCAATTGAACCGCTACGACCACGTTACATATTACGAGGTCATTTTTCTATTCTTGAGGTGGGAATTTCTGACATGGGATATGAAGTTGTCTGTGACCAAGGGGCCGTCGGTTTTCCTAGTATACACAATCAATTTATAGGGTGGTCCTTTATGACAGATTATGTAAGCTTATACGGATACATCTTATAATAATATGCTAATATAGCCTTCAACTATCAAACATAAGATGTATACGTAAAAATGTATAAAATGTTTCAACACGCCATTTAAGTAGAGATGCGAAATAGACCGATCTCACGAGGAGTTGCGCGACGCCACCGCTGCCGCGGTGCATTCTGGTACCTGTAGTTCTCCCCAGTTTTTCGGCCGCCTCGGCGCGCATTGTACGCCGGGCGTTTGGAAATTTTCGGGTTAGCACGAGACTTTTAGCCAGGTGTTTACTCATGGTTTTCAATCGGTGGCTTCACATGGTGTGCGCCACGGAGCTATAATAACCGCACCAGGCAAAAAGGCCTCGGATATTATGTCTCCCCGGACAGAGCGGCAGAGCCGGACAGAGCGGCAGGAAAAATAGCGTTTTACGATTTCTTTCGCGATTTGCTTCATAATTTATATCCAATTATTGTACGTCAGCTAAAATATGTAAGACTACAGGGCACGAGACATAGAGACATAGAGCTATCTATCTAAGTGTTCCGTAAGCTGGAATCTCTCTGAACATTTGCTCCGTAGCGGCCTATTCATTGGTCTATCTCAAATAGGACCTCCGCACTGCTTTGCGGAGGCCGTTTTTAAAACACTTCTTGCTCGGTGTATTTTGGTGGTTATTACTGTTATTGCGACGACATATTTCAAGCACAACTGTGCTTCAAAAGATCAGGACAATCACTAAGAAAGAGCAGCGATTCCCGATATGCACCATTTGATATAAAACAACTTTTTTTCGGAAGCAGCCTTCATTTTTTTTTTCATACCAACGCGAAAAGATTACATAATGCAATTTAGAAGTGCAACACGTACTTACCACCAAAAATGTAACAAACCAACCTCATTCATTTTGTGGTGGTCTATTAGGCTGGTGTTACTGGTTCATTCTGCACTAGCACCAGTCGAGACCGCAGAAAAAAAGCTTCCCCCGTCGGGCGACTGTTAGCGTTCGGATCTTGCCCAAACAAAGTTAAACTGAATAGAAACTGTGCACGAAAAATCATCTCCACCCCAAGCTTTCAGGTATCTGGCATGGTTGCTTTTTTTTTTGATAGATGCCAATTATTACGGCCCGTCAGGCATGGCCTTTCTGTAGATCAGTTCTTTATGTGCAGGCTTCTCCCGCTGTTCATCTGTACTCTGTCGCACAGGCTGTCAACCAGAATGAAACAACTTTTAGAAAACTATCCCTGACCGAGAAAGTCTATTTAGCTCCTCTTACTTCATGGCTGATTAAACGTTATGCACAAGACTCAGCACCACCAAGCTCAGTTTTTCATCACATTTCATGCTGTTCCGTGGTGCTTCACCGAGCCGATGGTCCCTCGAATTTTCTTGTTCTTTGCTATTGCACTAGATGTTCACTTGTTTGCAAGGTAATTGAGACGTCCGTGGACTCGCAATGCTCGAGTAGTTTTTTTGTTTTGTTTTGTTTTTTTCCGCGGTCGCAGCGGGATTACCCCGTGAACCGCAGTCAGCTCACGCGCTCACGAAAACGGAGAAGCAGACGACGACGAAGCAGACAAAAAGCGATTTAAAGCGATAAGACGACTTAAACTGCTTTTCTCCACTTGCTAAGGAAAGTAAGGCATCACAAACAACACAATCTTAGGAAGTAAAAACATAAGAGAATCAAGGTGATACCGGGGCGTGCCAAATGATAATCTATGATGATGTACGTACGCGCCTCCGTATGTAGCAGGGAAGCCAGGAAAGGATGACTACAAGTAGCATGGCGGCGACACCACTTCCGGAATGCGCGCTCCTACGCAGTTCGCTTGGTGACATGGGTCTATTGTTCGGACGTCTGGGAACACTCTGTGATCTGCCGTCTTCGTTGCGGCGAGATTCCTCTGCTGTTTCTCAATTTCGTAGCGTTGTCGGTAGCAATTTGAGTTCTACTGCTCACCGTCTTGGATCCTCTCCCACACCTGCTGCTAGCTAAGAGTTAGTAGTGTTTCACGCTCTCTTTGCGCAGATACGTGCACTTCGTTCAACCGGTCGCTGGTTTCTCTCCGCAACAAGCATGCTGGACGCACACATCAGATAAAAATTTGTCTTTGAGGGCCGTCAAAGGCACGGGCGCTGGCGCCTGGTTTTCGAAAGCGCTCTCTCTGCGCAAGTGTTTGTGCGATCGAACGATTCTCCAGAGCTACGCTTTCGCGCCCTGGCCTTTGCTAGCTCCAAAACCAGCTGATGAGACGGATAATGTCCTTCAGCGCCCCAATAGATGGCACTGTGCATTTCGCGTATGGTCTACATTGTAATGTTTATTTTCCACTTAATATGTATCATTGGCATTTCCTTTGATTTCGTATTCCATAACGAATTAGTTTCCAAGCGTGAAGTTCGCCGCTGCTGCCCTTCAGTTTTTTTTTTCTTAAATTATAACAAATTAAAAAAAGTAATATATATATATATATATATATATATATATATATATATATATATATATATATATATATATATATAAGTAATAAAGTCGCACTTCGAAACGTTGTTGGAGTTTTAAAGCATTTAGTGAGTCGACGTTTCGGCCTGAGACAGGCCTTCTTCAAGACTGGTTGCCAGAGTCGGTTACAGGGTTGTTTTCGCTTTCCCCACCCGGGCCACGTCACCTGTCAGATCACGTGTAAAAATGCCCAAGTAAAAGAGCCCAAGTGAAAAAACGCTGCTGTACTCCCCCCCTTCCACGCACGGCCGCAGCAGACGCCGCCAGCCATCGGAGCAAACCAAAGGCCACGTCAGACTTTGTGACCCCAGGAACGTCACGTGCGGAAGGCGCAGTAACGTTCACATAGATGGATCGGCCCAGATGGCCAGCAACGCACGCCGCGGAAGAACGAAAAATCAAACAAAGCAAAAAAAAAAAAAAAAGGGGGGGGGGGGAGGAACGTAATAAGCGCACACAGTAAATAACGCCAAAACACATAGAAAATACCCATACATAGAGAAAGAATAGGTGAATAAGCACACAGAGTAAATCAATGCCAAAGCCCATAAACAAATCCTCTGCATTCAAAAAAAAATAAAAAAAATAAAAAAAGCGCATTCATTAAATTAGGCAAACGCTGGGCCGAAAAGCATAAACAAATCTGCAAAAAAAAAACAAAAAAAAAAACAAAAAAAAATCCTAAATATAACAGTGTTAACCACAGTCCCAGAAAGGTACACGAAAAAATTACAGAAAGGTACACGAAAAAATTAAAGGGTTGAACGAATGCGATTGAATTAGCTACAGTCACTCCGCTACAGGGGGATCAAGGTAGATTGCATGCATAGATGACATTATACCTGGATCTTCATTAATACCGGCCCGGATTGAATTAAATTTGTAAATAAGATACGATTCTCTCTGCTCGCGATCACGGTTGCTTTTGAAATTGGATTGTAAAAATGTAACGTCCAGTTTGTCAAACGTGTGTTTGGGTAAAGCCATATGTTTTGAAAGGGGGAGTTTGGGAAATGAATTTACATGCTCCCTGTGGTTGTTAAACCTCAATCGGAAAGGTGTGCTGGTTTGGCCCACGTACTGCTTACCACAGGTGCCACATGTGAGGAGGTATATCACATTACTTGTGCTGCAGTTTAAGTTTCCGTGGATTATGTAGGTGAAATTGGAATTCGTACTCTCTACCGTGGTTTTAGGTGTCACGTGTTGACAGACATCGCAATTTGTTCTTCCACAAGGACGACTGCCAGTGCTTTCAGTGTAGGTTGTCTTAGACCTAACTATGGCGTCCCTAAGATTGCGTGAGCGTCTGTAGACCACTCTGGGAACGGAGGGGATAATTCTTGCGAGGCGTTCACTTTGTTGTAAAATGTTAAAATGTTTTCTTAATATGGGTGCGACATTCGGAGTCTTATTGTTGAAAGTTAGTACGAGGTTCGCCCGACGCTCCTCTGTCTGAGGGCTCCGCTCACTCAACAAGAGGCCACGATCAAGGACCTGTGCCTTATTGATCGCATCGTCTATGATTTTTTCCGGGTACTTCTGTTCTTTCAGGACTTGGCGTAATTGATCGGTGTTTATTTTAAAATCGTCGTTGTTGGAACATATACGTTTAAACCTATGAGCCTGACTATAAGGTATGCTATTTTTACAGTGCCGTGGGTGGCAGCTGTCGTAGTGCAAGTATTTCTGACGGTCCGTAGGTTTTCGGTACAGTTGAGTGGCCAATTTAGAGTCATTAATTAGCACTCTTGTGTCTAGAAAGGTAATTTCCGATTTTGAGTAACTATGTGTAAAAGAAATGGAGGGGTGCGCATAATTAAAAGCTCTAATGAACTCGAGAAGCTCTTCTTCCGAATGCGACCAGATAAGAAATATATCGTCAATGTATCTTTTATAGAAAAGTGGTTTAAGTGAACGCGATGCCAAAAAGTTGGATTCTAAATTTCCCATAAATATATTAGCGTAGTTAGGTGCCATCTTCGTTCCCATTGCAGTGCCGCTGGTTTGAAGGAAGAAACTTCCATTGAATTCAAAGCTATTTAACTCAAGCACCAGTTTCGAGAGAGTAGCCACGACATGCTTATCTGCTAAATCGTCACTCCTGTGAGTGTCGTACGCATTAACAAGGGCCTCTATGCCATCACTGTGGGGGATGTTCGTATATAAAGACGACACGTCCATCGTAACGAGAAAAGCATCTCTAGGGATATTAATTTTAGAAATTTCTCTAAGGAAGTGGTTCGTGTCCTGAATGTAAGATGGGAAGCTGGGTGGGATGTTCCTAATCAAGCTATCAATATAGCTAGATATTGGTTCGGTGAGGGTTCCTGATCCAGATATAATGGGACGGCCTGGGTTCCCTTCTTTATGAATTTTTGGTAGCATGTAAAATCTACCTGGCACGGCGTTTTTAGCAGTTAATGCCTTTGCCGCATTTTCGGTAATTTCCCCCTGTTCTACCAGCTGGCCCAGCTGCTCCCGTATGATGTCGGCATGTTGCCTGGTCGGATCGTTTCTGAGATGACAATAGAATTTTGCATCGTTAAGTTGTCTATTGCCTTCATGTAAGTAATCGCTGGTGTTAAGAATGACTATGGCGCCCCCCTTGTCGGCAGGTTTTATCACGATGTCGTCTCTCTCGCTAAGGGACCTGAGTGCCCTCCGCTCCGGAGCGGAGAGGTTGTAGTGGTTAGGCTGCTGTTTTCTAAATGCCGCTACGATGTCTTTCTGAACAGCATTAATAAAAATGTCTAAATGCCAGTTTTGGGAGTCCAACCAGTCGATGTGGATGAAAGAGCAGACGCGCCTTCGCGGGGCCTGTCGAAAAAGAACTCCTGAAGTCGAAGGTTGCGAGCAAAATTGTCTAGGTCTTGAAGCAAAGAAAATTCATCATATCGGCCTGTTGTGGGGCAGAACAACGTTTCGAAGTGCGACTTCATTACTTTATAGTCTTCGGCATCCTACGCTATATTTTCTTTGTCTATTTTTACGATGGACGCCGACCGCGCCACTTCGAAGTTGATTGGTTGGAAGTTTCCAACTCATGCTCCAACAACCGCTATTATCGGGGACTCTCAAGTTAAATATTTACACCACCACTTCGACCCGTGCAACGAGGAATCGCCCGCCTTCATTTCCCAACGAGGAGCGTGCATCATGGACGCCAGGCATCTGTTGGACTTCGTGCCCCGAGGTGTCAATCGCCTCATCCTGCACCTGGGGACGAATGACCTCGCCACCGTCGGCGTCTCTTTGGCACTAACCAGGTACCGTAACCTGTTAAAACTGGTTCGCGAGCAACGTCCGGACATCGTAAACGTGTACGTAACCTTGGTCTTGCCTCGTGCTCCTAACCGGCGCCGAGGCTCTTCAAACTGGAGTTACGTGGCAAGGTTCAATTCGAAGGCGCGGGGCTTCAACGGTGGCCTCCGCCACCTGTGCCACCAGACACTTAACACGTTCTTCCTGGATCACTGCCTCGACCATCTTCCTATACGCCTTGTGATGGCGGCGGATGGCGTACACGCGAGTTTCGCCGGCGTGTCCTACCTAGCGTGGAACGTGCACCGACTACTCCAGCGATGTCACCGCCGGGGAGCTCACATGTGGCGGGACCAGGCCACCTCTCGAGAGACCACCAACGACCCCGACTTGAGCGTGGCGGCGGGCCCCCTGCGGGATGCCGCTCCTTCGGACGACTGTGCCCATACATTGTTGCACCTTCGGCGCCCGGTCCCGGCGGACTTGCCGGACCCTGGATTCGGCGGCGGTCTCGCAGAGTTCCCGCCGCTCCCGTCCTCGGCGGTCGTCCCCGAGTGCTTCGAACAGTCGGACCATGGACTCGCCTGCGGCTCGTCGGCAAACGCCACCCCTCCGTCGTCGGAGGACAACCCCAAGCGTCCCGCCCTGGCGACCCGCCCTGCGGGGCGCGTGAATCGAATCCCTAGGCCCACCCTTCCACCCAGATACAACCTGCGGAGGACGTTCGGCGACGTTGTCCGTCCCCAGCGGGATTGACGACCACCGCGGGACACATCCCGAGCTCCCCCTGTACTGAGTGAGACCCACGCAGACCGCGACAACTTGCCATCTCGGACTTTTTTACAACTTAGAAAATTAGCTGACAAAAGAGTACGCCACGATTTGCATGCCGCATACCTTAAATATTACCTTGACGCGCGCATCGCCCCTAAAGGCTTACAAATTACCTTGAAGCCTAGCATGACAGCGCTGTCTCAGAGCGAACTGAAGAGATGGAATACGGTTCTCACTAACGCGTCTCTCGAGTTGGTGAGGATAACTATTGAACATTGCGAAACAGCTTCAGCCGCGGTTAAACAAGCCGAACGTAATTTACTCCGCGATCGTGATTTAGCACAGCATGAAACCGTGGCTTTAAAAGTGTTTGAAGAGAGAAAACGGGGGATGCTCAGTGAGGTAAAGGATCACAAGTTGACTAGGGACAATGTTGGACCTCTTCCGGCAGGTGTGTTTGAGCGCAACATGCAGAGCTGCAGGGCCGAATCCCATAACGAAGTTAGCTCATCAGACGTAGAACTACCCACTCGGGATCCACCGAGGAGAGTGTGCGAACGAGAAACGCAGAATTGTATTCCCGAATCCACTAACATAGTTAACTTATCAAACATAAAACTGTCCACCCACGAGTCGTCGCTCCTCTCGCGGGGTCTCAACTTCTGCCCCACAACAGGCCGATATGATGAATTTTCTTTGCTTCAAGACCTAGACAATTTTGCTCGCAACCTTCGACTTCAGGAGTTCTTTTTCGACAGGCCCCGCGAAGGCGCGTCTGCTCTTTCATCCACATCGACTGGTTGGACTCCCAAAACTGGCATTTAGACATTTTTATTAATGCTGTTCAGAAAGACATCGTAGCGGCATTTAGAAAACAGCAGCCTAACCACTACAACCTCTCCGCTCCAGAGCGGAGGGCACTCAGGTCCCTTAGCGAGAGAGACGACATCGTGATAAAACCTGCCGACAAGGGGGGCGCCATAGTCATTCTTAACACCAGCGATTACTTACATGAAGGCAATAGACAACTTAACGATGCAAAATTCTATTGTCATCTCAGAAACGATCCGACCAGGCAACATGCCGACATCATACGGGAGCAGCTGGGCCAGCTGGTAGAACAGGGGGAAATTACCGAAAATGCGGCAAAGGCATTAACTGCTAAAAACGCCGTGCCAGGTAGATTTTACATGCTACCAAAAATTCATAAAGAAGGGAACCCAGGCCGTCCCATCATATCTGGATCAGGAACCCTCACCGAACCAATATCTAGCTATATTGATAGCTTGATTAGGAACATCCCACCCAGCTTCCCATCTTACATTCAGGACACGAACCACTTCCTTAGAGAAATTTCTAAAATTAATATCCCTAGAGATGCTTTTTTCGTTACGATGGACGTGTCGTCTTTATATACGAACATCCCCCACAGTGATGGCATAGAGGCCCTTGTTAATGCGTACGACGCTCACAGGAGTGACGATTTAGCAGATAAGCATGTCGTGGCTACTCTCTCGAAACTGGTGCTTGAGTTAAATAGCTTTGAATTCAATGGAAGTTTCTTCCTTCAAACCAGCGGCACTGCAATGGGAACGAAGATGGCACCTAACTACGCTAATATATTTATGGGAAATTTAGAATCCAACTTTTTGGCATCGCGTTCACTTAAACCACTTTTCTATAAAAGATACATTGACGATATATTTCTTATCTTGTCGCATTCGGAAGAAGAGCTTCTCGAGTTCATTAGAGCTTTTAATTATGCGCACCCCTCCATTTCTTTTACACATAGTTACTCAAAATCGGAAATTACCTTTCTAGACACAAGAGTGCTAATTAATGACTCTAAATTGGCCACTCAACTGTACCGAAAACCTACGGACCGTCAGAAATACTTGCACTACGACAGCTGCCACCCACGGCACTGTAAAAATAGCATACCTTATAGTCAGGCTCATAGGTTTAAACGTATATGTTCCAACAACGACGATTTTAAAATAAACACCGATCAATTACGCCAAGTCCTGAAAGAACAGAAGTACCCGGAAAAAATCATAGACGATGCGATCAATAAGGCACAGGTCCTTGATCGTGGCCTCTTGTTGAGTGAGCGGAGCCCTCAGACAGAGGAGCGTCGGGCGAACCTCGTACTAACTTTCAACAATAAGACTCCGAATGTCGCACCCATATTAAGAAAACATTTTAACATTTTACAACAAAGTGAACGCCTCGCAAGAATTATCCCCTCCGTTCCCAGAGTGGTCTACAGACGCTCACGCAATCTTAGGGACGCCATAGTTAGGTCTAAGACAACCTACACTGAAAGCACTGGCAGTCGTCCTTGTGGAAGAACAAATTGCGATGTCTGTCAACACGTGACACCTAAAACCACGGTAGAGAGTACGAATTCCAATTTCACCTACATAATCCACGGAAACTTAAACTGCAGCACAAGTAATGTGATATACCTCCTCACATGTGGCACCTGCGGTAAGCAGTACGTGGGCCAAACCAGCACACCTTTCCGATTGAGGTTTAACAACCACAGGGCGCATGTAAATTCATTTCCCAAAGTCCCCCTTTCAAAACATATGGCTTTACCCAAACACACGTTTGACAAACTGGACGTTACATTTTTACAATCCAATTTCAAAAGCAACCGTGATCGCGAGCAGAGAGAATCGTATCTTATTTACAAATTTAATTCAATCCGGGCCGGTATTAATGAAGATCCAGGTATAATGTCATCTATGCATGCAATCTACCTTGATCCCCCTGTAGCGGAGTGACTGTAGCTAATTCAATCGCATTCGTTCAACCCTTTAATTTTTTCGTGTACCTTTCTGTAATTTTTTCGTGTACCTTTCTGGGACTGTGGTTAACACTGTTATATTTAGGATTTTTTTTTTTTTGTTTTTTTTTTTGCAGACTTGTTTATGCTTTTCGGCCGAGCGTTTGCCTACTTTAATGGGTGCGCTTTTTTTTTTTTTTTGAATGCAGAGGATTTGTTTATGGGCTTTGGCATTGATTTACTCTGTGTGCTTATTCACCTATTCTTTCTCTATGTATGGGTATTTTCTATGTGTTTTGGCGTTATTTACTGTGTGCGCTTATTACATTCCTCCCCCCCCCCCCTTTTTTTTTTTTTTTTTTGCTTTGTTTGACTTTGCGTTCTTCCGCGGCGTGCGTTGCTGGCCATCTGGGCCGATCCATCTATGTGAACGTTACTGCGCCTTCCGCACGTGACGTTCCTGGGGTCACAAAGTCTGACGTGGCCTTTGGTTTGCTCCGATGGCTGGCGGCGTCTGCTGCGGCCGTGCGTGGAGTGGGGGGAGTACAGCAGCGTATTTTCACTTGGGCTCTTTTACTTGGGCATTTTTACACGTGATCTGACAGGTGACGTGGCCCGGGTGGGGAAAGCGAAAACAACCCTGTAACCGACTCTGGCAACCAGTCTTGAAGAAGGCCTGTCTCAGGCCGAAACGTCGACTCACTAAATGCTTTAAAACTCCAACAACGTTTCGAAGTGCGACTTTATTACTTTATAGTCTTCGGCATCCTACGCTATATTTTCTATATATATATATATATATATATATATATATATATATATATATATATATATATATATATATATATATATATATATATATATATATTTTAAAGATAAAAAAAACATTCCCAAAATGAAATTAATAAGTAATAAATATTGATATAGCTGTGTAATTATAATCCGTTTTCCTGCAACTCGAAGATTGTATGATCATTCTCACCTGTGCTGTTCCCTATGCAGAAAACCCCATCCCTCTAAAGACAGTTATCTATGCAAAAGACGCGCCCCGAAAGCTGCATATATTTTACTGTCATTTTCCTTGTACCAGAACAATAAGTAATGCTTACATGCCCACGCGTTTTGTTGCTAAGGCCTCCGGAATAGAAGACGGAGAGAGGGAGCTCAACGCGTTAATGGAAGAGACAGGCTGGCGTACTGTACTGGAATATGTAAAGGACCCTAATGGAAGCAATGAGGGAATACCGGTAAGAAGGTTCTTTTTAATTTCTTTTCTATCTGCGTGTCACGTAAAAAAAAGGATATCAGGGGGCAGGAAGAGAAGCCCATAATTAAACGTCTTTACGTGCCTGATATTTAGAGGTGGGGACGTGAAGGTATCTGACATAAAAATATTCCAGCCACAGGATCTTCAGTATTCTATAACTTTCGGATTTTAAATACTTCCTCACCGGCACTCCTGTGCGATTTCTATTCAGTATAAGCTAACCGAACGTGATTTCGACAGTAACAACCTATTTTTTTTTATGAACACCTATTTTCTTTATCCCGAAATAAATTTCGTTAAACTTAGCTGGTATAAGACTAATTCATCCTTTATTGTCACAGTCCCAGAAACGCGGGGCGAGGCGATTTCAAATAATCTAATTAACCCTCTGCAGCCACTGAGATTGCAGCATGTTGAGCAAGCTGAAGAACAAATCAAAGCAAGAGGCGTGAACATCATAACTTCATAAGTCACGCCTTGCTGTTTTTAAGCATTCATTAAATGCAAAATAGTACTACAGCTGTAGGTAAATAATGTTCTTGAAGTGTATGTTGTAACCAGGGTTAGGCTGCTCTTGGGATATCCTTATATAATTTACAAGTTCAGAGCTCGTTTCCATGGAAGTCGTGCAATTCGGAGAGTTGTACATTTCCAACAAAATTCTTCACAAGTAATGAGCATTATCTTTTCTTTTCGCATAAAGCTGGAGGCTTTAGGACACGAACATAAACATGCCTATCAGGAGGTGCATTACATCAAGCAGGGCACTTGTACATTTGACGTGCGGGACTCCCAAGACATGTGGATTCGCATGGAACTGGTGCCTGGAGACCACTTCGTCCTGCCTTCGAACTTATATCACAGATTTAATCCTTCTTCGATAAAGGTACAGCAATACCAAACTTTTCCACGTGTAATAATTCCTTTATTTCCATCTACATTGATGGTGGAGCTCGAGGGAAAAAGCTGTGAAATACTCCTTGACAAGGCCCCACGTAGGCACAACAGCAGAGATACTGGAAAAAATGCTATTTCATGGTAAAGTACGACACGGGTAGATAATATACGCACACAACACACAAATAAAAAAAAAGATTGAATAATCCTGGAAATATCAAACAAACCGCCAGATCACTGGAATTTTACCTATCTAGGCTTACAAAATATTCTCTAAGTTGCTTAAATGACATCCTTATCAGATCCAACTCACTAGCTAAAAACTGGTTCAGCAATTCAGGCAGCGTATATCTAATCATCTGAGAGCCGTAATTTGTCCTCCGCGCCCAGTGTTTTGCCTGACGAGTGGGGTAAACCGGTACTTTTACAAATAGATGTCCCAAATTTGTAACAAAACGCGTATTTCTGTAGCTTTCCAATTTGAATGCGAGTATAATTAAGTTTCCCGTCTATTTCAGGAGGTGACCATTATCCTTCATATTGTTCCTGAAGGCTACACTAATATTACTCAATTCAGAAAAGCCTAAGCGGACACCCAATGGCAAGCTGGCTGTGCATCAATACAGGGAATATTAGTATGGTAACGGTTCCTTCAAACACACAAAATAAATGTCCAGAGCTGCTTTATTTTATTTGTTTCCGATGAGTACAGGTTTCACCACATCAAAACATGATTCACGTGATTGCATAACATGGTCCTGCCTTGTGCGCTCATTAAAATTGCCTAACCTGCTAGAGCACTTTTAAACCTGTGCTGCATGGAGCTTAGAATTGGTTGGTATAACAACTACACTTATAATAATGATTTAATGACATAGGCAAGTCCTTTCACTTCTGTGAGTGGCTGCCGAGTTTTCGTGATCCTGTTTGTGAAACATTCATATCAAAGTATAAACATAAAGAACATGATAAATTATCCTTCAACATATCAGCGAAATTCTGGTTTTATTATAGATTATAGGGTAACACAGTACAGTTAGGCATCCTAAGTTTTATAAATGCATAATATTTTTATCGAAATCGATTCAAATAACATACTATGTTTACAATCATTCACAAAGTGACTCTATCGGCGCACAAAAAAAAATGAAAAGCTGCTTTTACTTGATAGGAAGAATAAACGATATCTTCAGCCGTTTCATTACCTAACCGTAAAATCAATATAGGGGTGACTCAATCGTCCGGTTTTAATGCCTGCGATACGCAGAGACTCCGGCCGTGGGCGCACCAGTCATCTCTCGGTCAAGGGGTGAACTGGTCTGGTTACATGAGAACTGCCACACACGCGGATACACTCAGCATTTTTCCATTGAAAGGGCGAACTAGAAACTTCGGACTAGCACAACGCCGCCGCAAATGTGGCTGAGAAGTCTATGATACCTATACCTGTAGAAGTGCACATTATATAGAAGCGGCCAGACGCAATGTACAAGAGATACTTGGTAGGATCGAAGTAAATTACGAACTGTGGAAATGCGGTATACTGGGATTCATTTTTGTATTCCAACCTCGTTCAAATGTGCCACGTATCCAGAAACATCTAGTTCCATATTCAAAACACCAATAAATATGATCGATTAAGTTCTTTCTCAAACTTAATGCAAGAGCGGTACACACTTGTTTTCTCGAAAACGCGCTTAACTTTGTTTTATTTAAGTTGACATTTCAAAGTTATCTCTGAACGAGTCTATTCAAAATGCTTGAAAACATCGGCTAATTCAAATATTTTAGAAGCTTCAAGATGCCAGTTGTAGAAGTACACTGTAGGTAACCAATTCTCTCTGTCGTAGGTAACGTTTCAAGAGGTCAGTACACGTAAGAAATAAAACAGAAGACAACTTAACTATTGGGACACATTGTATATTCCAATATTTCTGCGAAATATGTTTCGTGGATACCTCAATATATACGCGGGACCTTCGGATTGGCCCCGCTCGAAAAGGCTGCCGTGGTTGTTGGGTTGCCGACGTCGCCTTTCCAATGCGCGTCGTCCCCTTGTACGTACTCAGAGTCTTGACTTTCCCAGCGTCTCAAGCATCAGGTTGCTCGTGTACCTTCCGATTTTCTAGCATGCCGTTCCTGACGATTACGTTAACGGCATCGGTCGCTTTTTCGAAGTCTTTGAGACTAACCGCAGCAGAGATGAGAGTAAGTGTTATCAAGAGATGTTTGAAGCTGGTCATTGTGACTGCGACCCACTGGCGATCAGCTCCAGCGACGAAGAGTCACAGACGAGCTCGCCGTTGTCGCCGCCGTCTGTGACAATCTCGCTGGTGCTTGCAGGGTGAAAGGTCAAAGTTCCGTGGGTGAAAAGAAGCATAGTCTAGGAGTAGCCGATTTGCGTGAGCGTTTCTAATCGTACCATGGCGTGGAAAGCTTGGGCGTTCATGACCACGAGATTTATGGGCACCATGATGTAACTAACTTCGTCAGTGTTGCCTGGTGGCCAAATTGAAATTATCAAATTTATAAATAAATTATTGCAGTTACTAGAGCTCTAAAAATCGCTAAACTTGCTGTATCTCAACCAGCCTATGGTCATTTAATTTCAAACTTATTATACCCGCATAACGTTCGCGTCCTAATCCCGTTAAGCCAGCCAGAAAGCATAAGTAGCAGTCAACAGGCTTAAGCTCTTTTCTTTTTGAACAAGCATAAATTGGCTATTTAGTGCAATCCTTACTTACCGTAATGAAATGTGAATGCCATCGTCTTGTTACTTGAGGCCTGCTTTAGAATTGAAAAGATTGGTCAACGTTCCTAATTTCATTTCTCGAGTTTAGTTTGACATAACGTCCTGGAATACTTACACAGTTCAAGAGCGCAATGGGTTGTCGTTTTGATTGTCTTGAACCGACCTGCGCCTACAGCTCACGTAAAGGTAACTGACGTCATTACGTACAACTTTACAAAAATAACGGACATCATAAGCGTACCATAGCAGGCTCAAACTTGTTGACAAAAATGCGTGTTTTTGTCCTAATTGGTGAAAACTATTTCAGACATTACAGTGTCATCATGTTATTCCTCATGTTTTAAGAAGAAACACATAGTTGTTAGAAAGTGACGAATGTAAGCTTAGTTTAGGGGTTTAGGAGTTACTCCTTATATCTGTATCACTCATATTTTGCGCCATATAGGCTTTCCCTGAGTCCGGACTGGGGGCAGTTTATCTACAGCGTAACGTCAAGGATCTCAATAAAGATTTGTACAAATAGTTTAACCAGTGGAACAAAGGTGTGCCCAACCTGAAAATCTGCCTGGTGATTAAATTTCATAAAGATTAATCGTATTCCTTGAAGGGGGACTCTGCCGATTTTTTAGCTACCTAATACAAAGACGTCATACGAATGCGGATGGCTTCCTGATATTAAATGATATCCCGTACCCCAGACTCACTCTAGTTACCTAAAATAGTGTTATCTTGTTCGCTGCCGAAACGGAAACATCGTTCCCTCCACATTTCCCCCCGTTTTCCCCGCCATCCAAACGCGACGGTCATCGGCAGGCACAAAGGCGAGCGGCCGGCAGTCGGGTACGCTCTCACCAGCCTTTCTCGCGTCTAACAGCGTGAAAACAGGAGCGTTCGTTTTATCTGAAGTTGATAATAACCTGTAGCTGGACAAAGTATGACCTTGTTCCACCTGCTGAACTCTGAGAAAGTAGAAAAAAAGAAGATATGGAGATTTTGAGCAAACCATTTTTGCAACTTTTTACGCTCAAGCCGCGTCTCGATAGTTTTATGAAATCGCCAAAATATTCGTTATCCTTCTATCAGAAGCTGGCACTTAAGCTATAGAAGAAAGGTCGAAGATTCAGGCAATACATTTTTGACAAATTACCGAAGCACCACGGAGAATGCTCGGAATATAGATAAAGGTACCCCACATCTCATCTTACCTGAAGGAACGTGCCATTTTGTTTTAGATTTTCTTTAGAAAAAATATAACGAATGAAGACGTTTTCGCTACCTCTTCTGCGAGAGAATTGCACGCCAACAATTTGACAAACCAGGCAAGCGCTATATCGCATATTAGGAGAGCTCAACACCTGCTCCATCTACATCTGTAAAACCACACTCTTAGAAATAGAAGGCGCATTGGGGTACAACCATTGTCCCAGTGTACACGGCGTAGTTTCGCTTCGTTAGGTTTTTCACCGGCTACCTCAAGGAACGGCCGCGGGGCGGCACGCTGGTCGCGTCCAACGGAGTGTGTATGCCACGGTCATCATTTAAGAGTGCGTTTGAAGTTCGTGTCCATCACAGTACAAATGGCAGCTATGAGAACTACACTTTATTAAATTTTAGGATTTGTCGGATTTTTAGATAATCTGGATCTTTTCATGTCGGTGTTTCTAATTTTTTTAACCCTAATCGACCCGTGAGTTTATAATACTACATTTGTTTTGGATAACCACAGAAATTCTATTTATGTTTAGAATTTTTTACGGCTCTCAGTGGTTACCTTAAAAACTATATAACACTATAACTGTCAGTGCAGACTACAAACCCTGCCAAACAGTGCCTTAATCAAATTCTTAAACTCCATCCTTTAAAACTGCCCTAGCAAGTTACTTTGTCATTCAACATTGTGCACTTCATCCTGATAATTCTGAACCGTACTGCAGGTGTAATGAGCCACCATGTAATGTATCCGCTTTTTGTGGGCTTTTGTCGTTTTTTTTTTCTGAATTTATGGGAGGACAGCGAGCGCGCACTTAATGCGCGCGTGTCAACTTTTCGCAACAAAAAAAGATATACATCTACCGTTTAATGTGCAACCTGCTTTGACCTCGTCGGCGCTTTTGCGATGTTTCTTTTATAGTTATTTTTTGTGGCGCAGTTTTTTTTTCTGTTTTGTAATTATAGAGGCTGGATCACTCTTTCCATATCCGTTTTGAAGCCAGTCAGCCGTTGCCACCCGCTTTTGGCTGACTTCTATCACAAACTGTGCAACGACGTTTTTAAACTAGATTTTGTGTATGCTTTCGGAATTTGGAAGACTTGGATTCCTCGAGGTTGTAAGATGAGGGCTTGGTACTTGGATGAGAGCTCCAACACGCTGACGAGCCAGGACTTGGACGAAATATTGAACGTAAAGACGTACAACGTAAGTCAAATTTACGAACATATTGCCCTTTAACTATTTAGACAAATTGTACGTTATGGTAGTTTCTTGTTTGATCATTAATGAGCAAGTTATCGTTTTGACGAATGAAAACGAAAGTTATATGAACATTTTAAACTTTTTTTATTTGACTTAAGCCGTTTTAATTTTATAAAATCACTAAGAACTTATCGGCAACTTGTTTCAAGTAATCTGAGGTGATCTCTCTTACTTCGCCATCCAGGAATTTATTTAGTGTCCAGGTGATGTATACCAGATCTTTAGCATTTTGAGGACCTCGAGACTGTTTATGATAAAACGTTAGTTGTTTATGTTGTAAAATATGCAGGTTTGAAAAAAAATTTTATACGGGTAAAGGCCGGTTTACGCTGTTGCAACCCACTACAACCGACTTAAAAATACAGAGTTTTAAGCCGCTTAAGACCGCCATTGCAGCTGCGCGTTGATTGCAGTCGTACGAGGCTTAAAAAACGGTTCTATCGGACTCGTTCGCAGTCGGCTGCAACGGAGTGAACATAACGGGATGTTTCGTTCTCTCAATTCCCACCTCTTCTTTCTGAAGGCTTCCAGCACAGAGGACGGGGAAAGAGAGCTTCAGTCGCTAATGCAACAACTGGGCTGGTACAAAAAAAGGGACGAGATAATGGACCCGAATATCAGCATGGATAAGAAGACGGCAAGTGATGCGACTCCTTTTTAAATGCTTTGAGTTCATTATAATATAGCGAAGGACAATTTAACCCAAGAAAATCACGTTAACCCCGCAATAATTACCAAGATTGTAAAAACCGAGCTTAAGCACCTGTCATTACGCTGTCAGATATATGGTGTACATTTTTTTTATTTGTTCATTTTGTCCCGTTTCTAGGAGGTTGGTAAAGCACTTGTATGATATTCTGAACTATACCGTTTTTTTAAAAGTGTGGTACGGTGGGCATATAACCAAGCCCATTGCCAGTCTGAACACAGATTATGCGCTTGAAAAGTGCTGTGCAACGAAGAGTAGATATGAAACTTCGTACCTGTAAATGGCACCGGGAGGTTCTGGTTAGCGGAACGTGTGTAAAGAATTAGGCGTTTTTTATAACGTGTTAGTATTAGTTCCTACATGACAGGGAAAAGCTGACGGCGTCCGCCTGTGGAAAAAACAGTGGAAGACGAAGCGCCACGTTGAAGGACAGATGCGAGAGGCAGGTGACGTCACGGGGCGGTAGCCAATGAGCTCGCAGATGCTGGTCAAGTCCGAACTTGCAGGTGCGCGGTGCGGGTATGACTTGGTTCGTGCTTCAAAATGAAGTGTAAACCAAGTACCAAAACTGCACGAAGTACGCGGCAAAAAAAAAATAAAGGTAGATCTATCGCTGGATCATTAGGAAATGTGTTAGCATGACAATTGGGAAACGCCACACACGTCCCACATAGGGAAACGCTAACACTGACCCCGTAACGAAGCCAGAAAGAGGAAGCAAGGAATAGAGGAGGCGAAAGAGAAAGCCGAAAGAAAAAAGTGAAATGGTCATGGTTAACGTTTCGCAAAGTGCGACATGTGTAGCGTTTCCCAAGAATCACCTTAGCGTACTCTAACGATCCACCAATGGATGTTCCTTAAATTTAATTGTCTGCGTACATCTAAAGAACCACCAGGATGCGATAAAATAGAACACAAGCTTAAAGTTCGAGTTTTATTTTAATGCATAGACAGGCAAGAAGAACTTTTGAAACGACACTAAAAATATTCATCACATAAATTAAATTAAAGTGCAGGCGAGCTGCTTGAATTTTACCGCTGTGATATTACTCAAGCTGGGGCATAAAAATGAATAGGGCAGACAACGTCTCGAACTCAGCTAATGCATTTTTATATACAAAGAACCACAGCCCACCCAAACCACAGGTCAACCTGTTTCCAGGAAAACGCACAGAAACCCACGCTCACAGCACACAAAATAACAAAAACAACCAGGGTAAACATTTTTTTTTCGACTCCAGTCTCGGATTGTCATCACTGTGGTAAATTTATTCCAAGTTGTGACCAACGGACTTGGTGGAGGTCTCTGTAATTAGTTTCAAACATCTCTTTGTTATTAAAAACAGCTTCAAGCTATGGGTGGGGAGCACAGACATCCGGATATGGAAGTCCGCTACATCAAACAGGGTGCTTGCTACTTCGACGTTCGTGATTCTCAAGACCGGTGGGTTCGGATTGAAGTGAGCGCAGGAGACCACATTGTCTTGCCCCCGAAGATATATCACCGCTTTAATCAATCAATGATCAAGGTACGCAAAAATATGTGTCCAACAGTGCAGCTTATAATTATGCTTCCTATACTTTCAGGAGGTAACGGTTATGTGCATCATTGTTCCGGAAGGATTCACCTACACAGCGGAATTCAGAGAAACTTGATCTTGGAGAATGGGGAGGTGGTGGTACTTTACAGAAACGATGAAAGTAAAGATTAAGTTTAGTTTAAAAGAGCACGCGTGCATTGTAAAAGTGCACAATAAACATTCACATCTTACATATATAGGCATGCCTAATGTCTAATTGTCCTTTAAGATTGATTAAATTTGAGACATTCGCAACTACCTGAGATTTCGAGTTTTGTATTATTAATACATCTTTCTTTAAAGCTGAGTGAATGATTGGTGTTTGCTTAATTAATTGATCGGTTTTGACCGGTCTTTGTTGCACCAAATTCTGCTTTAGTATTGGAGGTTATGCGCAAGCTCACAGGAGATTTAATGCATCAGAACATACCATATCTTCCGAACCATAGTCTGCACTGGCGTGTAGTCCACACTTTGTGCCTAATTCGAAAGTAAAACTTATTATACACGCACATCTTGACAAATACCTGTTGTATTAGCTGACAAAGGAGCTTGTATCATACATACATCAACAATATTTTACTCTGTTATTCATAAAATTCTTCACGTCTTCTCAAAGTGAACGCTCTAGAAAAATATAAAACCTTTTATATAGTTCGCACCTGTAGATTGTCCGCACCTGATAGAATTAAAACTTTGAAATACGTATAGTCCCCGGACTATACGCACAATACGATAGTACATTCGAAACAACGAAGTCTCTTAGACCAACGGAACTGGTTCTAAAACATACGCGGGTGAAACTTATTTATACCACGGTGCTATTTTATTTAAAGTTGGATCCATGCAACTACAGTGCCGCTTAGCTTGAGTTCAAGCGAGTGCTTTCTTCTTTTTAAACATATTATTTTCAAAGTACATGACACCCAAGAGGTTTGCTACAGTTAGAATGCATTATATACTTGTATATATAATTGATCAATTATTTTATGTCAGCAAATTATCTTTGAAGAAATATGACACACATTCGTTTTTTCATTTAGAACGAAATATTAATTGGTTCATGACAGCTTAAATCAACAAGGGTTATATTCTCTTTATTTGCCTCTAATTATAAAGGTATTCCAACTACAGTACACATAACACACTGCACTTTTGAAAACCACTTTATCGAAGGGTGCTTCAGATGGAGACATGCAAACCTGAACATGGAACCGTACGGAATCGGCACGTCTGCACTAAAACGTAACAAAAAAACACCATAGAAATGAATGTACCTGCTTTGCTTTGTTTTCCCCTAATCACAAAAACTAGGACGGTGAGCACAGAATCTTCATAGAAAACAGAAACAAAACATAGAACAAATATTCTAAACCACGTGCAATACATCGTCGTGAGTGGTATCACGTACTAAGACACTTGTCACTGTTGAATAAAAGGTGCCGAGTATCACCTGTTACTGTCATTGTATGACTAGATACTTTATACTTGGCGAAAAAAAAATATACCCTCAACGTTTGACTGAAACTCGGCTGTTGAGGGTTGCGAAAAGGGATTCTCTTGAAGTTTCACCATGAGAACTTGATACCTATATGTACCTCACTACACCTTAATGGCTGGAGGCTCGGTCCGCCCCCACAAATCGAAAGCATACAACCTAAGTTGCTAGAAATCTCTTGGTATTGAATGTACAACGGTACATGGCGTCTGAGGTTGCTACACTTACTATAGACCACCGAAAGAGGTCTTGAAACAATCGTTTAGAAATCCGCCTTACGCACGCATAGCTTTTCGGCTTGAAATAAACTGCAAATTGGTGCATCCTAAACTGCTTTTATACAACCCGGAGATTTCGATCTCATAGTTTTGCTGTGCAAAACAAAGTAAGTTGAAAATCATCCGAAAATAAGCTAACAACACAAGCAACCAATATAATAACGTCGTTGTAAGAAATGCACAGGAGAAAGCAACGATGTGAAGGCGTCAATTGTCAGCCACGTCCATTTATATATTCACAGCCCGGAAAATATGTTTTTGCACTCCCCCAAATGAAGATGTAATTAAAAGAATACGGCGCCAGAGTTAAAAATTTCGCGGAACCGCGAATGGGTATTTTATTAATTGACGGCAGTTCGAAAGCATTTTGAACTTACTTCAAATACGTTTTTGTGGAGGACCTACTAGTGAGTATATGTAATTTAAAGCTTTGCACTAGAACAACTATAAATTCGCCACTCCACTGCAGCTATATCTACACAGTCTTGGTGTGGCCTAACGAGGGTTGAAATAGATAAAAGAAGAATGGCATTCTGGATTGCAACCCCGGTACATCCATGCGCAGAACGTCGTAGAGGAGGCGCCTTTGTGCTCGGATACAGTATTCGACTTCACGATCGATGTATCGCCGGGACTTATCGGTGATACCAGTAGAGCGGCGGCCAGTTATCCGAAGGGGTACGCGTAAACTTTGATATTTGTTTTCTAGAAAGGAATTTAATATTTTATAAGAGAAATTGTTGACATACTCATGCGTAAATATTTGGTGCACGGTGAAAGTTTCAAAAAAATTGATGACCACCAGTATTTTGGGGCACTCGGGCAAATTTTCGAGCTACCTTAAAGGGATACTTCAAGGAAATTTGAAATATACCCGTCGGGTTCAAAAATAGGCTGCCAAGCGCTCAAAGAGCAGCCAGCACGTGATATCCAACGCAATCGTGACGTAGCTCCTCTCGGTACGAGCAAAGCTGCGGCGAGGCCACGGACGAGGCTCACGTCGAGAGGATGGCCTAGTCATTCTAGCCACCGAAGCGGCTGCTTTTGCACGGATTTAAAGTTTTCGCATAATCTTCGATAATCTTGTAGAGGGACAAAAGCGACTTCTGGGACTCACAAAATAGATTCTCGGGGAGAGGGAAGTTCCTCCTTCCACCTCGTCTCTCGTGGTGGCCTGAGGCGAGGCAAACGTCCTCACTATCTGCCAAGGTTCCTAGACGGTCACTACAAACAAGACGTTAGCGATATCCACCAAGTGCTTTTTGCTAATCGTTTATAATGTTTTAAAATTTCTTTTCGTGTCTTTGTTAACACGATATTGCTTTGTCGGATATGATACTGCTCATTTGAACACATATAGACCAAAAAATAAGCGCCAAAATTTCGTCGTAGTATCTCTTTGAAAAGAAGCTGAAGTGATTTTGCATTTGAGAAAAAGAAAAAAAAAACACTGACTAGTGTTCCTTAGTCCTCCAGAATCACGGATATTGAGATTATTTTTCAATTTCATGGACATCGGCTGCAGAAAATATTTGTTTAAAGTACCGTCCAAGCCCTTCCTTCCCGGAGCGTGACGTCATATCCAGAGTTTTTGTAATCTCCGCTCTCGGGCATCTTCAGCGCCTACCAAAGCTATGTACGCGCACTCTCGCTGTATTCAAAAATGTCGAAAAAAGACTTCACGATCGGTGTCAGTGTGAGGGAATATATCTGGCAAGCCTGCAATCGCACGCGCTGTCCAAATGAGTGACACGCGCAAGGCGGCCGAAATCCCTGCGTATGACACAACGGCCGGTCGGACCTAATTTGTGCTTAGTGAGCCTTTGCTCCAAAGCGTCAGCTGGTTTGTGCCAAAGTACGTTTCTTTGGCTTTTCTATGGCTCATTTTTGTGGTTATTCGCTGAGATGTGCCAAAAATGCCACCTATCCGCCAAACAACCCGCAGAGCAGCCTCATTCTGGCACTTCTTTTGGGGATTTAGGCCAAAAGCTTTCCAGGTAAATACCGAATAACCAGATAACTCATCCTGTCATTTCCTCAAGAACTCATAAAAGTTCCACTGATAAAAGCAACCAGTGAAGTGGCACTTGATTGGAAATTTTGGTTCAAAATAGCACGCCCCTAGGCACATGTCTCAAGTTAGGACCTGCGATTCAAGGGGCCTCAAAAGGCCCTAAATAGCCAGACAAAAAAAAATACAGAGTTTTGGCCAAAGAGCTGTGAAAACTTATAAAAGACTCTGTGGACGTGCGTTTCGGGAGCTTGGCTCAAAAGACAGACGTACAAGTTCCCTCAACGGAATGATGATAGAATTATAATTAGAGTAATTCTTGTGCCCAAAGAAGAAGCGCCTCTTTCGGTGAGCTCGCTTTTTTTCACTAAAATATCTTATGAGGGTTTTCCAAACTTTCGTTTCAAATAAAAATATATACATTCCTTCAATGCCCCCAAGCAATAAAGGTCTAGATATTCAGTGGTCTTATTTTATAAACGAATTAGACTTGCACTATACGCACACCAGTTGTCATGGACAAAAACAGATGCGCAATAAGTCTTTCTTTCACACGGATTTTTCACTTAAAAGAGGCTCCTCAAAATGGCAAAGTCTTTATATCAAGAATGTTATCTCTATCCCTGGGAAGCTTCTCCTTTGGTTAATGACGCCAGAAAACACTTAGCATGACATCTGTTTTTAGCACATCAGATCGCTAGAAAGAAACGTATCGACTTATTTTTGCAGGATCAAACGTGTTTAACAGTAAAAACAATTCAAGGAAAAAAGAAACCTGTTGAAAAATTTCAGGGAGGGTTTTATTGAAGAAAAACGTTCAGTATAAAGATTGCTTGAATTCACTATTATGTCAGTTTTAAACACGTTTATATGTCTGCCTATGACAGATTGGAGATACCAAACAGTACGCCACAGGAGAAGCAAAATAACATTTTGAGTAATTGTAACATAACGCTAGCGCAACAACCGATTTGTTCCCAGAATACCTAATCAAACAGTGATTAAGATCACAAGAAACTATCCGCAAACAAAGTAATACGAGTTCTGTCTACAATACTGAGTAAAAGACTGATGTACCCGTGACGGACACCTTGTCCATATTTCGACGGTGTGCTATTTGTGCTTTCACCACCTCTCCTCTACTCCGCCCCAGGCAGCTGAAACAGCTGGCCACAAGGTTAAAATTCCGGACAAAACCATCTACACAATCACTGAATAATGCACGCCTACTGTTCAATTAATTGTGTTTCAAAGGAGAACGTCAGTTTTATTCACTATGCCTATATTACACAGCATATATAAAAGAATGTCTAGATGGAGTGTTGTGCATAGTTATACATGACCCAGGCATTATTTATAGATACAGGTAAATCAATAAACATTTTATAAATAAATTATCAAAAAGATTGTAGCGCTTGTAACTTTTGACACAAGAAAGCAAATATTAGCATATAAAAATACAAGAACGACTCTTGTGGCCTACTTATCGATAGATTGCACATTAGAGCACATTATGTTTGTAAAAATCCTTCGAGCACAACAACACAAACAGATGTGTTACGAAAAAGCTACTCGCTTGCAGTGACTCGTAGATTGGAAGCCAAACGATGAATAATCTTTATTCCTGGGAAACACAGATTTATAGTAGCTCTTATCAGGTCTCTGCAGACGACGTGACATGACATCGCAGATTCGAGGCCACGTTATCACACTCACTAACACGTGACCAACAACTGTGGATAGTATGAAAGGCTTGAAGGTCAATTAAGACATATCAACATTTCAAGACGTTTTAAAAGTTTGCAGCATTTCAAATACTTTTAATTTTATATTAGCAACCATGTGTCTTCAAATTGCGATAACCTCGTAACAAACATATTCAGCTACCATTTGAATCACAAAAGCAGTGCTCTACTGTCAAGAGTTTACTTTCAGTAAAAAACGACATCATGATTACAGTCTTTGTATGTATCTTTATTTTTTATATATTTTTATTCGGACACAATATTAAAAAGTTGTAAATTTATTTTAAATAAAGTACATGTGGTTTTATTCAAACTTGCGAATCTTGTTACAAAAATCGAAGTACACTTTATAATAAAATTTTCCACAATACTTCACAAAACGGGCATGACACGCCTCAATTGCATCTTGGTTTGGACCTTGATATACGAGCATTGAGCAAGCTGCAAAAAAAAAAAAAAACGTAGTCACTTACAAATTTGCAAAAAGAAAAAAACATTTTTTTGTTTACTATAACACTACCACAATAAGCATATTACACACCATCATTGGCAACTGCAACATCGAAATTATTTTTGCAAAAAACGGTGTCTTTTAATATGCACAATTTTTAATATAGCACAACACTCACTGGTGGCTTCAGAAGCGCGCGGGGTGTAGCTCAGTACGTTCCCGCCCCGTTGCTTCGTGATTGTTTAATCAACGACCTCATCGGCGAATGCCATAACCTCATTGGCTGAGAAGCGATAATGAAATGCAGAAAACTCGCCACGCCCAGAGTTTATTAGACAGCCAGTGACTATAGTGAGAGTATTGTTTCGATATATTTGCAGCGCTGGCGTCAAGCAATCTTTGGGTCTGTATTGTTGTCAAAGCTATCTCGCCGCCTCTATGCTATTCGTTGTTTTGTCATCGGTTGCATTTATCTGAAGACGCCTCTTGCGGTCTTGTCTCACCCCACCCTCGCCCGTCTTCGGGGAGTTTATTCAGATATTGCTAACAAAAAGGCGCGAGGCATGCAATATATACTTATTTATGACCGGCTAACTAGGATTCATAAACGTTTAAGTAGAAGAAATATAGTAACTTTTAAACATTTAGGGTTTAGCAGTTGTTCTGAGCCTGGGTTTTTTTTTGTTTTTTTTTTTTGTTTCGAACATTACACTGCGCTGAATATCTTTAAGGACAGCTTGGGCTGATTTGCATCTTTCTCAGCAAATTGTTTCGCTATATATTGCGGACGAAATGTTTTCATTTAGGGTTTACATCCACTCTTTCGAGCGTGTTGCAGTGGCGTGCTTATACGACTCTTGATATTTATGTTAGTTTCCCACTTCAACTATTGCGCCGACTGCCTGTTGTTATTTCGTATTCTGGACCATTTTGGTATAAAACAGAAGCACAGGGCTGATCCTGCGCATGACATTTTATGAAAAACGTCCCTGCAGTGTTTTGTAAAATGTGATTTTCTTAAAGGACGATTTGAACGATTAAGCTTGGTGGTGACTACATTAATCCTAGAACAAGACTCCAGGAACAAGATATACTGAAATAGGGAAAAGTAAGAAGCCGGGCCGTGCTGCGGCTTTGTCCTGAACGGTTCAATCCAAGAAGTCCTCTGAAGCGCAGACAAAAAGAAAGCAAGAAGGAGTGCGCGCGTTCGGCAGAAACGTTGAAAGCTCGGAGCTCGCTCGTTTAGCTTGTACTAGGAGTAACAGCTCGTCCTAGCGTACTTTTGGTTACGTGATGTGATTCGAGGGAGTGACGCTGATCTACTGGGTCAAAACGTTCGTCTGGCACTCGTGTCGAATTAGTGAAACGACGAGCACTGCGTCAGCCTTCGCCTGCCACTCGCCTTGTCTGCTTCCGTAACCGAGTGCGAAACTGAAACGATTAAGTGCCAGTCATATGTAACAGGTTCTGTGTTAAGCAATGAAAATGTAATACTTGCTTTTACTTGCTTCATCGTGCTGCGCAATAGTGCAAGTCGCGTAGTCGCTGTACTCAAGAGTTACGTTATAAAGGAGTTCACCACCTGGAAGAAGAAACGTTTTCAGTGTTTAAGCTTTCACTGTTTATTAATTGTTAACGCATGATGTGTTAATGAAAGGGATTGCTATCCAAATAGAAAATGCAAAGCACCTTACTGTCTCTTTTAGAGTTTTTTTTTTTTCTGTGGGCTGAATGAATGAAGCCACGGCACTCCTGTACGCGCAACAGAGGTTTAATAAACCAAAAGGGCACGAAGGAAGCGATCAAAGTAACTTAATCGAAATAAAAATATGCATGAGCATGACTAACTCAATTCGCTTGCTTTGCGCCGTATGCCGTTTTCATTCATACTTCAGTTGCGAGTACAGCAGTGTCCTTTCGTGATTCTATCTTTACTTCGTGTAGGTTTATTCGGTTGTTTGTCTTCGTCACGTATAAATTCCCCAAACTGACCCTTTTTTTTTTATCTTACAACGATATAGGAGGTGTTTTTCGTTATCTCACTTTTGGCGAGCGGAAGAGTTCTGATGAATGGTGGGAAAAATTGTAGCAAGCAGGCTGTTTGCTGAGGTGACGCATAATTTTAACCGGAGATGACGGCCAAAATAAAAGGAGACAACACACAGTACGAATTAACAGAGACGCACAAAGCGCCGTTCGCACTCTTGCGACCGAGTAAGACTGAGAGAGACCAGACCGGTTTTTAAGCCTCTCGCGACTTCTTAGGACCGGATGCGATGCAGCGGAGCTGGTCCTACGAGATCGCAAGAGGCTTAAAAACCGGTCTCGTCTTAACATGTCCCATTTTCTGTCCGAGCTCTCCGGTTTTAATAGGACACGGATCACGAATGGAGCACGTGCCCAAGATATTCGAGGAGGCATCACAATGTGTCGGGCCTCTTCTACTAACACGTGACTCATAGATAACGCGATGACGTCAGATCGGCGTTGCGATAAAGCAGAGAACCCTTAAGCGTCGAAACTGGGCTCCGTGCAACGTTCGCGTCTCGCCGCTTGGCTCACCACAGGCACACCGCGCAGCATTAGGGAGTTTTAGGGAACCGTTTTCGCACATCCTATACCGTACGATGGGCCCTCCGATACGCACTGCGCATGCGCTACTCCAGAAGACACTCAAATACGCAGTTTGTACCGGAGGGCCCATCGCACCGTATTGGGTGTGCAAAAACGGTTCCCTAAAACTCCCTATTATCTGTATCGACCAGATCCGAGCGACAAGCCACCGCGAGGATGTGAATTAGGGGCGCCACTTTAAGTTTCTATGGATATTGCCATGCGGTACACGTTATAATCGCTCCTGTGTACCGCACTAACTTGGATTCCAGCGCCCGCAGGGGAGGCCGACGTCGTTTTGGGGTGCTAAGTCCGCCGCTTTCCCTTTTTTCCTCTAGTATCTGTAGTTTATCATCATCGCGCCTTACATTTATCACATTTGTCAGACAATAGCTCGGAGAAAATGTTTTTCTGTGAGTACCAAATACAGGTGTGGAATATCTCGAAAATGGACAACAGTTTAATATGCATGGCGATCGAATGTTTGAAAACTAAATTAGTAAGATATACGAAAATGCATAGTCTCGTCCGTCGCTCCGTTGTTAGCTGAAATATACCTCAACAGTTTGGATAGAGTATTGTTTGACAGGATGAATGAGTTGTCACCTAACGTGGGCTTCATCAGAAGATATGTAGATGATATTTTTGTCTTCATGTTTGAAAAAGGAAAGTCGGAGTATCTTGAAAAGCTTATTAGGTCAACGGCCCCGGAGTTGCGTTTCACAGTAGAAAAACCAGAGGAGAACATGTTGCAGTTTTTGGACTTTCGCATTCAGGTAAAAAATGGTTTATGTTGGGAATATGGTAAGAAGATGGCTAAACCGGTGCTCCCGAGACAGAGTTGTCGCTCTAAAATTATTAAGGCGGGAGTTGCGAAATCGTTAATTGGTAATGCGCTAAAAAGGTCGTGTACCCATTTCATGAGTCAAGATTTAAAAAGACAATGGGGTAGACTGGAGGACGCGGGGTATGATGAAACTTTTCTAAAACGGCAATTTTCTATTCAAATCAGAGACAAGCGGAATGAACCAACTGTTAGGAACCGACGAGTTACTATACCGTATTTTCACGATATTTCCCATAACATAAAAGCGTCGGCGAAAAGGTTTGGCGTAGAAACAGTGTTCACTTCTGATTTTAAGTTGTGCAAGCTTACACCTTTTGAATTGAAACAGGAAGTTTGCCAGAAGGCACATCGCGAGAAGTCGGTACCGTGTGAGAATTCGGTGGTTTATGAGATTCCTTTGGAGTGTGGATTTAAAAAACGCAGGTCAGACGTCGAGATGTCTAAATGATAGACTGACAGAACACAAACGGAATGTGATAAACAACGCGTCCAATTCCGAGTTAGCGAGGCACCTTCTAGAGTGTAATAATTGTAAAGCCAACTGGTCCGAAACGGAAGTAATTCACAAAGAACGCAATGATATAAAACGTGTAGTCCAAGAAACGATTCGTATAAAAACGTCTGGCAACTGTATAAGTCAGGCGTCATTGCAGTTTGGGAACGAATGTAAACAATTTCTACACTTGTAAAGGTTTTTTTTTTTTTTTGTATTACTAGTGTTGTTTATATGTGTATCCTTGGACTTGTTCGAGAAAGTCGCTGTGTTATCCATTTGTGGTTCGTGGTAGGACGGCAATGTCGTCCTCATTTTTGGAGATGGCCCCAGTTCCGGCTGGTAGCAGTGTATAGTATTGTTTCTTTGGACTGAGTGATTTGTTAGAGGGAACGCACCTTTCAAGGTGAAACCCTTTCTTTGTGTTCAGTAGTGTTTCCACCTACGTTCGCCGTGTAGCGGTGGTTATGCTAGAATGTGTCCCTTTGTGCGAGTGTCCCACAGCCAAGGTCAAGGGAGATAAGAGAAAGGTTTACCGAAGTGTCATCGTCCTCTTGTCATGTGTTGTGTTTTTGCTTTTTTTTTTTTTGGTAGAGACGGCGCTGGAGATGGGGTATATAAAGCGTGTTCGAAATAAACTTTGCAGCTGAGTTTGAGACGTTGCCTCCTCTTTTACTACCTTCTGTTGTGTTCTCTTCCTGCCCCAGTCTCAGGTTTACAATCATGTTTAGTACGATTGGGCATGGCGAAGTGAAACCAACCACGATGCTGACCGAATCCGTCCTTTTCGTTGTTCAGGCGTTCCTGTTCTGCTGCGGTCTCGCTAGCCCTGCTGGCCTGCCGCCGCCGCTCCGATGCCCTGCAACTGCCTCGTCATCTCCGTCCTTGTCTGACCTCATGCCAGTACCTTCACGCATGCCGGAACCCTATCTTCTCATCGACATCGGCGTGGCGCTGCGATCAGTGACGTCACCTTCGGCGGGAGCTATAAACACCGGCCTACAGCACTTCCAGTTCATTGGGCATGGCGAAGTGAAACCAACCACGATGCTGACCGAATCCGTCCTTTTCGTTGTTCAGGCGTTCCTGTTCTGCTGCGGTCTCGCTAGCCCTGCTGGCCTGCCGCCGCCGCTCCGATGCCCTGCAACTGCCTCGTCATCTCCGTCCTTGTCTGACCTCATGCCAGTACCTTCACGCATGCCGGAACCCTATCTTCTCATCGACATCGGCGTGGCGCTGCGATCAGTGACGTCACCTTCGGCGGGAGCTATAAACACCGGCCTACAGCACTTCCAGTTCATTGGGCATGGCGAAGTGAAACCAACCACGATGCTGACCGAATCCGTCCTTTTCGTTGTTCAGGTTCGTTACGCACATTGCTCAGTAAGATCTAGCAATAGGTTTCTTGTTATTTTGCCATGCCCAGGCACTTGTATGTGTATCATGTATGATTGTTTTCTTGTTTGTCGGCTCCTGCTTTGTGGGGACGTTGAATCAAACCCTGGCCCCGACAGTGATTGCATGTTAGATAACATTCTCAAAGGACAAGCTGAGATCCTTAATGGTATTCACGACTTGAAGTCACAGCTAGTTGCTTCCGATGCAGTAATAGCCTCCCTTCGTACTAAAGTAACTGAGCTGGAAAGACTCCTGCAACTCATGAGCTCTTCTACATCCAAAATAGATGGTCTCGACAGCACGTTAAGTTTGCTCCAGACTAACACAGCACAACAAACTGAAAAACTTGTTGATCTTGAGGACCGTAGTCGTCGCTCTAATTTAGTGATTTATGGATTACCAGAGCCAAATAATGAAACTGACCTTCAGCTTAAAGATCACGTAGTCGGGGAACTGTTTGAGAAGAAACTTGATGTGAAATGTTGTTCAATTGGTAGAATTCACCGACTCGGTCGAAAGAAAGCTAATCGTCCGGTCATTTTGTACCTCCAAGATTATAACGAAAAGCAGGCTATTCTGAAGAACGCTAAAAAACTAAAAGGCACGCACATTTTTATTGAAAATGACTATTCACGTTGCACACTTCGAAAGCGTAAGCTGCAGTGGGAGAGTGCCAGGAGTGATAAAGCTGATGGAAGGCGTGTCTTTATGGTTAACGATAAACTTCGCATTGATGACGACACGTTTATATGGGATGACAGCAAGAACGCACGGGTAAAAATTTCATCTACGCACCACCAACCAGAAAGCACGTGACATCACCGGCACTCTCCACCACAGTACTTGCGCCTTCTAAACATTAATGCCAGAAGCATAATAAACAAAACTGTGGAGCTTGAAAGTGTAATGCTTTGTCACGATCCTCACGTGACAGTATTAACTGAGACGTGGCTAAGCGATGAAATCGATGACCGTGATATAGTTGCTGGTTCATTCAATATATACCGAAGAGATAGACCCTCCCGTGGTGGCGGTGTAGCCGTCATTTTAAAAAGCAGCCTATCTGCTGTAGTGCTAGATCAAATAACTGATCATGAAAGTCTGTGTCTTCGTGTTACTTACGGAAAGGAGTCATTCATCTTGATCGCTGTATATCGCTCACCCTCATCAAGCAATGAATACCTGGCTAGGCTTTATGATTATATACTCAAGTATTCCAAGAGCTGCATGCTATTGGTTGGTGATTTTAATTTACCTAACGTTGATTGGCATAATTTATCATTCTCCTCACCCTCTGATCAAACCATTTTCGACATTGCGTTTGCCTGTGACCTTTCTCAAGCAGTTAATGTACCCACACGCGTCCAGGGTGATTCATCGTCCATTTTAGATATTGTCCCTTATAGTAGGTCTCTGTCTGAGGTACAGGTATCAATGGAGGATGGTTTGTCCGACCATAAGCTTGTTTCTTTCTCCTGCCTCATCGGCAGCTCGGATGATTTTGTGGCTCAGAAGCGCAAAACTATTAAAGACTTTTCTAGGGCGCATGACGAATCTGTTCTAGATTACCTTGAGTTATCCTTAGATACATTTTCTGGGAACGACGTTAATTATTTGTGGAATAAATTTAAATCAATCTGTCATTTTTGTCTTCGAAACTTTATTCCTAATAAAAGTAAATATGTGCGCCGCAAAAACCCCTGGATGACACGCGAAATAATTCATCTAGTACGGAAAGTAAAAAGAAACCGTAGAAGTCCAGTTCACAGTTCCTCCCTCCCCTGCCTAAAGCGAGCACTGGCAGCTAAAATTCGCACAAGTAAGCAGTTCTATCATTCCAATACACTCACATGATTCCTTAAGAAAAATCCAGCGAAGTTTTGGCGACACCTCAGCTCAAATCAACAAAAAACTGTCGATTATGTCAAAATTGGGGAAATGTTGGTTCACGACAAACAACAAATAGCTACGGAGTTTAATCTTTTCTTTCAGTCAGTGTTCTCGAAGTCTTACACTAGACATTCCTCCTTTAACGAAGAAGCTGAGATAAGCTCAGAGTTCATCACGTTTGAAGGGATCTTTTCTATACTACTTAACCTCAAACCTAAATCGTCAAATGGTCCTGATGATATACCAAATGCATTTCTTCGTCGTTACGCTGAGTGCATTTCTAGATTCCTTGTTGTTATCTTCCAGATGTCATTTTCATGCGGCGTTGTTCCCTCAGATTGGCGAATTGCTCGGGTTGTACCCGTTTTTAAAAAAGGAGACCGTACGATGTTAACGAATTATCGCCCAATTTCACTTACCAGCTCTTCGTGCAAACTACTGGAACATATAATTTCTAATTACATCAATGATTTCCTCGATAAACATGAAATAATCTCGCCTTTTCAGCATGGGTTCCGAAAGGGACTTTCTACTACTACTCAGCTCATTTCAACTATTCATTCTTTTGCTTCTATAGTAGATAGGCCTGGTCTAGTCGACGTCATCTTCCTTGATTTTAGCAAAGCCTTCGACAGAGTTCCTCATTCCGGTCTTATACACAAACTAAATGAGATTGGCCTTCCCAGCACAGTTGTTCAATGGATTTCAGCTTATCTTCAAATGCGAAAACAATTCGTCGATGTAGTCGGTCACCATTCTGATCCTCTTCCTGTAATTTCGGGTGTTCCGCAAGGGAGTGTCCTTGGCCCTCTTCTTTTTTCAATTTTTATTAATGACCTCACTTTTTGTATAGATAAAAGCGTGAGTATTCGTTTATTTGCGGACGACTGTCTATTGTTCAAGGATATTAACTCTACTAGGGACCAAGTTGTTCTGAACGAAAGTCTTAATGCAGTTTCTAGCTGGTGCGATCGTTGGGAGATGAAGCTTAACCAAGAAAAGTCCTTGTACATGCGCATCACTAACAAAAAGTCCTCTCATCAGTATGAATACTTTATTGGTGATAACTACATCTCTCGGACGATGAGCTTTAAATATCTTGGTATTACAATTTCTAGCAACTTATCTTGGTCCTCACACATTGAACACGTTTGTGCAGCTGCCCGTCGAAAACTAGGTATGATAAGGCACAAGCTTAAGCACGTGCCTCCTCATGTGAAACTTTTAGCCTATAACACATTGATAAGAACGAAGTTAGAATACGCCTGTACAGTCTGGGATCCATTCACAAAAAAAGATATCAAGATACTGGAAGATGTTCAAAAGCAAGCAGCTCGTTTTATATTTAATCGCTACCACCCGCATGACTCACCTGCTGCCTTAATTCAAAGTAACATCATCTCTCTTGAATCACGAAGGAAGCTAGCTAGACTAAAATTTCTTTATCAACTCTGGTTTAAAAAAACTCCGGCTTGAATCGTCGTCCTTTCTTCACCCATCCTCGACTACGCACACAAGGCATGACCATCCGCATAAAATAACTCCAGTATTCGCTCGAACAAATGCATTTAAATACTCCTTCTTTCCCAGAACCATAACAGAATGGTACAACCTACCTCATCACATATTTATATCTGACAATGTTTTGGAGTCGATTGAGCGTTTGTTTGATGTGTAACTTTTTGCATTGTGTTTTATTTTCCTGTTTCCCACTACCGCCACTCCTCCCAAGTTTGTTGTGAGCTACTACATGTGCTTTATTACAATTTTTGCATACTTTTCCCCTGTTCCCCTCTCCCATTTTACGGATTACCTGGTGTTGCGTTTTTTCTCTTTTTACTTGACTTTTGTAACCCCCAATCCTGCTTGGGCCGCAATTGGCCTGCAGTATTCCTAAATAAATAAATAAATAAATATATATAATTTTTTTTTTCACAATTCCCAGTTTATACGCTCGTAACCTGACCTCCCCCTGTGGTTGAAAATTTTAACCTAAATAATTAAATAATGTTTAGTTCAAGTGCGCATAAAAACAGAATTGTTGATAAATTCTCAAACACCCCGTATATTTCTGCCCCGTTAAAGGGCAACTCGGGCCAAAACTCAAAATGAAATAAATTACTGTTCTCGCTGTAGTGACACAATATACGACCCCAGCCAAAATATTACGTCCGTGGGACGCCGCATTCTCAACTAATGCCGATAATAAAAATGGGACCCGCCGCGAGCCGCTGCTCGTTAGCGAGCGGACAGCGGGTTGCCGATCCCTAAAGCAACATTGGGCCGTGACGTCAGTATCGTTATCTTTTTTTCCTCCGGTCCGGGCGTTGCGCAGAGTGCGCTTCTTTGAGCCGCTACCACCGCTACTTCGGCCTTTGATTGGCGTGTTTAGCGTGCCTACATGTTTCCGCTCCGCTTTAGGGTGGCGCCAACTTCTTGTTACCCTTTTCGAGATCCTCTCCCACCGCCATTTGACTCACTTCTTATTTGGCTAAACGTACACAACGTTGAGTTTTCGTAGTTTCGACACACCGGCAGCACTGTGAGGCCACTTCCGTTTCCGTTCATAAGAGGAGTCGGACGAGTCGAAGGCTCAGCGGGATGGCGGTCGTCGTGGCTGTCGCTCTCTTTATTCGGGTGTTTCATACTTTGAAGTTGCGAGCAGGAAGTATGCGTTGCGTTTATCGAAACGTGAGTCCCCTCGACAAAATGGAACGCGACAGACCGGCATCGCACGCCGAAACCTCGCCGTCGGAACGAGAGCGGTGGGCGCTCCCTAGCCCTAACGAGGATTAGCGGAGTAACGCGAGCGCACGACTGGCGAGTGTGACAAATTGGTCGACGAAACAGCGGAGGCTGCCATGGTAACCAGGTAGGCAACGCTGGTTTGTCGGCAACAGGTATCACAAACGTTGTCGCCACCCTAAACAGCGGAGCGGCGGAAACATGTAGCGTGTTCCCGCCGCTCCGCGTGTTTAGCCGTTGCTTTTATCTGTAGCCCGTGTAGCTTCGGTATAGGCTTTTGTTTATTTGCCCTTGTGAGGACTCCAAGACTCGTTTTAGCGAGCAACTCAGTGCGCCCAAGACTCCCCAGCTGTTTCTCAAACGATGCCGAGTGCAACTTGTGGCGCTGTGGGCTGCTCAAACAACCCGCTGCGCAACACGGAGGTGCTTTTTCATAAGTTTGCAACGGACCGGAAATTGGAAAAGGTGTGGGTGAACGCTGTTCGACGAGTAGACTTTGGACTTCGGCTTTTACGCGCCCGAGGAAAAAAGAACGAAGGAACAGACGTCTACAGCCCAGCACACGTGTGTTTGGGCGCCGCGGCCCGCGCCGGAGAGCCTCAAAGCTTCGAGTCTGGGACTGACCCGCAGCGCGAAAGTGAGAGGGCCCCCAGTACAGTACGCCACCGGCAGCGCGGCGTAGAGCGACACCACTCCATCCACGGAGCCCCGATGATAATTTAGGCCTAGTAACGAGTACGGAAGACCGCGCACACGGCGACAGCCGCCGAGTACGGCAGCCAACGAGTTTACTCGTTTTCCATCGCTAGCTTTTTGGGTATACAAGCGACGAGTACTTCATAGCACACGCACGGCGGCGACCGCCGAGTGCGGCGCCGTACGAGTTCACGGGTTTTCCAGTCGCTAGCTTTTGGGTATACGCACTAACTCTTGCTAAATATGCTGGATGACTACCACGTATACAGAATTAAAACAAAATCAGCTTAACTCCTATCTTTAGACGGCTAGCGCAAGAGAGTTTGGTGCCGCTCGGCCAGCGTACTCGTTGAACGAGAACGATCCTGACGTCACGTTAACATAGAGGTTGATTTCCAGTGTTGCCGCGGCCTCGAGCGGCTAGATCCGGTTTTGTTGGCCGTGCCCCAAACAAAACTTTAAGGCGCCGATATCTTTAAAACTACACACAATAACGAGAAAAAAAATTAAACTTTGCAATTCAGGGACGCTGACTGCACTAAAACAGTCATAATCCCAAAATCGAAAGTATGGACCGGAGTTGCCATTTAAGATGGCGCGTCTAAAGCTCCAAAAATGACTGTTACCGGCAAAAATAGTTACTGACAAGATGTAAACGGCCGGGGGTCTTTTTTAATCCCCGGTGTCCAGCCCGCAATCGTTGCCATCCTCTTTGATTTCTCCATGTGTGCAGGCTCGATGCTCATAATGCTACCAAAGAGAGCAGGCTCATCGTATTTAAAGACCTCAAGTCAAAGAAAACAAATAGGACAAACACTTCACCGAGGGTTTCTCAGTGTAGTTAGTGCGCGTGCATGCTGTTGGGATAAGTAAATAAAGCGCAAACGCCAACCAATCCCTAAAAGATCGTAGGGTCCCAACGTTTCGGTGCCGGCTCGGCACCTTCTCAGGGGTGCTATTTAAAAGAGAAGCAGCTTCTTTTCTTCTGCGGTGAATGTAGGGCACTATCTTCGTTTTTTACGGTGTTTAGTTTTCAAACCAGGTGCGGTACCTTCGTTTTTTTCAAAGTTTGTTATTTACAACCGAGTATCAGCATCTTCGTTTTCCTCTATGGTAGGGGCTGTTTTTTGGTGTCTCCTCTAAGTGTCGTAGTCCACTGACGTATGCTGAGGGCAAGGTGCCGGAGGATCGATTAATATTTCCTGGTGTGGTCTGTATGCGCCATGACTCAATAAAGAGCCGCTGCCGCCAGTTGATTTCTACATCCAGGATTCGGGTATTATCAAAGTCGATGCGGTGGTCACTGTCCTCGCAGTGTTCCGCAACAGCGCTACGCTCTCAATAAAATTTTCGTACGCCATTTTTATGTTGGCGGAATCTTTCCTTGAGGTTTTTTATTTCGCCGACGTATGAAGCGGAACACTCAGCACAGGGAATTTTGTACACAACGCCTTGTGCTTTTTTTCTCTCGCTGGACGGTGTTTCGGACGAGGCATTAGGCGCCCAAGTGTCGAAACAGGTTTGTGAGCCACCTGAATACCTTCTTTGGCCAGCGTACGAGTCAGAGTTTCTCTAGTTCCCTTTATATAAGGTACACAGACGCGGATGTTAGGGCGGGACTGCGTACTATTCTGTGGGGGCTCAAGACTGCGACCAAGACGACGGGCAACACGGCTGATGAAGCTGTTGGTGTAGCCATTCTTTTTGAGGTCGGCCGATGACAGCCTGTTCTTCACTTTCTTTATCTTTCTTTGAGGAGCAGATGTTCCGAGCTCTGGACAACAGGGTCGCAACCACCGACGCCTTGTGACTCGAAGGGTGGTATGAGTCAAACCGAAGGTAACGTCCAGTGTGGGTCGGCTTCCTGTATACAGTGAACTCCATGTCTTCACCTACTCGCTTGACAAGCACGTCCAGAAACGGCAAGGTGCCGATTTTTTCAAGCTCTAATGTAAACTGGATGGCCGGGTCGATGGAGTTTAGGTGTGCTAGAAAGTTGTCCACCTCTGATGTTTTTAGGATACAAAAGCAATCATCGACGTACCGTAGGAACACTTTGGGGCTAGCCGGAAATGAGTGCAGCGCCCTTTGTTCGATTGCTTCCATCGTCAGGTTTGCCGTAGTAACCGAAATAGAAGCTCCCATTGCGGTTCCGCTGGTCTGGCTGAAGAACTCTCCTTGGAAGCTGAAGTAGGTGCTGTGAAGGCAGATTTCAAGGAGGCAGCATATTTCATCCACGCTAAGGCAGGTTCTTTCGTTCAGGTCTTTCTCCTTTTCGAGAGTATTTCTGGCTGTGGCTACAGCCAGGGGCACTGGAACGCTTGTGAACAGTGAAATTACATCGAATGACACTAGACTGTCCTCGGTGGTGACCTTGAGCTCTGAAACAAGCTCCACGAAATGACCGGCGTTTCGTACGTTAGTTGGCGTTCTTCCAACGAGAGGGGAAAGGGTGCGATGGAGGTAGTTGGATAGCGCCCGAACCGGTGACGTTGTAAAATCCACGATAGGCCGGAGGGGATCATTCGGCTTATGGATCTTAGGGAGTCCATAGAGTCCAGGAGCAGAGTCATTTCGGCATATGAGCCGTAGGTAAACGTTCTTTGATTCTGGATGTTTTTTGAAAATTCCCACCAGAAGTTTGTTCATATTTGTCTGAACTTGTGTGGTGGGGTCCTTATTGAGTTTCTGATAAGCCGAGCTGTCCAGAAGATCCTTCACCTTTCGTTCGTAGTCTTCCCGATCTAGGACGACAGTCGAGTTACCCTTGTCCGCCGGTAAAAGCACAATCTTTGTGTCATCTCTCAGCTGCCGAAGTGCTGACGACTCTTCTCTTGATATGTTGTATTGTTGACGCAAAGGCATTTTCGACAGAATGCTGACTCAGAAGGAAAAGCGATTGAAGCTGAAAAAGAAACCTGAAGCAAGATACGGCTCCGACACTACCAGGTTTCTTACAAACCACTCCTCAGGGGAACTCTCATCGGTCGAGACTGCTGTTTTGGCAAAAGGCCACGGCTTTAACGTGACCACGACAAGGCCGCCCACACCAAAGATTGTCTCCACAACAGAAGACGGCATCACGCAATTGAACTTAAGCGCCCAGGAACGGGTCCGACAGCAAACGGTCAGCATTCTGTCAAAAATGCCTTTGCGTCAACAATACAACATATCAAGAGAAGAGTCGACAGCACTTCGGCAGCTAAGAGATGACACAAAGATTGTGCTTTTACCGGCGGACAAGGGTGACTCGACTGTCGTCCTAGATCGAGAAGACTACGAACGAAATGGGAAGGATCTTCTGGACAGCTCGGCTTATCAGAAACTCAAAAAGGACCCCACCACACACGTTCACACAAATCTGAACAAACTTCTGGTGGGAATTTTCAAAAAACATCCAGAACCAAAGAACCTTTACCTACGGCTCATATGCCGAAATGGCTCTGCTCCTGGGTTTTATGGACTCCCTAAGATCCATAAGCCAAATGTTCCCCTCCGGCATATCGTGGATTTTACAACGTCACCGCCTCGGGCGCTATCCAACTACCTCCATCGCACCCTTTCTCCTCTCGTCGGAAGAACGCCAACTAACGTACGAAACGCCGGTCATTTTGTTGAGCTCGTTTCAGAGCTCAAGGTCACCACCGAGGACAGTCTAGTGTCATTCGATGTAATTTCACTGTTCACAAGCGTTCCAGTGCCACAGCCAGAAATGCTCTCGAAAAGGAGAAAGACCTGAACGAAATAACCTGCCCTAGCGTGGATGAAATATGCTGCCTCCTTGAATTCTGCCTTCACAGCACCTACTTCAGCTTCCAAGGAGAGTACTTCAGCCAGACCAGCGCAACCGCAATGGGAGCTTCTATTTCGGTTACTACGGCAAAAATGACGATAGAAGCAATCGAACAAAGGGGGCTGCACTCATTTCCGGCTAGCCCCAAAGTGTTCCTACGGTACGTCGTTGATTGCTTTTGTATCCTAAAAACATCAGAGGTGGACAACTTTCTAGCACACCTAAAGTCCATCGAGCCGGCCATCCAGTTTACATTAGAGCTTGAAAAAAACGGCACCTCGCCGTTTCAGGACGTGCTTGTCAAGCGAGTAGGTGAAGACATGGAGTTCACTGTATGCAGGAAGCCTGTATACACTGTATACACTGGGCGTTACCTTCGGTTTGACTCATACCCCCCTTCGAGTCACAAGGCGTCGGTGGTTGCGACCCTGTTGTCCAGAGCTCGGAACATCTGCTCCTCAAAGAAAGATAAAGAAAGTGAAGAACAGGCTGTCATCGCCGACCTCAAAAAGAATGGCTACACCAACAGCTTCATCAGCCGTGTTGCCCGCCGTCTTGGTCGCAGTCTTGAGCACCCACAGAATAGTACGCAGTCCCGCCCTAACATCCGCGTCCGTGTACTTTACATAAAGGGAACTAGCGAAACTCTGGCTCGTACGCTGGCCAAAGAAGGTATTCAGGTGGCTCACAAACCTGTTTCGACACTTGGGCGCGCCTAACGCCTCGTCCGCAAGACCGTCCAGCGAGAGAAAAAGCACAAGGCGTTGTGTACAAAATTCCCTCTGCTGAGTGTTCCGCTTCATACGTCGGCAAAACAAAAAACCTCAAGGAAAGAGTCCGCCAACATAAAAATGACGTACTCAATTTTGACCAAGAGCGTAGCGCTGTTGCGGAACACTGCGAGGACAATGACCACCGCATCGACTTTGAAAATACCGAATCCTGGATGTAGAAACCAACTGGTGGCAACGGCTCTTTATTGAGTCATGGCGCATACAAACCACACCAGGAAATATTAATCGATCCTCCGGCACCTTTCCCTCAGCATACGTCAGTGGACTGCGACACTTAGAGGAGACACCAAAAAACAGCCCCCTACCATAGAGGAAAACGAAGACGCTGATCCTCGTTTGTAAATAACCAACTTTGAAAAAAAAAAGAAGGTACCGCACCTGGTTTGAAAACTAAACACTGTAAAAAACGAAGATACTGCCCTACATTCACCGCAGAAGAAAAGAAGCTGCTTCTCTTTTAAATAGCCCCCCCTGAAGAAGGTGCCCAGCCGGCACCGAAACGTTGGGACCCTACGGTCTTTTAGGGATTGGTTGGCGTTTGCCCTTTATTTGTTTATAACACTTAACCCAACCAGGCAGACGTCTGCCGAAATCTTCACCTCCAAATGCTGTCGGGATGTGCACCATTAAAAAATTGGTGTGAAAGCAAATGACAGCTGTATGCTGTGCTGGGTTAGGAGACGGTGTTGTGTACCACAGGAGCCGAGTACCCGGGGGGCATGAGGGATAGAGCCTTTAGCCCTCCAGGCATCCTCTGTCTCTCTCTCTCCCCTCCCCCCCCCCCCCCCCCCCCACGCTGCCCTTGGAAATTTCCCGGGAGGAGCGAAAAAACGGCCTATTTAATTCATTTTGTTGGGACCCAATAAAACGAAATCTTTTCATTTTGCTTGACGCTATTATGGGTACGTTGCAACACAGCAATATTAAGTGGAGAAATATTTCTGTACTCACTACTTTGCAGAGATACCTTCACATCAGTGGGACAGTCTTGTACCTGTATTGTTTTGTTCTCAGTTGATCTGTCGAACATATAAACAAATACGAGTATGTTGAGACCTAGCTTCATGGGTGACTTTTATTGAGAAAAAAATGCATTAATACTGACTCTGCTGGTGAGTTTTTGAAGTACAATAAGAGAGCGGAAATCCCGGGAGGGGGTGAACCACAACATATAGGCACCAATAAAATTTAAATAAAAATATGAAACGTACTCCGAGCGCAAGTTCGTCTGCTTCTTGTACAGCAGTGGCAATGATGTCGGAACGCCAAGCTCTTATTGACTGATTGAAAAAAAAAATACTGGTTAGACCTTAAACAATCTATCATTGAGGTCTACCCACTATCCTTCCAATCAAAGCCAGCGGAACCCCTGCGCGAAAAGCAGACGACTTGCTTTCCGGATAGCTGCACAATTTATTAATATATATTATTAAACAGAGAAAAACACAACGCTTTTCGCAGTGAATACATTCACTGGAAGGTAAAGGAATGCGGGGCGTGGGGAACATGATGTACATGCTTCTTCCTTCGTTATTCGTTGTTCGGCTTTCTATGGAGCGCAAGTTTGTCGGCTTCTTATGCCGGGGTTGTGGTGACGTCAGAAAGACACCGAGCTCTGATTGGCTCTGATTGTAGGATAGCTGGTAGACCTCAAAGCAAGCTACCCGGAGGTCTACCCTTTGTCCTTCAATCAGAGCCAATCGTCACCACAACCCCTGCAAAAGAAGCAGAGAATCTTGCGCTCCGTATAGGCTAATACAGCAGTTTCATTCAGTACGGAGCCATATTTAAACGATCGGGACTCGTCACGCTCTATGTGTTTTTAAGCTATCAGTATTTATTACGAAACCCAGCATATTCTTTGAAGGGGCTGACTTCGTACTCGGACGTAATAAAACAGCTCACGCCCAGTACGTGTTTTCGTTTTCTCGTCTATGTGATTAAATCCAGATTAAACTCGTTGCTCTACAAATGTGAGCCATATAAAGACGCAAACATTACTGCCCACCTGCGTTTTCCCAATTGCGACACCCATTGCAGCCTGAGACGTAGCGAATCAGACCATTATTAATATATGCTTTGTAGTTTTTTTAAAGTAGATTAAGCCAATAGTGAGAATACTTTTGGTGGAGGAAAATCACATTACCCCTCAGTCAAGCGTGTTGTAATCTCGTTTGGGGAGTCTGCAACTTGCATGTCACGTGACCGGAACCGAAGTGACTATTGGCTGTGGTGCTCTTACTTTTTTTTTTTTTACTCCCGTATGGTAACCTGCCAATCCGGAAGTACGTGTAAACGACTTCATAATTTTCTTTATACGCGGAGAGCCAGACACTACGTGTTCAGAACAATAGATTGGCTGGGGTTGTGGAGGAGAGTAAAACAACAATAAAACCATACGGCAAACGAGAACCTTGGAAGTTAACGCCGTGCCAGGCCAGTTGCCATTTGCCTAAACACTGTTCGGCGTTTCATAATGTGCTTAAAAATAATTGCAGTTCCGAAAGTAGCCGGTGCTGGGACATTACGTTAAGCTCGAATATATATATATATATATATATATAGTGTTTCAAAGAACGCAGGCCAAATCGCTCCTGCGAAAACTACTCATCGCAAAGAAAAAAAGGCTTGTGGCGTTTTGGTCCTGGGCCAGGGGCCCATTTAAGAAAATTATTAAAGTCCGGGATAATTAAGTTGTTAATTATTTTTGCGTAATTAACTTTTTTAATATTTTGTTTAAGGGCATGATTTAAATTAGAAAATTGCTCAGCGTCATCTAAAACACTAAATCAACAAATTGCAGAACGATGGAAGGCACGCGAAGCATTTTACGGCTTTCTGAAGAACCGCACAATATCGACGGGTTTTTAAGTTTCGGTTTGCTATCGTAGCGCATCTCAGCCCCGGCGGCACCGCGCCCCGTAAAGAGATAGTGCAACCAACCTCTGCTGCGCTGTCATCGCGCGACGCAGCAGCACGCGGCACACTCAACAGCGCGCTCGTCTTTTCACCCTTCGTGATGGTGTTCTCTATAGACGGAACTACAAACCACATGGACTGCCCTGGCTGCTCGTTGCTCCTCGGACCCTCCAAAAAGGCATCATCGAATTTCACCACGTTGACCCTAACGCTGGACATCTCGGTTTCGCAAAGACATACTTCCGCGTGCGTTCAAAGTACTTCTGGAACGGCATGTATCGCACCATCAACAAGTACATTCGCACGTGTTACCAATGTCACCTTCACAAGACTCGAACCACCCAGTCATCTGGCCCTTCACATTCCATAACACCGCCTCATCGACCCTTCCAAACAATCGGAATCGATTTTCTCGGCCCATTTCCTTCGTCTACAAACAACAACCGGTGGATAATTGTCGCCGTAGACTATCTCACCAGATGCGCCGAAACAGCCTGTATTCCAACCGCCACAGCCCAAGAAGTGGCAACTTTCTTTCTACACAACATTCTCCCCCGGCACTCCCTCAGGCCATAATAAGCGATCGGGGCACACCTTTTCTAGCTAAGCTCCTCGATTATCTTTTGCGCCTGGCTAACACAACTCATAAATTGACCAGCGCTTATCATCCCCAAACGAATGGTCTAACAGTGAGAGAGTGCAGGCGAGCTGGTAATCAATCGTCATCTTGTAAACCCTGAGATGGGGAACGATTTGAGATTTTGTTGTGTTCGTCCGTTTTTTTATCGTTCCCCATCTCAGGGTTTTCAAGATGACGGTCTAACAGAACGCCTCAACCGCACGTTATCAGAGATGATGTCGATGTACGCGGCGGAAAATCATACAAACTGGGACGCGGTTGTCCGATATGTGACCTTCGCTTATAACACCGCGCGTCAGTCAACGACAGGCTTCTCACCGTATTACTTGTTATTCGCCCGTGAAACACTTACAACTCTTGATACTATTTTACCCTCCGTATATGAACCTCAAATGTCGTACCCTTCAGAGGTCATCTGCCGCGCGGAGGATGCTCGACAACTTGCGCGTTTTCAAACTCTACGATCCCAGCAGCAACAACAGCTCCGTTACGCACAGACGCATGGCGAAGCATCCTACAACGTTGGTGACGAAGTCCTTCTCGACACCCTACACCGTAAGCCTGGTAAATGTGAAAAACTGCTCCAGAAATACACTGGCCCGTTTCGCATTCTCCGCCGTCTGTCTTCTACAAGCTACGAAGTGTAACCAGTGGCACCAACTAGAGATCACCGCGCGAAGTCACGTGACATTGTCCTTGTTTCCCGCATGAAACCTTTCCACCCACCCCACGACTGGAGACACCAAGGACGGTGGACCGGCCCATTACCCGCCCGGGGCAAGTGTTAGGGAGAAGACGAAGCTGAAAGAGGAGGTCCAAGCTGCGCGCGCTCTTCAGCTGGGGCACAACGATCTTGTCTCTTGAACACCTCTATCCAGTCCTCATTAAATCACCCTTTTAACATCCTCACAATATATATATATATATATATATATATATATATATATATATATATATATATATATATATATATATATATATATATATATATATATATATATATATATATATATATATATATATATATATATGCATGTATGTATACGGGGTGTTTTTATTTTACACTTAACAGATTTCTTTTGAAAAAAAGAAAAGCCTTAAAAGTTACTCTTATGCGGTTTGTGTAGTTGAGTTATGCGCACAGGGGGACATACTATAGCGAACTAATCGTAACGATCAGTCGGCTCATTAATTAAAGTTTGTTAATTAATTTCTTTTATTAATAAAGGTAAGGATATGGTTCCAAATCGAAACTTGCTGTGTGTCATCGAAAACCACTAAATCAACTCTTTTTAAAAGGACATAAAGCAGGGCCAGCATTTTACGGCGTTCTTAAAACGCGCTTAATTTGGACGCGTTGCTGGGTTTCGCTTTTTTATCGGAGCGCATCTTTGCGCCCTCGGTCCTGCCCCCCGGTGGTCGCGGCGTGAAGCCATCCCCTCGCCTCCCTCGTAGCATGGAAGGTTGCGCGTCTCAGCAACTGGGGGGAGCGAGACCGCGGGCGCAGAGATGCGCTCCGATAAGAAATCGAAACCTAAAAACGCGTCCGAATTGAGCGTCTTTTTAGAACGCTGTGGAATGCTGCCCCTGCTTATGTCCTTCTAAAAAGTGTTGATTTAGTGGTTTTCGATGACGCTGAGCAAGTTTCTGATTAGAGCCATAGGTCTATTTGGATTACTTAAAAAGTTCATTTATTAATTTTATATAATTAGCCGACTGATCGCTACGATTAGCCCCGCTCCTGCAAAAACCACATAAGTGTAACTTTCACGGCTTTTTTAATCAAATCTGTGAAGTTAAAAAAGAACACCCTGTATATATATGTGTGGTGTCATGCGGACGCGCCGTCATCTCAGCTTGCAGATTTCGGTAAGGGCCCGTCCTCCAAGATATCTAGGGAACCACTCCTCCCCATAGGGACAGGCTGCACCGTATATGTAATAGTAATGAGTGAAGATTGACAAGTGCAGCCGTGGTAATATTGTGAAAAAAGAGGGGAGAGGGTGATTATTAAATTTATTGCAATATATATATATATATATATATATATATATATATATATATACCGGGTGTTTTGTTTTTTGTTCTTAAAGATTTGTTTTTAAAAAAGCCAAGAAATCTACAATTATCGGGTTTGTGCGAGTGAGTTTTACGCCCAGGGGGACATTATGCTCGCGGCTAATCTTCTCGATAAGTCGGCTAATTAATATAATTCACTAATTAACTTTATAATTAGTGAAAATAGACGAAAATAGACATATGGTTCCAGTTAGAAACTTGCTCAGCGTTATCGAAAACCACTAAATCAGTCATTTTCAGGAAGACTTTCAGCGCGTGAGAAGCGTAGTAGTGCACTAAAGTTACCACTCGTGGAGCAGCTACAAGGCCAGCAATTTCGGTAAGGCGCTCGCACAATTTTTCCGTCTCTTAGCTAGCCCCAGCCTTGTACCGGCTCCACGAGTGCTAACTTCAGCGCACTACTGCGCTTCTCACGCGCTCAAAGTCTTTCTAAACATTACTGATTTAGGGGTTTTGGACGACGCTCAGCAAGTTTCTAATTGGAACCATAAGGCTATTTTCATTAATTAAAAAGTTAATTAGTGAATTTTAATAAATTAGCTGACTTACCGCAAAGATTAGCCTCCCGCATAATGTCCCCCTGGGCGTTTAACTCACTCGCATTAACCACATAACTGTAGCTTTGGCGGCTTTCTTTAAAACAAATCTGCAGGAATAAAAAAAGAACACCCGGTATATGCATATGTAGGTTCTTTATTTGACAGCCTGTTTAACAGTCCACTTTGACCAGTTAAAAGGCTTTATTAGCACAGACAAGGTTGTGGAAATTCTTCATCCCCCATATGACATCCTTCGATTGTTTATTTCAGTAATGCGTTCAAATTTTCTCTCTGATGAAACAATCGGAACACGAGCCTGACACGTAAATATTGCCTTGGTGCTGCCCCAAGGCACTCTTTATAAACTCAAATATATGTAAAAGCGTTACGTCACATGCATCATGGTTTATGAACGTGAGGTGTTTCCTCTCAACACCATTCTAAGTAACAAAGCAGTGCATTTTCATCTAGAGATTTACGCATCTTCGATTCGAGCTTCAAAATCCAAATAGTATAAATTTTACTTTTTTTACATCTGAATCAGAACTGAGCTCCCTTGTGGTTATTTTCAGAGTAGTTCAAAGAAAAATGAAATTTCACCATATCACTTTTTTTTCTTTTATTATTTTTTGGAATCCATTAGCGGGACAACCAATTTTGACTTTTAAATATAGCACAGTAAGGTACACTGTTAGCAAAATTAACACGCCCAGACGTGTAAACCATTGTCCCATAGCGGACACGTCGAAACGTGTTCGTTTTACACGAGGCCATCTGTGTGTGTTTTTCGTCTACACATGAGTTGCTGTGTAAACTTAACACGCTACACCGTGTCTGCCTTCCGCAAAACCGTTTCGAGCGTGTTCCTTATGAAGCATGGCGGCCAGCGGCCGAGAACAGGCGAGAGACGAGCCCAGCGAGCCGCGCGCCTTTCAGCCGAATTGAAAGCACACAGGGCGCGTTAGTTCTCGTTCGATGTCTTTTATACACAGTAAAGTCTCCAAGCGGCGGACGTAGCTACTTGCAAAGGTACGTACGTGTGTTGTCGGCGGTCGGCGGCGTCAATAGCTTCAACGAGCCGCTAGACAAAAAAAGAAAAAAAGGAATGCCGAACTCACATGGATAAATAACTTGAGCAAACTATTTAGAATCGGGCGGTAACTTGCGCCACCTATCGAGATTTCTAGCAGCCTGCTTTTTAAAAAAAGACGAGTCTGTTAACACTGGGAACGACCACGGCCACACAGCAACCCTACATACAACGCAGGCAACACAGCACACAGCTCCACGGCACCGACATATACACAAACACAACAACCGACACAACGCCCGACACTTCCTTTTTTTTTTTTTTCTTTATTGATGCCCGACACTTCCTACTCGATATCCATTTCTCCCCGCGGCGCATATAAGCTTGACATGTGCGGGTGAGCTCCTTGGTCACTGACCATTACAGATTTATAGAAGAATACACAAAACACGGCGCAATGGACAGCCGTGTGTTAGAACTGTTTGCATTTAAAAAGTATAGAGGCAAAATCTATAATGCTAGTCCGTTGCAATAAATAATGATATGTTAACAATAAATCTTAAACCGGTCATGAAAAAGTTCAAATTTTTATTTTCTTGCTTGACCAGTGTTATGAGCAGTCCGACTAGCATGAATCAGATAGAAAAACTAATTATTGGAATTTTGTCATTACGTATACAATAATAAATGAAAATGATCCTTGCGCAAAGCATTTTTTATATATTTTTGTGAAGGACATCCGGACATCCGCCCAACACTTCACTTCCGCTAGTTGCAGCAGTTGCAGTACGGGAGCAGACGCCTTCACTTTTGGGGCGTTTTGATGCAGTTTGTTGTCGTATGTCGTGTCGGTGTCGAGAAGAGCGGTGGGGCTTGGGAGTTTGTGACCGGTGTTATTCGTGAACACTGGTGCGGGGCGCTGATGCGTCTTTTTTTTATACCGCCACCACCCCGAACTTTGAAGATACACGGGCCCGTAGCAGTGTATTATGCTGAATCGCGAGCTCCTTCACTCTCAGAAAAAAAGGTGTATTATTACACCCCTTGTCCCATATAATACACCCCAAAACTTCAATTCGACGTACAGCGCCCCATAATCGAACAGGCGGCCCCAACGTTTACGAGGGGCTTGAGAGCCGTGTGGTACACTATATTAAGATAGCTGATGTACGTATTATTGACTACAAAAAAAATTATCGGAGTTTTCTTGGCCGTACTGCAAAAGCTCCGTGTTTTCTTTCTTTGGTCTTTGATACGTACTTTAGCAATTTAATAAGTTATATCGCACCGTTATCAAGCCCCTGGTAAAATTTGGGGCCGTTTGTTCAACTATAGGGCGCTGTAAGTCGAAATGAAGTTTTGGGGTGTATTATATGGGACAAAAGGGTGTAAGGTGATACCCTTTTTTTTCAGAGTGAATTCTCTGTTGACGTCGCTTTCCTGGTACCACTCGTGGATACTGCAAGCGTTTAAACAGTGTGCACCGTCTCGCCTACATCCCCGGTGATGTACTCGACCTGTTGAAACTTATTGCTTCCGTCATTTTAGAGTACGCAAGGCAGATATCTCATTGTTCTGGTTTCGGTTATAAAAGCAAGGCAAAACGCTCGTAGTTCCCGCCCTCAGTACACGTTGGACATCTTCCACACTTTGACACCGGATAACTGAATGAACGAGGATTTACATTCACTTCCGAGGTTACTCTCGCCGCTTCCTCACCGTTGAGCAGCAGGATGAGCTGGCGACAAGCCGCGGATGAAAGGCTGGAGCATCAACAGCCCAAGCGCACTCGGTGCCGATGCGGGCGACGCGGGTTTCTGTCAACCGGGAGGCCAGCACAAACCGTGACCATTCCAGCTCTTCGTCATGACACGGTGTTGCAGAGAGCAGGGTAAAATACAGCTACACGGATCACCGAAGCAAACGACTGCTATCTTAAATCTTGGCTTGTGATTGCGCCTTTGTAGTAGATCATCTTATTCGTTTTGCTGGAGAGACGCAAACGACGGGCGTAACAAAATCGCTTGCATATTCCGCATATCTCACAAAAGCATTTACCCTGTCACCTTGCGAAAAGCGCGAAACACGGAGTCCGCACCGTCCTAAGCTTCCCGTTTTTTACCTGCTTTAGAGCAGTTTGTACCTGCTAGTAGATAAGCCTACTGAAACTGAAACATGGCAGTGCCAGAGAGAAAGAGACAAAGTTGAGAAAGCTTGCTCGCTCTCTAATTTCTCAACTCTCAAGTGATTGTACCATAATAAATGCACCAACGCGTCTTCCAAAATAAAGAAAGAGCACTACGTTCACAACATAAAAAATGGTCTCAGTACATGCATCTGTGGGCAGGTAGGAAACCTTGCCCTTATTTATTCACGCCGCATGATTGCCGCAACAAACTCGTTGCAGGACCAAATCATACTCGAGCGGTGTGCGTCGCTATGCAAACGCAGTCCAACACGAAGCATAAAAAACGGCAGATTTAAGACAACAATCCGGAGTCCATTATTCAATTAAAACAACGTAATTTTGTTGAAAACGCCCGCTGCTTCTTACTCACGGTATGTGTCGGGATACTTCCACAGTTCGAAACGGAACGAGGGAAGGTTTACTTTTAAAAACGCTCGCTGCGTCCTCCCGGACCAGCTGGACCGGATCAGCTGACGACGACGGGACTGTACCCGTTGAACCTCCACCACGCAACAAACAATTTGCGCTCCATGTTAAAAGCGTGGTTCAAACAGACCCGGAATACAAAGCACCGCACCACACACGACGAATGTTTCAGCTCTTTTTCGCATCGCCGGGTTGCACCAAACAGAACGAGATCGCCGAAGTCAACGCCGCGCTGTCGTGAACCTTGGCTTGTGGTTGCGAACTCGTGGACCCTGTGACTCCCTTCGCTTTCAAAGCACACACGACGATTACGAATGCTACTTTCCGTCTTCCAGGAACATCACAGGGGCCCTTCTCCGGTCACGTCTTCACTATGTGCTCGCAAACTCCGAAGCTCTATGCGAAGCTTCTCGCGTCCCGTCAAACCAAAACAGTAGCGACGCCATGCGTACTTGCCAGATTTTCTCCGGTCAAACAAAAACAACGAAAGCCAACCGGCGCTTGCTTCCAGCGTACATCGGCGTTGCGCTTGCGCCGTGGCCAGATCGCCAGATCGCTTGCAGTTGAAGGTTGAAGCAAAAACGAAACCAACTGCAATGTCACGTGTTCACATCGAGGACACGCTTTTTATATCCATTTTAACTGTTTGGAACGAATAATTAGACCCATAACTTTATTTGTGGTGTCTAAGAAACTGTTATCAGGACCCCTAAACTAAATACAAACATGGGCGACATGAAGCAAGCCGCATTGCCATCGACCAGAAGATGGCGGCGAGCCCGGTAAGCGTGGGTTTCGCCAACGTCCTGCGACATGGCGCAATTGCTTTTGGTGCATATCTGTCTCCGAGACATGTTTCTTTCCGCGGCATTTGTCTCGACGGTCCTTTCTAAGTGTGTCCCCAAGCATTCCGGTGCTTCGATAGCCGGCAATGCCGCGGTCGTCGACGGGGGCGATGCGTGTTTTAGAGGTCGGCTACACGGTTATGCGTGTATGACCGAACCAAAACACGTTTTTTACAAGCTCGCATGATTTCTGAACGAATTATTCGTTACTCATCGTGTAAATTTATGGTAATTTGTGTAAATGGCGTGTTTTTCACCCCAAATATTCGCCAAATACACGGGACTTGCTAACAGTGTAGTATATGCTTTTGCGAGAACAAAAGAACTCGAAGAAAAATGAGGGATTGGTGACTCCCTGAGGTCACGTGATCTCAGGGGGGGGGTCACATGACCTAGGGGGGAGGTCACGTGACCTCCCGGTGATCACATGACCTGAGGTGGGTCACGTGACTTCAGGGGGTCACGTGACATCATGGGGTCACGTGACCTCAGGGGGTTCGCGTGACCCTAGGGGGCCAACCCTCGTGAGGGTAACCCTCGTTACCCTCGTGGGGGCAACCTTCGTGAGGGTAACCCTAGTAACCCTTTTGAGTGTAACACTCGTGACCCTCGTGAGAGAAACTCTCATAACCCTCGTGACCATCGTGAGGGTAACCCTCGTGACCCTCGTGAGAGAAACCCTCCTGACCCTCGTGAGGGTAACGCTCGTGACCGTCGTGAGGGTAACCCTCGTGAAGGTAACCCTCCTGATCCTCTTGAGGGTAAAACTCGTAACCCTAGTGAGAGTAACCCTCGTAACCCTCACAAGAGTAACCCTCGTGACTTCATTAAGGAAACTGCCAATAATGCAACGCGCGGTTAAGCCGACGCCGCTCAAGCCGGAAAATGGCGCCTAAGAGGTGCGCTCTAAAATTCGGGATCACATTAACCAAGACATTTACTCAGATTTGAGAGAACTCTAATATTATAAAGGTCGGCTGCCAAACTGGGCGCTTCTCTCCGTGCGCTCATCACTATTTTCCAGTAATGGTCCTAAAGTTACTTACATTGCGTGGTCATTACCAGTTGACAAGGTGGTAACACTGTAGACAGCCTTTTTGGTTGTAGTATCAAGTTGTATTTGATCGAATGAGTGGCATATCTCGTGAGCGTTCACTGTTGTATACCGGATATAGCCTTCTTTAAACGTCTTCAGAAACTGAAACATTTGCAATAGGAAATATTCTATAAAAAAGGAAATAAGGTAGACAGTGGTCTAACTACCTAATGTATATTTTTGCACACAATGAGAACAATATATCATTACCTTCCATGCATCATTGCTTGCAGAAGGCCTGCAGTTGCTAGATCCAATAACTGGTGAGGCGTACATTAAAAGCAGAACTTTGGAAAGGAATGCAATATTTACCACGCACATTCTCAGATACATCTGCGTTATCTCTCTGAAATCGGTGAATAGAAGGGCTGCTTCTGCCGAACGATTAGTAGTGAAATAGCCTCGGAGTTCGCTTATAACGGGAAATAATTGGCGCACTGTAGAATAAAGCACACACTCTAAAAAAAGTCTGTACGTCTACTTTCACGCACAACACTCGGAGAGCCGATTAGCGCAACCTACGGAGGCAGCTCGGTGAATGACGATGCCGAAACATGTTTAGACCAAAAAAACAAAAAAAAAAAACAGTCTTAGTTGTGACATTAAGCCATACAAAACGTCACGCTTGCATTGCTTAATGTCACAACTGAGTCGGCGTTTTTTGGTCTAAACAGATGTTTCGGCATCGTCATTTGCTGAGTTGCCTCCATAAGTTGCGCTAATTGGTTCTCCGAGTGTTGTGCGTCATAGCAGACGCACAGACGTTTTTTTAGAGTGCAGCTGCGTATAAGCAAGGACGAAAACTTTGAGTCCACGTGCCATCAAATATCCGCTCGGCTCATCGCATAAAACTCAATGTCAAGGTTCAAATTTCATACAAGATGCTGGCGGCCATACGCAATTTCAAGATGACTATTTCCAACAATTCGCAGTAAAAGAAAACAAATTATTTGTATTTATGGTATGACAAAGGATAAACCGCCGCTTTTAGTCACATAGATGAATACCACTTTTTGTGATGAATGCTTTCAAACTTATTTCTACTGCGCCCCCCACAACTATCTCTGGGGCCATTAATGCGTGAATTCGCAGAGAAATGTACGATCCTAAAGTTGTGGTATTATTTCCGCGCGGCATGCAATGTACCACCTGTGTAGCAGACCCAGAATTTATTTTAGATTACATTCTGACACAACACGACAATTAAAAAAAGTAGACTCGTCCATGTAGCAACACTGCTGCTGAAATACATCGGGTGTTTTCACCTAAGATGATGACAAGCGATTGGTTGCAAAAATAATTAAGAACGGCGGTAATCTTAAGTGTTCTGTATTGGGGCGAAAACATCATGTCATATAAAGAGCCTTCAATTTGCATCGACGAATCAGGGAAGGCAACAAAGCGGTTCATGACCACGGACGTAACTGGTTACCAGTAGCCGTTGACCCAAAGACCCTTCATGGTTTCCAAGTTCCTCATGAAACAAGAACTGTTGCCCTTCCTCACCCGCACTACGCGCTTCACTTGGCCCCTTGCGGCATCTACCTATCTCATAAGCTGGCATGTCGACGTCGGCGACGTCAGTTTTCCAGCACACAAAAAAGTTCTGGTTGAGCTGTAGGAGACCGCCAAATGTGAGGAAGGATACGCATGATCTTTGTGACTCTAGTTATCTCTGGATTTGCGAAGCTATTCACAGATTTTCTGGATCATCCGTATGTTGACAATAACTGCAACTGCAGTCAAAGCTCGGCAACCAGTGACCTGCCGTCCACTACATTAAGGTGACTCATCGGAGTGAAAGTAAAATTTGTTAGCTTTCGATAAAAGAGCTGCTTCACGTTGTCGCAAATACTAAGAAACATCTTATTATAACGTCAGTGAATTTCGCGCCATGTACTTCTGGGCGTTGCTAACCTTTTTTTTCTCTCCACTTACTTTAAAGCAGGCCTACAAGTATACTTGGAAGATAATCATAACTTTTTATAACTTTCGGTTGGGCGTACTGCCTACTTCGACGCCGCGATAACAAACTAAAGAGTCACTGATATCTTAAGAAATGCAGAGCACGGCTAATCCCGCGTGCACCTCATTCTGTGCCCGCAGCCAATAGGATTCCGGCGTTAGTTGATAAGAACGCCGAAGCGAGAACCGAGCGCATTATAGGCCACACCCTGCATTCCTTAAGCCGTCGGTGACTATACATGTTTTAAGGTGCCCGGACGTTCGTTTGCCAAACACCGCACCTGTGTAAACGAAAAAAGTTTGGTTAACCTGTTAATTGGACGTACACTCTATATATTTATAGTGTCCGTCAAACATTTGTTGTTGGTAGGGAATTGTTCTAAGAGTATTTTTGGAGCAACCATGTACCGTACTTTTTGTTTTTGCCGTATTTGGTTTTCAGTGCTACATTTGAACTTACTTGAACAAGTGTAAAACAAATTAGAAAGTGGGCATGGAAACAGCTTAGGAATGCATCGTTCCAACGCTGTGTGCATTATTGTGCAGATATTGGCATCACTTTTTCCTGCGGTTTTGGTCACCGTCACTTCAACCAGCCATCGCCACCCCGTCAGCAAATAGTCAAGTGTCGCTTGGCTTCCCGGAAAACATCGTCAGCGGGCCTTTCGGTGCTCCCGCAGATTGGCCGCAGCGTGTCTTCACTCCGTTCAAGAGGGTTTCCGCATCAACATCGACATTGTCACTCGCCGATGGCGTGGCTTTAAAACCGCGGAGCGCCCTTCGAGTTTTCCGTGAGCATGGAAACAGCCTAGGAATGCATTGTTCTAACGCTGTGTGCATCCTTCTGCAGGTTGGTTCCGTTCCATCCCCCCCATTACACCCTAGAAAAACTAACAATCATTGCCTCTTGCTGTTTTCGTGCCCAAGTGTTGTTTGTGCAATACTTCTAGAGTGTCTTGATGTTTTGAGGTCGCTGTTATTACTCTCTGGCGACGCAGAGCTTAACCCGGCCCCATGACTGAAGCCCAGGCGACGCGACTAGCTGATGCGTGCAAGCTACTGCAAGACCTTAATACTCGTGCTATAAAGTCACAGGAGGGCAGAGCAGTGTAATAAAAACCGTAGAGGAAAAAAAACAAAAAAAAAGAGAAATCTGTTGAAGCAAAAATGAACGAATTCGGAAGTCGACTGCCTCTTGTTGAAAGTAAGGTTTCTGCGCTTGAAATAGTCGACAACGACCTTCAGGAGATGCAAGGCGTCACAGAGGCTCTGCAGAACGATAATTTTAACTTACTCGAGCGTCTTAATGACCTGGAAAATTGTTCAAGACGGGATAACCTCATTATACATGGTCTTCCCGATCTTGCGTCAGAATTATGGGCGAAAAGATGAAACGAAAGTTCTCGAGCTCATTCCCCGTTCCCTTCAGCTCCAGGTTACTCCAGATTCCATTGAGCGCGCACATTGAATCGGCTCCTCGATTCCTACCAGATTTCGCCCGCTAGCTATAAAGCTTTCTTCCTCTAACGTCAAGGACGAGGTACTCTACTCGCGGCTAAAATTAAATGGAAGCATGACGTATATCACTGAATATTTTTCGCCGGCTACTCGTACTGCCAGAAAAGAAACTAATCGAATTCGGTAAAGTCACGAATTGCCTCTATAAGCTGCGGTATAACAAGATTTATCTCAACAAAAGGTGCTACATGTACACCCGCCGTCAATATGAGGGTGAACGCCGGACCATGGACCGCTCCGTGCTATCAGCGTGATAACGCGGCTGCCGTGACGCCTCGCTTTCTTATCGCGATATGAAGGTGAACGCCGGACCGTCGACCGCTACGTGCTGTCAGCGCGATAACGCGGCTGCCGTGACGCCTCGCTTTCTTATCGCGATATGAAGGTGAACGCCGGACCGTCCACCGCTCCGTGCTATCAGCGCGATGACGCGGCTGCCGTGACGCCTCGCTTTCTTATCGTGATATGAAGGTGAACGCCGGACCGTCCACCGCTACGTGCTATCAGCGCCCTGATGTGGCTGCCACGGCGCCCACGACTGTACAACGCGACTACTGATACGGTTTCCAAGCTCGGTTCCGCCCCCGATGTGCGAGCGAGAGATAACACAGAGATTGCTCCAACTAACCTAAGACCTGCATCATCATAACGAGTTGCGAGGCGTGAGGGTCGTACTGATAAAAGCCAACATTTGTCACTACTGTTTTGTAATGTAAGGAGTGTTTTACATCATAGGGATGACTTGTGCTCTGCTGTAACCTCATCCAGTGCTCATATTGTGGTTTTAACTGAAGCGTTGCTTTCCTCTTCTGTTAAAAATTCCGAATTATTTTGTTGTGAAAAAAGTTTCAGTTTATCGTTGCGATAGAGGCGAAAGGACTGGTGGCGGTGTGTTAATCGCAATTGCAAGTCATATTAAATCGTTTTGTGTGCGGCTGAGTAGCGAATTGGAAATAACATGGGTTTCTTTGAATTTGAATCCCCAGAAACTTATTTTGGGCGTATGCTATCGTCCGCCATCAAACAATCATTCCTCCGTTAAAAATCTTCATGACGAAATAAACACATTAATAATTTCCCTTACTTCTGTTCCAATAATTCTTTCGGGTGATTTTAACGACCCAAATATAGTCTGGACTGGCTTGCATGCTTACAATCACCCATTTTCATCAGACGCGACTGACTTCATAAACTTCTGTAACGATTTCAGCTTCAGTCAATTGGTGACTTTTCCTACTAGAATCACCCATACAACAGTCAACATATTGTATATATTTTGAACAACGTCACCTTCTTTATTATCTTCAGTTAGCACCATGCAGGGCATAAGTGATCACTCATTAATACATTTTGTCATCGAGGTTCCTGTTAGAAATGCTCCAAAGAATCAGAAAAAAATAAGCGACTATGTTAAAGGTAACTTCAAGGCCATTAGCAGCGAACTTTCTTTTTTTCTTGGTGATTACTTTCCTCTCTTTTCGGAACGCTCAATTCATGAAAATTGGGAGTTATTTAAAATGCAGGTGGTGCATCGTACTAATAAATATATACCATTCCGGAAAATTTCCGTTTTCCCGCCATCACCATGGTTAAACACCACATTAAAAAAGCTTTCTAACAAAAAAAAAGTGTCGAGCAGCTAATTGCACGAGATTACACGCGAATACATCGCAGGGCTTGGACAGAATCTCGGCTAAGGTGTTGAAGCGCTTAAAATCAGATTCACGAGATCAAATGGCGCACCTATTTAGTCGCATAGCTCGCGGAGAGGATCCAGTTCCTAGTGATTGGAGACTTGGTCGAGTCACGTTCATTCCCAAAAAGGGAGGCAACAAACAACGATTGAGTGACTATCGCCCTCTCACTGTCACAGCTGTGGCATACAGGCTGTTTGCAAACATTCTCAATTTGCGCATATTCTATTGGGCCGAGAGTACTGGTGTTCTCACGGAACTACAAAACGGTTTTCGAAAAGATCGTCGGCTTGATGACAACGTATTCATCCTGACGCAGTTCATAGAGATCTCGCGGGTGGAAAAGCGGAATCTCATCTGTTGCTTTCTTGACGTTGCTAAGGCATATGACAGTGTCCCCCATTCTTTGATGCTAAAACAACTTCAACAGCTCAACATGCCTGAACCCTGGGTAGGCTTAATACAACGCCTATATGATGGCAATCACGTGATGGCAACGTTCAACGGGGTCGCCTCTAATGACGTTCTGGTGTGCAGAGGACTACGTCAGGGCTGCCCGCTGTCACCTGTTCTTTACATGCTCTACACATCCGATATAGAGAGAGCACCAGAACGCACGGGCGTTGGCTTTTCCCTGCAACACACTCTGCATGGAGACGTCGTCAATTGGCGGCTTCCTGGACTCGCTTTTGCAGATGACATTGTCCTTATGGCTGATAGCGTGCCAGAGATGAATGTGCTGCTCATCGCCTGTGAAACAGAAGCGGCTCGACTTCGACTACGGTTCAATGCCAAAAAGTCGGCAATCGTGCTTTTCTCCGGAGACATGGAGGGCCTTGAATCCCTTACCATTCAGAGCGCTGTGCTCCCTGTTAGTACCAAGTACAAATATCACGGGGTTACACTAACTACTTCAGCAGATTATCTGGCAGAACACCACCAAAACCTCAAGACATCGGCACTGAGAAAGCGCAATGTGCTTCGTCGAAAGAGCCTGTGGAGCTGCGACCGTTATTTAATAACCCGCGAACTGTGGAAAGCTGTCGCTGTACCAGGCCTCACTTTCGCCAATGCTGTTACATCTGTCCCCAGCGAAATTAGGGAATACCTTGAACGACGACAAAGAGAGATCGGGCGCCAGGCGCTGGGATGTCACGGGAGAGTGCCTAATCAACTTGTACAAGGTGACCTTGGCTGGTCCTCGTTTGAGGCACGGGAGGCCAGCAGCAAGCTGGAGTATTACGCCCGACTGCGACATATGGACGGAGATCGCTGGGCACGAAGGGTTTTTTTATACATTCATTTAAAGAACCTACACACGACATGGAGGAGGTGTACCAATCGACTTGGGACAAAGTACGGCGCCTTCTCGATGAGCGACGAGCCCTCTACAAAGAAAGATTGGGTTGCGAAGGTGAGAGGACAAATTAACACCGCCGAGACGAATCGGTGGAGAGCCGACATGGAAGAACATTCCAGCATGCACCTATACGCGACTTTCAAGACCAACATCGCTGCCGTCCGCTGGTGTGGAAACACACTGGGCAGCCGACTCCTTGCCGAGGCCCGCGGTGGTGCCTTACGCACCCGCATCTACAGGAATCGGTACGATGTGAACGTGACCGAAACCGTGTGCAGTGCATGTGGTGAGGTAGAAGAAACTATCCAACATTTGCTCCTTGAGTGTCCGGCAATCGTACCTGCGACAGACGTCGGCACCCGCATTGAGCAGGCCCTCGGTTTTACGGAGGAGAACAAACATGTGATGTGCTCAAAGAGAAGGCTCGAGGCATGGTGGAAAGTCCACTCGTGATACTTCAGAGTGCCTACGAACCATTCCTCAGACTTTCTAGTTCCTTTTCATTATCTTTCTCTTTATCTTCTTTTCTTTAATGGCATGTCTATTTTATAGACGCTCGTTAAAAAGGGCAATTGCCGCCAGAAATACATACATACATACATACTAATTTTTTAAATGTTGAGTCTAAATGGTCTGGATTTATAATTATTGCTGCCAATAATTATAAAAGTGCTATTGAAAATGCGAAGGCCACTAATTTTAATGTAACTTTACCATCACTTATAACAGACAACCCAAAGCAGTTTTGGGATGCAATTGATCAAAATGAAAAATCGTCAGTATCATTGTTTAGATCTTCAGGAAATGCTGTGCCTTTAGTGAGTGTGCCCTTGTTTTAAACTCCGCCTTTGTCGCGTCATTTTCAGACGTTAACATGTCTTCTTTACCTCAATTTCAACATACTGGATTTGTGCCTACGTACACTGTTACTATTGATGCTTGTGGAATTGTTAATGTAGTCGATAATTTAAAAATATCGCGTTCTGCGGGATTAGATGCTATTAATTCAAAATTCCTAAAAAGCATCAAAGAATATCCTTCTAAATTACCTTCTAAGCTATTACATCAGTCTCTTAATTGTGGGTGTTTATCTGAAGACTGGAAGGTGGGAAAGGTGGTGCCGATACACAAAACCGGTGATCAACATTCTCCTTCAATTTGCCGCCCCATATCACTAACAAGCATCCCTTGCGAAATTCTTGAGCACGTCATTTTTAACATCTAGTAAACCTGTTGAAGTCTAATAACTTGGTTTCTCCCACCCAAAACGATTTTCGCAAGTCATTTTCGTGTGATACCCAGCTACTAACTTTCACTAACGACGTTCACCTAATTCTTGATCGAAGTTCCCAAGCTGACTGCATATTCCTTGATTTCGCTAAAGCATTTGATAAGGTATCACCATAGTCTACTACTTCATGAACTAAGAAAACTCAGTATTGATTCCGTACATTATCTTGGATTCACGCCTTTCAAACTCACCGGTCTCAGTTTGTATTTGCGAATGAGGCGACTTCTCCTTCAGCCTCTGTGACGTCCGGGGTGCCGCAAGGTTGTTTACTGGGTCCTCTTCTTTTCCTTATATATATCAATGACTTACATTCCTGTGTTTCATCTTCAATTAGCTTTTTGCTGACGACAGTGTTATATATCGTGAAGTGAGTAACGAATCCGATGTTTCTTCTCTTCAGTGTGACCTTGACCGTGTATTTGAGTGGTGTGACTTATGGTGTATGCAGCTTCACACTAACAAATTTTAGTGTGAAGCCGAGAAACAAAGGGTTTCTCGGCTTTACAGTGATGTCTCTTGTTATTACCTGAACCATACTTCTTTACAACAAGTAAAGACCTACAAATATTTGGGAGTAAATATTTCATCCAATTTGTCCTGGGAAACTCATATTCAATACGTAACAAGTAACGCCTGTCGTATGCTGGGTTTCTTAAAACGAAATTTTTCAGCAGCCCCCTCATTGCTTAAGCTACTTCTTTACAAAACGCTTGTTGGCACTAAACTAGAATATGCCTCTTCAATTTGGGACCCCAGTACTGACGTATTAACATCTGCAGTTGTAGCAATTCAAAATAGATTCGTTCGATTCATACTTGCTAATTATGACCACACCGCCAGCGTAAAATCCATAAAATCAAGCTTGAACCTGCCTAATCTTGTAGCGCGTAGAGAAATTTCCCGTTTATGCCTGTTTCACAAAATCTACTACCGCAATCATACTTTGCGTGACAAGCTAGTAGCATCTCCTTTTTACATATCACCACGTCTCGATCACCGACACAAGATGGGCGTATCTTCATGTAACACTACTACTTTTCACAATTCATTCCTATTCGGAACCACAGTATTGTGGGACCGCCATCTAGCGTCTGTGGTATCAATATCTGACAGCGTTGCTTTAAAAAATTGCCTTAACAATGTTCACATTTCAGCGTTTCACTAATAAGTACATATTGTTTGGCATTCATAAGTTGTTATTTATTGTATGTTTTTGGATTCCAGTGATGTAACCCGTTCCCCTCTTTAATGCCTTCAGGCCCTGAGGGAACTTTTAAATAAATAAATAATTATTAATTACACGTGTGTGTGCTAGCGTGTGTTATTAACATAACGGGCAACAAAACGTCGCGAGGTCATTTCTAGTGAACGGTTCCTATAACCCCGGCTCTCATGCTGCTTTGTTTTTAGTGCATCGATGAATTCCGCGTGAAGCGTCCCTCGAACTGTCTATGGCATCGGTAAGCAGGATGTTCTTAAAATGGCTGCTACAGAAACTGGCGGAACAGAAGTTATTTCGCATCTGTTTATGTAATTGAGAGTGGATACGAAGTCAAAAATCCCATCAGCCGTTTCAAGTACCGTACCGTATCCTGCATACCGATATCTGGTCCCGATAAACAAGCCTGGTATAGGGGGATTTCACGCGACATATATCCGGCTCAAATCCTCGCCAGAGTCCATGAAGAAGAGTTACGCTTCTTGATGCTCACCAAACAATTATATCACCGACTGGCTGGCGGACTACATCGCGGGGCAAACCAACTCGAGGAAGGTCTAAAATATTGCCTGAGCGAATGAAGAAGCCTTACGCATCTTCATCTGCCGTGGGCGTACTTTCCACCTTACTCGAGTTGGCTTGCGCAGTGATGAAGGTTGCCAGCCGGAGTAGCCGGTGATATAATCGTTCTCACACAATCGTAAGAACCGGGAAGCTGGAACTTGAAGAATTCTTTCTTCGGTGACAAAAATTTTACCGTCACTATTGCCAGAACAACTACTGAAGGATAACATTTAAAAAAGTCAACGCTAAAAGACACCTCCCCGCTCGTGCCTTTATCAGTTCTATCACCTGTGGAACCACGATCCCTGTCTCTGGAATCTGTCATAGCCCATAAATATGATAATTAAGAATTGCATACTTACGTACCAGCAGACCATATGGAAGGACAGGTATACAGGCACGGCTGCAGACGACTCGCTGAAGATGGAAGTGGTTCCGACAACTGCTCTATACTGAGAACAGTTGAGACCCGAATAAAATGGAACTTACCTTTACCTTCACAGTGGGGTCACTTGCAGTTCTTTTTTTACACACTGGGAGTTTATATCGGATACATAATTATATTAGGAGCTCCTGAGAACATTAGCAAAGGTTACATTGTCAATCGTACATCTGAAAGTCACTCTGGTACTTGATTAAGACGAATCCCGTTACTATAGGGAAATCATCAAACCAGACACTATTATATCAACATTCTTGCTTCAAACAGGATATGGGAGCATATTTGGAATTGTAAGTTGCCTATTTCCATTGGTTCTTTACAATATTTTATTTATTATTATTGCTTTACAATATGCACTGGCCAGTCACGCCCACGTAAGTTCGTGGAGCTCCGCGAAAATGATTTTGAAAACACTTTTTACAAATAGTGTTTACCTCGTATAGGATCATTTGGAAATAAACTCTAGACACTAGAACAATTCACTAAATCGGCTGTGCAATTTTAATCGCAGCCAGATATATTAGATATCAGGCAAACGTTTACACTCTATAAAAAGTCTCTGCGTCTGCTTTCACGCACAACACTCGGAGAACCAATCAGAGTAACCTACGGAGGCAGCTCAGCAAATGACGATGCCGAAACATCTTTTAGACCGAGAAGCGCAGACTGAGTTGTGACATTAGGCAATGCAAGCGTAACGTTCTGCAATGCTTAATGTCACAACTGAGACTGCGTTTTGTGGTCTAAACATTTGTTTCGGCATCGTCATTCGCTGAGCTGCCTCCGTAAGCTGCGCTGATTGGCTCTCCAAGTGTTGTGCGTACAAGTAGGCGCACAGACTTTTTTTAGAGTGTATCGCTCTATAGCAGCACATAATTTATGAAAACAAAGTAGGGGTAGGTTACATCCTCCTTTGAATTCCGACTTGTTCTAAGTAATCGGGAAAACGCGGCTACAAACCAAGCAGCATACAGTAATCTCTGCAAGAGGAGAGCAAGAGGGGAAGGCATTTGGCGCCAGTGTTGAATTTGAAACTAAGCCGCCGCCCCCTCCCTTTTTTCCCTACTTAAGACATTCAATGGAATAAGTTGCGCAGCCCTTCTGGTCCCTCTCATGGGACACACATGGGACCTACTTTTTCCACTCATACGACCTCCAATGTCCTACTTCGACGGTGTATTTCCTGATGGATATTACCCAATGCTTGCACGGTACACGTGCCGTAAATTCAATATTTTACAAATTCTTCACATTTTTGGATTCTTGGAATATATCTTCACGATGCAGCGGTAGCGCTGTACTGGAACCTATATTTTGCTGTTGAAATCACGAGATCACTATTTTTCACGCGCAATCGTATTCTTTTCACATAAAACAATAATTGTGGGTCTCCTACAAACCACACCCGCTTCCCTTTTGTTCCCAGTTTTTCTTCAGGCATAAAGAGGGTTCAATCCCCACCTCTGCCCATTTCGATCTGAATGAGCGTCGTACCGGCGTGCGGTCGTATATGAAAACTGCGTGGTGCACGTTAAAGACCCCAGGCTGGCGGCTGTACTGCACTGGCTAAATTCCTAATCAACAGCAGGTGACTCGTCGCAACTTTGAAATGGCTGACCAACTACACGCTGCATAAATATCCACAGAACCCCCATTTATTTTAATAAGGTAGCGTAAAAAGGTGCCTTATGAAACTCAGGCGGTAAAAATTTAAGCCTGTGCATAAAGTGGTAAAACTTTCATAAATATGTATTCTTGTGAATGAGATGAAACATCAAGGTATGCTCTGCTCCGTTGAAAAAATAAATACTGCATCATCTTGGAATACTTAATACTGAGCTGCGGCGTAGACAACAAAGTTGTCGGAGAGAATTAAAGCGCTGACTGAATTTTATTCAGCACAGAAGTACCGCCATGGTGCATGTACACAGAAGTTTAATCGTTTCGTCGGCAGGCGTTCCCCATTTCTGTTTTTACGGAACCGCCTGAGGACTTTTGTTTGTGTGAAGACCGACTGGATGATTTTCTCCTGATCAACTTTTTTCTCTTGGTCAACCTTGCGGCCCGGTGTGTGCGCAGCGCAAGGCTAGAGCCTTTCTGATGCTTTCTTCTTTATTTGTGCGATATACCTCAGTTCCGAGTCAGCGCTTCTGCGTCTTGTGTGTTGCTCTCCTTTGTCCTCGTCCTCTGCGCGCAGTTAGGTTCCCCATGTCTTTATACCAACTTGTCCAGCTCACCACCCTTCTACACCTGTCGTAGCTTAGACTTACAGGAAACTAGACCTCAACGAATCTACACGAGGTTTGGCTAGGTTCCTGCTTGGGGGCGTTTTTTCTTTTCCGAAGTTTCTTTAGAATGTTGTTTAAACTATTTTAAGTTACAATTGTTATTTTATTTCTTCTTTATTTATTATCAAGTTTACTGTAATTTATTTATGCTCTCTTACCTCTGCGTTTGCTTCGATGTACCAATTTATTCTTGCTTTTTTTTTTCTTTCGTTTTTTTTTTAATATAAGTACTCTGACAACACTTTGCATAATCAAGAGAATGGAAATTTTTCCTCTTCACTCATGTAGCGTCCTTAACTGGCCGATGTCGCCACTTCAGCAATTGCCAGTTCGATACCCAATGCCCTTTTTACTCGTTAATTGTTCACAAGGTCCAGTCCAACGCCCAGGCAGCACTCGTGTTCAATTTGTCTTCAATCAATCTCTCCGTGATGAGGTCGCAATTCTAGTACAGAGGATTTTATTATGCTAGGTGGCGTTGCTATAGCGCTAGTATTTTGCCGCGTGTCTTTTTAAGCCCTTCGCTCTCTTCAAGTAAAAGAACTATTAAAGCAGAAATCGCCACCCGGGATAACACTCTAAACCCGCTCGTTTAATATAGTATAACGCCAGATCGGCACTCATTGGCATAGACAGATGCGGAATATTTTTTATTCTGCCATTTTTGGAACCACGTTGTTGAGCACATCCGGTTTGCCGGAGTCAGACAATCCCAGGAACGACTCTCCGTGTGTTCAGCAGAGTACTTAAAATGAATTGCTTTATTGCTAGGTTTATGACAGCCGTTCGCTATAGGGTCGACATTAGTCGTACTCGTTCTACTTACAGCAGATGTTTGCACACACGTGGAGGCTTTTCTTCTTTTAACTTATTCAAGCAAGTTCTGATGTACAAAACAAAAGAATAATGAAGAGCATATATGGATGTTTCTACATTTATATTTTAACTCTTTCTGAATTTGCTTGGTATGTTTTCTACAAATAAGAAGTTGTGCAGGAAAACACTAATATCAGGATAACGTTAAAATTAATTAATTATTGTAAATATCAAAACAACAATGTGAATATTTATTAAAACTGCTTTTCCAGAACCAGTTGCCGTTCTGAGTGTTCATCTGCGTTTTTTTGTTTTCTCCTATAAATACTTTTCTAAGAAGTAGGCAAATATCATAGCTGGTTAGTCACTGAGATCATAATATAGTACATTCATCACTTCCAAGTCCAAAATTATTATTTAGGTAAATAATTATTCAAGGCATTTTTATTATACTACAGTCAAAATAATTTTGAGGAGGCGTCATTTGATACCAGTATTTAAACGCCATGTGAGTTCGGTGTATGGGCTGATATATTGGTTAGGCACAAAAGCTGTTGTGTGCTAAGTCTATATCTGGCCGACAGGAATAATTAAGTGGTTCTTCAAAGAGTGCATCGAGTTCACAAAGATTATGGCATGAAAACCGGTAGCTAGAATTCCAGAGTCGGAGGACAAGGTATTCCGGCATTACAGGAGCCATTGGTTCAACAGCCAGACGCCTAAATTCGCCCAACGCCCAATTTAATGACAATTCAGCGATGAGCAGTCTCTGTCTAGTTTTCGACAAAGAACCGCGTACTTTTGTCCGCTATCTCTTTATCCTATTAGCGTTATTCATTCTGAATAAGCCTATGGTTCGTTTTTCTACAACAACTTAATCTTAACGCATTTAATGCCTCCCCAAGAGCAGGATTTATTTACAACAAACTGTACTTAATAAAAACGGTAAACCTTGCTTCAGGGCTGGGCTTTTTCAACTGCAATGTATTTATCGGGAACTGGTGCTTTTTGATATAATTTTATAAAACTACTTACATCTATAAAGTTAAATGAGTTTCCACAAGAAAAAGCAGAAGTCAAATATTTCATAGGACTCAATTTACGTGTTTTAATGGATTTTTATACACATGCGCATCCTGGTTTTCATGTTTCTTTCAAGATCACAACAAGAAGCCCCCTGTTTGGGTGAGCAATGTCCGAAAAACTGGGCATGAGAGTCACGTTCTTAACCGTTCATATCGGTAAACTTTATCGACCTTTTTTTACTGACATTTCGCTTTTAAACGCTTCGATTAAAAATGTGAACATAAATTATTTTCTTCGCGGGCCGTTGCAGTTATTGCGCTCATAGGGATAATAAAACAAATTGCAGGACATTCTAAAAGGACTCGGATTAGGTTTCCTTTAAACAAATTTACGCCTGCGCATAGAGTGCTCGAACTTTCATAAAAGAAGTATTATAATCATTGAGATCCCGTACCAAAATGTCATATATGGCCCTGATATATTTTAGATATGACGATTTATGATAATATAAGGAGTCAAATATGGCCATATACCGCTATATATGGGAGCAAATATGGCCAGGTATTGCCTTATAAGTGGGCAAATACTGCCATATATGACCATATAAGTGCGTAAATACGGTCATATATCGCCATATACGCGTGCAAATACAGCGATATATCGCTGTATAAAAGTTTAAATACTGTCATACATAGGCCGTTCACGACATATATGGGTAAAAATATATCCCCTGATAATGATAAATGGGCCCGTTCCGGTCGTGTAAGCAAAAAGTCATATGTACTCGCCAAGACACTAGTTGACTGATCTATATTGCATGAGTCTCAAGTACTTGGTTAATTATTGGTAACGTCCTTAAAGTGAAGTTATTCCAGATATTTGAACCAATTAATCAATTGCGCATTTTGAAAATGTAAGGACGTGAGAGAGAGAGATCACAGCAAATAAACGACGGCCATCTGATCCCAAATCCTCTTCCAAAGAACTCGACAGACGCACAAAGGCGCGCTGGAAAGGTTGTAGAGAAAAGCTTACGCGTGAAGACATCGCTGGAATGCCACGGATCACGAACCCTAAGCAAGACATTCACGGCGTCACGACATCACCACGATACAACACAATACAATACAATATTTATTTTGCGTGCTTACCAACAGCCGGTTGGCCTTTGCGGTAAAGCACAATGCAAGACTTACATTTCCGTTACAGAAAATACATCCCCAATCAAACCGATTTTAAAATCATGCACATGTGTAAAACATATGGGGCAAAGTTGTACAAAAAATATCAATGCCGCTATACTTCGTGTTAAGCACATGTTGAATTCGTGATACAGGTGACAAGTTGAGGTGATCTGGATAAAACACTCTACGATTTCTAGAACTTGTGTTACCAGGAATGCGAAAATGTAAAGAAGCAAGCAAAGCAGAACTGTCTATCGATCCGTGAACCAACTTATCCAAAAACTTAACATCCCGGTTTAACATTCTGTTACATAAAGTGCACAATCCTAGTCTAGTTAAAATCAGATTGTATTCAAAATAAAATTTGCGACCAAAATATCTATCGTAGATTATACGTACAAACCGCCTTTGTACATGTTCAATACTTTCGCTTGCTGAGCCAGATATATTATTCCAAACGACAGATGCGAATTCCAGTTTAGAGCGTACATGGGTGCTGTAGAGTCGCAACAGACAGTGATGACCGCTGAATGGTTTAGTTAAACGAGCCATTATTCCCAACGCCCGCATGGACTGACTGACGATGGAATTAATATGTGAATTGAAAGAAAGGTTGTCATCCACAAAAAACCCTAGATCTTTTACTAGTTTGGTCCTACTTATAGGCTCAATTTCCATAGTATAATCATATGAGAACGTGTTACGCCTTCTTGACAAAGACATCACTTGGGTTTTATGGGGGTTCAAAAGTAAATTGTTTGAAATGCACCATTTCTGTACTGACGAGACATCCTCTTGCAGCAAACTACAGTCGGCGATACAGTCCACCTGCCGAAACAGTTTAACATCGTCTGCAAAAATTAGCACCTGCGAGTGCTTCACGGAGGATATGAGATCATTTACAAAAATTTTAAACAACAAAGGATCAAGATTGGAGCCCTGAGGCACACCCGAAATAGATATGAAAGGACGCGACAGGTAGCCAGAAACTCTAACGCAGTTTTGTCTTTCATGTAAATAACTCCTGAAACAGGTAATGTACTCAGGGCCAAGCCCGTAGTTCTTGAGTTTCAGCAATAACAATTCATGATTAACCCTGTCAAGGGCTTTCGACATATCCAGATATACTGCATCTACCTGTCCCCTACTCTGGACAATTGGCATAGAATAATTAAGAAATGTGCATAAGTTTCTTTTCACGGATCTTCCTGCTAAAACACCATGCCGAACGGGAACAATCTTTCTTTTAAAATAGTTATACAAACGGCTGTATATCACCTTCTCGAACACTTTTCAGAATGCATTTAAAAGAGATACAGGACGATAATTAGTGATGTCGCCACAATTGCCAGATTTGAAAATTGGCACAACAATTGAGCATTTCCAGGTGTTTGGAAAGACACCCTTCTGGAGCGACATGTTAAAGACCTTTTCGACAAGGAGAGCAAACACGTCACAACAGCCCTTCACAATAAAATTTGGAATACCATCGCAACCTGTCGATAGCTTAGAATTTAGTTTACCGATAGCCGAAACCACCTCATCAACCGTAATACTCGTTAAAGGTAAATAGTCATCAGAATCCCATGTCACAGAAGAAGTAGTGTTGAGGTTAGAAAAACATGACTTAAAGGGTTCTGAAAACAGCTCACAGACAGACTTAGGTGACGTATCAATACCAGAATCATTATGTAGCGTTATACAGTTTGACTCCTTCCTGGTATGCTTCTTCACAAAGCGCCAGAATTCTTCCGGTCGCTTGTTTAAGCTAAGGTCCACCTGCCTACGGTACAGATACTGGTCATTAGCGAGGAGTTTTTTTGTTCGTTTACGACATATGCTGTATTTTTCATACCACACGTTGAGTCTTGTATTTTTATACAATCTATGATAATGTAATTTTAACTTCAAGTAATGTCGCAAATCCTTAGAGAACCATTTCGGACACTTCTCGGGACGTTGAAGGTACTTAGGAATGAACATATCCATTGCATCACTAACTACCAATGTGAGACCGTCCACTATAGAACCAACATCTGAGCCTTGTAACATGCTATTCCAGTCGTATTGCGTGAAATATTTAAATAAACCAAAATAATCACAGAGACTATATGCATATCTCAGGACGCAGCAAGGTGATATGACCTTTAAAGACATTGAAAACAAGACCTCAATCGGAGGGTGGTAAGCATCGGCAGTTACCAGGGGATCATTTACACAAGTCACATTCGAAACACGAAAGTTAGATAGAACTAAATCAAGAATGTTTCCAGAGCAATTCACAAACATGTTCTCTTGCGTAAAATCATTAAAATTTAAATAGCTGAATAAACAAGTTGCTTTTGGACGCGTACACTGTTAATAATGCCAGAAAGGCAATCAACCTTTGGAAGATTAAATTCTCCGTAAATGTTTACGCGATATTTAGTCGTATCTATGTTGTTTTCGAGGAAATTGAAGTGGTCTATGAAAAGCGCAGCATCTGAAGCGGGAGGAAAATAATATGTTCCAATCAGAAGGTTGAATCCGTCAGCAGAAGGAATTTCAACCCACACCGATTCCCAATAAGTTTCCAGATCGTTACGTCTATGGGCGTTCAAAGATTGATTGCAGGCTATCAGTACACCACCGCCGTATTTTATTCCTGACGCATAGTCACGGTTCCTGCGAAACACAGAAAAACACGCTGGAAAATAATCGCCACTGGCGATGCCATCATGTAGCCAGGTTTCCGATAAGGTAACGATGTTGTAATCACAACCCAGCAGATTCGACATAAATTCATCTGATTTGGTTCTAAGACCACGAACGTTTTGATAATGTACACTAAGTTTTCGAGCCATGATCAGTTTGAGTTACATTTTCCGAGCCAGTCCCGTAATGCCGGGAAATAGGCAGCCTCCCAAAGAACGGACGAAAAAGAGAGCCATCCGGCCACACATCAGGGCTGTTCAACGCTACCAAAGATTCCTCGTCAATGGCGAGATGAAACGAATTGTAGGTTGGATAGAGTGTCTTTAAACGAGTGCACATCACTGATTTGTCCCCGAGGACGGTTTTCACGATCGCCTCTATGTCCGAGACCGTCGTGGTTGGGTCCATACGGGAAACAAACAAGCCTTTGGAAGGCGGAGCGCGCGGCACCGCTCTGACACCGCAGTTTGTAGCTTGACCGAATGAAACCTGAGGCCTTGGACGACGATCCTGGTTAGAGCGAGGGTAATCAGTCGCACCGTGAGTCACGTTGGAAAACTCACCGTTTTCTTGACTTGGGGAAGATGTCCCACGGGCAGTCGTATTTACAGGTATATCCGGATGTTGTACCTGAGTCCGAGTCTTGGGGCGAGCGCCCACAGCAACTGAAGCGTACGAAGGCGCCACTAATTCCGGGGCGACGGGTGACGCGTTTTTGGAAGCAGCCGCGATGGACTCGTTCACAACTGCTTAGCGAAGCTGGGAGACTTCCTCTCTGAGCGCAAAGTTATCCGCGCGCAGCAGCTTTACCTCGGCCGTCAAAATATCGAGCCGAAACGAAAGCCCTACGAGCAGGCGGATAGTTTTCGATACTATACTTCGTTCATTCCCGAGCTGACAATGCAGCGGGAGTTACGAGCCCACAAGAACCGATAAACCACCCTTCGTTTGGTCACCTGTCCCGTCCCTTTCTTTGCGCGTGGGTACGAACAAGAGCGTGGTTACGTGGAGAAAGATAAACGTGTGACTGTTCCAACGAGTATGCAGCTTCCAGCGCACTGTCAGCTCAGGAATAAACGGCTTGTATAGGCTACAAGGCGAAGGACACATCACCAGTGAGGTCAATACATTTTAAAACCTGAGAGTATAGGACAGATTGATCCCCAACCTTTCTGCTCTTTCTTCAAGCAACTTCAAACAGTAAGCTTCGATCATTGTAAAAACAAACGACTGAATAAATAGTTAATCTCAAATGCCTTGCCAAGGCCCTAGTACGTTTCGTGCGTATTTTTGGCCTTGTCAAACAAAGGTGCTGCTTGTAGTCGGAAAAGACAGAAATCGAGCGAAACAGGTGCCGCTCGTGGTAGGCCTTGCTGCCTTTCCTTAGGAGGTTTGTTCGGGAAAAAAAACATATATGAGCAGATATCGTCACCCGTTTGTTTGGAAAATACACGTTTTAAGAAGCTCGCACCATCCCTTTGCTCACCTGGTGACGCTTCTACCTAGCAAGCAATGAGTTGGTCTCTTCTTTGGGATCAATGCTCCTTGAGAGGAAACACCAAGAATACGTTAACTCGTGCTCTTGGGTGAATAAAATTACATTGCCTCCGAGGCGGAAGGGAAACGGGTCACGTGACGACTCCTTGTAAATCAGAAAGACGGAAACATATCACCCTTAAAATTAAGACGTTCCTCGTTGAACGAACATTGAAGCCGATGAGACGACCGCTTTTCGAGTCACATCTAAATAAGCTATTCATCATTTTTGACACTTGTGTCGTGGGCTTCAGCAAAACAATCGTCAAGTATAATTCACGTTGAGGCGCAAACGCTGTTGCAGTGCAAACAGGGAGATCTGAGGTTTGGCACATATACTGTAAATTAAATAAGCACGAATTACTGTCTCAAATTACTGAAATGTAATGTCAAAAGAGTTGTATTAGTTTTCAACAGTAATTGTAGTAGATCAAAATTAACGGTTGGGCTAGTTGGCTATACATTGTTGAAAATCAAAAGTACAAACACCAAGGAAAAGTAGCTCCTAGGTGTTTGCGCTTTAGATTTCTAACAATAATTGTTGTATATTGTTAAAACTTTTAGTCTGCAATAATTAGTAATGTAATTTAATTACATTTCTGCAGCTTTTAGAAAAGTAATCAGTAATGTAATTCAATTACTTTTCGAAATTAATTTTGCCATCTCTGCGTCAGACCATCTATGCTAAAAAGTATTAACCATACCTGTGACTAAGTGGTTACTTTTCATTTGTCATAGAAATGTCAAAATTAGGTTATTTTTAAGTGTGGGTCATTGAAGATAATTATCTGGCTGTCCCAAATAACCTTCCGCAACCTGTTTGAAGTTTGCACCTTGACATACTATTTTGTGTGATTAACTCTGCGTATATTTATTGCCACAGGGATTGGAGGATTTTTTTCTCCCTACAAACGCAGCTGTTTCTGAACCTACAGCGTCCCATTTTATTCAAATAAAAGGTGATTCATGCAATGGTTTCTAAACTATTCGCCAAAAACAGGAGTGCTCGACTGAGCGTTTATTCGACAATTACCGATAGATACTACCCACGGGTTTTAGAATGCGTCTGCTAAAGATCCATATTCTCGCCGCAGCGGTTATTTTAATTCACATGTCAGCAGTGCTTGCATCCAACAACTGCACACCTTCAGTAAGTAACGATGCATGGAAGGTAAGATAATCGTCTTCGTACCGCACGAAGAGATACATAAACGTGCTGGACAAAGCACTTGGTGAAGTTAATACAGAAAGTGTTTATTTAAACAGTTCCTGGAGACGTTTAAACATGGTTATGCCAAGTACGTAACAGTAGATATGCACAAGATATGCATAATATTTGAGGAAACACAAGCTGACGCAACGGCTAAAAAAGCAATCTACAACGTGTCTTCGATATCAACCGATAATGGCCAAGCAAAGTAAGCAACTTTTCATTACGGTGCTTTAAATTTAAGTACACGCAAATAACGCATTGCGGAGCGCTATATGTCGTGCTTCTAGTCACTACATAAAACTATGTGTTTTCCTCTCCTTAAAAATGTATCGTATGAAATTCTGTCGCGATACTTCAAATATTTCTTGGTTTTATACCGTTGTGCCTATCGCTATTCACACAAGTCCTTAATTATTACTCGCATACAAACTACACGTACTCGCCACTAAAGTAATCATTAATGTATTAATTTGTTAATAAATGTAATATGTTTTAAATCACAGATGTAAACATGATCTTAAGCGTGAGACTGGGGTAGGAAAAGGAAAACGCTTAGGAAGACGGAAAAAAGAAAATAGACAACTTCTCAATTAAGATGTTGCCTGTTTTTTTTTTTTTTTTTCTCTTCCTCTGGCGTTTTTCTCTTCCTACCCCAGTCTAAGGTTTACTATAATGTTCAAGTTACACCAGCCCGCCTGAAATCTGACTATTTCTTCACTGACACGTATTTATTTTGTATATTTGACAGCCCAACTACGAACGAAGTCTTCCAGGTTCAAGAGTGTCCATCTGATATGGAGGTTCACCTGCAAAGTGGTGAGTAAAGAAACGTTTGTCTTGATAGCGTCCCGTAGTTGATCCCTAATAGTGATATATTTTTGAACGTAAAGCTAATAATCGTCCGTAGTGGTCGACGATATTCCCTACATGCAGCGTAATATTAAGGGAATTAACAAATTATTAACGGAAAAAAAATTTAATGAAAAAATAAATTTCGATATATTTTTTTAAGTTTGTTATGTTCTTAGCAGGTCGAAAAATGGCAAGTTTTAAACCCTTTGGAATAGACGCGCAACTGATAATAAAGGAGTGCACAGTAAGAAAATAAAAGACGTTTACAACACCCTGTAACGCCGAGTTAGAGCGCAGCTGTTGAGGAGTAGGAGGAAAGAGTTCTGAGGGGAGGGTATACCCCTCCTCCCTCCTCCTCCTCCTCCCTGCTGCTCCACCTCTCCTCCTCCTCCTTCAACTCCTCCTACTACCGCCATTATTCTTCAACCTTCTCCCTTCCTCTCCTCCCCACTCGCCTCCCCTCCTCCTTCCCTCATCCTTCCTTCTGCTCCCACCACCCCACCCTCTCCTCCCCTCCCTTCTTCCTCCTCCTCCCCGCGCTTTGCATTATTGTAAATGTCCCATAATGGACCGCGCAGGACCCCCGTGACGTCACGTGTGACGTCACGAGCCCCACGCGTTGCATTACGAGACATTTCTTATAATGCACCGTGCGGTTTCGCTGACGCTGACGCCGACGGCGACGGCGACGCCACTTCAGCCGGAAACGGGGGCCTAAGAACTGCGCTCTAATATACCTATAGGAATATGTATATCGCAGATGTTTAATGCAACTGTGAGGAAAAAATTATAAATATTATATATAATTCATAGCACAGACACTACAATGTATTGTTCGTCTCCATGCCTGGATGGAACAGCGCGGATATTCAGTCACACTCACAGGCACACTAGAAGGAGATAGACTCGCAGCGCTGAATAACCACACAGTGATATATTTTTTGAAGAAACAGTGACCCCGCTATAGAGTTATTATAATGTACGCTCGAGGTTCAACTGGCGCCGGTGTCTATGCAACTTCCGTGACGCAAATTGAAGCAGACAGCAACCAGTCTACTTTTGCGGTGCTGATGTGCATTTCTATGGGAAAACGCGCGTGCATTTTGTCTCTTCGCCGGAAAATAACACGGAACACTTTGGTTATTTGGGTCGTTCCGAATAGTAGGTACCTTGATTAACACTGTAAAAGTGTAATTGCTTTACTTAGCGCATTTTTCTTCATAGGTGAACGAAGTTTAACTTCGCTACATTTCAGCCCCAACCGTGTGTTCCGCAGCAGCTGTGTAAAAACAAGCGACGATTCAAAGCAAAATTGCAATCGAAAGGAATATAGAGTGTATTCAAGGCTCGCCAGCATTCCGGTGACGCTTATATACTGATAATATGCCAGTCTTGTCACTATGTGAAAATGACCCCGTCGTGCATAAGCAGATAAAAACATTCAAAACGTAGAGAATAAAGATCCTGGGCTATGAAAGGTGTCTCTTTGTATTGTTTTGTCTGCCGGGCAGCTTTTATCGGGCACTCGTTCTCAAAGATTTCGAGCGTGCCGGTGATATTTTGAACGTAGAACAAGCAGCTTCGCTCAGAGCTGAAAGAATAAAGCGTTATATTACTTATTTAAAATCTGAATAGATTACGTGGCCTTCAAATTATTTTTATCGTACATGCATGGGTAGTTACTGATCCAGTGTTACTGCGTAGTTCTCGCCGTCCCCCTTAATTTCCAAATGAATGTACTTCGTTTGGCACGTATATCCCTCATGCTGAAAAGCGCCGACGTCGTGTTCGCGCTAACAGTGTCCGACAGTGCACATAAATGCACATACGGAGCCATTAAAGCAGCGTTTTTAATGCGATGAATTTGAAAGAAAAACGCCGTAACTGACCAATTATTTCGTTGGTCGGACTAAGAAATGTTCCAAGCTACCTTGTACGTACGAATTATTTGGGATATTTGCTCTTGTGATCGAGCGCTGGGAGAAAATACACTCACTTTTTCCCATAGAAATGCATTACCGGAAGTCAATTTTCGACTGGTTGCTGTCTGCTTCAATTTGCGTCAGCACACTAGCGCCACTTGAACCTCTTGCGTACATTATAATAACTCTATGGACCCCGCAGGCGAGCTTGTGGATGTTGATCATGATGTAGAGTATCCGAAACTATGGTAAAAGCTGGGAAACATGGTCGAAGAAAAAAGAGAATAATCTCAGGTAACCTAGGAATCCATTGCCGGGACTGCGGCTGCTCAGCAGACTTGAGAAACTGCGCTGTTATTGCCAGAAGTGCTAATCATCTGACACGAGAAATTATCGAAGCTGAAAAAATAGCCAGGTTAGACAAGCAATGCGCCAGTACTTGTCATTAGCTTTATCAAAGAAAGAATTCGATTATCTCGAGATAACATCAAAGTATCAATGAAGATGAAACAAATTTTGGTTAATTTTTTTTTTAATTTTTTGCTTATTTTATTTTTAATTATTAATTTTCATTTTTATTTTTTATTAAAAATTTGATTAAAAATAATTCTTTTTTAAATTTGATTTTAATTTTATTTTAGTTGGCACTTATTTATTTATTATTTATTAAACTTCATTAGCTATTTGGTTTCTGGTGTGTAAAACTTTAAATTGTTCTCTTTACGGCGAAGGAGAAGCTGATGACATTTGAGGAGGAAGAAATATATCACTGAGTTGTTAGCGTTGCGAGTCTGTCTCCTCCTTGTATGCCTGTGAGTGTGACCGTAAATCCGCGCTGTTCCATCCAAGCATGAATTACCAATTAGCCCAAGCCTTCACATTATCAAGTTTGTCTCCAATTTGATGTCTTATTTCTTAAAATTTATATCTTGAGCATTCATCTTTATTGAATTTATTTTGAGGGCAAAGAAAATAACATTTTACAACCTCCCCAACAATATAAAAATATCTAGTACAAACTTAATTTTGTCCCCCAGGTTCATAACACAAGTTTGCGATCAATTTTGTATAGGTGTTTTGAAGTCTTAAATTGACTATCTATTTTTCTTTTTAAATAAATAATTGACAAAACAAAAATATTGACACGGAAGCTTTCATTCATCTCGTACGTTTAATTTAGTTAACAATGTGGGGAATAAATGGTGAAATAGAAATATCGGATAATAAAAAGTAAACACGAACAAGTGTTTCTGTCTTTTTTTTTTCTTGCAGATGGTCAATATCTTTATAACGTGACGATCAAGTACAGCGACTACGCCACTTGCACCATCTTGCATCACCATGACGCAACTCACGGCACGTTTGCATTTACATTGCTTTCTGGAAGGTGCCCGGCCTAAGAAAATGGATTTGCAAACAAGTTCAAAACGCATTCAGAGCTTAAGAGCTCCTCTAGAAACTACAGCGTTCCTTAAAAATTAAAAAAAAAAAAACTTCTGTTAATGGAAACGAGTGAAAGAATAACGTATGAGCGAAAATGAAACCATCGGAATGGGGAAAAAAACGTACACTATCAATTGATGCTTGTTAGCGCTGAGAGGATTATATTCGACTCTACAAATTGCGTACTTAGAGCGCATACCCGAAGAAGAGTAGCAGTATTGTGGTTCAGAGTTAAGAAACCGGCAAACATTGGGGGGTTTGATTCATGACCACGCTGTTCGCTATCGGACGGAGGTTGTTTGCGACGTAGAGCTGAGATTCGGCTACGCGGTAAAGATAATCGTGTGACACAAATCGTATCTGAATGAAATAATCTCTCATTAATATAGACACCTCCAATCCCCAAAATTGTCGTCCGTGTCCTGAATTGTCCATAATTACGACGCGAAATTGCATGTATTTACCCCCCCCCCCCTCCGAAAAGAACAGTATAAACTTTATAACGGAACCTAAAATCTAACTGGATTTCTTGCTAAACCTGAAATTCAGGTTGCAGACAAAGGTTTGGAAAATAGATTTTAGGTTTCCAGCAAGAATTCCAGTTAGACTTTTTGTTCCATAATACAGTTTATACTGTGTTTTGTTTGTTTTTTCGGTAGGGCAGTTTGTCCTGAAATCGGTTGTCTATATAATCTTGTATCCGTATAAACGGAGTCCGTACTATCTGGACATCAGTATGTCTCTAAAAAGTAAAAAAAAAAGATTTAAATTTATTTGAATAACTTTTATATCTTTTTTTTTTACTTTCCGCCTACAATTTGTATTGCATTACACAACTCGCCTTCTAAATATATTAGGTATTTCATAGACATTTCAGCTAAGGGTTCTGGGTATCAACAAATAAAATTAGTATATCTTAGTCGCCAATCAGACTTGCAATTGAAGCGCAGTCTCTAGTTTTTGTTGGTACTGTCGGATGAATGTTTTTAGAAACTCTACACTAATAAAAAATTCAAAAATTCCTCTCGGAGGTTTTTTTTTTTTTTTTTGAGAGCGACACTGTTTTTCAGCAAATATTCTCGTAATTATACAAATTCTAGACCAGTTATGTTTTTTTATGATTTTTCGGTATTCTTATGCTCTTACCGCCTGTAGCACTCCCCTGTCTTTGTCAACTGAGCGTGAATAAAGGGCGTGAAAAAAGCCCATATAGGCTTTTGGCCAGATTATTGAAAACTACGAAACCGACAAGTAGTCGACCACAAAACTTGAAATGGGATACCAATATAAAGGTGGAAGTAGAACCAGCCTGATATTACAACACTCTCGAGAGGGTGATGGTTAGAAGCCTGTGCGGATAGCAGTTTGATCATCCTCCTCTGATCCGCATCCCCAGACTTTGTATCCCGGCATCCGAACCGCATCTGCGAAATTGGGAACCTCATCCGACCCACCATCCCCACATTCATTATAAACTCAAGTATGAACAAACAAAAAGAAAGAATCTGGATGGTACCTTAATAATTTATAAGCAGTTTGTTTATCCCGTACAAAGAACAATTCGAGTTAGAATACGGTAAGGGTAATTTTCTATCCTATTCTGTTTTACCGTATTTATAAACATTGACTTACGATTTGAGCGCGTTTGTGGGTTTCGGTTTCTTATCGGAGCGCATCTCAGCGTGGGCAATCCTGCCCTTCGTGTCTAAAACCCGCAACGTGCGTGCGCCGCCACGCATCGCAGGTAAAGATGCATTACACATTGGCACTCAAGTGAAAAAGACCAACCTCCTGTGGCAGTACTAAGACTTTCTTATCTAGCATCTTCTTCGTGCGATGCGAGGCGGCGCACGCACGTTTTCACGTTTTAGTCACGGGGTTGGATTGCCCGCGTGGTGATGCCATCGGATAAGAAACCGAAACCCAGAAACGGGTCCAAACTGAGAATTTTTTCGACCGCCATAAAATGCTGCGCGCGCCTTATATCATTGTAATGTGGTTGTGTTTGGTAGCTTTCGACGATGCCTAGCGTGATTCTAATTAAAATCATGCCTTTAAAACCCATCGATAAGACTTTAATTGATCAAAATGCATTAATCACCCAATTGTATTGTACGCTAATAATTTTCCTTATTGGGCTTTATGACAGGGAATGCTACGGCATCAACCTTTTTTCTGTGCGATGCGTAGTTCTCGTAGGAGCGATATTTCTCACGTTTCGGAAACACCCTGAATTATTAGAAATCTATCATGTAGAAATAGCTTTTTATTGCTGCTATGCCCAGCTGAAAAAACTGTATGAAGCGGGTCCCACCAATATCATCTGTTGGGCTAGTTGGTTAAACATGATCAGATAAAATTAGCGCAACCGACAAGAAAAGAGAAAGGTAAGACAGGAGAGAGCGCCACTCACAACTGACGTTTTAATAAAAAAAACAAGAAGGAAGTGAAGCATTTTAAAAATAAAATCTCCTTTTATTCTTAAAATGCTTCACTTCCTTCTTGTTTTTTTTTTTTCTATTAAAACGTCAGTTGTGAGTAGCGCTCTGTCCTGTCTTACCTTTCTCTTCTCTTGTCGTTTGCGCTAATTTTATCTAAGCGGGTCCCATATTTAAAAAAAAAAAAGAATATTCTCTTTTTATCTGGTTACCCCCGTTTTGTAAAGCCTGCTTTTTAGCTAAATTAGATATTAAAGCAGTCAAATTCATGAAAAATATGTCAACTGTGAATAAACGTGCTGAGAAGTCATTCACCGCCAAAGAGCATTAATCATCCTTGTGGCTCAACTAGAAGCATAGTTAGATAACGCCGGTTCATTTAATGTCATGTTAAACCAAGTTTTATTGTGAGCACAGGCTTGATAGCCTTTCTGATTGCCATTTTATATATCTGTTTAGTCTCTTGATTATTTTGATGTAATATCTGTAGTATCTCAAATATTGCGGTACGAGATTTTACAGGATACTTCTGGAGGAAAAGTGCAGGTTTATTATTATATTTGTTGGTCCCTGTTAATAAATTCAGAACCTCACTCTACTAATCGGCCTGTGGTAAAACCGTCATGGCATTCATATTATAATGTTAGCTCGTTCTGCTGTACAAAAATTACATGCATTTTCGAATGGCATGGTTTAAAGTTTGCTGTGATAGAATGATGCCCCATCATTTGATAATCAGCATGCATATCGTGCTAATACTAATTTTTATAAATGTGCAATATTGCTTTTCCAATTTCTAAGCTACTCCGTGTTTGCTTCTGCAGCTTGCTCAATGTTCCTGACTCAAGAGGCAAATTCTGATAAAGAGGCGTGCTTAACCCAGTTTGTCAAGTATTGCGGAAACGTTTATTATGACATCTACTACGAGTCCATTTGCAATAGAACTTGAGGTACAGATCTTATCTCCAGAAGCCAATGTTTTCCAGATAATAAAATAACATATTCATGTTTTTCTTTTAATAAATACGATTGTGCCTACTCAAAATTTTGTTTTTCTCCAAAAATATGTTCCAGAGAGCGCAGCAGCTCTGTCAATTGTCTTCATGAGTTCAACAACACCTGAATATATTTGGTATCAGGCAAGTGTTATCGCAATATAAGAACAGAGTTTTAAGCACCTAAGTGATAATGTTAAGTTTCCTTTACATTCAATTTTGTTTTAAAACGCAATGCGCCCTTATTGGCCCGTAAAAGTATTCTATAAACCAACAGCCTAAACTGGGTGTTGAAAGGCGGAGCAACATGGACCACAGTGGGAATTCAAACTCGGCCCGCTGGAGGACCCTCTTGGGCAGCCCACAGGGCCCCCTCATGAAGCCTTCAGTGGACCGAGTTTTTTGGCGAAATAGGCTATTCCTCATGGGATACACAAGGGCCTAGTCGGTCAGTACACCTGGCTCATAATAGAGAATTCTCGGGCGGCCTACTTGTGGGGACGACATGAGCTTCCCTCAGGAAGAGTGGGCAAGGTAGGTTTGGGCATCAAACCCAAACCGAAATTATCACGAGTGACGCCCTCTCTACTGAAGCAATCGGTTTGCACAGGACGGGGACATACTTCACTCGGATTGTCGCCCTGCAAATTGCAATATAGTGTGGTGAAGTAATGTTAGAATTACTTCTTATTCAGATGCTGGTCACCGCCGAGAGGTTGCAAAGAGGGCCAATTCGTTCTTTTTGAAAGCGTCAGATAGCAGACGCTATGTGACGCTTTCTCTTCATCGCTTTTCTGTAACTTGTTTATTTTAGTGAAGCGCCGAGTTTGGTCATCCTACACGGTAGGCTTGTTTTCATGGAGAAAACTATGACACCCGATGCATTTGGTAGAAGGAGATGGTAACCTCAACGAAGTTAATTCTTTTATCAGCTTCTTAAATTGTTTTTTCCGGGATTCGAGGTGCAGAACACAGTTATTCAAATTATTTTTATGTGAAAAGAGTATTGTCTTGCTGCGCATACTTATATTGATCTTCCCCAGTATTCGGTTTGCATAAGCAATATTATGACGTGCTCCTCAATACTTTTTTTCGTCGGCTTGCTGTAGCGCGCGAAGTTTGACAGGAATGACAACTCCCTCAGATATCTGGCATGACTTGTGCAAAGGAGGACAAAGTCAGTAGGACTGAACAATTCCGGGTTTCCCTGGCTCTCTTCACAACTTTAGATTTCTACCAAAAACACAAGTGGGGTGGAATGCTTTCTCCGAAAAAAATATTTGGTATTTTGCATTACCATCTATGAGGGCAATAAAACAAAATCGTCGATGTCGTGTTTTCTGCCGATTCTCACAGCGTACTTACTGATTTACAGCGCTTAGCTAGAAGGAAACTTGCAGTTCTTGAACCCGTTAACACCTTCTAACCAATTTGCACTCGTTAGTAAAAAGTAGTAATTAACAAACCGCAATGAGAGGCGACACTCTTCACGCTCCCTTCACTCCCTACCTCAGGGTAGTCTCTTCCGTCTCGTCCTCTCTTCGAAAAACAATTTTGCTTACACTTGTGCAGTGTTGTAACCACTGCTCATCGGGCCAAATTGGCTAATTGTGCAGCGCTCATGGGCTACCCTCAATATAACAATAGGGAGCCCAAGCACCACATAGTTATGTCCAAATAATCAAATTGTAATGGCAGAAGGATGAACCAATGATGCCTCAGAGGAGCTAATAGATTACCAATATTCGTTGTGCTGGAACAATAAGGACCCACCTTATGTAATATTATTTTAATATTGAAAGGACCGTGGCATAATGGGAGATATCAGTATTGTAGTTCGTGCTTGGGTACCGAAGTGGACGACAACTTTTAAATCCTTCATCGTATGTCCTTATATACAGTGGTGCTCTAGCGGCGTAGCTGTAGCGCTTGCGATGGGGCTGTGTCAGTGACGTCATACCTACATCTTCCTTCTTTCAAAACAAGACAAGAAGAAAGAAGAAGAAAAAAATGTAAAACAAAACGAGAAAATAAAAAAAATAACAATAAGAACAAACTTTACGAACACACTTCTTCTTGTGCGTCAGTGGTTCATATTCGGTCCTTAAGTATCTGTTGGGGCTCCGCCGCTGCCTTAAACTTCTCCTGAGGTCCTGGCCTGGGGTTTCCATTGTAGGGGCTTCTCTTGTGGAACAGGAAGGGTGTGTTGTCTAGGCAGTTCGTGCGATCCAGGGATCGGGATCACTGGCTCCGGCTGAGGCGGTGATGCCCTCAGGTGCTTTCTCGTTTGCGTTAGCATGCGCCCGTCATAAGTCTCCATCACATAAGAACGAGCGGGCCCGGCTCTTTTTACGACGAGTGCTGGAGACCGCGTGTGTGCGATGGTGTCAATGTGGACACCTGCTGACCCTGGTGCAGTTGTGAAAGAGCCCTTGTTTTGTTGTAGTACGTTCGTTGCTTCTTGTGGATCACCTGTAGTCGGCTTCTCACCTCGCTGGGCTCTAAGATGGCTGGCTGCAGGAAGCGGTCGAGAACCGGAAGTAACGTCCGTGTCTGACGACCCCTTTGCCTTTTGCACTGGAGACTTTAGCAGTTGGTCCCTTGGGCTGTTGCGCCATTCCAGGAGGGCGCTGCACAAGTCAAGGGTGTTGTAGCCGCAATTGGTCAGCAGTTTCTTTTGCCTCTTGTACGGCGCGCTCCGCCATTTCATTGGAGAGGTGTGGTAAGGGCTTGTTGTCCGTGAGTAATTCGAGATTTACTGAGGAAGTCCTGAAAATATCGGGTATTTAATGGGAATCCGTTGTCGCTACACAGTGTTGTTGGGAATGCATGCGTGGCGAAGGCTTCTGCACAGCCGGGGACCACTCAAAATGCCGTGGACTGCCCAAGTTCCTTCATTTCGAATAAAAAGGGATAAAAGTCAACAATGACTAAAAGGGTACGGCCGCCGTGGTAGAACAGGTCTACACCCACTACATGCCACAGGAGACTTGGCAGGTCATGGCTTAGCAACGGTAGCCTTGCGTTTCTGGGCTTGTACTTCCTACAGACTTCACGTGAGTTCGCAAGAACCTCGATATCGCTTGACATGGTCGGCCACTACATCACTTCTGTGACAAGCGTCTTCATTTTGCTTCACCCCCATGTGCTGCATGTAAGATTTTCAGAACTTCTACTCTCTTTGCCGCTGAGATCACCACTTCGTGGCTCCAGAAGACAAGACCGTCTTGTACGCGCACCTCTCTCTACATTCATATTTGAAAACGAGCGTATTGGTTAATAGATACAAATCTTGAAAGAATAAAACAGAGAGGACGAGGACGGGAACAGGACATCTTGCATTTGGCAACAGCATAGAATGTTGTTGCAAATGAAAGATGACCTCTTCCCGCCCTCGTCCTCTCTGTTTTATTCTTTAAAGATTTGTATCTCTTCTATGTAGTTCCAATACGGTCGAACCTCGTCTCCGGGATCTCCGCCAGTCGTGCACCTGAAATCGATAGGGTGGAAACGACAGTAACTTGAAATTGTTCGGTTTCATCTTTCAGCATGATTCTGGTTGGAAATCTTGAGAGTGCGTCAGCGAGGAAAAGTTTTTTCCCTGGCTTGTACTTCACTGTTGTAGGGTATCTCTGCAGCACAAGCCTCATTCTTATTAAAGTATGACGACCTACCAATCCCTAAATCAGGGGCCTCATTCTTTGTAGGCGCAGTGGGCAATCGCAAAGGGGCTTCCTAAAAATTGCTTCCAGTGGCTTATGATCGGATTCAGCGGTCACATCTGAGTGCCCCAAAATATAATCCTCAAACTTGCTGCATCCGTGAACAATAGCCAACGTCTTTTTTTATCTCTGCATATTTTGTTGCGTTGCGGTGAGGGAGCCGGATGAGTAGGCGATGGGGTGTCCATTCTGAATAATCACAGCTCTGATGCCAGTTTGGCTGACGTCTAATGATAAGATGATCGGCTTGCCTTGTTCGAAATAGGCGAGCACTGGTGCCTTGATAAGACATTTCCTCAAAGCTTAAAAACTATATTGCTGGTGTTCAGTCCACACCCAAGCAATATATATTTTAGTAGCTCGCGCAGGAGTGCCGAGAGTCCTGATATGTTCGGTATAAACCGGGCCACAAAGTTAGTCATTCCAAAAAAAACTTGGAGTTCCTCACGTTTTCTGGGTGTGTACACATACAGCTAGTATGTCTTCGACCCGTCCGGGATCTTTGCTCAACCCCCAACTTGTCAAAATGTGGCCAAAGTAACACACATGGTCGTGCAAAAAACGATACTTTTTTTAGATTCAACGTCAGGTCGGGCTGCGCGCAGCGCTGCAGCAGACTCTTCAGACTCTCGTCGTGTTCTTGCTTTGTAGTCCCCCAAATTAGGATATCATCCATAACAACTGTCACATTCTTCAGTTCTTCTAGAATACCGTGCATTGCGCGTTGGAAAATTCTGGTGCCATTGGAATCCCGAATGGCATGCGCAGAAACCTGCATCTGCCATAGTGAGTACTCATGGTACAAATCTAGGAACTTGCTTCTTTCAACTTCATATTGTAGAAGCCGAATGACGCCTCTCAGGTTGAAGTAACTTGGCACCTTGCAGACGTGGAGAAACATCCTCTAATCTTGGAATACGGTAAAAGTCACGTAGTAGTGAACTATAGAGGTCAGATGGATCCAAGCAACTTCTAAATTTGTCTTTTTTGGAACAACCATGTGACTAAACCGTTCAGTCAGTTCTGTTACCTTTATTGTGACGTGCTCAACTTCCATGTGGTCCAGCTCGCTCTTGACTTTGTTGTGGAGAGCCACAGCAACTCGTCTGGCAGCGTTCATGACGCCCTTTGCTCCTGGTTGTAGTTTTATGTAGTAAGCCACATCCTTCAGCTGACCGAGTCACTGGAAAACGACTGCAAAAGGACAAGCCGCCTCGTAGAGTTCCGTACCGCTCACACCTGCAACGCGGATAATGAGTCCAAGGTGTTCTGCTACACTGCCGCTAAGGGTTACGGGAACTCTTGGCGCACCACAAAGAATCCAACCTGACACTTCTTGCCTTCGTACTGGACGTCAAGGAAGTCTTTTTCTGACGAACTCTCGGAGGGGCCGAAGAACGGGTTCAGGACGACACTAAACTTTCTAGTTGGCTTTGGTCTGAGTTCGGATAGTGTCGTCCTCGAGATAACGCAGCAGTTTGCTCCGGTTTCTATTTTACAGGAAACGGGCACGCCTTCTACGTTCACTGAAGGTGTTCAGAGATTTTCACGAGGCACTGTACCAACGGTCAACGATTCTAGATAAAATATCTTGTCATCGCTACCCATGCCTTCGTGCACTTTTTTTGTGGAGGGCTTCTGCATCCTGGCTTAGTACCTGATCCTTTGCAGACTATAGCGAAGTGATTAAGTTTTCCTCATTTACTGCATTTTTTCCCGGCCTCTGGGCAAACGCTAGTCCTGTGCGCGGCGAAATTACACTTTTGGCATGTACCCTTGCGTCCTTGAAAAACGCTGACTTCCACCTCGTGTGTTCTTCCTTCGTTTTGTATTCGCATACTCCTTTCCACACCTTGCTCCCAGGCACTGCACATTCCCACCGCCTCGGTGTACGACGGGTTCTCGTTAACTAGCGTCTGCTGAAGTTTCTTGTCTCGAACGCCGAGAATTATTCTACTTCAAAGTAAGCGTTATTCTAGAAACTCAAACTCGCAGTTGTCTGCTAGGGTACGAATGTCCGTCAACCATTCGTTAAAGGGCTCCCTTTCTTTCTGGTTCCTGGTACCAAATAGGAACTAGTTGTCGGTCAAGTTCGTGGCGGGCCGGTAGAAGCTATCGAACATATGGGTAATAGTATCTACGTCTTCATTCTGATCTTCGCTCGCAAATGTAGACGTGCTGAATGTTTTTTTTTCTTTTTTTTATGTTTCTCTACGGTCATCAGCAGGGTCGCCGCCTGGACTTTTGTGGTTAACGGTTGAGGAACGTTGCCGTAGACAGCGCGTCCAGCTTTTGTGTACATGGCAGCGCGTCCAGCTTTTGTGCCTTTGCCATTGTCTGGTTGCTTTTTTTTTTATCGCGTTACGGCCCCTGGGCGAGCGGTTCGAATCACTTCTGACACCATGTAGCTCGCGCTCGGGTACCGAGGCGGACAGCAACTTTTACTTCTTTCATCGCATGTCCTCATATACAGCGGTACCCTAGCAGCATAGCTGTAGCTCTTGGGATGTGGCTGTGTCAATGACGTCATACCTACACGCATGTCACTACCATTGGCTTGGCAACACTGGAGGAGCACTGATATAAGTGGTCAATATTGGCATGTAAGTACAATTCGCTTTTTAAGCAGGAAGCATAGGCTTTTAATAATGGCTTATAATAACCACTGGCTTTAGAAGGCCAGTGGATATTTTTAATCCAAACATCTTTTTAAGGGAAATCACATTTATATGAGCACCGTCTTCATTTATTAAGCATCGTTGATATTAGATGTGGGGTTTACTGTTACAATAGCGACTACTCGGGACAGTATACAGTAAACGCTAACATGCCTATGTCATAGTTTTAGCACAATATTCCTTCTACTCTGGTATTTCAGAAACCTTCCCTAGCAAAACGGTAAAGCTGCTTCCCCACTTCGACTTTCTTTACGCGTGTGAAAATGGAATGCCCCTTGGGAAACGTATTTTCTCCAGTTACTTTATTTTATTCATGCAAATGTGCGATACCATTTCGGTGGATTGAGTATTGAAGGATTCATTTGATTTCCTGGCTTAGTGTTTCAACGAAGGTTTTCACGTTCGATATAGAACTCAAATATGAAGAAATTAAGGATAGCGCAGCTCTGCTGCCGTCTTACACGGGGTTTGCAAAACGTCAGAGGTGCCGGACACATCTGCGAAGGCTTTGGCATAGGCATGCTAGCATGCACTGATTCATCTCCGGAATGCTCGCAAACAACTAGTGAGTGTGTGCTGGCATATTAAACAACGCAACTGTGAACAGCACGGCTCGTATATGAAGTGCCATAACTAACAGAGAGTTATACCAAACTTGCAGAACAGTGTGCTGTCGTAGAAAAAATGCACCGCGTTTTTTTGGACGTTTTCGGTGGCCACATTTTACTGAAGTGAAGAAGCGTGCCGCTCACATTTCGCAACTCCGTTCGATGTTCGATAGGCAAACCATAGCGCGAAGTTTCACGAAAAATTATCGATAATTGAATGGGAAAATAAACTATTTGAATGGGATGGGGTAAAATGAATGGGATTGAATTGGAAAATAAACTACTTGATTTGAATTTGATAAGATTTCAATAACTTGGTATTCTCGTTATTTTAGTATATGCTAAATACCTGCCGATGCTTGTTTACAGTGAGACTTAAAAAATCAAAACAATAAGACGCATGTCTACTTTGGGATATTCAAAGTTTACTAGGTCTGCAATAGGTTTAAATGTTTTTCTTTGATTTTGTATTGTAATAATGCTGTTCACTGTTTATGACAAAATTTATATTATAGTAAAGATCACTAGATTATTCTTTACTTTTTAGACACAACGTAAACAAAGTTGATAGTTTTTATCACGTAGAGGTTGATGGCGGCATGTCTGACCTATTTGGGCAGAAAAGAACACACTTTTTACGATAGTGAGGCTTACATATTAGCCATACAAAATAAATAAAATTTTCTAGACTTGTTTTTCTAGTACACGACTACCATTACTAAAAGAGTGCAAAAACAAAAAGCAAATGTGTATCTTAGAAGTTAGATCTCAAAATTAACACGTCGTGATTACTGTATGAGCTCACGTAAATCTACCACAACGGGTAATTTACATGCTAGATAACTGTATCAAACAAATGAAGAGCGTTTGTTCGGCTATCCTTGGAGATCAAATTTGCCAACATAACCTAGCTGATCGAGCTTCTCAAACGCTGTAAAAATGTAACCATCATTTTTTTTATATTTTTGAAAATAGAAAATATTTTAGAAGTATTGAACCTTTTTAAAGGTTTCTAATTATACCCACAGCGTGCCTGCCAGTGGTTAAAATTAATGCAGACCGAAAAGCCGAGTCGGAAGAGTGAGTCAAACACAACCCGTAACAAACGTAAAAGAAGAAGAAAAAAAGCTGACAGTCGCCGCGTTCCTTTTTACGCTCCGTAACTCAAAATTAAAAAAAAGAAAAAGAATCCGATAAACTTGCAGTCTGCAATTATCATAAAATTAGTAATTACAAAAAAAAAATTTTTAGCGAATATAAAATTGGGTTTTCTTTTTGCCTGCACATTGATAAAATTATACAATTTATTTCGCAATTACCGAAAAGTGACTGTGGGACCGTTCGTCTTTGTTCTGACACTGAACTCCAGTTGGTATCTGACTGAGATTGCATCATTAATATTCAATACAACAAGTAAGTTCTTGTCTTATTTTCTATGCATGTTTCATTTCAGCCATGGGAGAAATGGGTACTAGTTTTGGAACGAGAACATCCGCTCGCGTCAGTGGCAGATATGGTATATACAGTCTTCTTTTTCAGTGAACATGCACTTCCTGTCAATATAGTATACCTCGAGGGCATTCGCAAATGGTGCCAAAGCCAATTATTGGGTGCGCGGCAGGAAAGGGATTGAGAACACTTGTATGAAACAGGTCTAAAAAAATATCCGTATACTTTCTTCTACGTCAAATCGAAATTGAATTTTCAATGAAATATTGGCTTCTTTCGTAATACGTAGGTTTTCGTGTAAGAAATACTAACGTCGACATATTTTTTTATAAACTGAGCGTTCTTTTTTTATTATTGCACTTCAAGTCGCCTTTTAAAATTTGCACCGTGAAACGCAGCTGTTCTTGCCTCTACAGCATCAGTTAACAAGAGGACAAATGAGAAACGTCCCTGACATATTGTGTAGAAGTAAATTCGCCTGATACCTTTTATGTAGAGAAAACGCGAACTTTCCTATTGTTTCGCATCAATCGGCTAGTACAAGAAGTGTCCGAGAGCACTCTCCTTTAAAGTTCCACAGGAGATAAGTGTTTTAGAAGCCAGAATGCCGCCTGCTCGATTTGCTGTTGCTGCCGGGGTTTTCATTTTTCTGCTCGTGTCACCAGTGACTGCATCTCACAACTGCATGCCTTCACCCAGTAACGATGCATGGAAGGTAACGTTTAATTTTTTGTTGTTGTTATTATTGTGCTCAAAAATATGCTTTGGATGGCTAGAATACTTGGTAAGAAAAAGTTGTATGTTTCAGTATCTGGAGACGTTTAAACAAGAATATATCAAGTATATGAATGCGGATCTACACCTGATATGCCCTAAAATGGTGCAAATTCAAGCTGACGCAGCAACTAAAGAAGCAATCTTTAACTTTTCTTCAATATCAACTGCTACTAGCCCACAAAAGTAAGTATATGGGCGTTACGCTGAATTACAACAGCAGAGTAGTGTTCGATGTATTTTCAAATATGCTTTCAAAATTGAGTAGTTCTCTTGGAAAAATGACTGCTGTCTCTCGACGCCCACCTGGGAGGTTTCTCCCCCGCGCTATTTTTGTATAAGTTTGTTTGTTTGTTTACTTTCATTCAAATACCAGGTCAAGGGTAGCCAATGTGTGCTATTATCCTGCTTTGTTATGACCGTGATGTAAGTTAAGCATTACGCCTATGAATGGTCCAGAATAGTAAAAGAAAAGCTAACATGATTAGCTTTAGCATTTCATTACGCTGAACGGAAATACACACAAGTGTGCCTAATTATATTCCGAATAAAGTAGGGCGGACGAATATTTAAATATTCTTAGTTTTAAGACCTTCAACAAACTCTCACATAAATTTGTATAATAAATGATGAAATTATTTTTATTTTGTGCTTAGCTAGTGAAGGACAGCTTAAAAACACCAGAATCGTCGCATTATATATCCTAAGTTATTATTACGCTGAAGTGAAATACCCACAAGTGTGCTTAATTATATACCGAATGCGGTAGAGCAGACGAATAATTATACATTCTTGGAACACAGAAATTAAAAAAATAATGTCAAGTAAATTTGTAAAATAAATTATAAAAATATTTTATACTGTATGATTAGCTGCAGAAGGACAGCTTAAAAATACCGGAATCGTCTCAGTATATTCACGCCTACTGCTGTGTTAAAAATAAACCAAACTGGTCGACTACGAGCGAAGACTTGAGCAGCAGGATGGCAAGCGTGCAAACGAAATCGGGGCCTGCGCTGGCGGACGGCGAGCGTGGAACTCGTTCCTCCTTTTTTACCATTTTTTTAAACAATGCGAACGCAGGTGGGGAATTAGAGCTCTTCAGTTTTTTTTTGTGAAGCTGCCGCTGTTTCCGGGGTCTTCAAATCAACATTTGGTGCCGACACCCGGGAATGAAGTACCGGGACTACCCACGACAAGACTCGGCAGCGAAGTGGATCCCCACGGAAAGGCTGAAGAATAAAAGAACGACCCGACGGGCACAAAACACAAGACTCGTCCACGAGGCAAGCGCTCTATTGCAAAACCAAGATTCAACGATTAGCCGATTATCACCACAGCGAAAAAAAATGCACGCCAATAACGATAAGCTTGAGCAAATCTTTGGAGAAACACATACCGAATGGTTCGATTGGAACCGAATTTGAGGCAGTCGTACAATACGAAGATAAAGAGAGTGCCACCATCAGTATCCTCCGATGCAGAAAAGATTTCTTACACTAGATATCCCCACGAGGGGTCCCTAGGGAACATAGAGCCGGTGGCAGGTCAAGAACGAAGTGGAAGCTCCTCCCACTCCTTTCCGCTTCTGTGGAGCGAACGGTGGAGACGAGGTCGCCTCCTCTCCAGCGTTTACTTTACTAAAGTGGAGATAGGTGGAAGAAGCTTCCACTTCGTGCTTGACCAGTCACCGACTATAGTCGTCAACCAACCGACGCCCAAGGCATCAGACATGCCTGCACTAGGTTACCGAAGCTCACCAATACGCCAGTCAAGGGTGAAATTTTGATGTGGTCTGCATTCTGGGAACAATTCGATGAAACGATCCACAAGAACCTTACATTGTCCACAAGCAAAATTTTCGGCCACCTTCGAATTTATTTGGGCTGAGAAGCGGAAGCAGCTGTTGCTGAGTTTCCAAGGACAGATACTTGCTACGTGGATTCGATAGAGATCCTCAATCGCAGGTTTGGGGACAAGAAACGATTGTAGCAGGACAATTTCTCTAGACTAAGGTTGATTTCACTTGTTAAGTCACTCAACCGTACCTCGGGTCTGCGAACGATCTTCGAACAGGTGCAAATCAATATACCTGGTCTCCAGACATTGGGTGTAAGTCAAGATTTTTACCGATGCTTTGCGATATTTTGATGAGAGCTTTTCCACGTGACTACGTGGTGAACTACCACAGAACCGCTCATATGTCTGCGGTGACTGCCATGCCTGGTGCCAGCAGCCAGCCTGACCGCTCAAACCTGTATGAACTGCTTTATGTTCTATCTATCGAGGTAGAAATTAGGAAGAATAGCGAGTTTAAGACCACAAAAGCGAAGGACACAAAGACCAGGAAATTTGAGGACACATTGTTCCACGTGAATCCTTTAGACCGACTGCATCGGTTCTCTACAGTAAACCCTCTACATGTAAAAAGAAATACTGTTTCTGCAGCGGCACAAGCCATAGCACTCTAGACTGTTTTCCGGTCTTCTGCTAGACCAGAAGAAACAGCGTTTGGTAAAAAAGAAGGTGCTTCAAATGCGCTCTCAGTGGCCATCGAGCAAGAGACTCAAAACAAAAGATCAGCTGTGACTCTAGCGGTAGGAGACGCGCTACGTCCATGTGTGACCCGATATAAATAAAAGCCAAAGAAGACAAAGACCGACCCAAGAAGCAGCATGACGGTTTGTACTACATCAAGCCACCGAGACCTCAGAGGATCCGGAGTAGTACTTCTGCAAACATTTCGAGTCATAGGCTGTCAGCGGTGCCTCCTGTAGGTATATTAGAGGTTTGATCGACAAAGGCAGACAAAGCATTTTCTGCGACGCAAGCACAAGTGCCAATGGAGCTGCAGCGTGAGTAACAAAGAAACTATCGCCACCTGAACGACCTACGCTTTTATTGGCAACGGCTCGGGTTGCTACAATCAAGAAGCAGACGCTTCTTCGCTTGGACTTATGGAAGCCGTCATCGCGTCGAGAATCCACCAATAGCTTGAGAAGACCAGCCCTGACATTCCGTACGAATATGCACTGTGGACGGATTCTCTTAAAACACTGGCATTGATCAAGAGCGACCACAGCATGTGAAATACCTTCGTGACCAACCGAGTTACGAAGGTACAAAGGGACAGTGATCTTTCTCGTTGGAGGTACTGCCCGCGGAGTGACGATCCAGCGTATATACTTACCCGTGACATTGCAGGGTCCCAACTGGTGTCCAGTGATTCATGGTGGTCGCGACCAAAGTGGTTGACTGAACACAAAATTCAATGGTCTGGTCTGAGGTCGAATAACGAAGAACAGGCCGACTTGTTGAAACAAGAGAGAAAAGCAGTTTTTGTGATCTCGCAAAAAAACAACACCTGAACCACTGTTGTACCTGACAGGTGCAGCGACTTCTTCGGGGTTTAAAAGTGACGGCGAGGTGTCTTCGATTTCTGAATAACTGTCGAAATGGCTGAACGTGAAGTTAATTACTGAGTGCCGAGGAGAAAGCTAAGGCCAAGCTATACTCGATCAGCTACGTTCAGAACAGTATTTAGGCAGACAAGATAAAATGTATCTTGGAGAAAGGAAATGTTCACAAGCAATCGTCTCTAGCAGAGATGAGTCCATTATTGCATGTAGAAATATTCTCCTGGTTGGAGACCGGCTTCAGATGCTCCTAGCACCAGACAACGTGAAGCATCTAATCATAATGCCAAGTAAGAACTACTTCACAATTCCGGTTGTACAGAAGGCACACTCTCAGGTTCCTCACGCAGAAGCAGAAGACACGTTGCACTCTTAGAAAAAAGGGTCAGTATAGTCCTCCCTAAAGGAAGGTACGCTCTTGACACATATCTTCCTTCAAAAAGGGAGGAACTTTCGTCCCTAAAGCAGGGGAGCAAAGCTTCTTCCGTCGCCTGCATCTCATTATGGTAGCCACGAATCGAGCAAATCGAGCTCTATAAGGCTTAACGAGAACACTAAGTCTATTGCACGGAGCGAGAGGAGCAACAAATGAAAACGTAACACGAGCTTTCCGTGAACTGTATTTATTTCCGCAGCCGGCTTCTCCTGCAGGTAAATAAACTTACGTTTCGAAAGCATGCAGTCACTCAGTCTTCTCACCGTCAGCACTGCGATGTTAAACGGAGACAACCATCATCATCATCATCATTTATTAAAACCTTGAAGGCCATTGCTGGCATTAAACAAGGTGGGTGTAACTGCTGAAGAAACATATAAAGGAACAGACAAAAAAGTGGTTACATGCTGGAAAACATTGTTATATAAAGCAGCAACAGTTCGCGCACTTTTTGCCTTAACATTTGCTATTCCTCGAGCCACAACTCCTTCGTCAACCGCTGCGTCAACAGCACACCACGGAGGGGTGGCAAACCATTCGCCCGCAAATACAAAAGCCGCTCTTAAAAACAGCAAAATCCGAAGCAGCCTCTTGGCTCATTTCAGCACGGTAACACGAAATTATGGCGTAGCCGCGTAGCGTAAAAGGAGGTTAAATTGCTCACACCAGATGGCAGGGTCAAGCAGAGTAATCGCAAGTAGCTAGGCTAGGTGGCGGTAGGTACCGCCCAATTCATGGTCTACAATTTGTTTTTCTCACGCCACCATTGCGCTTCGGGAGCCTCTATTATACACACATGTAGACACATTACGCATACTACAAGCGTCAGCTGAACATGTCTGTATGTGCGATGCATTTCTATGCGCTCAATGCATGTTCAGCATTGAGCGCATACACATGCATCGCACATACAAACATCACTACAGCCGCACACTAACCCGAGCACTGCTCCCGAGCTCTGTTTCCCTATTTTATACTGGTCGTTTTGAACGTGCGGAATTTCTCGGTGACTCCCTAAGCAATAAAATGTATTCCCAGCATGCTGATTTTTTTACAGCAATGTCATACATCTGAGGGTATTTTTATTTGCTCAGGGGATTAATCTCTTATAAAAAAGAAAATGGTCGATCATGCCGCAATTATTTGAAAGCTAATGAATCGAGCCGCTCCAATGCGGTTCCAAGCGATGAGTTTGTTTCCCCGCACGGCACCTCGTAGATAGTGTTTCTATTGTAGTGTTTGTTTTCCTATTTGTGCTGTTCGCGCACGGCTGCAATTTCCGTCTTGAATTAATCTCTGTAGAGCAAATACTCACTCAGCTGGGAGTGATGCTTCACGGGCAGAGAAATCGCTTTTTGATCTACTTGAATGCGGTCAAAGCAGCGACTTGCGGCAGGTGTTAAGTGTACGGAGCTACGCCGTGGCGAGCTCGAAAACTTCTAGCGCTCATTCCAGCGCGTCACTTGGAGGGCAGTTTCTCCAGGAACCGTAGTATATTTAAACAGCAAAATAAAGGATAGCTTTTTTTTCTCGATTTTACCTGTTTTTTTTTTTTAATACTAAAATTCCACTGTAAATATACGTACTTTCCGTCATAATTTCGTACTGTTCAGTCTTTTCTCCAGAGCGCAATCGCTCTCGGGGACCGACAGTCACATTGGCCGCTGTGCTAGGGTGACCACCCGTCCCGCGACTCGCGGGACTGTCCCGCATTGAGGGCTCGTGTCCCGCGTCGCGCAAGAAATTCCCAAATCTTCAAAATGTCCCGCATTTCCTACTGTAGTAAAATTAACTCTGCAACTTATGGCGCTACCGTACAATGGGGCACGGGGAAGCCTGGAGATCACTGGCAATCATGTGAATCGCAACGGTGCACCATTTTCTATCCAAGCATTCCGGGAAGCGACCGTCGTTCTTGAGGGAGAACCGACGCGCATGCTCCGTTGTGCCTCCCCCCTTGGTGGCAAAATAGTGTAAAAAATATTGCTCGCCAAAAGTTTAAATATAAAATATTGTAATTATTTTCCCATCGCTGTGTCAATGCGAAAGGGTTGCTGTGGTTTTTGTTGGTATTTTTGTTAGTGCAGATTTATTTATTTATTTATTTATTTATTCATTCCCTCAGGGCCCGAAGGCATTATAGAGGGGAGTGGACACACACATCTAATTGCACAGAAAAACAAACAGTAATTAGGCAGGTAAGCATAAAAATCCAAAAACAGAACATTGTTAAAACAAAACACTGTCAACCAAAATTCAAAAAATATTCGCAAAGTGCAGCTTTGAATCCGGCACTCTCGGCAATGCTGGCAACAGGTGCGGGAAGGCGATTCCAGTCCAGTGATGTCATGGGTATGAAAGACTGATGAAAGCTTGAGGTGCGACACTGAGGGATGCCGACTTTATTTTGATGGTCGAAACGTGATGAGACGTATGGTGGTTGTGTTAACAGATGCTGACGAAGATTTGCATTGTGGTGGTAAATTTTATGAAATAAACATAGACGAAATATTTTTCTACGTAGGGAGAGGTGAGGCAAGCTTAGGGTAGTTTTCATTGCTGTTACGCTAGATGTGCGATGATAGTTATGTAGTATGAATCGAACAGAACGGTTTTGAGCAGCTTCTAATGATAATGCAAGCGTTACACCGGGGTCCCAGATAGCGGAAGAATACTCAAGTTTGCTTCGGACCAATGATTTGTAACGAAGTAGTTTTAAGGACAGTGGGGCAAGAGAGAAGTTCCTTTTTAGAAAGCTTAACATGCGGTTAGCGTTTTTAATTATATACTCAATATGAATGTTCCATGAGAGGTTGTTAGTGATATGAACACCAAGATATTTAAATGAGGACACGGATTCCAGCTGAACAGTTCTTATATGGTACAAGGGACAGGTGTTATTTTGACGTGATACTTTCATGGATTTGCGCTTGTTAATATTGAGTTCCATTTGCCATTTATCACACCAACGACAAACACTGTCAAGGTCAGACTGGAGTGCAAGAACGTCAAAATCGTTAGTTACTTCAGAATAGATAACACAATCGTCTGCAAAGAGACCAACTGAGGATGAGATATGCGAAGGCAGGTCATTAATATATATTAAAAACAAAAGAGGGCCGAGTACTGATCCTTGGGGGACACCAGAAGTCACAGGAGAGGGGTGCGAGTTAATGCCATTAACATGAACAAATTGAGAACGGTTAGTTAAAAAGGCGTTGATCCAAGTCAAAACATGAGAGTCAATGTTCAGTTTACTGAGTTTATACAAAAGGAGCCTATGTGAAACCTTGTCAAATGCCTTAGAGAGATCTAAAACAATGCAGTCAACCTGAGATGAACGATCGAGGCAAGCGTGAAGGTTATGCGTAAGTGTTAATAGCTGAGTTTCGCACGAGAAAAGTTTTCTAAAGCCATGTTGAGCAGGAGAAAAAAATGTATGAGAATTAAGAAAATTAACGAGATGCGAATAGATTATGTGCTCTAAAATTTTGCAAGGGACACTTGTTAAGGAAATTGGGCGACAATTACTTGGGCTGGACTTGTCACCACCTTTATGGATAGGAATCACCTTCCCCACCCTCCAGTCCTCGGGAAGGCTTCCGAGTTCGAGTGATTGCCGAAATAGCTTTGTTAAGATAATAGAGGAATACATAGTAGTGTTTTTGAGAAACTTAGAGTTAATATTATCAATTCCACAGGATGACGATAGTTTAGGATTGGCGATGACTTTCACTATACCGGCACATTCTATATCAATGGAATTCATAGCACAAATATTGTATTCACAAACATCCGGATAGGAATTAGTGGTTAAATTCGAAAATTAATTTGTGAATAATTCGTTTAGCACAGCTGCACACTCATTCGCTGCTATCGTCTCATCATCCTCGTTGTTCAGCACTACGTCAAGCCTCTCAGAAGGGTTTATGACGTTCCAAAATTGTTGAGGGTTGTTGCGCAACATAGTGGGTAGAGTACATTAAAAAAAACTGCGCTTGGCTTCGGCAATAGACGTCTTATACACTGCTGCAGCAGAATAATATGCTGCCCAACGGTGCTCTGCGTTGGGAAACACGTACAATTTTGCAGCACGAAACATCTTTTTTTTCCTATTTGAGAGCCTTCTGAGCGTCTGGTTGAACCATGGGGAGTGAGTGTAATTACGTAAAGTTCGTACAGGTACATATCTATTTGTAAGGGAGGCAACTTTTTCTTTGAACAACATCCAATTATCCTCAACAGAACGCTCAGAAAAATTACGCAGATAATCGCTTAAAAAAGTACCCAATTCCTGATTAATAGCTCCAAAATCCGCTCGGGCATAGTCAGATATCCGTTTTACTTGCACTGGAGAGCGACACACCGGAACAACAAGATCAAAGTGGAGCAATGAATGATCACTGAGACCAGGTAGGTACGTGAGAGACGATATAAGCTCGCGTGACGTCGTCAGCACAAGGTCCAGCACCGTGGCCGAAGAACAAGTAACCCGATTAGGCTGCGCAACAACCTGAGTGAAGTTAAAGTCGGCGCACAGATTTAAAAAGTCATTGGATTCTGTGGAAAACGTACTTAAACAGGGGCCGTCGTTTGACCACGTAATGTTCGGATAATTAAAGTCTCCTAACAGTAAGACTGGGACGTCAGGGAAACAGACTGTGACAGCATTCACGACGTCATGAAGGTCAGAAGCAAAGGTAGAACTTCTCGAAGGAGCACGATAGCAAACGCCCAAAACATATTTACGATGATTTAAACAAATGCAAATCCACAGGATCTCCAGATTCGTGAGAACGTTTACAAGATATGAAGAAATATTATCAGCCACAGCGAGCATAACACCGCCGCCACTTTTACCAACTCTATCTTGCCGATAGATATTAAACTTCTTTTGACAGTGCAAAATTTCACTGTTACAAATCTTACTTGTTAGCCAAGTTTCTGTCAAAACAACAATACTAGCATTTGATGAGCCAATTATTGAACAAAGGTCGTCCCGTTTATTGATAACACTTCTAATATTTGTGAAAAGAATCGAGAGTTGCACAGAGGACGATGTCTGAATAGGGCCACCACCCCTCGCAACATGCTACAACGTAGGTGCTGCATGACTGGCATTTTGAGTTTGGTCATTTACAGCGATAATGGGGGCAGACAAGCCGCCACTGCGCAGGTCTGCTTGCGGTACACTATTAGTAAGCGGATCATAAAAGTAGCTTGTTTGGCCAATAAGAAGTTTGTTGTACCGGAGTTTGAAGGTGGCATTTTAAAATGTTCCCAATTGAAGAAGTTTCTTTCTTGCCTGTCGTGTCGCCAGACAGAAATCCTCGTTCACTGTAGTCCCAGCGTTTTTCAGCGTCGAACGGAGCGATAAAACCTTGTCTTTTAGTTTGTACGACGCGAATTTCACAATAACCGGTCTGCATCGGTCGTCCGAGAAATATCCCAATCTATGGGCACGATCGATGCTCTCCAAGGTTATCTGGGGGTCAACTGAACGAGATAGTATTTCAATAATTTTACATCCTGTTTGTGCCCACGTCTCCGACCTTGAATCCCCTGTTACCCCGTGAAAAATTAGGTTTTCGCGTCTCGACCGATCTTCGAAGTCATCCAAGCGACTTTGCAAAGACTCGTTGTCTTCTTGCACAGATTTGATTACTTCGCGTGCCTCAGTGAGTTCTTTCCGGATATCAGTTGTTACCGACTCAACAGAATCAATTCTTCGGCCAATTACTTCAATTTTACTTTCGATTAGGGTTTGGCTGAATCAGGCTACACTGGCCCTCTTCTATCTTGACTGAGCGCGTCGAAAGATCCTGGAGAAGCTTCAGCATATCAGCGAACTGTTTTGCCTGAGCATCTGTCATCGGGCCCGGGTTAAGTTCGACGTCCCCAGCTAACAGCAGTAATACATAGCGTAGGGAGTAAGCACAGTCGGCAACAATACATAACAACAAGCCGGGGCACGGCAGCACTACAAGGCAAACGTAATTGCTCTTGAATTCGAAAAAACGCTTTTTACTAACCTGCATGACAACAAGGAAGTGGTTAGACGACATGTTGCGTGCGTTGCCGCCGTGCCCACTGATGGCCTGAGGGCAGGCTGTGGCTCTTATAGTCGATGGCGCTTGTGTCGATGACGTAACGAAGCCGAAGATCACGTGGTCCAGTTGCCCAAAGTGACACGCTGCTTTGTTTGCTTCTGTTCCCGATGTCTCTGGTGATGGTGCAGTTGAATCGAGAGTACGCCCGCCGGCAATCAGCGAGAGCTGCATGACAACAACGAAGTGGTTAGACGACGTGTTGCGTGCGTTGCCGCCGTGCCCACTGATGGCCTGAGGGCAGGCTGTGGCTCTTATAGTCGATGGCGCTTGTGTCGATGACGTAACGAAGCCGAAGATCACGTGGTCCAGTTGCCCAAAGTGACACGCTGCTTTGTTTGCTTCTGTTCCCGATGTCTCTGGTGATGGTGCAGTTGAATCGAGAGTACGCCCGCCGGCAATCAGCAAGAGCTGCATGACAACAAGGAAGTGGTTAGACGACATGTTGCGTGCGTTGCCGCCGTGCCCACTCACAAGACACACAAGGCAAACAAGGCAAGGATAGACACACAAGGCAAAAACCTGCAACTTACAGTGGTCGAAAAAGAACATAATGTTATAATTTGGGTAGGACCATGTTGATAAAAGTAAGCGTTGACAAGAAACAATAATCCGAAAAAGATTTACTCTTTCTTTATTTCATTTGATGAATTGAGTTCTGCTGCAGTTGATTTTATGCTTTCAACTTCAACACATTTAATAACATATTTGGCATAAAAAATATATCACTGGAAGTGAAAATTATTTTAGCCTAATAGCTGCAATACAATTTGCAGGTGCATAAACAGCACAAGATATTAAATGTGTCAACAGAGCCTCGGTTCGTGGTGTGAGTCTTCCTAAATTTCCTCCCCCCCCCCCCCCCGCGTGTCCTCAATTTTGCTAGCAGAAAGGTGGTCACCCTACGCTGTACAATAGGAGCTTACCGTTCAGACCAGCGTTCCAACATGACTATCCGCACGTCGATCGATTGCATCTAGTCGCTCAAGTGGTCTTAAACTCCTTAAAGTAAAGCGGAATGTCAAGCTGTGACATCTGCCCCCTCCGATCACGGCCCGACCAGCGGCATCAATGCCCGATAGTTTACGTCATCTCATCTTGTTGTTACACCACTGATAACGCGAACACACGGTCACATCGGCGATGATTCCGGTCTTCTGTTCACAACGCACAACACTGCCATCACGATGTTGCTGCTAAGTTGCTGACACGCAGAAATACAGAACCACGTTGAACGCCGGTTGGCACTCGGCACGGGTAAACAGTACCGAACTCAGCACGGAAGGCTCCCAGGCAGCCGGCAGGAAAACCTGCCGGCCTTGGACGCAGTTCCTGTGATTTCTATAATGTCAAAAACGTCGACAGGTTCCGCGTGGTTCAAGTACTGTAGTTCTACGGAAACAATTTCTAGCCTCTGTAGTAGTTCCGCGTGGGTCCCGCAAACCGAAGACGGCCATCTTATCCAGTGTATGAGCGCTGCTGGCACTGCTCCGGAACTTCGCTTTCTCTAGCGGCTTCGTTAGCTCGTTTGATAAAATTTGTGGTAAAAACGTCAATGCAACCGAAATGTTCTCCACGTTTGAACTGAAGACGGAATTACAGGCGGCCTTCGCTGCCGCTGAAGCTCAATCAACTCAACAACATTTATAAAACAACGTGCGCTACGTGCTCGGAAAACGAAACTGAAAGAAGATGAGTCGGGAGGGTCAAAGCTTTCTCCCGTCGGCCTGGAAAAGGAGAAAAACGTCTCGTTCCTCCCTTCTTCTCGCGTCCGCGTGGGGGCGCGTCAGTAGAAGGTAGGAAGACGTGCCGTTGCTACCTTTTCCTCCATTTTTTTCTTAGGGCGTGGCGCAACTCCGACAACAATGTTGGATTAAAGGAGGCAGAAGATTAGTGAAAAAAAGCGATATTCAGCTGCTGCTCTACTATGCACAATTTTCTGCCTTACTGCTTACACAACCCCAACAGCTCAACTCCCCGGTAATGACTGACGCAAGGCGCGCCTTTTCACGTTATAGGCGCAGATTTTGCAAGTCCACTGTAGGTAAGGAGAGCAAGCGGTAGCGCAAGTATCCCACTTTATATCCCACTTTTCGCTTCTGCAGTACCTCGCGCCGTTCATGTTGAACTTGTTTCTGCAGTGACTACAAAAGGTTTCCTACTGGCCCAGGGTGTCTCACGGCACGGATAGGATTTCCAGCAACGATCTATTCTGACAACGCACTAACATTCAACAAGACATCCAACAATGTAAATGCGTTGTTTAGAGCGATGCCAGAAGATTTTAAGTCTCATCTTGCCAACAACCGAGTAACATGGAAGTTCATTGTTCCCAGTGTCCCATGGGGACGCTGGTGGGAGAGGCCCGTGCGAATGGTAAAGACTACCCTACGGAAAGTGCTGGGGAGGTCATATCTAAGTTTTGAAGAAGTATCCATTGTTCTGACCGAAGTTCAAGGAACAGTCAACTCCCGACCCCTCACAATGGGCAGCACAGACGCCGCGGAACCCAAGCCGATAATTCCAGGCGATGTCTTGCTTAGGGAAATATTGACATAATTGCCCGGCCCAACAAGGATGGTGAACCAAGCCAAACGAATAGAGCTACTCAAGAAAATCTAGTATCGACAACGCCTTATGGACAGCTGAGGAAACGAAGGCACAATCAATATTTGCTGCAGTTTCGATCGGCGCACTATGTGCAACAAGCTAAAGCGTCAACCCTAAGCGTAAACGCTATCGTTGCTGTGTATGATAGTCATACACCGAGGAAATTCAGGCAAATAGGAAGAGTGCTGAAGACTGAGAGAGGAACACACGACAACAAATGGACCTGCCAGGTAAAGCTGCAAAATGGATTGATTACTGACCGACCGGTTCAACGTTTTTATCTACTGGAAGTCAGTACGTGACTCATCTCGCGGTCGGAACTTCTTGTTGTCAACAGCGCTTATAGGTAAACTCTTCCCGCTCATGAAGGATGAAGCAAGTATCGCTCCTTGTTTATATGTGTTGTCCTGCGCAATGAAAATCATAGTCAGGGCTCACATTTCATTTTTGTCTCGTCTTCCAATTTATTTTCATACGCCGACTCGCTCATTTCATAGAGATAGTCACTCGAGAAATCGTATCTTAGGGATAAATATTCAATTTTATATTCCTCTTTACTGAAAAAACCTCGCAAAAAAGATATTAGAAATATATTTGCCCATAACGGCTCCAGAATCGGCCTATCTCCGAAATTCCCTTTCCATTGAAACTACTTTCACGACGCCGGAATGCATTGCAGAGATACGCATCAAAATTAGATACGCCACTGCCTTTGCATGGTAATAAGCGTAAAACTGCTCGTTTTTTGTCCGCTTTCTTTTGTTTTTTTCTACGCCTGACAACAGCTAAGTGTCAGGCGCTTTCTTTACGATGGAGTCTAAGATTCTGCTTACTGAGGTTTACTGAAAACTAAGTGCCCTAGATCCTTAGGGAAAACGTTAGCATGATCCTTGGGAAACGTCACACACATCTCCTTTTGGAAATCGCTAACGCTGACCCCTTCACTTTTTGTTCTTATGGCTTTCTCCTTTGCTTCCTCTATATTTGCTGCCTTTTTGGCCTTGTTACGAAGTCAGGGTTAGCGTTTCTTCAAGGGGGCGTATGTGGCGTCTTCCAAGAGTCATGCTAACGCATTAAATAAGAATCCAACTACTGATCTTCCTCTAATGGACCTTTTCCGAGAAGCGTTTTGCGCACGCGCGAGCGCCCGATGCCAAGCGGCGGAAGTCGGTACGAAAAATCGAGGAAATTCGGAAGGAGGCTGTATATCAGCGAGTAGAACACGTAACTGCAGCATATATATACGTGTTACACAAAACAAAAACGTCGACGGAAAGGAAAACACGACGTTTGGGTGGACGCGACGGATGCCCCTCTTTAAAGTCGCGTTGGGCAGGCGCCGCTGCTCAGAGAGCGAAGAAACTGGTAGCCTAGCTCCCATTATCGATTGGTAGAGCAAGTAGGTCACTTCCTCGATTTTTAGTTCGTGCAGCCACCGCCTGGTGCCGTCGGTATGTGGAAAAGGTCCATTCCCCACCCCCCTTTTTCTGTAATCTGCGACGACGACCTTGGATACAGTGGTACGACGACGACCTTGGATACAGTCATCAATGAACGCGTGGAAAGACCCACATCGACATCACTCGTAGAGGGAACCACACCTATTGTTTTAACTACACTTACGCATCACGGCCCATACGCCGTTACTATGGAAACCCAACGCAAAGAATAAACGGCGGCAGCAGAGCTGCAGCTGACCATGCCCGCATTCCACCGCGCGGCGGCGCTTGCAGGGCGTACTCCTTTCTGGCTCCGCGCCAGCTGTGAGCGTGACTCAGGGAGAGGTTGACGCGTGTTGACGTCAGCTCTTCGGACCAATGGGAGCGCTGAACGCGTCACCCTCTCCCCGCTCCCCGGCGCTGGGAAACGAAAAACACCGCCTGGTTTTTGTAAACAAGAGCGTTCTAATACGAACGCTTTAGAACCAACGTTGAATCATTTCAGAAACTGCCCCTACACAGGCAGGTATCCGCAAACCTTCAATAAGATAACCGAGCGAACAAAGGTCCCCCCCATACTATACCCCACTGCCAAAACACTTTTTTTTTATTTGTTTGATTTTGTTTTAAGAAAAAACAAGCATTTATTGTAATTCATATTCTGCTCTGTATTTGTCGGCCAAAAACTTTATATGAAAGCATGGAATCCCAGAGTGCGCGTTTTTAGTCCACTGAATGCGTTTTCTTTTTAGAATAACTTACTTGATACTGCTGCACGTTACAGTGTTGCGGAGCTGCCACTCCGGAGTTGGAATGATTCCGGAATCATTTTATGTTTTCTCGACCCCGGAATGCATGGAATGGGACTGGAATGGCGGCAACGTTGAGGGGGATGGAATGGGAATGGAATTAGATGCCTATGCCCGGAATGGAATGGGAATAAAATAAGCAAATTCTTTTTTTTTTGTAGAGTTTATTGTCAGCTAATCCAAGCCAGTCAGACAGACAGTCGCTCGGAAATAAAATAAGCGGGAAACTGCTAACCCGCGTGGAGCCCTAACAGACTTTGCAATACAAAAAAACGTCAAAACAAAGAGCAGAGGGGAATGGGGGGGGGGGGGGGGGGGGCTGGGGGGGAAGGGGGGGGGGGGGGGTCAGTGGCGGTGCCACCTTTCACGGACGCGCAGGCAACGGGCTTCACTGGCGTTACACGAGAGCGAAACAAGAAGCCAAGCACCAAGCACAAGAAACGAAGGGAGCCGCAAAGAAAGAAACCGCCATGCACGGCTCCTCGTCGTCCTTCTTGTCTTGCTTTTTTTTTTTTTTTTTTTTTTGACGGCATGGCGAATGCGCGGGCACACAGACTGAGAGTGAGATTTGGGAGCGGAGGCGACTCATAACTCGCAGAGCTCGTTTAGCAGGCGGCCAACCTTGCTGCCTTCCACGTCCATTACCGCGCACTCCTTTGGAGTGCGAAATGTGGGTTTCACTTCTCTCTCCTCTTGCGCTTTGCTCCGACGCTTGTTTTTTTTTTTTTTTTTATACAGCATTTTTACGTGTAATTTTGCCTTTTACTTGGCCTTTGTTCCGATGCTTGTTTTCTGTGGGTTAGGGTTACAAGCAAGCTAGCGGTTCCCGCTCATTTTCTTCAACTTTACAATCTGCATATTTTGATTCACCTTGTGATGGACCGCTGCGGACGCTACGAGACAATCCTGAGCAGGAATACACGCACGGCGCGTTGCTGCGCCCCAGTTTCACGCGACACTCAAAAGGCACTGGATTGGTTTCGATGGCTCTCGTGCTGTCTGTTGCGGTCCATCGTAAAGTGAAGTAGACTATCGCCACAGCTCTTGTCGCGTAACCGAACTGACTAGACCTGCAAAAATACAGTGACATGGTCTCTACGGTCCCTCATGCTCCGCCGTAGAAGTTGCACTTTGTGAGACGATGCGTTCTTGCCGCTGTGCATGGAATCGCTTCCAGCAGCGTACTAGCCGTGTTGCTGTGCAGGTATTTGAAGACTACAGCAAGGGAGCTTATTTCTGCGCCACGCACGAACTAGATACTTTATAGTCTTATCAAACAAACTCGCTGGCCGCGTATGTCCTAAAAATCAAATGCGAAAAAGTTCGAAAAAAACATGAGTGGATTTAAGTTTTGCTGTTTGTTACGAGCCACGTGGTCGAAAGACCGATGCAACAAGCATCGACATTTCAGGGGGCTTTCTCGGTGTTTGCAGTACAATGTAAACAAACACGTTGCGCCACCAATGTGCTTATAGTCGGTTACAAGTCAAGAAGGTAGGAGAAGCTCCGCCCACAAGCGTGATGCGCCTGTTTCAAATCCCTCCGCAGTCGAAAGAAGAGTTCACTGAAAACGCTCCTTGTTCCGCTTCAATGGATTCCAACTTGTCTCCGATCCCACTTTTTAAGAAAGCGACCTTTGTATTCATCGGAGGGGGAACCGAGCCCCTCTGTATTCATAAGAGGGGGAATCTAATCCCCGAAAGTCGTACGTGTTTCCATAGGAGGGAGAAAACTAATCTCCCTTTCGTGCCTTCCACAATGCTAAGTCAAAGTCGAAAGATAAACCGAATATGTACAGGAAGGCAAAACCCTCCTCGCGCGTTGGCCGCGACGTCACGGAAACGATGGGACGCTATTGGATGCGAAGGTGGCGGAGGGACATATGATGAACTTTGAGGGACATTTGCCGCTACCTTCTTGACTTGTAACTTACTATAGTAAAATCAGTGTTTTTTTTTTAGGCATTTAGCGTTTTTTTGTTTTGCTTTGTCTATACGTTTGATAATGTCAGCTTTATGCTGCTTATGCCGCCAACAGAATGCAGCTGTTAAGTGCCAATTTTTACGTTTACGACTTAGAGGAATGGATTTGAGCCATCCAGCCATTCAAGGAGTGGGAATGGGCCCAGTGTCCCCATTCCTTGGAGTTAAAAGGAATTGAATTCTCGAAAGCTCTAATTCCCCGGAATGGAACTGGAATGGAATCGGGGTTCCCATTCCGCAACACTGGCACGTCATACGTTCGCTCACACCTAAAAACGTCTACATCTATAGGTGCGTATGGTCTACGCGTGTTTGGTTTGCAAAATACACTTCATGAAAAGTATTTGCTGTGATATTAGTTAGCGCTTTAGGTAATGCGTTAGTTGTGCATATTATTTTGTTTCACTTTATTGTTTTGCGATGTTTTAGATATCATCTCCTTTCTAATTTTCTGTGCTCTTTATTCTAAGTTTTTCCAATCGCAGATTTTTACCAAAGTATAAACTACACACGCTCGCGAGCATAACAAGAAGGTGTTGTGTTCGTCCCCTTCTGTGTTCCTGAGTCTCGGGTTTTATTACCATGAATCATCACCAGCTCGTTTGTTTTTTAAGTATTATTGCAAAAACAATCTCTGTGTTTATTTGTTATGAAAAGTGATGCGTGATGTTATTTTATAAAATAAGGCCTTGATGTTCACTTTTATATTTAGCAGATTCTCTCAAACCGAAATATTTCAAGTAAACGACTGTCCAACTAATTTTAGGGTCTACCTTCAAAGCAGTGAGTACAAAAAAGTTTCTCTGTTTAACGTCATGCAGTTCAGCCTTTACAGTAACAATCTATATATCCTAACGCAGACGCGACAGTGAGTTAGTTGGTTTTATAAATTTCCACACTGTAAGCAAATAATTGAAAATATACTACGTTTAGTTTTCCTTGAAACCTATTTATTACATTGGCAAGCGATGCAATCAACGAACAGTACAGTAGCCCTGAACAACATAAGGAATATCTTGGCAGTTTCTTTAACACGCAATTGGGACGCAAAAAAAGTGTATAATTTAAGTACAGTCAGAATATGCGAATAACTGAACGACGCTGGTTAAATGAGAGTAATAACAAAAGTTAGAAAGCTGAAAGAAAAACCTGCTGAACCTACCAAGTTTTGCATTCGACGGCTTTCCAAATTACTTCATATTTATTTCGCCAGTAGTTTTCACTCATTTGCATATTTTTACTAATTCCTCCTTAGAGACAACGAAATGCAATACAATGACCCTAGACAAAAGTTATGTATATTTTCACGCAGTTCTTTTTTTTTTCAAATTCTAATCATGTCAGAAAAATAATAAAAACCTTCACGATTGCTTTGATTTTATCTTATAAATTAATAATAAAATATGCCTATCAATCGCTGTTAGTATCACCCGAACTAAGTGCCTTAAAACAAAACTGCATGCAAATTCAGCGATCTGTATCACATATACATTAACTAAAATAAACCACATGGGCAAATATGCAAATGCGTTGAAAATTCCTTAAACTGAACTGCTTTTAATAATTGAAGTGGGTATCCGATGTTGACACCTGATTAAGGAAGGACAATATCAAGGCATATGATTGGCTTGTTTTCAGAATCTTGTATTGGTCCACCTTTGTGTCAGGCCGTAATAAAAGCAAATAAATATAGGAATTAGTTAAGTTGTAATAAAAATATTTATAATAATATTTTTATATTGAGATACCAAAGCTCCAATTAAAATATTCTGAGGACAAAAAAGGATGTGGAAGATATAAACTCTCTTGGACTAATATATTAGAACTAGTAACACTATGGCTTTGCGCTGTCTGTTGATACTAGTAGATTGTGATCAGTCTTGTGCTTATGTTTTAAGATCCTGAAGTTTAAGGACTACCTAGAAAGGGGCCAAAAACATTAACAATAAATAGGTGCCTCTTTAGTAGAGACACAAAAAGTAAAACAAACACATACTGTGAAACATACCATCAAATATTCTTAATGTTTCTCTTAGATGATAACTAACTTTGGGTTATATATCATGTGTCTAGAAATATCAGACTTTGAAACCTTCAAAACCACTCACAACAGACTTCTTCTTACAGCTGGTGAATTTCTTTATAACGTAACACTCCTGTACAGCGACTATGTCACTTGCACTATTTTGCAGCACCACGACGAAACTGATTGCAAGTATCATATTTGCATTTTTTTCTTTACGATTTTCGGCACACAGAGTGCATTGCCAAAGGTGTTAAAACACTTACGGTTTTAGAGATCCTCCAAAAAATACTTGGTTATACTTGGGTGTTTAAAAACATGTTTATCTATTCCACTAAGCAGAATGTATTTTGTGCTTGTGTGTAAACGCATGTCTTTTGTGCCTATCTGTTGTTTCCTTCGTACTACCTAGCAGCACCCTCAGAAGGATGCGGTTTGGTTAGTTTTTTTGACATGCGCAAGGCAAAGCCAATTAGTACTTACTGGTGGCTCAGCGAACGGTGCTTGAATCAATAAGCTCACACGTCTGTTGTTGTTTGTTAAAATTCAAAGAATCACCAAACACATATTGAATTACCCACCTAGAACGCTTATCCAAAGAAGAGTTACAGTCTGGTGGTTTGATGACAAGAATCAGCCACTATTGGCAGATCAAATCGTGGAAAAGATGCTGGCGATTTGATATTGCTGGCGCCTTCGAATTGGCCTCCGTTTATATGTTCATTGCACATTTTTCGTCTGACCTCGTCCCAAAACGTGACTTAAAAATTAATTACAACAATATATCACCCAAAACATTTGAACTTTTGGACGCTCCGAATACTTCCTAGGGTACGACCAAGCACAACATCAAAGTCTGCAAATAAAGGCAGAGAGTGAGAAAATAAGGAATGGCCTAGAAGCAGCAGGGCGATTCTGCCAACATACAGAGGAAATGATTAAGTTGAAGTCTGCAATAAGTACGAGTGGCATAGCATTCAAATTTTGACCCTTATATATAGGCGTATTCTTCCTCAGCTGTAGAGGCTGTGGGTTGACACTGTGTAGGTATTTATATCAATGGAAAGTCTAATAATTTATGAACTAGGGGCAGATGCGAGAGAAAGTTCTAATTGACAAGAGACGTATATATATTATTGGATGGCAGTTATACAAAGTTAGCTTTCTTGCAAAGCCTATTTGGAATATGTTTTATGGCATAAACACAAAATGAACAGTATTATCGTTATAAGTAGTGGCCTACACTCGCTAAAATTCGTTTTGGCTAATTACCACTTCTCACAAAATACTGAAGTAATTAGCCCAGTTCGAATTTATGGGATAAATAATCCTCCACCTGGAAACTTCAATTCTTCTTGTGACTTACTTATGGACCTTTATTTATAAGTGAACCGACTGCAGCATCATCCAAAACAAGTTCCTTTCCGAGGCAAAACTTTTGACATTATCTTTTTTCGTTTCCCTCTTCACAAATCTGTTTTCGTGTAATAATTGAAATGAAAATTTTGTTAATATGTCGATATCGCTGAAGATGTCTTTTAGTTTAGTTCATTAACCAAAATAGGACTGGACATTGTTTTTCTATCGCAGTACTTAATATAGCATCCCGCACAACCATTTTTTTTCTAAAATATGTCATCTTTATTAGAAAAAAGATATGAAACTTATGCTTATATAACATGACAATTAGTGCAGCATTAGCATGTATTATAGGAAGTAATTTAAAAAAGAGCAGACTTCCTCGCTATTTTGACGTAAATACAAATTTTGGAAACTAAGCTATAGTTCCGATGATGGCTAGAGCGGAAAGGCTAGATTATAAGCCACATAATGTTTGACAGGTTCAAGCTTAACGAACGTTGTGCGAACCGCGAAACTGGAAAATAATTACTAACTGTTCCTTTTCGTATTGTTGCCGAATGTACATGCAGATTAAAGCGGGAATTTTAAGGCTAGCGCAATAATTCCTGTGTCTTACTTGTCCAGGATCATGTCAACTACGTTTATTACGGTGAATATATAAGAGCGTGAACTCTGCAAAATTCTGAACTATTAAGTTATTTCTTTACAGCTTGCTCAATGATTCTGAGTCCTGATGATGCACCTTCTGATATCGAAACATGTTTGGACCAGTTTGTCAAGCACTGCGGAAACTCATATCTTGACGTCTATCCGGAGTCAATTTGTGGTTCACCTTGAGGCAAGAAGAAAACACCTTAAAATAAAGTTCCAGTTGTAAATATTTTCAGTGTGTTTTCATTTTCAAAGTTTATGTGTAATAGGAAGGCTTTTTCAGTTCCTGAAAATAAATTCTAGACAGCAGAGCAGCTCAATCGATTACCTGTGATTTTAAAAACTCCAAAAGAATTGTTTAAATTTGCCAGTATTATCGCACTGTAGTAGCGCGCTTTTGTTACATCGCACTAATGGGAGAAGACATTCCATGACCTCTAGATGTTTTCAGAAACGCAACTTTTATTGATTAGTGTGAATCACGAATCAAGCGCAAAGCTAAAATTTTTGTTTATTAATTGGTTGAAATTTAATCCTTAGGTCTCTTGCCATCGGCACTAACAGATGCAGTACAATTCATATAGTCCATTACGTGAAACGTTCCTTTAATAAAGGTCTCACATAATGGCACACTTGTTTTTCAACCATTTTTACGGCACCTGGGACGATTCTTGTTTCGTTGCTCATAGAACGGAAACACGCCGCATGAAAGCTGTGTTTGTTTATGAAAACACTTTGATAACAATAAACTTGTGACATTCTCTTTTCCCTTCTGCGCTTAAAAGATATAAATGCACGCACGTGGCTGCATCTTTTTTTCCCTTTAACGTAACCAAGCACGCTCAGCGTTAAAAAGCCAGAAAGAGTAGAAACAAAAAGAAATATCCTTCAACTGTAATCTATGAAAGGATCAATAATAAATACTACCTAGATAACTTGATTTCCTATAATTATAAACATTAAATCTCTCTCAAAACTGACGTTTCATGCAAACTTGCTTCTAGATTTAAAAGAAAAGCTAAAAAAAGACGAGTAAAAATTAGAAGAACAGAAAACAGAAGATAGACAGGCTTCTTTTGTGTTCCCTTCCTTTCCCTGTCCTCGTCTTTTTGTGCACAATTTTTTTTCATCGTGTTCAACCAGTACCAACTTGCCCAGCTTACCACCTTGCTGCAGTTTGCTTCTGGGCACTGTAGTAAATAAAATTGGGACTCCAATCCACGCTGTGAAGGTGTTTGGTCAGCGAAGCTGCGGTATCACCTGAAACGATTGCCTCCTGCACTATAGCCAGCCGGCCACGGCCAGGCGGCGCCAGCAAAGTGAGAGCCCCCGGTTATAACCTGTTTCGCTGTAACTTGCCAATGGGTGAACGATAAGCCCTACATTGCGTGCCGACGACTTCGATATGAGCTACGCATACGAGCGCAGCGCGCACATATTAGAGCATGGCGCAGCAAAAAGCCTTACACTTCTTTGCAGTAAAAGTCCACTCCGATAATACGTAGTCACGTTCCGATTGGCCCGCCAGGGCCGTAGCTTCCGCCGTACTGGCATGCTACGCGATCAAGGCTTCCTGGGATCCCTAGTATTTCTTGGTTCAGACACTAGGCTAGCGGCGCCACCAGCATAATAGCTCACGTTTGAACAACGCAGCCCAAAATCCCAGGCATACCCAATGTTTCGTGCTTCATTCGCTAGATGGCGCTAAACCAAACAGCATTGCAGGTTGCCTATACGAAATTTCAGCCGCCGGTCGCAGGACGCCGCCGCTGGTCGCATTGCCGTTTCTTTTCCCTTTGCCGCTCCTACTTTCACGCCGCTCCTCGGGAGTCGTAACTATGCGTGGCCTATTCATCGTGGTGCTGCGGCAACAGTGAAATTAGTTGGCATACGCTGTTTCGTGATACGTTTAAGCGTAGCAAATGTTACGAGCCATCGGAGCCAATCGGAGGCCGTGTGAGTGTCATGTGACCTCACTTCCTCGAGGGCTTCGAATGACGTCAACCCCTTTCGAAGCAGCTGCCAACATATAATCTTTACCGGAACGCGTGGGAGGGTGTTCATATTGGTCACACGCTCCTTATCATGCGTCATATGTGTTTGGGGCTTTTTTTTGTGGTTTTCTTTAATGAAACTGTGTAATATGCCTGATTTCAAAGGAGATATGAATGTTTTGCCTTCAATTGTTCGCCGGGAGTTTTTTGCTTACAACGACGACAAGAACATGTCCTTGGTTGGTAGGGGTACACAGCTTCGTTGTAATAGTTTTTATGAATTGAGCGCTGCGGAAGTGCCTTTCCAGATAATAATTCGTAATGATTAACCTTGACCTGCTGAACTGTTAACTAAATCCGAGTCCTTTAAAAACAAATCGTGTTGTCATACGTTTTATTTAAGCACGGTCAACATGACGACGCCATTTTGAAGTTCGACGACGTCAAAGAAATGCACATAGTATGGCGACCAGCGAAGACCTAGCGCCTACAGTGAAGTGGGTTGATTATTACTACTTTACGCAATCATTGCCACAATTTTGGTTTAATTTAGGGTGACTGAATGCGGAGGGCAAGTTCGTATGCTTCTTGCGCAGGGGTTGTGGTGACGTCAGAACGCCGAGCTCTGATTGGCTGGATTGAAAAGACAGTGGGTCGCCGCGACCCACTATCTGAGCGTCGTCTGCCCCTTAGCAACGTCATCTGCTAATCAACAGCTCTCTTACCTTTTCTGCGACTGTCGCAAGTGCAGGTTTTTACGAGTGAGCTCGACTTCGCCTTTCAGAGAGGGCAGACAAAATAACTCAAGCGGTACGTTGTTTTTGTCTAACGACTAGCAGACGCGCATCAAGGAGCGAAGCCTAAGCACTCACGGGGGAGGTGGCCGAGGCGCCGAGGTTTGTCTGCTAAGAGCCGAGAGCGAGGGTGGTTAGTGTGCGATGGTTGCCTCCTTTCATGTGCGGCTAGACTCCTCACTCTTTAACGGCGTCGGCGGGTTGGCGCGGTTGGCGCAGTTAACATTGTCTGCTTTACGTCTTCTAGTCAAAGTGATGGCTGCCTTACCTTTCCTGCGTCGGTCGGAGATTCACAGCTTTTCCACAGACGAGAACGCGGCCTTTGGAAAAGGGGAAGGTAAATACCTTGAAGGATACTTCCTTTCTTTTGAGGTGAAGGATTTCACTCTAGTAGCGAGTGTCCAGGCGTCGTTCAAGAATTATAGCTACACGATAAAAATGACGCTCTTCGATAAAGGCTACATTTTGGAGAGTCACTGTGAGTGCCCTTACTGGGCCGCAAAGTGCAGCCATATGGTGGCTACCGCACTTTACCCTGCTCTAAATGGACTCTCCAGGACGGACCTTTCACAGCAGTGGCTGCAACGCCCCAAGAGCAGCAGGTCGCACGCTCAAATCAGAAGTAAACATGATCATTCATCGCTATGTTAAAACGTTTGGCTGCACGAGTTTCGTGAATGGTACTTCGCGTTTAATGAGTTGTTCAAAGATAACCAGCTAAAGACAGATGACAACCGATGTAGTGACTGGAAACAAATGCCGCTATGCGATCGCTACTGGGACCAGACCTCAAAGCAAGCTGCCTTGAGATCTGCCTACTATCCTTCAATCAGAGCCAATCAAAGCTCGACGTTCTGACGTCATCACAACCCATGCAAGAGAAGCAGACAACCTTGTGCTCCATGTAGTTTTTCAGCTAATCAGTTTGCCACTTTTGTAAACAGTGCACTCTGAGAACTTGGAAAAATGCATGTTTGTTAATAAGAATTATATATTGCAATACATATTCCGAGTCACTAGCTGTGTGCAGTGCAGGCGAATGCAACGCAAGTCGAAGAGAGAAAGTGTGAGCTCTCTGAAGGCGGAACGGGTGAGGAGGATAATGAAGGGCGATGGAAGAAAGAGAGAGCACTAGAAACATTAGAGAGAAGGTTTCTCTAGTCTGCCCCAGCCTTCCTAGTGCTTGCCCTTTCTCCTTTCGCTTGGCGCTGCCTTCGCCTGTACTACACGCAACTAGTGACATGGAGTATAGGCAGGTAATGAAATCCAAAGTCACTTTTCGTTTGTACTTGGCTGTTTGTTGTTTAATTTTTTATGCCGCACTACATATTATTTGATAAATAAGGTATTCTTGTATTTATCTTCATGTTACATTTTACCGAATCTCAATAGACTTCTTCCAAAACTCAAAGCGCCCCATCGTAGCGAAATGCCACGCAGAGCACTCTGAGAACTAGCTGACCACTCAGTTTCGGCTTCACTTGAGGTGCTTCGATTGTTCCAAAATGTTGGCGTTGTGAGGAATGCTATCCCCAGGATTTTATCATCAAGCTTTGAGATTCCAGCTGTTACGCTGTGTAAATGCGGCTCCTGCAGTGGAAACGAGCATCGCGAGAGCCCTCGATTTCGATTCGTGACGATCAGTGCCCGACACGCATTCGGGTAGTGTTCGTGCCCAATCGCTGCCGTGACGGGAATTGCCGATCCTTAACAATGTGTATAAATCAGCGCGGGGCCTGTGCTTTGCCAAACACAGCGCGTGGCTATGATCAATATTGGTGGCGTGTAAGTGGATCCAGATTACGTGGCCGTGTGTTCCGGCTGCGAGTTGAGGAACAAACGCTACTCGTTTTTCGTCGATTTATTTTGGGATTTCTATTGCGTGAAGAAAAAACGACCACGTTTTATGTAGGTTATGAATATCAAGTAATAATTTTAGCTGGTATACGAAGCGACTCTAGCGTAATATGGTGCATCGCAAAAAGAACTGGTGAACGCACTGCTATCATAAATGGACTTTACGAATAACAGATATTCCACTAAGGTAATTAAACATCCTAAAGTCGTCATCAAAAGTAAAAAAAATACCTTGCATAATTTTATTGATTAAGCGTTTGCCCTGCAATACAACTATTTTTGCCTGATGCCGTACACATTAAGATGTTATCGAAATCACATGGACAATAAATTGAAATTTTCTGGTTGGGACAATATTATCTGTGAAAGAAGACACGTTTTAAATATGCAAATTCATATTTCTTTGAAGAAAAGTACACGAAAGTAAATTTTTCTATTCACACATATTTCATTGCGCGGACGTAATACTGGTCCCTCAAGCAGATCCACATTGAGCGCCGTAGATTTCGAGATATGATCTCCCGCAATATCTGGTATAGAGAGGGAGACATGCTGCAATGTTGAATTGGCGTGCATTTTTCTTCACGAACATTGAGCAAGCTGCAAAAAAAAAACAAGAAATGTGACTTTTTACAAATTGCGAAAGCGAAGTAAACTAGTGCGTCACCAGTAGGACGAGAAAGATTAACAGGATCACAAGCAAAAGGGCGGAGTTATTATTTCCGCAGTGTTTATTTTGAGCTTTAATTTTCACGGATATTACACATGAAAGATGTTCATTGTTACTCTATGATGCGAAATCAATTTATTACCCCGTACCAAGACGCTAATAGACAATGAAGTACAGTGAAACAGTTAGAAATACAAATAAAGTTTGTTAAAATACACCCTAATGAAACAAGTGTTTCAGTACGTATCAGACGAATAACAAATTTCGTTATATAAGCTGCAGCTGAAAGAAGTCTGTTCGACGAAGGCTGTTGTGAACCAACGTTCTCAATGGTCTCTAGATGAGTGAAGAGGAAGATTAATGTTGGGTGACGGAAAATGGATTTGCTGAAATATCAGTTCGAATTTGATGAGTGCAGCGTTGATTTTCGTTGTAAGTGCCAATTATCCAAAATAATAAGCTAGTCATCGTGCGTCACCACTAATAATGAATATGGCCTCTTTATGCCTCCCACACCGAATGGATGAAACAGAGTTAAAGTAAAGAAACATAATTTTACTCGAGTGCTTTTTATGAATTCTCATTCACGATTCCTACTTTAGTAACGTGGCCAAACGCTTGCCCTCGTCTTGACAAATACCAACCCCGCGCTGACCCCGCAGTCAAGCGGGATTAGTGCGGGCCTTCGGGCCGCATGCGTCCCGCAGGCCGCGTGATTGAGTCCCCTGCTAAAGTCTGCTGAAGGTTAAGAGTGCGGCACAAGCTCCTGCCACAAAGCCCTGCCCTCTTTCTACTTTAACAATGTAAACAATGGACAGGAGGCGAGTCCCTCCTCACCCACATTCAGCTTTCATTATTCTAAGTGAAAATAATACAGGGCTCTGTGGAAGGGAATTGTCCTGCACTCTTAGAATGCAACGGACTACAGTATGTCGTCAAAGAGTTTTAGAAACGGTAACTCGTTCTACAAATTCAAAAATTTCACTCTCAATATTTTCGTCAATCTCGAGTTAACATATGAAGTCGAATGGGTGTAGTACCGCGGTTGGACTCGGGCGTCTTCGCTGGAACTCACTAAGAGTGAAATGAACAAGTTGAAATGTTTAGATTGTGACAACTACGTGCTTGTGATTCGTATAATATTGTACTTTTAATTATTTTCTCAATGAGAAAATTTACTTCCTCACGGGCGTATTGATGAGTTATATAGTTATCAGAAATACTTTCTGCGCTGTGTGCTTGGCCACATGCTTGAGCGCTGCATAATTGCATGTCAGTTTCAAGAACCAATGCGTTGGATAAAATTGTGGCCGACTCAATTCTTGTTTTGAATATTTAAGTATTATAACCGCACTAATCTTCAAACTGTTGGTTTGTTATTGAAGACACAATGAAATGGTACAACGTAGGAACCTCTGAGTGACCTTGTGCTTTGAGCACAACCAAATCATTGGCGCGACGTCAATGTCCCTTGGAACTGAAGTACACTTCGAGGGATGACTAAATTATTAGCACACGGTTTCTGGAAATTAATGTCAGGCTCTCTCTTCTTACGGAAAAGAAGGTGCCCGGAAAATGGTTACGACTGTGCAGTGCAGAAGTGTAGATGTAGTGTTGATAGTGCAATCTGCTATGCAGAACCTGTTATGAGTTCAGCAATATAATAAACCACATTAGAGGCGGATGTTGGCAATACGGGGTCCCATGCACAGCTCCGCTCGTAGTGAAACCTCTGCAATTACGACGGCGCCCCAAAGATCATGAAGATTATTGTGCTCGTCACTTGTTTAATGCTTCAAACCCATAAGCACATTATTCAGGTGCCGCTGATTAGGAGAAACAAAACAAGCTCGAATTCAAACATCTACACATGAACTATATTTGCGTTACTTTTCTATTTGCTTTATTGAGCTCTACGTGTTCAAGTGCCCTCATGTAACTAAGAAAGAATTAATGAACCTAAAACGTTAATTCATTTTGAACGCGTTTCTAATGTATATTTTCATAGCAGGCGTCTTAATAAGACGAATGAACACAGGGTACTTACCGTTGGTTTCGTCACGATGCTGCACAACATGGCAAGAGCTATAGTCGCTGTATAGGATCGTTATGTTATAAAGAGGTTGACCACCTGTTGAAAGAAAACGGCTATCAGTGTTTAAATATCCACTGTCTGTTATTTCTAAATTTAAAAAAAAAATTACCGCGAGCGTATTTTTTTTTTTTTTGTTATGCATAATATATTCCATTTTGGATGAAGTAATATTTTATATTACATTTTTGGACTGTTTTAAATAAATTAGCTGTAAGCACTAAAATACTAGTGGCCAGTCGGTCGTAACCTGCAAGAGCAACGAATCGATATTATTACAACAAATGCGTGTATTAGTTCAGATATTGCTTAATGCTATGGTTTTTCATTCTCTAATATATCTATTGAGCGTCAAGTCTTGAAATACAAAAGAAGTAATCGACAAACTAAGACATGGTGCTCATACGGAGATTCGGTATTTCAAGCTTTATTAATCATGTTGATTACAGCTAATCTGAATAAATAAGATGAGAAAGTTGTCGGCTTTATTAGCAGGTAGTGTCAAATTTTAGTTAGGTCATCACATCTGATCAGCAATTAGAACAATAAATGTGTTCCATGAAAAAAAAATTTTCATCAGACTGTATGTACATTTTATATTCACATAAAACATGATCGATTATGCAGGGTCCTTATTAGATTCTTGGGACAGCTAGTTCAGATAATATTGTCTTCGGTAGTTAAATATTTTTTTTTATTATATTGTGTAAGTGAGGAGCGAAGATATTGGCACAATTGTTCCAACAAAGCCGGAACAAAAAATATAACGAAGGAAATATTGCATTGCATTATTAGAATTTATTTAACTGTGTTGCGGTAGAATTGCATTAATAGAATTTATTTAACTGTGTTTGATGTTTATATTATCAGTCGTGCTTGCGTGAACGGTGCGGAAGAGCAGGCCTTTTTCAAACAGATTGTTTGAGCATCATAGCGAAACGCCGTGCGAAAATATTGGAGCCTTATGGGCTGCCTTTCTGAGGTTAATTTGATTCTCACTTCATATGTCCGGTAAGACTTATAAAGCCTATCTTAGTCAATGATTTCTTGTTTACAGTAAGCAAATGTGAATTACTGGCCGTAATAACAACATGGAAGTATATTTTTACTCACTGCTTTGAAGAGAAATATCGATATCACTTGGACACTCTTGCACTTTAAAAACTTGGTTCTCAGTGGGGCTGTTAAAGATATAAGTTGTGACATTATTTCAATAACATGTTCACACATGAGTTTCAATAATAAGTTAACAACCTAATAACGCTTGCAAGCGGGATTAGCGGAATATAAATAAAAATCCCGATTAAGATGAAACACAATAAGCAGCACGGAAAACGAAAGTACGGCACGACATCCACCACATCGCTACAAAATTTGGTACACTACTCTAATATACACAAGATAACTCATAACTTCTTCTGATCACTACTAGCCTGACATGTTCTTCGTATAGACTGTATTCTGTAGAGGCAGTTACGAGGGCCAGCGCTTTTCTAATGAGAAAGAAACATAAACCTAAGTTATTTTTATAGTCTCCCGAAGGAAAAATCCATCAATGTAACCCTATTTGGTAGTCAGTTTTCTAGTGGACCGCTGACTGTGCCTGGCTGTACGTCAAGCATGTCTGATTGGCCAACAAGTTACTCTGACCGACAGTCAAACTCCAGTCAGACTCCACTTGTCGGCTTTCTGATGGTTTCCTGGTGGCAGTCGGCCGCCGCGAAATGCCATCAAGATGTCTTGATGGCGATTCTGATTGTACATCAATTGGCTCTGACTGTACGTCAAAAAGCTTTGACGTGCAGACAGACGTACGGTCAAAGGACGTAAAGTTCGTTCGGATACCACTATTTCGTCAAATCTATGAATACCAAAAATAATCTATGCACAAGAAAACGATTTCAGGACGTAAGCCCATAAAACCGCTGATGCTAGAGATATGACACGCAGCCGACCGACAACCTTGATCAGAAGCCCGCCGAACACGCCACTTCGCTGACTTCGCTTCGCCCATAGAGGCTTCGCCGAGCTTTCATGAACGATCGGTCTGAACTCGTTTTGTTTGCCCGCTTGCTCCAACCTGTCGATCCTGCCCGGGCTCTACAATGTCTACCCAGCCTGTTGTGAGTTCCGACGATGTAAGGGACTTTAGCGGTGTAGTTGAAGACGACAAGGTGTACCAGGTCTACTGGGCCGGAGACGCGAAAGGATCGTTCTACGACGCGAAAGTACTCTACATGGCAGGTGAGTAGAACTGAAGTACAGCGAGTGATGTACGAGTGCTTTGCATAACATGCTGAAGGCTTAACTGCATTTGCAGCCGAAGCATCTCGTATAAAACAAATGGTCAAAGCGAGTTTCCAAAGCGATAGTATAGCATAGGGGTTAAGGTGTCCGATTTGAACGGGAGTGGTCGCGAATTCAATTCGCAATGGTCCTGCTTTTTTTTTTTCTCGAACATTTTGTTTTATTGAGGCATTTGGCGAAATTTATGAGTGCGTATAGCTTTACTCTTATATAAATGCTGCCCTTGTCGATGAAATTCCCTTGGCAGTGGCAGTCAGACGCCATCTGATGGACCATCAGATGACGTCTGATGGTCCCTCACGTTCCACCAAGGCTGCTGACTGGCAGTCAGTGTCCCAAATTACGTATCTTGATGGAATTTTCAATAGGGCTGCAATGCGCTTCAGTTCCCGCTCAGATATATCACAAACCTAAGGTAGGCTCATACTCTATAATGACATTGATTTTCAATTGAGATATACTTCACTAGGATAAACGTATTAAAGGGCATTATTGAAACTGAAGATTGACTTATTTGTCTTTATTCTCAGTGAACGTGGCGATCGACTCCCTCTTGACTTGGCCAGGACCAAACTGCAGTCTTGGGTAAGTTACTTTTAAAAAGTAATTCGTTACAGTTACAGTTACTTTCAGAAAAAAGTAGCGAAGTTACCGTTACAGTTACCGCAACAAAAGAGTAACTCGTTACAGTTACAGTTACTTTTAAAAAGTGACGACGTTACTTTTCAGTTACTTTTCTATAACACGAAACATTTAGAAAAACTAGAAAACGCCCATCACCAAGGTTTATTGCATAGAATTAAAAAGTACATTTTTTACTTTATATTGTAACTTAGCAGCAGTTGCTTCTCGAAATTAGTGTCTAAATGTTTCCCTCGTTTGACGGCGAACAGGTCCCTGCCCTTGTTGGACAGACCCCGCGCAACCAGAGCAACGGGCAAACCACGCACAAACAGCAGTAAATTTTCTTTCTACTGTTGACACCACGCCGGAGTAGGGGCGCAAATTAAAATACGAAGCATGCGCAGTGCAGATTAGTGGTGCTAATCAAAATACGAAACATTCGCAATGCCCTCTTCGTGTATTTCTGTTTCACGGTTGATTCACCCGATTAAAAAGCGTTTGCTCAGAAAAAAAGAAAAACCACAACATAGATAGTGCTTCAAGACACTAAGATGTAAGTGTTCAGTCACCAAGTACAAGCGCGTGCGTAAAGATAACTATATTTTTTTTTTACATCACATCTACATGTGGCTATATTCGGGTCGTGACCCGCGAAAAAGAACGTATTTACAAGTTCGGGCAAGGCCAACTTCACACTCGAAACGTCGGAACAGACAATTTGGAAAGCGCAAGGAACAGCTAGACTGTACTCATTCACCGATATATTATTCATAAAAAACTGGAAAGTAACGACAAAAGTAACGTCGCTACTTTTATCGTTACCTTAGAAAAGTAATAGAACTACAGTTACAAGTTACATTTTGAAAAAGTAACTCGTTACAGTTACAAGTTACCGAAAAAGTAACGAAGTTACAGTAACGCGTTACTAGTAACGCGTTACTACCCAAGACTGGACCAAAGTTACTTTTGACTTTATTTAACTCTTGCTTCGTCACCTCTGCAGCATTCTAGTTCCAGCAAACCAGTGCAAACAGGCTATCCGTGACCAAGATAAATACCACGCTTGGCTTGTATGGTTCAATTAAGGCCATTATATTTTCGCTCGAGATAATAAGATATTTTCATTAGGAAATTAAGTACCATATTATGCTTTATCGCGGTGCTAAATGCTACAAGAATACACCCGAGAACGCGTTTGCCGGTTTGCAATTAAATTCTAGAAATACCTACATATAATGCACCCAATTACCAATGTACCTTATCTCGTTTACATTATTTACATAAACATGTCCTTTAATTTGATTAGGAACTCACTGCTCCTTTACAAACATTTTATTTTTGTCGGAACCTTATGTTTGATTCAGTTTTAAGTAATATGCCCTCCGGAGTTCTGATGTCCGCATTCTCTTTAGAGTAATAGCGGGCAAACATTGTTCCTATTATCAGTCTATTTTTTTATACTATTCCATTTCATTCACTTACACGCTACTAAGCATTTGTTTAGTACAAAGCACTGCACATGCATCATGCATATAACAAGCGGATTAAAAAAAAAACACGAAGATAAATTTCCTTGGAAGGCCCTGGGTTTCAGCAGCCACAATTTGCAAAATCACTTTGCAAAAAAATCGACAGTCAATTTTTTTTTTCTTTTTTTTTTATTGATGAAGGTCAGTTCGGCCGTTGACGACGTTTGTTTCTACTTAGTTCAACTTTTCCATGAGGGTTATTACGTACTTGTCTGTACCACTGCTTGATTTTGACGAAACGCTGTAGATGGCCTCCTTGGTTGTGGCGTCAAATTGCGTTTGCGTGAATGCAATGCATAACTTCCCTATGTCCACGGTGATATACTTGATATAGCCTTCTTTAAACGTATTCAGAAACTAAAAAAAAAAGAATAGATTGAATTATGCGTCTTTCAATAAACGCTACCAAATTGTCTAGTTAATTTACATAGAGCAAATGTTCGCAACAGAAACAATAGGACCTTACCCTCGATGCATTATTTCTTGTAGTAGGCGTGCAGTTTGTAGATGCTATCGCCGGTGATATGTAAGTTAAAATTAAAGCTCCGGCAACAAAAGATAAGTTTACCAGCGACATTGTGAGATCAACTTCTATTATCTCTTACGAATAAATGAATGGAAGGACAGCTAAGCACCTTTCTTCCGTGCACGATTGGTTGGGAAACAATCGGGGAGTTCGCTTTTTATTGGAATAAACTGGAGCAAAACAAACAAAAAATTCTTTTCGTAATTTTTTTTCGAAAAATTTCTAAATTTTGTGGCCATCCGGTCACATGGTACAGCCAAGGACAGCTGCGTTGGAGCAAAATCAATTAAACTCTTGCTCCACGTGCCGCCGCACATCCGCTTAGTTCGACAAGCACACACACAAAAGACACACGTCAAGGCTGACTTCGTACAGGACGATGCCTAGACGATACCTTTCATGCTGCAATAGGGTATACGCCGACGGTCTGTCGTAAATATGATATGTCATTTGTAGTCATGAAGATGACAACTCGCGTCTCAGTCACACGAACACCTTGAAATTCCTTTAAGTGGCCATGCGCACACCGCCTTTCGCCCTCCCACTGGCTACAATGTCGGTCAGAGTAGCACAACAGCACAAAGCGTGCGAAAGCCCAAACACACAAAAGCTGGAAACAATATATATATATATATTAATTTTTTTTTTTTTGACAGGCTGCATAATTGGATGTTTATTCGAAGTGGACATACTGAGTCGGTTTCAAGAATCGAGACTGCAGTCTACTGCAAATGGGAATTGCCTTGTTCAACATACACTCCTTTGAACTGGCGTTAGTCGGGGCCATCGGAAACACGTCGTGAGCTACTAATGAGGCTCGGAGCTTCGCTTAATGATTTCGACTAGATCTGGTCGATTAACAAACAAAAGGGAAACCCGGGGAGGATCCGTATTCCGTAGTAATGTGGGAGTAAAATATTAAGGTACCATTTCCTCGAGTCAGATTCCAGTCGTTCAGCACACAATATAATTAATTTAGTACGTAGATATTTCTTATGCTAATTTCTGTTGCCAGATATAAATAGTTCACCGACAAATTCGTTATAAATGTTTTAGAAAGTAAAGCATTTTTGTACATACATCGGTCTACTGTGGACAATTTAGATCTGTGAAAATACATTGCGCTTCTTCACACTGACAAATTTTGTTGAACTGACATCACTGTCGATATTAAAGCATGAAATGCTTTTAACAGAACCCCCAATCCTAAAAAAAACTGTCCGACCGACCGTCTCTCCGTCCATGCATTTCCCGCTAAATAATTTAGCGGGACAATTGAAATGGTTTCTAAACAACGTGACGTCAATGCGATCAGACTTCACATGACCTTACACCCGTTACATTTCCCCCTTTGAAAGTCGGCCGGAAAATGGATGTCACGTCACATGACGTCACGTGACCTCAACACTAATTTAGTTTCTCCCCTCAACTTAGCGAGAAAATTGACGCCCCTTGGCCTGACATCACCAATTGGCCTTTCCCGCTAAATTCAGCTGGAATATTCGATGCCACGCAACCTGACGCTACAACACCTCTACTTAAATTAAATTTCTCCTCTAAATCTAGCGATAAAACTGACGTCCCATGACCTTTCCTCCCATTGTGCCAGCTTAATGTCGCGGAGAAATTTATAAAAATGTGACGTCCTTTTCCCCGCTAAATTTAGCGGGGAAACTGAATTGGTGTTGAGGACACGTGGCGTCCATTTTCTTGCTAAATTTAGCGGAGAATTGAATTGGTGTTGAGGTCACGTGACATCAGTTGTCCCCCTAAATCAAGAGGAGAAACTGAATTGGTGTTCAGTTCACGTGAAGTCAATTTTCCAGCTAAACTTAGCGGGGAATCGAATTTCTGTTGAGGTCCCTTGACGTCAATTTCCTCGCTAAATCTAGCAGAGAAACTTAATTTAGTCATAGGGGACGTGACGCTGAGTCATGTGGCGTCATTTTACCTGCTAAATTTAGCGGGAAATTGAATCGGTGTTGAGGTCACGTGACGTGAATTTTCCCGCTAAACGTAGCGCGGTTACGCCGACGCCGGCGCCGCAAGACCCGGAAACTGGCGCCTAACAACTGCCCTCTAAAATGCCGGTTCCAATCTTTTCTCTTTGTTTATCTTGCGTATTGTCTTGCTGCCTCATTCATGTTCTTCTTGAAAGCGCCGAGCCATAGGCTGCGTTTACATGGATGCGACCGAAGTGAATCGAATCGAGATTTGACTATTTTGATTGGTAATAGATGGATATAAGAAAAGAAAGAAGGGAGACAGGGTGCGTGTAGTTCGTCCCCGTTCGAGTCAATGAGCTATGATCGCATACATACGAACCCAGACATTGACTGTCTCTGAGTGAAATCGCATATTAGACTACGGCGAACTCCTAGACAGCAACAAACGCGGCACTCTTATTGGAGGGTCGCAAGTACGCAATTGGTGTACGGAGTTGTGTAACTTACTTTTTTAAGCTAGACACGAAAAAACCGCACAAATCCGTGCCCGATATTTTTTTTTTTTTTTTTTTTTTCAGTGGCGATATTTATTTATTTTATTTTTTTTTTTGGGGGGGAGGGGAGTTGTGGGCATGTGCCAGACAGTTGCAGCTTAATGCTTTAAGAGTGGGTAAGTGCTATTTTTAAAAGTAAAAAAAAACATTGTGAAAACAACAATCATAACTCTGAGACAAGGGACAAAAATGAGGAAAACAATACCGTCTCAAAGATCATATCTGAGACGTCGTTGTGCTGTCCCTGTTTCTAAACCTAATCTCAAGCTTTGTTTTCTTCACTATGATCGTTCACTAGGTCGCCTGCGCAGGCAACTTTTATTTGACTAAGGAAAACTTGGAGAAACAAATTTAAATCTATGGAGCTCGTGGAGTCGCCGTTATTGCTACGAAATCAAGAACGAGTTTCAAAATGTTTTTTTTTTGCCTGAATAAATAAAAAATAATAATATAGAATGTTTAATATATATATATATATATTTAATTATGCACATGATCGTACATATTAGATTGAACATTTGGGTGAGTTGATAGGAGTTCATAATGAAAAACAGCGCGAGTGTGACGACGGCAAAGAACAGCGCTTGTCCTCTGCATCTGTCTCTTAGTCCTCGTCCCAGTCGCGCTCTGTATTGCTATTCACACAATTGTCCAAAACGCTTTGAAGGTTGTTCGTTACCGCGAAAAGCGCGACCAAGCGTAGTGCGTTCCACAAAAATAAGGTAAGTTGTTAAGAAGTGGCAAGATGGTTCATTGGCGCTGTGAAAGTGTGAAAATATCGACTCCTTTGAAATCTTGAGCTAAAAACAGAGCAACAGGACAATGATTAAGAACGCGAAGAGGCGGGGTTCAGTACTGAGTCCCGCCACTTCTTGTTGTTCGTCCTTGTTCAAGACGTCAAGTAGCCAGCTAGACCAAACAAAACGTTTAGACAATTTACTTGGCAGTTTCAGAAATATAGTTTGCCAATGTGCTGATATTTATTTAGGCATTTGTCACAGCCAACATAAAAAAGAACAAGAGCCCTGAGGGCACTTTTCTAACAGAAAGTAGGTAGAGATTCACATACAATCATTTTAAAGGCTTGCATAATTTCGTTTTGTTCATTTTTACTTCCCAAATATACACAGGGTCTTTTTTATGTTGAGTACAGTTAAAACATGATAGCACTTTGTTGCAGCAAGTTCCAATTAAGGAAAATATTCTCGAAAACGTTTTCAGCAAATGGACCACCAGACTGCACCTATCTGGCAAATTGCTGTCTTAATATTTAAGACCAATATTTAAATTTTTTTTAATGCGTTTAATTTATTTGTTGTGCGCGGTTAATATTCTTATGCTCTTGAATTTAAATTTTTGTTTATTGGTGAGCGGATTGCATTTATTTCGACGATACTAACGCAAATCAAAAGTTATTGCGTGCAGTCCAAATAAATGCCCAGAAAAACTGTAATCGGAAAGGAATGCATTAAAAAAATGGAGAACTAAAAAAAAAAAAAAACAGAAAAACCTGACGGTGGTGATGATATTTCATTTTTTGTTACTTTTCATTTTCGATGCTTTCACATGATGTTGTTTCGTTTAATGTGCGTAATTTGAGACAAGTCGTAAACAATAAACTCTTGCTTAGACCTGAGCCAAAGGTTTCAAAATCTATAGGTCTCAAGATATTTTTTTCTTTCAAATACTATTTTGTTGGTAGATTTTAAATAAACAAGCAGGAAAAATAAACTAAGCTAAAAGATAAGCCTAGTGTAACTTGATAAACATGAAAACAAACAAAGCATAACATAGGAGCATGCTATGTTTGAATCTCATTGAGAACCCAGTATATAAATATATTATTAGGGGAGAAGATATTTACATAATCGCCACAAAAAAAAAAACATATTTCAGCGACGGCTATTCTGAAGCCTCGCATGAAACCGTGCATGTGACGTTTTATTCGTTTTGGCGTTATCTAGTTTGGCTTAAACTTTTGAGCACGCTTGCCTAAAAAAAAGATAAAAGCTCCACGTGTGAACCTGCATCTGCTGTAAAAGGGACTGCAAATAAAGCAGAAACGACGGCAAGGAGACTCACACTGAACAGTTGTCGTAAACCTAGCCTGATACGCGGTGCTGTGGCGTACATTGCGATGGAAGGTGCCCCATATGTCCTTGAAAACAGGATGTTCTCAGAAACACTGAAATGAAAAAAAAAAGCTTTTCAAAGGGACTTTATGGGACACGTGGCTTTAAATTAAAAAATGTGTCATATTTACGTTTTAAGGAGCAATATAAGTGTACGCAGAGACGCATACAGGGAGAGTTTGGCCATTCATTGGAAAGTATAGGAGACAAATGAGGAGGTGCTATTGGCCGAAAGCGCGCTGGGTGTGTGCCGGGGCGTCTTCACAAATTCGAACGTGAGCACCCAGAAGCCACAAATAAGACACTGGAGGCGGTCGCGATAAAAAAAAATAAAGAAGTTATTGAGTGCGTCGGAGTAATTGTCGATGACCGAAAATATGTTGCACGTGGTCATGCAAACTCCATGGTGGAAATTACACTGTAGAGACATAATGATAATAATAATAATAATAATAATAATAATAATGATAATAATAATAAATTTATTTAATAAAACTAGCATGTCCACGTCACAAGTCATGTTCGTCAAAGCCATCCAGGGCTTGTATGACTGAACCTATCTGCAGTGGCCTCAAAAATAGCTATGCCACGTACTAAAAAAATTTGAGTCAGCTCCAATATCATTTGTGACACTTATTACACTTAGACTCAAGGGAAATTACTATACACACACCTACACATATGCACAAACAAGCAAGCCGGTCATTGTCACCATTGAAGAAGGTCTTGATAGATGTTATGTTCTTGGTGTTGTGGATCTTGAAGCAGAAAGACTGGGTGGTGTAAGTCGTGTTGATTTACTCAAACATAAACCAAATAAAATAAAAGTAATAAAATCTGGTGTTCAACGTTCTTTATAAAACTGAAAAGGAATTGTGAAATAAAATTGTGACGGATTACAGGGCCTCGTTGGTAGATAAAAGATGGCGAAGCGCTTTTTTAAGTTTCTTTTTGGATGTGAAGTCGAAGAATTCGGAAGGTAAAGAATTGAATATCTGAGGGACTTAAAAAGATCGCAGGTTCTTGCCATAGCGGGTGTAATATGCTGGAACAAGAAACCGTGAAACCTTTCTCAGTTCTCGTGAATTAGGTCGAGGTGCTTTAAAATCCTTTGTCCAATAGTGACTTAGTATAACTGATTCCGAAAACAGTGATTCGAAGGTGGGCATAGATAAGGCCTGAAAAAGATTCACGTTTGAGGTTGCAGGTTTGTTATTAACCTCTCGTACAATACTTTTTAAGATATTATTTACTTTCTTATGCCATAATCCAGAAAATTGGCCGAAAACTGTAATGCCATACAGAAGTATACTATATCCTAAAGAGTAGGCTAAGAGCTTGCGAATTCCGAATGGCAAAAACGTCTTAATCTTGTAGAGTAAGCATAGGACGCTTCTTAGTTTTGAGCATACTATTGTCAGATGGGATTTCCACGAAAGGTCCGAATCAAAGTAGATGCCTGAGTATTTCACCGTCTCTGAGTAAGAAATTGGACTGCAATGACATCCTACACAGTGTGATGTGTGGAGAAAAAAAAGGAATATTTAGAACCACGACTTTTAAAGGATAATAATTATAATAATAATAATAATAATATTTCTTTTTTTTCTGTGCCCACAAACAACTTTTCAGCCTCGACTGTGGTGGACACTGAAAAGAAGGTATAAAAAGCGTGCACCAAAAGCAGGGCGATCGACGTAATCCTAACGCCAAGCGCCGAGGGCCGGGAATCTGCCGTCCAAGCAGTTAGACTCCGTCCGAGCAAAATAGAGTTCGAGCACTACATTCGTTTCTTGCATCTTTTTGCATGGTCATAATCGAAGCATTACATAAGCCATATTTTCAACCATGAGGAGTTACTACATTTAACTCTTACGCACTTATTAAAACTCTTTCTCGCTGCCACCGCTACGGGTATGCGAATTGCAAGTCGCCTGCTTCTTGCGCAGGAGTTGCGGTGACATCAGAACGATGCCGCGCTCTTATTGGCTGATTGAAAACAATAGTGGGTTTACCTCAAAGCATCTAGCATTGAGATCTACCCACTATTTTTTTTTTCAATCAGCCAGTTAGTGCTTAGCGTCGTTCTGACGTCAGCGCAACTCCTGTGCAAGAAGTGGACGACTTGATCTCCGGAATATTTTAGGCTTCTGATTGATCAAGAGAGCATGTCGAGCCCTCTATCTGCATCCGGTGCACCACACCGGCTCTACCGGCTCCTTCCATTGACCATACTCTCTCTATATATGGCTCTATACTTCGTCTCTCCCTACGATGGACTAAAGGCAGAAGCTACGAACCGCCAGATCCAATCACGAGCCACTTGGACATTGTGTGGTATTTCGCTTCGAAGCACGTATGGGTGCCCGCGCCTCGGATCACTGGTGGGAATGGGCCGACCGTGGTTCGGATCGAGCAATCAGTGACTCAACAATTTTACATTGCAAAGAAAGCCATGGCGTACTGGCTCTTTGCAGTGTCAAAGCTATAAAAATGACGCAGCGTTTCTGGATTCGAAGCATTATTCGTCCAAACCTAACCAATGCTAACCGTGTCATAGTTTAGCTTGGAACGTGATTGGACCTGGCGGCCCGTGGCTTTGGCCTTTAGTCCATCGTAGGATGAGACGAAGTATAGGTGTAGTAGCCCGCCCTAGGCCATGGACAGGAACGTATTTAACTGCGCTCCATTTCTCGCCTATCATTGGTTGGAGAGGTGATTGAAGTGAGGAATGTTCGTAGTACAATTGTGTCTCCGTTCCGCGGTAGTGTTTTATTCGACATATTTTTGTGTCCCAGAAACGATCTTTAGAAATGGTGTCATAATTGTTTTAAAAAATATCACGAGATTGTATTCTCCGCATTGGTTTCATACCGATAAAAATGGCTGCCGGCGTTTCCGGCCAGCGTTTTCTCGAACCGCGAAGCTCGTTGACCTCGCCTGTTTCGATGAATGGAAGTCTTTTTGCGTTCACCGAGGTGTTTATAAGAAGATACCCTCAACCGACGTTGTTGACAGCAAAAAACTGTCGCAGGTTCGCGCTTTCGGAAGCGCTGTGCGAGTGCTTGTTTTCGAAGTGGCAAAACATAGCGCCCACGTCAACTATGCTGCTTGATTTGGCCTGAATTGTTCGTTTGTGCGTGTTGATGCTGAATAAAAATGTTAGTCCTCGTAACAGCGGGCCGGCTGCTCTGGGAAATGTGCAATCGTCCTCATTGCAACCATGGTTTCAATACCGAGAAGATGCCGCCTACACAGGTAAGAATTTGCGAGCCATTTGGCTGGAGGCAATCGGGCGTTCACCTCGTATCAGGTGTGTCCAGGTATGTTACCGTCATTTTGCTTCGAAAGCCAAGTAGCTCTCAAGTTTTGCAGTGCACCCGGCCTGCCAAAGAGAAAATGTTTAGGAAAGGTTATAATTGTGCGTCATGATACTCACCTACCTTTCTCGCGGATGCCATGCGAAAAACTTAACAAGAACAGAAAAGGTGAAATGACTGCATAATTTTCTTGTTTATCTTTTTAGCCCTCCCGGACGCTTTTTGCCGCACATTGAGAGACGCTAACAGACGCTTGTAGTGGACCGTCACTCGCGCCTTGTGGAACGCTTGAACGCCGCTTTCATGGTTGCGGCTTGCGAGCGCTGACGAAGTTTTTAGACGGGGGCGGCAGTAGCAGATGGACGAAGTCAAAAAGGACACCGACGGGCAGCTTTCATATCAGCGTCTCGAGGGCATTTCAGATGTCGATAGACGATGGTGGAATATAAGTCGATGCCGGAGGCTGCTGCGCGTCTGCTCGCATGGCAGACGCCAGTGTAGATGCAACGGATGTCGCGAAAGGGAAACGCTAGGCTTGTTAGCGCGTTTGGCGTAACAGCTAAGCTAATACAGTAGTAAGCGGCGGGGCCGCTGATCTGTGGGTGGGGCTTGAGCGGGCCGTGACTTCCACTTAAATAGCGTCTAACAACGTAAATATAATCCGCCCTCCATTTTCTCCCTTAAAAGAACACAAAAAAAACGTGTTGACATCATAAAATACATTTTAATTTAATTGCCCCTTAAATACGGCGGCGGGTCTAGAAGTCCCGGAATATGAATTGGTGGACGTGTTTCTACTCGACTAAGAACCGATATGATGGCATCTACAATAAGCGACTTAATTTTCACGAAAATTTACATAACGCGATTTGAAGAAAGAAACCAGTACAAAAAATTCCAACATGTTACCAAACATTGGCTACGCGATTTTATAACGCTATGCTAAAAATACATAGAACGACACTCCTTATCGCGTAACTGTATTTCTGGGAAATATTCCCGAAGCACACACTTCGCGAAATTCGCCAGATATCGGCCTTCGAAAATGAAGTCGTTTACAGTATACCTCGATTTGCTGATACAAAACATGACATTGCAAATGGTTATCTGCCACCGATAAAGAGGCGTAGAGTAATACAATTTTACGTTGGCTACACTTGCCGCAATAATTCGCACGAAACTCCTAAAGTCTTAAGCTTCTTAATGCGCTTATGCAATCTTTTCGGCCTCAAAGAGTTTGAACAAAATGTAAGGGGGCAAACAAGCTGGTGTACATTAAACATGATTCAAAAACCCCGAGACTGCAGGTAACGACACACGCTCAAAAGTCTTAAAGACTTTAGAGTCTATGAGACTTTTGAGTGTGTGCGTCGTTACCTGCAGCCTCGTTTTTTGTTTTTTTGTTTTTTTAAACAAGTCAAAGTGTTTGCTTGAACTGTGATCAAATGCGCCATCCGAAGTGACATGCGCTATGAACAGGAACACATACATTGATGTTCGTTAATATAGACACCTCCGTTCCCCCAAAACATCGTCCGTAATGCGAGTTGTCCATAATAACGAGACAAAAATGAATGTATTTCCCCAGTTTGTCCCCAAAAAATGGTGCCCCTATAGCGGAGTACCCAGATTAACGGGGTTCACATAAACGAGACAAGACTGTGTCGGCTTTTATTTTGAGTCAAGACGATCCGGCAGATGAGCAGTCAGCTTGTCGGGGGCCAAAAATAGTAAGCACACAGACGACCATCGGGAAAAACCGTATGAAGTAAGAGAAGAGTTACCCCATCCTGAATGCGTCCCCTATCAGCCTCTTTTCAGTTTTGTCGTCTGTGGAGTCGCCTGCCATGCGTCTACGATTTTCCACAATAAAAAACAAAACAAATGACGCCATAGTCTCTATACTCCGTTTCACTTGAAGTCCTATCGCAGCCGATGGTAAGATCCGATGGAATGAATCGAGAAGCCCCGAAAGCTCTTCGTCATGGTGGCGCTCACCGCTTTCGTGCGGCCGATCGCGCATTGACTCCACGGCGATCCCGTGCTCTCACCTCTCTGCGCTTGATCGAGGCGTGACGATGCCCTTTCGGCGCCCCTCGAGTGGCTCCGCTGATTGGCCACAGCCCGTTTCGATCACATAATCACTCTTATGAGGTTAAGAGACGCTGGGCGTGACTTACCATGTCCATGCATTCTCCTTCGGGATTTACTCTGCGTTCTTATCAAGCCAGGACGCGATCTTATGAGGAGCGCAAGTCCGTCTGCTTCTTTTGCAGGAGTTACGGTGACGTCGGTACGCGGAGCTCTGATTGGCTCTGATTGAAAGATAGTGGGTAAAACCTCAAAGCAAGCTTCCTTGAGGTCTACGCACCGTCCTTTGCCCCACTTCTTTGCATTCCGCAAAGAAGTCGGGCAAAAGTCGATTAGAATAGTTCATAGCGCAGTGCAGACAACCTAACCAGAAATTTCACCTTTTTCCTTTGCCCCTTTTTCTAAACCACTGAGGTACAAGAAAAAAGCGCAAAGATTAAAAAAAAAAAATAACGCGAGAACGTGCGTAATATTTCTGTTTTAATTTATATTGCATTCTTGCGCCGTCACCCTTATCACATGTCTGAAAGATCTGTCCGTCAATGCATACTGACAACATATGGCTCCCGAAACAGCTTCAACCTGAGTTCTTCCACATGTTAGTAGAAGCCAGGGCTATACCACGCTAGCTGCGTCAAGAAAATAATTGGTATACCTTTTAATCAATAAAAAATGTGACGCTCTTTCATCTTCCAGAAAACATCCATTCACGTTTTTGTGTTTTTTTTTTCGTATTTTTTTTTTTATTCTGTCGCTGGCTCGATGAAAGAGGCAGTTGTGGAGAACGGGGTAACATAATTTTATATCTTTTTCTTTAACTTTCGTTCAACGCCTTTTGGGTCGCTTTTTGCCAATGAAACGTTTGTGGTCGTTTCTATTTTCTGTAATTGTCTTGCTTGCCCTTCGTAACTTGCTGTACATTAAAATTTTACGTTGAAGCGTTACGCCAAATGCCACTTTCTCGCTTCACATTTCCGCCACTTTTAGTCGTATTTTAAAACACCATTTTAAAAGAAATTTAAAAAAATACTTATATCACCAAATCCTTTTTTAAGAGATAGTAACATGCAGGAAAGCTGGCTAGGTATCCGATTAATTTTTTACTACTTTATGTACCGGTCTTTTCTTGCTACTTGAGTTGTACAAAAATGTATACAGTAAGTACGTCAAAATAAGCAATGTCCAACAACAAAAAAGCCAAGCGAAGAAAAGAACAAAAATATAAAACGGCTGCCGGCAGTGTCGTTGTTTTTTCGGCGAAACAAAACTGATAGCACCAGCGAGAAGAAGCCATGTGCAGCAATATTGGTCGAGCAGGAGCAGGATGCGTTGTACATACTTCTAGGGTTTTTGGGTCAGCGCTATACGTTTATGATATTTAATTTGAGCGAAGTTCTAACGGAGAGTGTCGCTAAAGAAGCATTTAACGAGATTCAGTTTTATTTTTGCAATAATTTATTTTTAAGTCCGACACTTAAATTTAGGTTCACACACGATCTGATAATATGCGATTAAATATCAAAATTACGGTAATATATAACCACTTCAGGCTAAGTTCTTTCCCGAAAAACAATTGTCCGCTATTTATGTAGTAATCTTTCTTGCAGAAAGGTTCTTGTGATGACGCGAGTATCAAGTTCCTCAACTCAAATATTGGGTGTAAGAAACATGACGCTCCCTGCAATTGACCACAATATACGATATAGGTGCTGGTATTCATGTTACAAGGCGCAAAAACACGGACACAAGAGAGAAAGAGACAAACAGGCGCCTGCTTGTCTCTTTCTCTGTTGTGTCCGTGTTTTTGCGCCTTGTAACATGAATACCAACGTTTACCAACTAGCCCAACTACAAGTTCTTCTACGATTTAAGGTACGTTTACACTCCAACGTAACGTCGACGGACGTGGCGTAGCGCAGCGCGCACAGGTACTGATTGGTTGCAGATATCGAGTTTCCGGTTGCCGGCCAATGAAAGAAGCGCGTTTTGCGCTAGGCTGCGTTCACGGCGCTCAACGTCGGAGTATAAACAGCCCTATAGGTGCTGTGTTTGAGCAGGTAATACATTATTCTTTTTGGACTACACCTCACCGTTAAGCAAAGGTGTTGAGGCGAATCCGAAGCGAAACTGAAAACAGTGTCAAAAGTGTTGCTTTTGTCGGGACCAGAACAAAACCGCAACTAAAATAGAATATTTCATATTGAACCTGAGCTAAAAGCATACCAAAATTTTAAGTGCCGAAAGTTGCCGATCATCGGTTCACTTAAAAACCGTTCGACAAATGTTGTGCTGACTGTCGATGTTTGAGCCGTCCCTGTTTTCCCGGCGGAGTCGGTGACGCGAGGCGCAGTATTAATTGTCTGGGCGGCGGCTGTGTATAGGCCGCTTAATAATAATCGAACAAAAAATAGTACGTCTATCTGCACTTAAAATCGACACACATTTTCCTGCGCGATGGCGGTTTGAAGTCATTACTTGGTGTCGACGCGTCGGCGCCTCGGCGCGTCAGCGCGTCGGCGCGCCAGAGCACATCTGTACTTTTACTGTGCTCGAGTTAAACTGCGGCTTTGATGGATAGCAAGCAGTTCTTACTTTCCTATATGCTGCAGCTGTGGCTTCTCGCTTTAATAAAAAGTATGCGGTTACAGTGAAGTGTTTCGCAAATGCATTTTTTAAAACGTCTAGAGAACAGGACCGCCTTTCGGATCAGGTTCTTTACATGAATGGCAATGACTAGTACCAGTAAGCTCGTGTGAAGTGAAAAACATTCCAACTGAATATCATTATTTATTTATTTGTTTTATATATTTATTACTGCCAGCCATTGACTGGCCAAAGCAGGAGTGGGTACATTGTGGAAAAGAGCACATGAGCAAAATATGCGGTGCGACATTACATCAGAAAATACGAGGCAATGCTTTTTTCAAAGACAGATGCGCTTGGACCATTTACAATAGTTTCAGGCAAACTATTCCAACCCTAGGAACCCAAAATTCCAATCTTGACCCCTTGTATTGCCAAACTTGGGCCTCGCTAAGCTTGTGGCTGGCATGCAGGCTGGGTACTGTATGATAATATTTTTTCCTGCTTAACTGAATGGTAGCAGGCAGTGGAGGAGGTTTCCAGTACATGATGTTTTTAGTGCAACGATTGATAGTTGATGTAACCACATGCTATCATTCAGCCCCGTATTCAAAGATCCCCTTCAACTTTTATTCCTAGTGCTTTGAACCAGAAATTCACATGCTTAAACAGTCTCCTTTAGGCATTATTTATGCTTTTGTGGGCAAACAAAATAAGCAATTGAAATGTGTTTCTTTTCTTTTTTTTTGGTATGTTACCTCTGTCCGTTTTGGGTCTGCAACATGAATACTAGATGCAATCTCGTTTCCAGTAATAAAATACACTAGACACCTTCACTACTCGTCATACACGACAGAAAAGTAACGTTCCCTAAATTTTCATGGAGTCATTACTTTGTCGCGGTATAGTTGCAAACTGTCAATATTTTGAAATATTTTTATGTGACAGTAAAATTATTTCGATCTTTATAGGAACTGATGTCTTTAAGACTATTTGCAAGCTGAGTAAAACATCCTTTGATTAGATTAAATGTTTGCAAAGGGCATAGGACGTAGCGTGAAATAACTTTATAAAACATTACGATATTTTGTAAAAAAAAAAAAAAAAGCAGAGGTTTATAATTTCGCGATTGTGACCCGTAGGATTTAATGAGAAATAATTTGTAGAGCCCTGGAATAAAACGTCTATGCGTCCAAAAGTTTAATTACTGCTTATTAATTTTATATCAATGTCATTAGATATATTCCCGGGGAAACATTGCGATCTGTGTTGTTGTCCGGTAAATATTCTCGTTTTAAAACATGCGATGAGGCATTCAAGTGCCAGACTTGTACGCAACGCGGTACAAGTAATGGATTACTTGTAATCGATTACGTTTTATTATAATTTTGTAACGCTTCTATTCCTTTTTTGAAGGAGTAATTAATTATCTTTGTAATTGAAATACTTTTTGTTGTAATCGATTACAAAATTACCCATCACAAGTTTTCTCAAACTCTCTTTTTTTTTTTTTTGCGGGGGGGGGGGGGGGGGGGGGGAGGAGGGAATCTTGATATGCTGGACTTACTCAGCTCCGGGCAACGATCGATTTTTATTCCCCGACCTTAATAAGCACGGGGCCTTAGGATTAGTAGGCGACTTCACTATGCTTGGTTTCCTGGGTACATTTTTTTTTTTTTTTTACACCGGAGACTACGTTTGAGTATGCGAAATGATCTTACCCAGCCTCTTGTGAGTACTGTATTTAAACGGCGATATATATTTTTTTTTCTTTGTCTGATCACGAGAGGGACTGGGTGTGTTGTCGTCACTCTCGCAGCTCTGAGCAAAAACGGCAAAAACGGTCAAGGCTTTTTTTTTTTCTCGGAACAACTGAGCGCGACATTAGCGAGACCCCAAGGATTATGCTGCCGTAATAAAGAAAAGTTGAATGAAAAGTAACGTGGGAAATAATAGATTACTTTAGGGTAACTTTTCTATTACTTTTTGGGGCTGTAATTGTAATCGGTTACTTTTTACAGTGAAGTAATTGTAATTGCAATCGGTTACTTTTTTTCCAGTAACGTGTACAAGTCTGTAAACATGTCCAAGAAACTTGGATATGTTTATTTAAAACTGATTTGCTCTACGCGTAACTTCATACGCGTCATTGCCTGAAACAAATGCTCCGGTGCCGTCTGCACATACAAGACAATTTGCGCTACAATCAATATTTTAGTGGTCGTTCATATATAAGTTAAAAAGAAGTGGCCCAAGCATACTACCTAACGGTACACCGGCCGTGAATGGTCAGAAACCGGATAGTTTTTTTTTAATGAAGTTCTACGTAGTGGTAACAGTTTTTAAGATACCTTTTTTATGGCATTTAGAGCTGAACCTCGAAACACAATAATGTATAGCTTTTGATTTAACGTGTCGTGAATGAGGCGGTCGAAAGACTCAGAAAAATGTATAAGTATTCCAAATGTTATAAATTTATATTCAATGTTTATAATTAAATATTTTTGTTTCAGTAATGCAAGTTCCGTCAACTGCGATCTTGGTGCGACTGATAGAAAACGTAAGTAGTCGTGCTGTGATTTTCCACTCTGGAGCCGCTTACGCATCCCCCTCTAAAATGCAGCACCATGTTGTCAGGGGGAGGTTTTCACTCGTTTAGCCGAGTTATCGGGTCAGCTGCGCCATCTGACCAAGCTTCAATAAACTATTCTCTGTACACGTCTAACATAGAACCTCTGCGCTCTCCGAGAGGACTCCTATCCACATGACTCGGAAAGTGGACAGCGGTTGAGAGGTGCACACCCGTGAGCGTGCTGGATTTTTTTTTTTTTTTTTTAATAACAGGCAGCAAACACATGTGTAGAAATTTTTTTTTTTGCTCTTTATTCTAGAAGGGATGGAAACTACAGGGTGCGACCGTAAAAACGTTCACATTTGGCACGCCTAGCGAAAATCGAATTTCAAACATACATACCTGAAATCGGGCACACGAACGTCGTTTATTCCAAAGTCTTTTGCCTATTTTTTTCAGACGTCAACTTGGGAGTAGCGAATTATTAGAAAGTTAACAAAAATGGCAGACGTGGATTTCCTACTGCCTATACCCGCCCGTTCACCGTCTGCCATCTGGTTCGCGACGCCGCTCCCAGGTGACGCACTGAACGCAAAAACACGGGAAACGCCGCACGAAAGGCTGTCGTCGGGCGAGATAATCGTGATACAAAGTGATTTTACCGAAATATGTGGACGATTATGCCCTTTTACTTGAAATTTAGAAACTGGCAGATGCCCTCGTTTAATAAAAATATATTCTAAAGCAGACAAACGTGTGTCTTCCTTTGTCGTCTGCTTATCAGCTGATGAATCAGTTCCCGGTGAAAGCTCAACTTTGGAATCAAGAGTGCCGCTGCTGAGGAATCTTGATTGTTCCTTTTTATTCTTTTTGTAGCACTATCTTCTGCGGTTATTATCAAAATATTTTCCGCGCCGCCCTGCGATGCCGCAATACTCGGCAAGTGAGTGTGCCCAGGCAGTCAAGTGGTACGTGGAGCGGAACTCGGCGGCCACAGCACAATGAAAATTTCGCACTGCATTTCATAAACGCTCACCTTCACGCCCGACTATTTTGGCTTGGGCGGATCGTTTTGTGAGTGGAGAAGACTTTAAAAAGAAGAATCCACTCAGTGAACGTGAGAGCCTGCTGAAAAATGAGGAGCCCATTGAAGCGGTGCTTGCTGTCTTCGAGAGCGACCCGCAATTATCAACAAGACGAGCAGCCAGGTTGTTTGGAATTTAGGAAAAAGGCGTACGACGAATTCTGCGGAAAAATAATTTGCGCCCGTACAAGATGCAAGTTGTCCAAGCCTTGCACGACGGCGACCACGTCCGACGTTTAGAATTTTGCAAGGTGGAGTTGTTGCGAATTAAGAGCAACCCAGGGCACCTGCAATTTATTTTATTTAGTGACGAAGCAAAATTTCATCTAGATGGACGTGTGAACCGCCAGAACAGCAGGATATGGGCTCGCGATAACCCTCATGCCGTGGACGAACGGCATCTCCATTCACCGTGGGTGACAGTGTGGAGTGGGATTTGGCGTGAAGGCATAGTGGGCCTTTTTTTTCGATGGCACCGTTAATGCAGATACCTACTTGGACATGCTGAATACGGAAATGCTCCCTGAGCTTGAAAGGTACCACATGACAAAAGAAAACTGTTTATTCATGCAGGATGGGGCGGCTCTCCATTACGCAAAGAGTGTGAGGGCATGGCTCAATAACACGTTCCCTCGGCGGTGGATGGGTCGGGGATCAGATTATATGGACTGGCCTCCACGATCCCCCGACTTAAATATGTGCGACTTTTTCGTATGAGGATTTATAAAAGGACTTGTCTACAAGAAGAGAATCCCCAGCATCGAAGAGCTGAAAGAAAAAATTGAGGGCGCGTTCCTCGAGATCGACGATGGGATGCGCGAAGGGGCTATACTGGCGTACGAAGCTCGACTTCGCCTTTGCGTGTCTGTAAACGGCGGGCACATCGAATCGGCCGAACCCTAGTCATTTACAGGGCCGCTGCAGAATCAACATTATTTCAAATCGCCGTGAAGGAAGAGGCGTATTATAAGATGTATTTTTCAAAACTAAACAATTGAATGAACGCAAAACTTCCACTTCCTGCCGGATTTTAAACTATTAGTTACCCTCTTACTTTTGTATCTCGTGCTGCTTGCCGCACGCGCAGAGCAAAGTAGAGGCTGCTGATAGATGTACCAATGGGAAAACAGCAAAAAGACGACTATCTCTCTAAATACCAGCCATTTTTTCACCGGCCCACCGAAATGACTCCAGCGCCGTAAATATTGTTCCAATTAATATGATATCTTTTTTTTTCTACAAATCTGTCTTGCTACATGTGTGTTAATTATACCGAAGCTGTATGAAAAAAAAAATTACTTTATGTGTTACAGCGGCCCCGTAAAAATCAGAATGAAATGATAACTGAAAACGAACTTGTCTGCAACGCAAGCAGCACCACTTGCTATTTCAGGCTGTAAATAAATGATCTCGTCATATCGTGGTGTCTTCTTGCTTGCATGACGATCTGTCAAACCTTGACTTGAAACACGTAATTTCAACAATCGTTCATATATTTCGTTCAAATCACTTTTTATCGCGATTATCTCGCCCGACACCAGCCTTTCGTGCGGCGTTTCCCGCGTTTTTGCGTTCAGTGCGCCACCTGGGAGCGGCGTCGCGAACCAGATAGCAGACGGCGAACGGGCGGGCAAATGCACGTCGCCATTTTTGTTACATTTCTAATAATTCGCTACTCCCGAGTTCACGTCTGAAAAATATAGACAAACAACTTTGGAATAAGCGACGTTCGTGTGCCCAATGTCAGGTATGTATGATTGAAATTCGATTTTTGCTAAGCGTGCCAAATGCGAAAGTTTTTACGGCCGCACCCTGTATGTCTCACAATTATTTGGTTGAAACCCGAAAATTGTTTCACGGCCCTTTTAAACTCTGAGAATACATGGATGTGCATCGCTTCTAAAAGCAATCAAACTAAAATGGGGATAATTTTAAACGATGAAGGTCACCATATAAGTGGTCGTGGTACAGGGCTTCGTAAAGCAAACCTTCGAATTCATCCCGGTTTCTTTTTAAATGAATTAGGCTCCTTTAGAAAATGAAAGTCGACTGTTAATTACATTTTCAATGTCAGGTAGAGACGGAGAATGAAATCTATTAGTGTTGCATTGCGAGCTTTCTCTCCAGATCGTCCGAGCGGTAATCCACTACCACATTGGCCATTGATTCCGTTGCAGTTCCATATGTGTTTGCATTTACTCTTAGCGTCTCCTTGCCTCTTCAACTCTCATTTGTTGCACAGAAACTTGTAGTATTTTTTTAATATGGTGACGATGTATGGGCTTGATTGATATTCTATCATCACAATGTAAATATGAAATACCTTTATCCTATATATATATATATATAGGTTGAACCTTCTCAACGTATATATATATATATATATATATATATATATATATATATACATACGGTAAGAACGTTCAACGGGCCGGTTGGACGTAAAACGAAAGTGGAGGAGTTCCAGAAAAGGCCTTTCTTTACTGCACCAACGTTTGTGGGGTTCTTCTAGAGAAGTCCCTCTACTAATAATCGCCGCCCGATCGGTATGCGCTCCGCCCGTCCCCCAGGGAGTTACACACTGCAACAAGAGGACAGCGAATGGGTTTACTGTACCTCTCGGTTGCCCGTCGTCGAGAGCCGGTAGTCCGGGCCCGCCGACCCTTGTTGTCGCCCGTCGATCAGAGCTCACAGTCGGGGTCCGTGTCCAGGCCTGCGGATCTCCTTTCCCACACCAGCGCTGCGTAGGCTGGCTGTCCCGGGCTATCAATGCCCGAGTCTCGCTGCGGAACCACCCCGGGATCGTCGTAGCCCAGTTCATATGGCCCGGGCTCGCCGTTTCCACCGGTCTTGCTCCAGACCTCGCTGGTGGACCACTCCGGGGTTCGTTATGGGCCAGGCCAGGCAGCTTGGCTTCGACGTTTATTGCCCAGCTACCAGCCTCGCTCAGCTCGCACTGTCTGCAGGCCTCGTCGTTCACCCTCGGCTCCCACACTCTCCCTTCCTCAAGGCCCGGACTCCGGGGGACTTCATGGGCCTCAGGGAGCCGCTGGACTTCATGGTCGGCCGCTGTTGCTGTTGCCGGAGTGGCCACGTTGCAGCGTCCGAAAGCGGCGTAGGTGGTGGTGGCTAGCGAAGCTGGCAGACAATGCCGACGTGTCTGTCGCTCGCTGTCCCACTCACCGCGATGCAGCAAGGGGCTTGCTTCAAGCTGGTCCGGCCGGCGCAGACGGACTTGCCCCGTTCCGCTTAGAGGTCACAGCAGGCTTAGAACTGCCCGCCTGAACCGTTCGTCAGGCCGAACAACTGTCAGCCACCCTGAGCACTTGGGAAAACGAATGGGCCCGTCTTCCCTCCCGGTGGGCTTCCTGGGTTACAGCGTCTATGGCCGTCTTTCAAGAAGCTATTCTGCGCAGAAAAAACTGTTAAAACAACACACGGCGAACAAATACTCTGCCGCAGATTGTGTCAGTGGCCATAGCCTCTACCGCCACATAGCGCGCCGACGGGTTCAGGTACCATGCGGCTAACTCAGCAAGTCTGCATTCCAGAGCTCGCTCCTGGGTCGCCAAGAACAGGGGATTTCTTGTGTCCTACCGCAACCTCATGTTATACGTCTTCCCCATCGCGACGACGGTAGTATCCTTTCAAGTCAGCGATATGAACCGGGCAAGCCTCCTCGTTTGTATCTCGCTGAGTAAGCCTAGAAGTAAGACACGACGCTCGCGTCTTTATACCTCGGGTGCCCTTCTCACCTCGGAGCAAGCGATGCGGCAAAACCACTAGCTGCATTGCTCAACACGTGAGTTTCCTTCTGAACAGGTAACGATGGAGTAAACCTAGTCCATCTTTTGCGCAAGCGAAGGGACCCAAAGCTTGTGGCGGGACGGCCATATTCCATACCCGCGCTCCAAAACGGCTACATATACCATGTGGTGCTCGATGTAAGCGTCAGCGTCCCGTTCCGTCCACGTGTATACAAGCTATATAGGGACTGCGCAGCTCAGCGAGCAAGCCCGCTTGAATCGTTCATGACTCAAGGCAAGCTAGACAGCTACAAGCCACCCGAATGTCTACCACCTCATCCCCGGCCAGGTCGTGACGCGACATAACTTATTAAAAGTCTTGCTGTCACTGCCACGACCGCCCAGAGTGAAGCCGAAAAAGTATCCTATAAAACATTTTGTAGCTTTCGCGGAACGACCCCCTCACGGGAGAGTCGTCTCTCTTCCTCTTGTCGATTGTTGGAGTGACGCGAAGCAACTAGCCGTCTCGGCCCAACGGTTACAAATCATACTGCTCCTTAACTCGCCTTCCAGCGTTCCCGGTGTCAACTGCAATTTACGCCAGTTTACCCAACACCCGCTGACAATCTCGTCCGCCAGTGTTCCCGGTGTCGCCTGCAATTCCTGCAATCTTTCCTGACACCCACTGACAAAAACCCATCTGCACCCCGGGCCTCGACAAGCGATTACTGGCTCACCGCATCACTCCAAGCCTAAATCCTAAATATGCAATAAGTACTGGCTGTTTTCCCTCCTGCCAGTCACTATCCTGCCTTCCAGCGAGCATGCCGTACCTCTCCTCTGCCTCCGTAGACGACTTTCTTACATCTTAACCGCGCTCCTCGTGTTCCCCCCGGTTGCGTCACCTTCTGCCAACCACTATTCTGGGGTACCCGAGAAAGCGCGTCTGCAACCTCGTCCTTCGAGACCTTTAAGTACTCGATTCGAGGAGACACCTCCTGAGCTCTGCTGTGAGACAAGTCACCAAAATTCCAACATACTTTGTCTCAACGGGCATCGTTAGCGTTAGTGAACAACCCGCTTCACGAATCCATGGGACTCCCTGGGGACGAGTAGAAGCAGAGGCATACCGAACGGGCCCTCGTTGGATGCGCAATTTTAATGTGGGGTTCCTTATGGAAGTCCCTCTGCCCTAACCATCGCCCGATCGGTATGCGCTATACGCCCGTCACCCAGGGAGTTACACACTGCAACGAGAGACAGTGAATGGGTTTACGGTACCTCTCGTTTGCCCATGGTCGAGAGCCGGATTTCGAGGCACGCCGACCCTTGTTGTCGCCCGTCGATCAGAGCTAACAGTCGGAGTAAGTGTCCAGGCCTGCGGATCGCCTTTCCCACGCCAGCGCTGCGTTGGCTGGCTGTCCCGGGCTATCAATGCCCGAGCCTCACTGCGGAACCGCCCCGGGGTTGTCGTAGCCCAGGTCATATGGCCAGGGCTCGCCGTTTCCACCGGTCTTGCTCCAGACCTCGCTGGTGGACCGCTCCGGGGTTCGCCAGGGGCCGCGCCAGGGAGCTTGGCTTCGACGTCCTTGTCCAGCTACCAGCCTCGCTCAGCTCGCATTCCCTCGCTCAGCACACACCGTCTCGCGCCAGCTCGTGACTTCTCCGCCGACCACCTGTCGCGTGCCCCCTACATCGTCGTTCACCCTCGGCTCCCACACTCTCCCCCCCTCAGCCTCGCTCAGCTCGCACTGTCTCCCGTTAGCTCGTGTCGTTTCCGCCGACCGCCTGCCACGTGCAATCTGCAGGCCTCGTCGTTCACCCTCGGCTTCCACACGTTTCAAGCGGGGACCGCTTTTCTTCATGGTGGGAACCCACCCTGAAGAAAAGCGGTCCCCGCTTGAAACGTTGGTGCAGTAAAGAAAGGCCTTTCCTGGAACTCCTCCACTTTCGTTATATATATATATATATATATATATATATATATATACTGTGGGGATCTGTCCCACTGCTCGCCCGCAAGAAAGACACGCAAGTCAGGACACAGCAAAAACACACCTTTACTTTGTTCAGGCCAGGCTTCGAGTCCCTGCCGCCGAGGCCCTCGTTAGCCACGCACGCGATCGTTTTTGGAATTTTTGGCGCTGAGGTATAATTTTATATTCTGATAAAGTTTTGTAAAAAGACAAATTTGAAAAGTTTGCAATGTGATGTTAGTAGTGGCAGACCCAAGTTAGAATACACCAAAGATATACTCGCAATACGTTGATTGATTAAATAAATAAAACGGGCTGAGTTATATTGTATCGTTCCTAATTGATTGACGAGAATTTTGATGTTAATTTATTTGTCTTCTTATATGTACTTGCATAAACACTTGTTTTTGCTGGATATTAAGGTGTATTTTCACGGAAGCTATTTGTGTCATTTCTAACCTCAAAGTAATGTGTCACTGTACTTCAATACCTTTTAGCAACTTGGTTAGCGGAAATAAACTGCATCGACATCATAACATAACAATAAACTTTTTTATGGGTAATGTCAAATAAATTACAGCTGAAAATAAATACTTTGGAAATAATAATTCAGCCATTTTGCCTGTCATCATGTTAATGTACGTCATCACGCCGGTGATAGATTAGTTCACTTCGCTTGCGCTGTTTGTAATAAGGGACGTTCCTTCTTGTTGTTTTTTGCATCCTGTTCAATGTATGGGAAGAAAGATGCACGTCCTTTAAGCAATAAAGCACGCCTTCCTCTCTACAGCAGGTATTGCAGGAGATCATATCTTAAAATATATGACGAACAGTGCAAATTCGCAAGACGGACGAGCATTAAAGCCGCAGAAGTTAAATATGTGTGAATAAATATATTATATTCGCGGAACTTTTTGTATAATAAATCTGAATTTGTTCATTCAAAACTTGCCTTTATTTCACAGGCAATTATACTCCAACAAGAGCATTTCGATCAATTGTTCGTGTGATTCCGATAACACTTTATATGTACGGCATCAGGCAAAGACATTGGTAGTGTGGGGCACACATTTCATCATAATAAAATAATAAGATTTTTTTCCAAAATCTTTGATGACGATATTAGGATATCGACTTTCCTCTGTGAATAATCTGTTATCTATAAACACTATTTATACTGGCAGTGGGCTCGACTGTCCTTTCCGCAACGCATTTGATTACGCCAGACTCATTTTATAATCTAAGAATTTCGGTTAAAAAGACGCTACAACACATTTTGCGCATTTAAGAGAAATCGCTTAGAATTATTTCTTGACATTCATAACCTAAGAAAAGCCCGTTAGTTCAACAAAAATCAAGAAAAACGAGCAACGTTCACCCTCCCATCGCGCAGCCAGAAGAAACGGCCATGTGATCTGGATCCAAATATATGACTCCAATGTTTGGCATAGCCACGGGCTGGGGTTGGCAAAGCACAGGCCCCTCGCCGAGTCTTACACATTTTTAAGGTTCTGCAATTCCCGTCATTGCAGTGACAGGGCACAAGCCACTACCCGAATGCGGATCGGGAATAAGAAATAAGAAAAAAATGTTTTTTTTAACAGTTCGGATGGGACGCGCGTGTCCGAAAAATAAAGTTTACGCGAAAAAAAAATGTTTAGAGCAATATTGATGGCAAGAGATTTATTTGAAATTCTGCGCGCAAATTTCATGACGTCACGGAATGGTCGACATAGTAACCCTGGAGCTAGGCGAAAAAAAAAGTACGGACAGACACGAAATGGTCTTTCGCTCTTTCCACCTCAACGTGAAGGCGAAGCCGATCCACTTCTCCTCCGCGCGCCCGAAATCCCGAGAGAGAAAACAGGTGGAAAGGAGGTGACTACCGACAAAATCGCGACTCGCGCCGTCAATATGTCTCTCAAAAAAAAAAAAAAAAATTGCGTAAAATTAATTTGTTGGCATTTGTGTCCCAACCAGACTGTTTAAATTATTCGTTTTTTTGTTTTTTTTTCAGGTGCCTTGTAATGTCACATCCTTTTTGCGTGCGGCACGATAACATCGGTGTGAGCAAATGCAGGAACAAGGGAAGCAATAATCAAGAAAATTACGATTACGCTCGCAATATGGTGGCAATTCTTATCTTTTCGTTTCAGTGTTTGAATTAACGACGTTCGCCAGCCCAACATTTCCTGTTTTGTGATAACAACTCAGGAAAAAAAAAAAAGCAACGGCCGAAATCACGAACGCGACAGTACTTTTTTTTACAATATCCTGTGCAATGTCGTTGATTTATCAGTACCTAGAACTTGTCTTCCTGTTCGCAATGCTTTATGCTACGTGAAAATGAAAACGTAATTTGTTAGAAGGAAAACGACTTCCTCTTAACACATTGGTTATAGCTGTGCAGTTCTTGCCGGTGCCCACTCATTCGTTCGAGGGTTGTATACGAGCGTCAGTTACTGCTCCATATCCTCCACCTACTTTAATTCATTGCAAACACTACGAGCTTTTTCCGTAGTTTTACTGCTTGACTACTGCTCAATTGACGTGAAAAGGAATACCTCAAAAATACCTTAATGATGCACCTGTGTCAATCTGTTTTGCTAAACGTCATCTTTGCGGTTTATTTATCGCTGACCCCCGAAGCAAAAGCATGCTCGCCACCACCGGACTACGATACCTGGAAGGTAAACATGTCCTTATTTTTATCAAGCTGTCCTAATACCTACTTTTTGTCCTCAGTTCATTCAGAATTTTACGAAGGGGTATATCAAGTATAAAAACTACGACGATAACAGGCTTTGCGTTGGTTTGAGGCAAATCTTTGTGCACAACGAGCAATATGCCCTCTACAATTCGTCGTTTAGAACTTCTCCTGACACAGATATGTAAGCATTTCTATGAACATTTCAATTTAAGTCTGAATTAGGGAACCACCTTCAGAAGATGCATAGAATTCCATAACGGTTCCGTTCTTTCCCCGTTTTTTAATGACTCAAGACAATCAGAACTCCTGTTGGCCAAGGTGGAAGGCTGCTCCAACGTTCTCAGCATATATAATAATAATGGTGAGTCCGGAGCTCAATGGGTTGTTACATTTGGTGGCATTACTATTAGATCCAAGGTACTGTCTCATTTCACATTCTAAAACAGTTTGCCCAAAACTAAGTACTGCAGCAAGTGATGCACCGATTTTTTTAGGCGCACATGCATAGGAACATTCAAGCGAAGATAGCTTTACCAGCATACCTTATATCATAGATTCTACCCTTTAAATAGCATATGTGTTCCCAATACATCACTGGCAAAAAAAAGATCAGAATATGTTTTGTTTTCCCAGAAAATATTCTATGAGTTTTAAAATTTTTATAAATTGTATTCAAAACAAATATTGTTTTCGTAAAAAGGAGAGCCTACTCTGTCTTAAAACCACGCCATCCCAACGAACAGCGCGGGATTTAAATGAAACTACAACGGACTTTAAAAACACTCTGAGCAAATCGTCTATCACGCACGGAAAAAAAAAATATTTCCCAACGCTTTATACCACGGAAGTTGTGTTATTTATATTGCTCATAAATGGACATGTTCGAGTTTGCAGCACCAGCGATCTACAATGCAACACTTCTGTACAGCAACGGAATATATTGCGCCATTTTCAAGTCGATGCTGGTCTTTCCCGAGCCCCGTAAGTATTTCGTTGGAAAGCAGAAAGAAAATATTGAGTGCAAATAGCTCTATTCAAGAGCCACCTGCCCCCTTTTCCGAAGTTGATGTTTGTTTAAATTTAAGAAAATTTAACTTCGCTGTATGTTCAGGCAGTACACGCATGATTCGGCTGCTTTGCTTTGTGCAGTCTAGCTCTCGCTTATTCTCGTGTGCTGTGTATTTTCTGTGCGCACTAAAAAACAAAGCGCACCACGCACAAAGATTATTACTAGCAATCTTTACATTTGTAACACCATATATCTTACGCCGTTACAATCAGATAACCGCCTTCTAAAAGCTGTAAACCTATATACTGCAAATGGGTAATTTCATCACAAATTGTGCAGGCAAAAAAGACCGAACTTTTAAATGTAACAAAAATAAAAATCACTTCTAGGGAACACTTTTACCTGGATGAGGGAACAACCACGAGTTAGTATATTTTTTTTTGTTCTCGAGTTATGGAGCGCAAAAGCGGTCGCGGTGGAAATGAGCGGTTTTTCCCGACTGTCGAAGGTCGCATGCTTGACTCCATTTCATTCTGTGGCTTTATGTTATTTTTATTTTTGTTTATGACTGTATGTACACCATGAAGTGTTCATAATGTATTGAAATATTTTCAGGAATTTTATATTTCCTTAAGGAATTCTCCAAACTCAACTTTCAGGTTGTTCTCCTTATAAACTTTGACAGGCTGTTATCCGCGAATTACCTAAGTTATATTTATCATGTTTATGTCTATGGCACGCTCAGTAAAAGCGATTTTTAATGTATTAATCTCATTCAGTTGTCATTATTTTTTGTATCATCACATATAAATCGTAAACATGGGAAAGTTGCAAATTTTAAATTATATTCTCAAAACCCCCATTACATTTTCTTGTCATTGTAAAACAGGTTGTTTTACATCAACAATGATAGTTTATAAATGTAATTTTTTTATATATATAGCCTTTATTTAAGCCCCAATATTGTGAATTTCGTGTTCGTATTCAGCTAGAAATCAGGCCACCTTACCGAGCTTGGGCAGCTCCATGATTTCTAAAACAATATTGGAGTATCTCTCGGGCGATATGTGTCTACTACCCGGTGGTGAACTCACTCTGGGGCGACAGGAACGAGGCTAAAGAATGTAAATGACAAAAGAAATGTTTTTATTAGAGAAATTATGCACAGCTTTTGTATTCAAAATGGAACTAGTTACAGTACCGTTCTGTTTAGCACTCTCTTCTCACGAGAATATGGCCTTAGGATAATTCTCTCCGATAAAACTATACCATTTTTACGTGAAGTTTTGTTTCGTTTTTATTTTCAGACTGTGCAGTGTGGGTGAACAGTATTGCTGGAGGTGACGACATTGACGACTGCATTGACCACTTCACTGATGCCTGCGTCGCAAAGGAGAAAGATGTCTACCCAAGCGATATCTGCGGTCAGACTCCTTGAAAAATGTTGCCTAACCAAGGCCTCCGACTCAGTGCAAATCTAAGGTGCGGCAACAAGACAGAAGAGCACACGACAGGACGGTGAAACGAAAAAGGGCACACGGCACATTGACGGTATAGAGCGTGTGACGTTAATAAAAAAAATGCGTGCCTCCACAGCCGTTTTGGTCAATCTACCAGTCGACAGTGATAACGTAACATTATAACATTATAATAATACTTCTCAGCTCATTATAATTCGCCTAATAAATGAGCGTGGCGGTTACAAATGACCACCTTGCGGCCCTGCTGTAATCCGCTTTACTTTAACTCCGCTGACATTTGACGCCACAACGAAATGCAGCCAATCAAAATGCACCAACAGTGCACCGTCACGGCGTCTCGTTGTCTGCGCGGTTTCTTCCATGGACTAAGCCAATCATGAATAGTGAATGCTCCACCATTCTGTCGTGTTTTTGTTTTTCTTTTCTTATGCGTGATAGCAGCGTCAGTTGCGGTCCTGCATAAGGCCAAAGGGATTATGGAATCTCTCATATTCCGCAGTAATATGGCAACACCCGAACTCACGGAGGACGTTGAGCTCCAACGAGCTCATCTGAGAAACAAATTTATAGTTTGGAGCTGCAGTTTTGTATTTGTATTGTATTATGTTGTTGTTGTTGTGTTTTTTTGTTTTTTTTTTGGCAGCGTGCACCGCCAGTTTTATTTGTCACCTTTTGCTCGCAATATTACTAATAATGATATCATCGAACAGCAACCAAGCTCTATTGTTATAAGACGAAATAATAATGTTCACTGAATACCAAAGAAATGGTTCAAGTTTCGAGAGATTATAAACACGCACCATTAGAGTAAACCTGCTCAGCCATAATATTTAGTTTGGACTAAACTAGCAGCAAACCAAAGTGTAAGTCACAAAACGGCCCTTCAGATACCTTAGAAGATGCAGGATGCCGTAAACGGTTAATTGCTTCTAAACTTGTTTCGAGTAAAGTATTCTCGCCAAAGTCTGAACATCGCACCCTGGTGCTTAGCCATTATTTTCTACGTAGAATCGGTCACGTCCAAAATATTGCAACAAATTTGCATGGAAACACCTAGAAGAAGCCGAGGCGCCGCTTATACTTATCCTGACGATGTTTCGGGAGGGGCATTCGAAAATACTTGTGGATCAAGTTAACGGGTCAATTTCGGCACTCTGATTGGCCGCGTTTTCATGGGTGTCACAATACCTGGTTCATGGGGGCAAAGAAAGGAGGAGCGCGACGCTTATGCGAACACGGCTAGGGGATGCAAACCGTAGCCTTAAGCGCGACTCCTCTATTCCTTTACGCGCATCAGCTAATCAACATAGGGAGCGGACTAAAGGCAAGCACGTGAGTCCGTGAGGCCTGCTTACTCAAGTCTCGGGCTTCTCCTCCTTTCCCTACCCCTGCAATCCGGGCGATATGACGTTCACGAAAACGCGCAAATTAGAGTGTCAAATTTTGAATGTTTACTTACTCCAGATACTTTCCAGTACACGGGTACGGAGGAAAGGGTTGTAGGGCCCCCCCCCTGGATTTTCCAAACTCTTCCATGCCACAAAGTATCAAGGTACCCGGTCTGAATTACAACCGGCTGTGGAGCGAACAAAATATATCTATTCCACACATCAAACTGGTTAAACGCTTGGGTAGTTACGTACTATAAGGCATCGCACGACATGGATGAAGGACAACAAAACCAGGCAAGAGCTAATGCTTGGAGACCAGAATTTTTTTGGTAGAGGAGATGGAATAAATACAAGTGTATTTTAGGGGTCTACGCGTAAGACCTAAAGATCATCTCGCACAGCCTAGCCAAGGGCTGAGGTTTCATTCAAACCACCACGGCAGTTTTTGACGGATAATCGAATTTTAAATAATTCCGGGCCTCCTTAGTATTAGGCTTCCAGTACTGGGTCATGGTTTCAAGAAAGGTTCGTGAGATATGCTTATGTGATAGCTTTTTTACTGCAAAGAAGCAGCTCAAATCACCAATCCTTTCTGTATCTTGTTCTAAAATTCACAAGGTTTAAAATCAATCACGCATGAAGGTTACTACACTCGACAACTTGCTGAAGCACTACAGATGAGGTGAAAAGTGGCGGTGCACAGCTTTACTATGGTCAAGGTGTGTAAACTGAGGGGTGCCCATAGCTTCGCATTTAATGTCACACAGAGTTCTCCAGGGCATGGTAGCGGCTAAATAAACTAAAGCTGCAGTGGATTTAAATGGCCAGGACTATTTTAGCCCACCATAGAAACATCTTTATAATCCTAAATAATGTATGCATTTACCTGAGCTACGCTTTTGTAGAAACCCCATCCCATAAAGGCGGGCTATTTTGTGACTGTGGCGTTTTGTCACTGTGTTTATGGCTATTTTTTCACGTGATGTTTTGTAGCGTGCCGTTTTTTTTTTTGTTTTTTTTTGCGCTCCCACAAGGTGCATTTTCTTAGTCTGAAATGTTTCGGCTTTGATAAAACATTAAGACACACGCACACACACACCTTGAATACTAGCTTAATTGAAAAACGTTTATAATAAAAAATAACAAGTCAAGAGCTGCTATCCAGAAAGTTTAAGTCTGTTGAGCAAAGTCTAGATGGTAAAGAATAGAGCATCTGGAGATAACAGAGGCTTTTAGTATTCCATATACGAACGAACGCAAACGATGTGCGTCCGCTTTAACACTGGGTGTTCCACGCTGCGGATTCGCATCGTCGCCAAGCGCCAATACAAGACCGCAGTTTGGGCTCCGCGCACGCGCGATCTGGAACACGCAACTCTAACATAAACGCGCGGTGCTTGCGTCCGCAAGTATACGCAATACTAAAACTCACTAGTTTGACATAACGCTTTCAAGCCTGATTACGCAAATAGGAATATGTTCTCTTTAACGACACGCTGAGAACCAACAAAGTTAACAATTACAAATTGAGCGGCCGGAAATGTTCGCATATACTTAAATAAATTGTATGTCGCTTCAAGACATAGCTCCCAGAACATTGTTTACAAATATGACCGACGTTTTACTGGCTTCAATCTGTAACGACATGTTGTAATACTTTCTCGTTTTCTACAAATAAATAAAAAAATGCAAACGAAACAATATTCAGAACTTGCGACATTTAACAAGAGACGTGTAAATGGAGCTCAGTATGAGAGGGTGCCTGTCTATATTGATATTTGCCTTCTACTTATTTAATATTTCTTCTTTTTTGACGATAACGACGATGGCAGGAAGCTTTACTGGGTGACCATTGCGCTACGTTTGAAGCCATGAACATGAATGCCTAGGAGGTGGCAGCAGTCTACTACGACTTGGCCGCCCCTGGGAGCCTTGTGCCTACACCAAAATAAGCGACCAAACCACCGGTCTGCCAGGGCTTTGCCATCTAAAACATTCATCAAAAAGAACGCAAGGTCACCTCGACTCGCTCACTGGCTTGCCTTATCCCCGACCTTCCGAAACTCGGCCAGTTTTCGGGAGGATCAAAAGAACACGTCGTCCTCATCTTATATTGTATATCAACACATGATCAAAATCACCATATAGATGCGACACCGCGGGCCTCCAAAGTATGGGCTGTTGCCTTTCTGCGTCGCCGTGGCTCTCCTAAGAGAGTAAAGATAATTATTTTTTACCTAAGTCTTCTCTCAAATTCTTTCATAAAAATTATCTCTTTTTTTTTTTCTTCTTTTTTTTTTGTTGTTTGAGTGACTGAAATGTTTGGTTTCAATCGCGGAAACATAACTATAACTGCTAAATCGTAGCCCATGTTTTCGCGCCTTTGCTAGCATTGTCGCTTTTAAAAAGGCACGCCTTCATGGAAACAAAAGAACTGTTCTCGTTCGATCTTATATTGTTTTAACCAGTTGCAAAACGAAGGCCGTCGAATCCAGTCGGAGAACAATACCAACGCCCTCGTGTAGCCCCCTTGTCTCAGCAACGGGACAACAAACCAACACTTTCCTTTTGTGAAGAGTTGGCAGCAATATCAAACCCAAAACGTGTGCGCGTGTGTGTGTGCGTGTGTGTGTACACGTGTGTGTGCGCGTGTGTGCATTCGTGTGTGCGCGTGTGTGCGTGTGTATGTGAGTGCGCATGTGCGCGCGTGCGTGCGTGTGTGTGTGTGTGTGTGCTAACCGATCCCCGCCATTTTTACCTAAAGGAACGAACCTGACCATCTTAAGGTGCGCCTTGGTTCACCCTCAATGTTCTCCCTCCTAACGATTCTTGTTATTTGTCATTTTAACACGATAATAAAAGTAATGTACAATATGATTATAAACATTTCTTGTAAACACATCTTTCGATTTGAGGTTTATTTTAGAACCACTCCGTGATTGTTGCACCATATTGTCAGGGATGGGAGTGTTGACTCGGTGAATAAGCCGATGAGAGACTAAAGAAATTCAATGTTTATTGAGGTGCACCTGTGCCGAGAAAATAAAAGAGAATAGTGGCGTCGCGAGCGTAGAGGTAGGCGTAACCGCAGGGGTCGAGCGCTGAAGCGAGAATGACTCCGCCTCGCCCCGCCGAGTCCTTTATGTACACGCTTGGAACCATCGGCGTCGAATGTCCGACGCGTACAACATTCGAACCTCAAACAAGCAACAGGGTTCTGGAATTCGCCAGAACGCGACATTTACAAAAACAACAAAAAAGGTGCATCCCCTTCTAGGTATCGAACCTCGGACCTTCGCGAGGGAGCCAAGCACGATAACCATTTCATTTCATTTTCATTTATTGTCCTCATGTAATGCATCGAGGACATTTATTGTCCTCGATGCATTACATGAGGATGTGCTCGAACGGAGACGCACGTGAAAAAATAATGGAAACACGGTTAAATTTAAACGTTTACCAAAACGACTTTGTCGTCCAATATATGTCAGCATTTTACACTTGCTCAACAAAGCGTAAAAGCAGGGCAAGGAAAAACACTGCCAGTTTAAGTGCAGTTGTCAACGTTTTACACGTATACAAAAAAAAAGCACACGCGCGTAAAGTGAAGTTATTTTTATATATACACCGAACCCTTCCAAAAAAAATTATATTGGGGTCTGCGGTTGAAATGGTATATTGATCGTGTTTGTGCTGAAGAATGCATACAATCTATATTTCTGCATATCTTAATTATGAACTCATATTCTCTGGTCTATCGAGTATTATTGATTGATCTAGTTTAACCGTATGCATGTGCGAAAACTCGCTCAGGAACGTACCAAAAAAACAAATACAAAATATGATTTGCTCTAGAATTCTGTCTTTACAAATCCAGGCCATGCTCGTCGACGGCCGCGGTGTAGCCGATGCTGCTTCTGCGAAACCACAATACCCAGACCTGTAACGAAAAAGAAAAACAGCTTGTTATCCATAATTAGCTGATAACTCTAATACAAACTCCATAGGGTGCCCTGTCGTATATCTTCTGTTCTCTTGGATATTACAGAATTAGATATTTGCATTTATCACTGTGTACAGATGGACAGAGGAAGATAAGAAAACATATAATCTTAAATATTTCTTCCCGTTTAACTGAATGGAGCTTCGTTAAGCAAATAAAAAGTGCCTACCGTGACAAATCAATGTCCGTACAACATGAAGCTCACGAAGAGTTTCATGCAGGTAACAAGGCACCGTCGTACTGGTCGGGAGGCGTGGGGAAACACAATCCCATTCTGAATATCACACCGCAAAATTGGCCTACCTCCTATCAAAGCTATAGTACATAGTTCAAAACAGCCGAAAGCTCACCTAGAAGTTTTAGCCGTCCATGAAATGCAGGCGCATGACCACAGTATAGACAACACAAAAATGGCGTTGCGATCTTCGCAGTTCCAGTGAGGCGACCTGTCTCTCTGATAAATTCAGTGCATTCGCAATTCTCATGACGACAATGGCCGCGTACAACCCCTCGAATGTCCGTTGAAGTGAACGTTAGCGGCCAAAGACAAATACAAAACGGTACGACAATCAATCCAGCTACAAGGAAACTCTCTCCTCCTTCGCTTGCTCGGCAACCATGTTGGGACGCCAGGTCCGAAACACCGTCCCGCGCATTTTCGTGGAGAAAAGAACAAAAGCCGTAAGCCAATGAAAATGTCCCTCCCGTCACTCCAAAAAACACACATAATTGAAATTTCTTTCCTAATGTGCGTAGTCTTTCCACCGTTTACGCTAGACTAACAGACAGCCGCGACTGAGCACACTCGAGGCAGAACTTCAACGTCAACATGGGCCGCAGGGAAAGCGGTGCACACTTTAGAAATGCTGTAGGTTCGCCATCGTAGCAGTGACAATGCAAGCTTCTGGAACCCCCTCAAAGGCCTCCGACGCGACTCGAACTCAAGAATTATTTATATTTTAGTTTGCTTCTATTGTAACAAAAGGCACGGTACGATAAAAGAAACTGACAAAGCAGCGGCTAAACTTGTTGTTTTGTACGTTTCTTTTTTTTTTTTTTTCTTAATCGTTTTGTGTTTTTGCTTACGATAGAAGTTCTTCACCAGCTCGCCTGTGTTTTTACCTTTTCTTAGAATATTTGGCGGTTATATCTTCAGGCATTACTATATCAGCGTTAAAACAGATCATAACGTCGATGGCCTGCGGAGCTCTTAATGCCACGGCTTATGCGTTGTTGTGACGCCCAAGTCATCTAAAGAGTTGGGAAAATACCAGAATGTCACGGATATATTTTCAGGGTCACTTTTTTCTCATGCCATATTATGTCGTATGTCACACCTAAATCAGCTGTAGGCGCGTAGTCAGCCGTTTCCTATGTTGGGAAGTCCTTTAAGTACATTTTACTTTAAACACTACCTTAAATAGGTTTAGCAAATTTGCACTCTCCTTGATGTAAACTCTTTGAACATGTATGTACTTGTACTTTACTTAAAGAATTTTATTGTACGTTCTGAGGAAAGTACAACTCCCAACTTCAAAGTGCATTCCCCAAATTTACCTTGTTAGAATTTTATCACAAAGTCTTGCTTTGTCAATTTTGAAGCGATATTGGGAGGGATTTTCTTCTCACCAGAAACGGGAGCAGACGACGCAATCTTATTTGGTCATTTTCTGAGTGAAGTAAAGGTGGCTATAAGACGAATACAAATAATGACTTATACGTTGGCTGTGTTAAAGTAGTTTTTCAGGGTGAGTAATAGAAGTACTACAATGGCCACTTGACGTTATCGAATATTCGCCGCCATTTCCGAAAATCCTCAATTACCGATTACGCAATGAAAGGGCGCAATAAAGGATTGTGTTGAAAAGTACATCAACTTTACTTTGAAAGTAGACTTTATTTAAAGTACTTTACTTCAAGTACATTGCGCCTGGTGTACTTACTACTTTAATTGAAGTTCATTACCCCTTAATTTTTGGTAGTTTACTTCCAGTACTTTTTAGATGCAATTTACCCAACACTGGCTGTTACCGGACTAAGAGTGAACATTAACATCGCTCAGCAGCTCCGGATCTTTTATGTGAAGAAAACATTTTCACAGAAGATACAAAGCAGCTTCAATAACAGACTCGACAGCCCTGTTTTCGTATATTGATTGCAGGTTTTATATATTGCAATAAAACTAAACCAGGGTAAACATTAAGCAAAAAACTATGGTTCGTTTTAAAATATACGACATGGCAATAACTATTAAAATAATTTCAATAAAATAATCCCAGCAAAATAAGAAAACAGGTACATACACACATAAAGGTTATTAGGCGTTCAGTTCCACCGCACTCTTTATTCGAGACTGATATCACACACGACCTTTAGCCAAACAAACTCAATTCCGTAACCGAGCTTCGTTGTAAATATTTAATGTAATTTAGTGTCGTCGCCATTAGATCCTGCGGACCGCTACTCGAGAAGTCTTCTGGTCAAGATGCGTTCCCAAGTTCTTATATTCTTGCGATTATCTTCGGAGTATTTTATCTCAAAATGTTCGCATCCATAAACGGTTTTCCACCACCTGAATACGGTGCTTGGAGTGCAAATATCTCTTTTCTTGTATTTATGGCCATCTAAGTCATAACTAAACATGCCTACTTTAATTACGTCTTTTTTTAACACATGATGTGTTATATGGCTGTCACTTCACCATATCCAGTTAGGTGCCAGCAGCGGAAGTCGACAGGCCGACTGCCAACCGAACGCTGACAAAGAGCTTGTATCCCCACAGATTGGACACCAGTGCCACCCGAAACTCTTCTTCGAGTGTTTCCATGTTACTCCCGGGGGGGGGGGGGGGGGGGGGGGGGGCGGTAAATCCTCATGTCTTCAGGCATAAAGCGGCGCTCTGCTCCGTCAAATGTGCGTGATCCGCGCTTCCCCAAAAAAAGAACTCAGGAAAAAAAAATAAGACAGAGAAGCAAAGAAAAGACAAAAACAGACTTATTTGCTGCAACGGGTTGAGGTAGTTCCGAGAGTTTGGTTTTCTTTTGCCGCGAGCTGAAGCCAAGACACCGCTCGGCGCTTACGCGTTCCAATAGGCCGATCTAACCTTCCAGTTTGGTTACGCTGCGATTGGTTACAACGTTATCGCAAGGTATGACACACCGTAATACCTTGCGATAACGTTGTTGGAGCTTAGCACGTGCAGAGCCCGAGACGTCATAAGTCAACTCGGACACTGCCGCCGGCCTCCTGCTAACTAAATTTACGGTGGCTTCATGCATGCGCCGAAGGCTTAATGAGATCGGTCTCCGTCTGCTGTGTGTCACATTTGAACAGGTTTTGAGAAAGTCGCCTTTCCACTGCAACCTCAGAAGATGGCAGCCATAAGTAAGGCATCCACGGAGAGCTCACACGCTTACCTTGCACGGCACAGGGCCGCTTCACGCCTTTCGGACTCCGCATGTGCACGCAGCGCCTCCACACTAACACATACTAAAATGTTGTGCTACGAGCGACAGTTTTTGCCACGATAGTGCGGCAAAGAGGAAACTTTTTATCTCAGTTCGTAGGTGACAGAAATGAAGGGCATATTAGGTATTAAAACTGCGACCCCTCAACAATCTGTGTAACCACACAAAAGCTGTGCACAAATGTTTGAAACCATCATTCCGCTATCTTCGGTGTGCCTGTCCAAACTGATGATTACCAAAATCTGCAAGATATGCTATGAGGCTAATAAGCATAAACATTTAAGTCCTTTTTAATAGGTGTTTAAGATGTCTTATCACGCAGAAATGTTTCAATTAATGACTTCATGAATAATAAATATAAACTGTTTATTCAGTCAGACCTACAGCATTGCCGGCATTTAAAAAGTATTCTTGCCAGTATTTTTACAGCGAGGGTGTTATGTGCTAGGATCTGGAGAAAAAATGAGTCCATGGATGTTAACAAAAAAAAAAAAGTTTAAACGGAGCTTCTACGTTCCGATTGGTCGTGGAAAATATAAATAAAAAGACGGGCAACCCGCGTGAGTCAGCCTTCCTTGGCATTATTAGATGGCGAGATCCTGATACCTTGTTAGCATTTACGGTCACCGACTCATCTCAGCTAAGAGTGCGCTGTGACCTGCCTGAGGGCAGAACGCGCCGATATAACCTTCTTTTATTTCACTTCCGCGATGCTGATAAAGAGGTGCGATGCTGATAAAGAGATAAAAGACAATTGAACAACGAGGTCGTGTACCTGTCTTCATTGCAATCATATGTCATATAGATGTTGTATAGTTGTCGTAAAGCTGTCGTAACGTTTTCGCAACGATAAAAGCTTCGCTGATCCTCCATCTTCACTTGAGGTGGATGGGCTCTGGAATTTGTTTACTTGTTTGCAAGAAAAACACCAAGCCCGTTGGTTTTTTCACGTGCACGAAGGATTAATGAAGGAGTGACTCAAGAAATCGCCATTAGCAGTCCCTGAAGTTCGAAACTGTGCTGCCTGTTTATTTAAATGTGGGCACTGCATTCCTACCAATGAATATGCGGAGTTCCTTATACTTTAACTCGTGATTCCATAATATCACGTAAAAATCGCGTCTGCCGACAAAAGACTGAGTGCATGGCAAATGATAAAAATTAAAACGTCTAAATATGCCGATGCCCGGACTCTGTCAGTGTGAGCGGTGATTATAACTTCCAATATTCTGGTTTTGATGATTATAAAATTTAGTGTATCTTAGAAGGTCCACTTAGTGTTCACTAATTTTAAACGAAACCAAACATTCGGCTAGCGACCGAAAGCTTAAAATATTAGTGGCCACATTCCGATGTTTTACTGCCGACGCAGATATCTTTGTTTCTATTTTATTTTTTTAACTGCGTGCTCCCCACTAACGTCTGTGTTATTTTCTCTGATAACTTAAGAAACGCAGGGTGTGCCTCTTCTCAAGCTACTCGTCATCGCTATGGAGAAAATAATTCAAGCATTATCCGATACAAAACACCTAAGATGTAATTCCGAAGCGATGAAGCGTGCACATAAAAAAATGAAAGACGTTTACAACTCCCTGCAACGCCAAATTAGAGCGCAGCTCTTGAGGAGGAGGAGAGGAGGAACGGAGGGGAGGGTATGGCCTTCCTCCCACTCCTCCCCTCCTCCTCTCTTGCTCCCCTCCATTTAACGGGGAATTTTCGCTACATTTCCCGCGAAGTATTCCCCCCTAAATTTAGCGGGAAAATGTTTCCAATAAATTTAGCGGGTAAAAGTTTCCGCTAAATTTAGCGGGAATTTCTCGCTAACGTTAGCAGGGAATTTTTTCCGCTAATGTTAGCGGAAAATTTTCCTTTTCCTCCTCCTCCTCCTCCTCCTACTTCCTCGTGACCCTCGTGACGTCACTCAAGACCTTAGGGACGTCACTCGTGACCCTCGTGACGTCCTACCTGACGTCACGTCTAACGCCATTATGGGAAACGCCCCATGATGCGCCGCGTGGTTACGCCGACGGCGACGGCAACGCCGCTCAAGCCGGAAACGGGCGCCTAAAGGCCTGACCACACCAGCGTGAACGGGGCCGCCGGTCGGCGCCGCTGGGTGGCACCGCCGTCCGGCGTCCCAACTCGGGGAGGCCACAATGGCCTCCGTTTTGCTGGCGAAAACATTCATTCGTTTCATTGTTAATCATAGAAAAGAAGTGTAAATATTGCCAATTGCCTCAACAAAACAATGTTTGAGAAACAAAAAAAAAAAAAGGTAAACCCACAAGGGGGTCAACCCCCCTTGTGGATTTACCGCGTCTGCTGCGTACGAAACAGACGCGTTACCACTATGCTACTTCACAGCTTCGGAAATCTCGTTTTGACAGTTAGTTTTATACGAAAACCAAAACGTCTCGCGTCGTTCGTTTAGCCCTTTACGGTCGAGGTGCAGTCAATTAGAATCTGCAACACCCACCATCGTCTCGCACTTGCCGGCAAGGCAAGAGGGAAGATCCGCTTCAGCACGTAGGCATCCGAGGCGCTACGCGTACGAGGCGCTACGCGTACGAGGCGCTGGACGCTCTTGCGTAGACGCCCAGCACCGCCACGAAGTCAGCAACGGGCTTGCGGTCGTCGAGCCCCTCGGGCTCGCGCTGCCGCTGGCCGCCGGTCCCGCCCGTGACGGCTGCTAAATGCTCCGTCACCAACTCGAGGGCGGTGCACATACGGTCTCAACCGACGACGGACTGGAGCCCGACTCCGTGTCGCTGCAGGAGTCCTCATCCTAGCTCGGCTCGCAGCTTGGGAGGCATGGGCAAAAAAACGAAAACGCACGGCAAATAAAACAAAAAACAGACACGTGAAGCGAACATTAAAAAAAGCAATTGATCGCTAAGTGTTTCCTATTAAAAGGTATCCCGTGCGGACGTGCGGCAAGAAAAACGGTGTCGACGCCGATCGCAAGTTTCACGATCGGTAAGTCGTACTCACTTGTTCCTCGTCCCCCCGCATTTTCTTCTGCCCATAGTGGCGTCTATTGTGTAAAGCGAGTCCTAGCACACCCGAGCTGAGGCACAGCGAGTCGAAATCCAAGTGGCTCGTCACGCAGCACGCCGGTCCTGCTGCTTGCGTACGGCGGCAGGGTACACCCGGCGCAGACAACCTGACGACGATCTCCATCGGCATGCAGCAACCGCATTGGCACCTTTGTGCCCTGAGGGTAAAATAAATAAATAAATAAATAAAAACAGAAAACTGGCATCAACTATACATGTTAGTTTTACAATAAAGAGCTTATCACCTATCAGTCTGTGTTGCGAGTCGCTGGGTTCCGGCGCCCTAGGTTCTTCTCTTTTGTATTCGGAGTTCGGTGTCGATGTCGAAGACGCTTCGCTGGCAACGCCGTGAAATGCCGTCGGTATACGTTTGCGGCGCGTTCGAGGCGTCGGCGTCGCGCGTAAAAGCGGCGTCGTAGGGGATGAACCTGATATCTGCCGTCCGCCGAAGAATTTCCATACGACGACACCACATTCGATGAACGTTTTAAAATGAGTCCGTCCAATACGCGCATATTCGAAAAGATCAGTCTGCCGAATACGCGCACATTTCAAAATCAGTCCGCCAAATACGCGCGCATTTCAAAATCAGTCCACCGGGACTCCTGATTGGCTGGCGCACGCCCTTCCCCGCTGCCTTCCCGTCCGACAGCGCCGACAGCGCAGAACACTGCGCCTATATAGGCGCAGAACACCGATCTTTGATTGGATTTTTAATAGGGAAATTGGCCGCCCTTGAATGTAATTTTAGGATTTTATGATGCTTAGAGCCCGTGGATTGCGTTATGACAATAAATAGACGATCTCAGAATCCACTTGAGTGCCCCTTTAAGTTTCGAATTTTGAGGGTAATGTCCAGGCATCGTTTTCAATCGTTTCACATAATAAAAAAAATATATATATGTGATTTTGACGTGTCAGTGCCCCTTTAAGAGCTGCGCTCTAAAAGGCACGCCTTGTGTTTATTAAACTTTCAGATACTTTAAATTCCTAGAGAACGGCCGCGTCGGCGGTTTCGAGGCAAAGCGCCGGCCTGCGGATCCCCAGGTGGCGCCTCCGTATGCCGGCCGAGATACCCGCATTCGGAAAGGAACTCTTATGGCGCATTCACACTGGAAGCGGATCCGCGTTCGCGAAGCGGCTGCGGATGCGGTTCGCGAGCGACCCCGTTCAGACACACCGAGAGGCGGTTGGCGGTTTCTCGCCGATCACGCGTGATCTTTTGAGACTTGCGTTCGGCAACCCTGTTTTACAGTCCGAAATCAACTTTAATACACGTTCCAAAGTCAAAATACTGCTAGTTTGGCACTCTGAAAATTTTACTTCAGGATGTTCGCACGCATCACGAGTTCAGGCAGCGAAAAAGGAGACATGAGCCCGCGAAACTTGCCTGCGATTCTCTCGTCTTCGCCCACAAGCAAAGCCCAGCTATACGCGCCTTGCTGACTCACAAGAGGATGTCCCCGACCTTTTCTTCAAAGTGAACCCTTCCCGCATGAATAGGCTGACCTTGTTTTCGGGATAGAGGGCCAATTTTTCCTCCTCGTTGTTCGCTCTTATCATTTTCGAAGGTAAAAGTGGTTGGATGGACCGCAGTGCGGGGGAATGTGTTCGGTGCTAGCCGGTCGTGGCTTCGTTGGTGGCGGACTCTCCTCTCGTCACTAGCACGTCGATCGAGCCTATTGTTTGTTTGACATTAAGCTCAAATAAACGCCATATGGATTACCTCTGCATCGTCTGGTACGTACGCTTTATTCCTCGAGTTTGTTCTCTTTATTTATTTTGTTAGTAGTAAACGTTACAGGTCGAGCTAGCGCAGGTACCCTGCCCGCTCGGTGGTAGTGCGTTGGCTCGGCAATCAGGCTTTCGACGTCTCTATTGGCCTTCGTGTGGTCATGCACGGTGTTGAAAGCTTTCAATAGTTCGCGCGTATATCTTAGGGGGTACAAAAGCTGACATTTCGGTCGATCAGGGGTGGCTTCCGACGATCTACGGGCAGAGACTAACAAGGCAGCCAGCTTCGGGCTGTGGCACCCGAAATAAAAAACAAACTCTTACCCGAACCAAATCACCGGTGCGAAGCCCGTTAGAATTACGAATCAATTCTGTTCGCGGCGGATTCAAATGACGGACGTGGACATCACGTTTCTCCGTTGATTTGTCCAAACGCTAGGAGTACAGCGCCTTGGACGCCTCACCAGCGACGGGTGCCATCTTGTTTCGAAAGTCACTGACGTCACATCAGTGCCGCGTTGTGATTGGTTGCTGCTTTGCGGTTCGTGAAAGCGGTTGGCGGAAATCGGTCCCGAAGCGCAAAAACGCGCTCCAACCGCTCGACCTAACCGCTTTGCGGGTGAGAACGCGCGGATCCGCTTCGCGTTTGCGGATCCGCTTCGCGTTCGCGGATCCACTTCGCGTTTGCGGATCCACTTCGCGTTTGCGGATCCACTTCGTGTTTGCGGATCCACTTCGCGTTTGCGGATCCACTTTGCGTTTGCGGATCCGCTTCCAGTGTGAACGCGCCATTATTGCGGAAAAGGCGTCGGGAAGGCGTCGTGTAACCGAAATTTTCGTTTTGGCACGTAAAACCCCCAAATTCCACTTCCTAGCGAGTGACTCAGCACACAATGCGTTTAGTCCCGATAAATGGGATGTGCGGAAGGATAATAATGATGGTGATGTTTCAAGTTGTTTCGTGAAGTCAACGTGGCTATTCAGAAATGCAACGACACTGTGTGCATTGTTTTTTTCCTACGGTCTTATCGCCAGCTTGACCACCACGCCCAGTCAGTGCGTCGCCACCTCACGCTTCCCGTTTGGCTTTCGTGGCTAAGATTCATTGAATGCGCAGAGATCTTGCGCTTTTTTCTGTGTCTGATTCAGTTTTTCGGTGGTAGCAAACCGACAAAAACAACCAGCGTCGCGAAGAAGCACTTTTGCCCCTGCTTGACTCAATCCATTCACTCTGAGCCATGACTGCCGATGGACTTATTGCGGAACGGAGTATGTGGAGAGCAAGTCGTCTAGCTGCTGCTTGCGTAGGAGTTGTGGTGACGTCATAAGGACGCCGAGCTCTGATTGGCTTTGATTAAAAGGATAGTGGGTAGACCTCAATGCTAGATGCCTCGAGGTCTACCCACTATATGTTTCAATCAGCCAATAAGAGCGCCTCTTCTGACACCATCCCAACCCCTGTGCAAGACGCAGACAAACTCGCGCTCAGCATACTTTTTGTGTCTGCATGTGTCTGCACGGCGTCTGCCATTTGATTGCGCTCCGACTTAAAGGGATTGTCCGGTCGAAACCGGAAGGACTTAAGTTGTTGCGCTCGTTACATCGAGGGAGCCTTCATATAGACAAACGTCATTTTTATTTTGGTATATGATCTCCCGTTATTAAATAAACCTTTCATGAGTCTACGTACGAAACTGCACCCCAAATTTCGCCAGTGTCAATGGCTGATATCCGTAGGTGCTGCGTGACGTCTCAAAACACAAAGGTTTGTCGGAGGAATTGGTCGACGGGTGTCTTGTATTTTGTTTCAAATTATATAGTCTCCTAGGCAGTAGCCTACTGAAACACGGTTTTAATGCAGTTCCCAAGCACGTGCAGAAAAAGTCCCGCCTTTTAGCAGGATATTACTCGCAGACAGCCATAAGCTTCGAGCAAACGTATGCCGTTTCGCGTAAACACAACCGCGACGGACGCCGATCGAACTAGGGGCGCTTGCAAAGCAAAGGATGCAGATTTCGCCTCTGAAGTGGCACAGCTAGGTACACGAAGCGGCATCTGGGCACATATTTCGGCGGATCTATTGGATCGGTGATGAGGCTGCGGGTCGTTCCCCCAGAGGCGATGTCCGCGGGCCGAAGGCAAACGACGAACCGTTCAAATGCATGTCGTCACTTGACTTGGACGAGCTTGGTGAATCGTAGTCACGCACCATTTTCACGCGCGGCTCAAACAAAATTTGGCTGCACGCGTGCTAAATACAACTTCTGGTATCATTTCAAGCTGGCCTAGCTGTTGGTTTCGGTTTCGCTGCATAATCAAGGTCTGTTCGATTCGGCCAGGAAGTTCTGGTAGCGGCAAAAGCCCCTCAAAGGGAATCTTTGCATTTCGACGATAGGTTCGCGGCATCAGGATGATTTTACGTCGGGAGTCGCTGGCGGCAGCGCGCGGTTGGTATACCGGTCACCTCGAAGAGGAAGGCCTGACGGTAGCGTCTTGTTATCGACCGTAACTTCGGCGTCAAGTTGAAGCAAGAATCGGCAAAAATGCCGATTCTCGGCGTTTTTCCCAGGCCCGTTAGTGGGCGTCCACAGATACCAGCGGACAAAGCATGCAGTATTATGCTCAGCTACGGGGACATGCGAGTGTCAACGCACTAAATCCCAGACCTCTGAAATGTATCGGATCTTCAGTATGCATCCAAGAGCAACTGAAGGCGGGGACTATCATGAGGGCAATACCTTCCCTGTGTCTGTAAGTAAGAATATGAACACTGTGGATCTCCGCATAGCATCAAAAAAAAAAAACAATTTATGTGAGCCAATATTTCAACACTCACCACAGGGAGCCAAACCTACGCGAGGAGGTGCCCAAAACGATTTCACAATATCATAATCAAGCAAATGCCTACCCTCGGTTATGATCTCAATTCCGCATCCACCGGGGGTACGTTATTATCATAAATGAGAGGAATGCAACCTCCGTATCGGCGTTATTGTTTAACATTGCAGACATTTGGACAAGAGCTGCGAAAAATGGTACCTCGAGCAGAGGCGGACGAGGAGTGTCGTCTGCTATTGCCGTCTGCTCTTGTCGTCTGCCTCTGCACGGACGCTGAACTAGTTCAGCCAGTTCAGGGGAATCGAACAGACCTAAATTGACTGGCCCGATTCGGGCGAGGAGTGGGTGGACGTAGTTCAATATCGTTGGCACAGCATCACACCTCAGCTTACGAGCCTTCTGTCCGCTTAGAGCCCAGCTCGTAGCTTTCTTCTGTGAGATGATTGCTGCATAAGCGAGATCTATATCTTGACGGGAACCCAGTCCCTACGCACGACGACGATCCACTTTGCTCGTCACTGCAAGTCTCGCGGAAAAGTGCGGAACGTCATGTCTTGGCTCGCATGTGCTGCCCGGTGGATATGGCACCCAACCGCGCAACAAAAATCTCACCCAACCACGAAACAAGTCGAGCACAACAACAAAAACGAAGCACGCTGAGGCGTTCACTCACAGGCAATCGACGAGACAGAAATGCTCGCTTTGTGTTTTGTGACGTCAGAGCTCCAATGTTGCCTACAAAAACCGCGTTTACGCTAGAATGCGATTGGAGCAGTATAAATTTAATTACTCACGCAGAGAGCCATATAAAATTCAGATATTGCAATTACCATGCGTCTCGAGGCAATAACAATGATATCCAATTGTTTTCTCGAATACAAAATTTGACAGGACAATCCCTTCAAGACGGAAGCTGAAAATTTGGTCCTTGAATTCGAACAAACAGTAGATGGCGTAATGTAGACGACCTTAAAAATTATGTTTGGATCTTATTAGTATAGGAGCGTCGTAAAAGCCAACTAAAATGTCGACACAGGCCCGCCCGTCGCGGCGCGCCGACGGTACGAAAGTGCGAGAGCGGAGGAGAAAGGCCAGACAAAGTGACCATCCGGGTCAGATGACCTTGCTCGCCACTAAGCTGGATCGGGGATGTCGTCAATGACGTCACGACGCTCTGGAGAGATAACAGGTGGCAGAGACGTGGAGGCGGCCACCGCTGCACGTACTTTCCAAAATGAATGGGTTCTACGTATACTTCCGCCCAAGATATCTGCGTTAACTGAATTCACGAGAGAGAAAGCTATAGAAGGAAGCTCATAAACCAGATTTCTTGAAAAGCGTTTGAGCCTCTCTTTAAGGTGAAACGAAGTAATAGCTGACTCTCCCTTTGTATACCTCCAACCTTCAAGGTCTAATTGTATTTAGCGCTTCGTCATCAGTAGTTAATCTTTTATTTATATCGTGTTTTTCCACCTACGAGCTATTCAGGAGAATGAATAAACGTGTTTCTTTTATGGCTTTGGATAAACGCTAAGGCTCTCACATTGCGTCAAATATTGGGCCTCGGGCTCGAATTGCGGAAACACGTGATTTCAGTTTCAAGCAACAAGCTAATCTTAGACCTGTAGTAGTGTCTTTTTTTCAATGCAGTGTGCTTGTAATGCTAGATCTCATAGTCTGGGATAATTGAAGGGTTATGAAGGCTGTTTAACCAGTTTAACAATGAATACCCTTGTCCTCTGTTTATGAGAACGTCTATGAAAAGACTATGTAGAATTCGAAGATAAAATTCTGTAAGTAAAACAAAGATTTAATGCTTGATTTTAGAAACCATATATATAGTACAGGATGTTTTTGTAACAACATATAAATACTGTCCTAGTCCTTGGGAATGTACAAATTGAAACAGACTATCCTGCGTTTAAAAAAACATCATAACCTGTTTTGCCTATTTATTTTTTATTAAAAAAGAAAACGATGTACCTAGCTGCAGAGCCAGAGAACTGTTCCGATTTGGTCACTATACAACCGAAGACAACTCTGGTTTTAGCGCGCACTATTGTGTTCCGACTATTACCACGACCTCATCAAATAAACGTAAATTTATAGGCCCATACCTAGCACACTGATCAAGCACACTGTTTGGCCTACCCGGTCTGTCTACAAAGTAAATTATAGTTCGGTTTGCTTTCGTGCCAATCAAGTCACCAAGCCACGTTAAACATGAATAAGAAATGAGAGTGAAATGCCAAAAAAAAATTAATGGAAATGGAAAACAATGTAGTGTCCACTTTCAGATATCGATTTGTTTAGCTTCTTTTACTACGGAAATATTTAATATTACTGCCCCGAAAAGAGAGAACCTGTTGCAAATGTCCTTTTAAACCAGAACGAAAACAGGTGACATTTTATTCTCGGTTTGTCCTTGCATATTTAGTCTTTTATATGGCTGTGTTGCAGAAGGCAGCTGGCCTGCTTTTGTTTTAATATCGGAATTTAGTCTGGGATAATTTTATTGCATTGCAGTATGTGGGCCAATTTCTACTTTTTGACTAAATCTCAGCCCCAAGAGGAACGGAAACCTCATGACATATTTAAAAGTTAAAAAAGCTGGATTGCCTTGGTACAGATTTTGTTTAAGCCTAAGGTTTTTTTTTTGTTTTCTTTTTTTTTTTTTTAATAGCTACCTGACATCACATGTTTCAAACGATACCTTTTTTTAAAAGGTTTGGTCTAGAATGTTACAAATTGTAAATTGGAGCCTAGCTCTTTAGATCACGCCCCTATTTAGTTTCCACTTCGCTGTATCTTGCTCGCGCACAGCTAACTACAGTAACTCGCGCTCAAACCTTTGGATTAATCCTGTCTTTAATACAACAATGATTTTAATAATTAACATTATTACTATTTTAAATTTGATGATTTTTTTAAACATAGAAGGATCCATAGAATGCTCACCGCCGCAAGGTTACGATGCCTGGAAGGTGATTATTTATTGCTTGCGATGAAACGTGATTGCCAACGCGAAGATAAACAATTACCCCCGAATAGTTTGCTAAACCACTATTTCTCCATGTTTTTTTTTTATTTTCAGTACATGAAAAGCTTAAACAACGGTTATATGAAGTACAAAGCCAACTACGACAATACACGCTGCGTGATGTTTTCCAAGACGTATGCCGACAATGACCACCAGCTTGCTCTATACAATGTATCTTCCATGACAACGGATAATCCAATCATGTAAGTCCACGCAGTTTGTAATCGGGCTATCCCGCAAATTGAAAAGAAATATTTATTATTAATTTTGACACTTGTTCGCGCAAAGAACAAACACGAGAGGTAATTACATGATATGGTGACTGACTGATGCGCTGCCAAATATGGGGTTCAATTCCCGATGGTCCGATTTATTTTTTATTTAAATATTATAATTTTAGACTCTCAAATCTACTAGTATGTAAATGTGTCCATCATCAAGACGGAGTACCGACTCGAGATTTTTTCTTGATCAGATATCATTACCGAAAGGGAAGATGCTTATTCAAGATTCAGTACGAAACATTATGAGGAATTTATACCGCTCGCGCTCCTCACTGGTGTGGCTGGTCAAGGAAAGTTCAATGACTTGTTTCTCCTATATCCCGCCACACGTTACTCTTATTATACATAAAAGCCCTTGCCTCTACGGCAGATAAATTTTTAAACCAGTAGGGCTGCTTTCATTTACCCTTGTTCACGTGTTCCCTCCAATGATGAATGTCTGTAACACAAAAAAACTAAAATGCGCGTATATTAATTGCTTTGGTGACAGAGACCTTCCTAGGTAACTTAATACATTGGCGTAAAAAGACATCCACAGTTAGGTAGCGCGAGGCCTGTGCACGCCTCCTTATTCAGCAGATAACTTCAACGCAATTTTCCCCGTGTCTCAGCAGCAAATAGGCGAACGCGGTGCGTCATATTGTATATATATAATCCGTGTCGACGAATTAGGTCGGAAGATTTGGTATGACATCAAGTAAGTTTCTGTGACGTTGCGGTTTATTATAAGGAGAGCACATGCATTCCGATATATACGTGTGTAGTTAAACCATTGTTTAGAATTTCCAATTTTAAAGGAGGGAACCTTACTGGGAAAGCATGACTTGGGTACGTTCAACGATTTAGACTAAATTCAATTATTCGTTCCCTTGAATATCTGTCACGTGTACGCTGTTAAGCGTGTTGTTCTGGTTTGCGTATTTTTCCAAAATGCATAACTAGCAATTGTTTTGGCCATGTAAAACTCCCGTGAAACACTTGAAAAACAAATGTATTTCCTCTAAACTAGCTGTGAGTATCAAGGCATGTCGACATCAAACATATTTGTTCTCCAACGTTATCTTGATTTTGAGTTTATTAAACAGTTCAACTAAACGAAGTGAGTAATATTATTCGCGTTTCTTATAACGATTCCTAGGCGCCTGTTACTTGAAAGGAAGCTTTAGCGTAACCACAAGTCATGTATCAAGCTGTCCTTGTTGCTGTGTTTTGCGTTTTCAGACAATCGAGACTCGACATTTATAGAGTGGAAAAATGCTCAGGCGGAATAAAGATTTACAATACCAGTGGTGAGTTCTTATTAATCAAGTAACAGTTCTTGCTTTTCCCGCGTTCGATTATGGCTTCTGTGTGCGCCAAATTGAGAGAAATGCGGAGCTTAACGCGTTTTAGCTTCCCAGGCTATCTCTATTCTGTTCGGCGGCTTCCTCTTCCATAGCATGAGCCAGGCTATAAAAATAAACTCCCGTCTTTTGGGGGCCTATAGACGTTTGGATTTTCGACTTTTTACCTATGTCGTCTCCACCTCACATACTCGAAGTGAAACAAACCAGCATGGAACGTTCGGCTGCATTATCACGAGCAAGCCTGTCATCGGTTTTCGCTGCTGAGCCAGCAAAGGTTCACAGGGGAAGCAAATACAAAAGTTACCAGATCAATGCGCGTCTGCTTAACAAAAAGCACAATCCCCAAGGGGTTAATTTTTATTCGACCTTTAAAGACAATACAATTCAGTGGGCTTTAGGAAATGCGATTTGTTTGCGAAAGATAGCTTTTACGGCGTTATTTCACGGGTATTCAGATAGCCAGTAACACTCAAAGGACACCACAGACACATAGAAGAGAGGGAGAGATAGAAAAACAAGGAGAGAAAAACCCTAGAAACAACAAATATCTAGATCCGCGAAAATGCGATAGCCTCGGCGCAGACAGGTTTTGGCTAGTTCGAACGGCAGGATGCGCCCCAGCCTCGGTGGGCCCCTTTGAATTCGAGGAGTTACTGGCGCCATCTATCGTGATGGACTACCCGAGTTGGTAGTTCAAGACGACACAGCGCCGACAACGTGGTACGAAGGCGTTCTCCAACGCGGGGCGTCCAGACCACTGCGAAAATTGTTTACGCTCTAAACGAGCAGTCTAATGCAAATCAGCGGAGTGAAATACATTATTTCCAGTACCGCATTTGCTGCAACCAAATTAGTTACCAAAAGGGCACGCTATCAATACAATACTTTTTCACGTGTTGAAAAATGGTTGAATTTAATTGAAGGTATTTTGATTTACACGTGCCAAGCCTGATAGGGAAGTAGAGACAGAATGCATTTCTTTACGACTCAGGCCTCCATCCGCTTTAGATTGTGGCAAATACACACGCTTGTTGAATTCTGTGTACTTGCAACGTTCTTGTCGGAAACATGCACTCAATTCAAATTACACCGGCATTAAATAAATTTTAATGTAGTGTAAAATTTAGACATTCTCGTGCCTTTTAGAAACGTAACGGAAACGTGCTTTTACAAGTGATTAGGGCCAAACACTTTTGCTATTGCAACCTGCTGGCCACACAAAAAAAAAAGCCTGTTAAAGGTATCTTTTTTCCAATATTATTCCAAATGAAATTTCCACTTGGTGTTGTCCATTTACTTTTTGCGTTCCTTTTCATTACAGTTTACAATTTCTATAGTATCGAGGAGAGCTAAGCATTTCTTAGCGCGTATTATAGGTATCTATATTCTATTCTTACAGGTGTAGATTTATTATACGACCTGACGCTTCTTTACACAAACTACGACGACTGCGGCATTCTGACATTTACCATGAATCACGAACGTAAGTTAAACGTCGGCACCGTATGCTGAATAATGTATTTCGCTATTGCCCACCTTTTTTATTCTTCAAACATTCACTCTTAATTTATTAGTGGTATTTGTTTAACTGTCAAATAAAAAAAAAGTAAAACATTTCCTTTTTAATTTAGGTTCTTCGAATGTTTACGAGATCTTAACTAGAAAAATTTTAAACAGCGCGCAATAAAAAATATAAATGACTTACGAATCTTTTAGTACCAAACATACTTCACTCTTTCACTTACCAGGCTGTGCCATGTGGGTAACCGTTAATGCATCTGAAGAACGCATTCAAAGCTGTCTTGGACACTACAACGAAAATTGTGAAACTGGACACGATGTATGCCCGTAATGTTTGCTAACATTTGTACTAAAGAAACGATGACATTATCAACGTCATCGCACTGCTCATAAAACTAGTATTTATTATACGACACTCCTAGAGACCACTTTATAATCAACGTGCACTTTCGCTCTCCTAGATTTTTTTTAATAAAGTGTTTTACCAAAAGATCACTTGTCTTGTTTCAGTCTTCACTCACAAACCAGATTCTAGACTTCAGTGTCGAAGAATAGTAGCTGTCAATCATAATAATTGTTGTCAATTTCAGAAGTGACGCTAGAAACAGGAACGCCACAATGAGCCATATCGAAACTTTTCTTAGCCACGCGGTCCTAATTACGAAACAAATTAAGTGAATGCACCTTGATATCCTTCTTCAAAGCAAACGATGAAGAGCCGAAGTAGGAGTTAGACAAAACGAAATTTGTTGCCGAGTACGACCTCCTTAGCAAGAGAAATTATAGAGGATTTTTTAAGATCTCTTCTTCTAGTCCTTTGTCATCTTAAGAGCAATTCCAAAGCATGCTTTTAATATTATTAGAATGCATTTAAATGCAAAGGTGCAAGCGAGCTGGACAAGAGCTGGTGCAAGCGAGCATTATTAGAATGCAATTAAACGGAAAGGTGCAAGCGAGCTGGACAAAGGTGCAAGCGAGCTGGACGTCTAACCCCTGGTTAGCTCAGTTGGTAGAGCACTCCACCTGTAATGGAGAGGTCCCGGGTTCGATACCCGGACCAGGCGGATTTTTTCGGTCGCGCACCCGTCACCTAGCTGTGTTTGGAGGTTTATGTTTGTCCTTTGTCCCTCTTGTTCCCCCTCTCCAGGGATTATTTGAATTATTTTCATGCTTTCATTTTGAGATTTATAACTCAACATAGTGGCGCGTTTCGGAATCAGTTCTTACCCAACCTGTGCCTGGCGACGTCCGTGTTACACTCTTTTTATTTAGTATTTTGTGGAATGAGTGTCGCATTCAGGCCCTTAAACACATGTTTGGGGAGCTGGGTGTACCATTTAGGCACGAAACATTCCGTTTATTTAAAAGCAGCCAGGTATAAACGCATCATCGAAAATCAATTAAAAAAAAAAACTTGACTGCGAGTGAAGAGCTTGTGCAGTCTTTCTCTCGTTGGGCTTTCAGAGCGCCGAGTCAATAATGCCTGTAACCACCAAGGAACTGAGTTAATAACCAAGACATTGTTTATTACGGGAAAATATGTCACCCCATGCATGTCACCATGCTTATGTCACGCCTCAGTGGTTGCCCTTGAAATTCTCACAAAAACTAAGAAATATAGATGTGCGCTATATACATTGTTAAAATTAGCGCAAAGACAAAAGAAGAAGAAAGTAAAAAGAAACTGTAGTAAAATAACCTTCGTCTTTGCGCGAGTTTCGACAAGATGTATACTCAACTAGTATACCAAGTGATTTATTTTAATACGATATACATGGTGATGACATGTAAGTTTTATGCATTTCAAAAACGAATTATGGGAGAAACGCGAAATTTAATTGTTTGTACCTAGCTTATGCTTCCGTACGGACACTAAGTGCGAGAATACTCGTAGCAGTCAATTTACTAAAGAACTAAAATTCGCTAATAAACTTTTCACTTACACTAAGTGCGAGAATACTCGTAGCAGTCAATTTACTAAAGAACTAAAATTCGCTAATAAACTTTTCACTTGTTTCGGTTGATGACTTGAACTTGCAGCCGTATTCCTGGAGTGTTTTATTTTATTTTATTTTCCTAACCAGCCCGTGACGCGGGGTATGCGCCTCTAAACTCGCCACTCAGTCCCGCCCATACGCCTTCGAAACCACAGAAATCGGAGCGAAACCCTCCTTGGTGTAAAGCAGCTGTTCGAATGGCAACGGGGCGCAGATGATTTCCTCTCTCGCTTTCTAATGTCTAAGATCGAACTGTTGACAGCTTCGTCCCCTTGTGATATGAAATTCCGAACAAAACGACCTGTGTCATATCGATGAGGGCTCTTGCGCTGAGTTCTACATTTTAGAGCGCAGCTCTTAGGCGCCCGTTTCCGCGTTGAGCGGCGTCGCCGTCGCCGTTGGCCTAACCTTTCCGCCAAATTTAGCGGGAAAGTGAATTAGTGTTCGGGTCACGTGACGTCGATTTTCCCGGAAAATCTAGCGGAGAAACTGAATTTTTTGATGGGTGACGAGACACAAATTCATGTGACGTCATTTCCCCGTTAAATTTAGCGGGGAAACTTTCACTAAATTTAGCGAAAAATTTAGCAGCGAAATTTAACGGGAGAAGGAGAGGTGCATGAGGGAAGGAGAGGAAGGAGTATGGGAGGAAGAGGGGAGGAGGAGGGAGGTAGATGGGAGGAGGATAGAAAAAGAGGAGTAGGGGTGGGTACGGAGGAGGATGAGGAGGGCCATCCCCTCCTCCTCGAGCGCTGCGCCATTCGCATTGCAGAGATTTGTAAAGTTTTTCTTTTTTTCTTTTCTTTTCATTCGTACCTACTCGGAATTAGTGCCGAAATTCAAAACCCATATATCGGAATACGGGCGTTTTACGTGACTTCTATCAAATGGAAGAGTCTCGAAATACGGCAGCCTTTAAGTTTCCAGTGTAAAAACACCCTGATTACAGTAATTAAAATTTATTACCCAGTCTTAGTTAATTACGAAATAAAAAAAATTGCAGTGGCTTAGCTCGACTATGCCAGGATATATGTAGTGTGAGCTTAGGTTCAGCGGGTTATTCTTAGCTTTCCTGCTTGTCTAGGATTAGCTTCATTACCATGCTTACTGCTGCTTCAATCACACACACTGTATACGCATTATGTGGCACATGTACAATTTCGCTCTCCTTCTCCATGGCTATACCACACTGGCAAACGCCCAGCTATATGTGTACACTCTGATACCTCTGCGCATGCGCACAAAATGAGAGGCGCTATCAAGCGTCTCCGGTGCAGCATCAGACTTGGCTACTGCCCAACGGAGGCGCACAGCTGGAATAAAACTTTGGTTGGGACTAGTTGGTTCATATCGATTAAAAGGTTAAAAGGTGCGAAAAAACAGGACGAAAAAAGACACGTACGAAAGGGACAGGCACCAACTTCTAACTGATTTATGGAAACACGAATCATCGTCAAATTAGGTGATTGGGATCGAGTTTGACGATGATTCGTGTTTCAATAAATCAGTTGGAAGTTGGCGCCTGTCCGTGCCGTACGTGTGTCTTTTTCCGTCCTGCTTGTTCGCGCCTTTTACCCTTTTAAGCGCATAGCTGGGCACGCGGCGGAGCCAGTGCGTCTGCCGCGGCTATGACGTCACTCCTCTGGAATGCGCAGACCGGCGAGGCGCGCGCGGCGGCGGCGGAGCGCGCGGTGGCGGCGGCTCCGGCGCGCCAGCTGTGCGCCGTGTGACATCACTGCTCCTCGCGCATGCGCAGCAAGGCTCTCCAGGAGCAACGCGAAACTGCTCAACCTCGGCCAGTGTAGCTCACGCTACAAAATACTATTATTCTTGCACCTATTGCCTGCCTGGTAGCACAACCTAGGTGGAACGACCAACTTCGCCTACCTCCAATAGCTTCGTAAAAGTGTGTAAAGTAAATTTAAACACCCACTATTGTTTTTGTACTTAGCTTCAGGACATGCTTTTTATAAGACCAATTTTGTCACGACATATCTTTTAGATCGAGATTTTGATCATGAATATACTTCATTGCAATTTTCCGATTAATACTTTGTACAAGAATTTCCGAGGAGAGCTTTCTCTACAGGGATTCCTGCGTCATGCATTCCTCTTCCAAGCGCTTGAGTTTCATATTTGCTTAAAATTTTATTTTTTCACGAATAAATTTTAACTAGACTCAACTCGTTTATGCTACACTGAACGTTTTTAATCTGTGTTGCGTATGCATTTTGAAAATCCACAACAAATAAACTTTATAATTTATCATATTACTTCCGGTTGTTTTCTCGCATTTCTATAGCCTCGCTTAGTTTCCCATGGCCAAAAGTAACTTCGTTGAATTTATAGACCGTTTTTTTTTATGGCGGCCGCCATGGTGAACTCTGACATAGCTGAGTTGGGGCAATATTGCAAAACACTGCATTTGCCGATTTAAAGGCGCTAGAATTCAAGGCGTTCGTGGCAATAGCTCTACTTGTTTTGCTCTATTTTTATCGTAGTATGCTTAAACTGATTACTTTAGTTTTCGTCACCCAACCAAACTCCGTCATATTTCAACATGGAAACCGTCAACTAAAACGGTCTCTAAGGACCGCATTGACTACGTTTTGCTTACGAGGTGATCGTTTTAAACGTGTCTTTTTGTTTATGTTTAAGTTCAAATAAATTTACGTTAAAATGTCTAGCCAAAACATTACTATAATAAAAACATAATGAGATTTTCTATGCGTTTTATGTTTTATTTTATAACACAAGCCCCATTTCATAGTAGACATTCAGAAGCACGAATCACGAATAATGTCCAGAAACATAATTTATGGGTGGGTTAAATATTCGACCATGCTTATGCGGTAACATTCCTTGTTTTATAGTCCCGAAAATGTTATATCGCTCTACATCCAAGGAAACTGCATCATTAGATGATGAGAGCAATACATTACGCACACGACGGGTGAACTTAATGACTGACGCCCAGCATTTTTAGGCAGTCAGTGACTATATATGAAAACCTGTTCCGGTAGAATTTCGCGCTTATTATGGTGCCATTTTGAAAAAGTCTATATCTGGCAGTTTACGCGGTCATGACTAAACTCTCTCGTTCCGAACACGTACTCTGGTTTTTGTCCAATGTCGTAATCACTCGTCGCGCTTTCTTCGTGCGGCCGTTCCTCGTCATCATTATCTAAATCCCTACAAAATAGCGTAACGTCTAAATAGGCAAACACCCAACACTTTCAAATTAGGCATGGTTGTCAAACTTTCCAGTTAAAAAAGCTTAATATTCCTTTATCATCAAATTGTTCAGCTCGACACAAATCGTTCGTTCGCAGCCCTGCAAATCCGAAACGGGACTTATAGAAGTAGTCTTGAATTGTGTGTGTTCCATTAATTTAAGTTTAGTATCACCGATGCAGTGTTAGTTACGAGGATATTGGAATGCAATAAAACTTCTGTATGGCCCTTTAGTATCTGACCAGTGTAGTGGAATTCAGCACCCATACATAGTGACCTTTAAAACAATATAGGCCCTCAATTCGAACTTAAATACTTTTCCTTTTCCGCTACCTTCCCTCAATAGGCAATTTCATCGTGTTTATATTGCGCCGTTTCAATTTTGCATTTATCATTTTTAAGATTCGTTCTTTTCATGCACGATCTTTGCAATATTATCGATGGGCCTCCGCACATGTTTGCGTAGTATAATTTTATTTCAGCAATTATGCATCTGCCTTGACTTAATGTGTGATTTCATTGCATTATTTTCTATGGTGTCTTTTGTTCATTTTGTTCCCCATTAATCTATGTTGTTGCATCCCCACCTCGCTGTGGCTTAAAATGATGCTGCGGTATGTACAAACAAAATATTAATGAAATAAGTAAAAAATCGGGCTAAAATTAACTTAGATTTTCACTTTTTAACAAATTTTCACAACTCACCACACAAACATGTTAGTGATTTATAAAGTAAGAAAGGCTTCCAGAATTCTGAGATTGAGTCAAACTCTATTGCATAAGCTTTGGGCAGCGATATCAAGTTATGTTTGCTTTTCTCTCAGTCTAATCGTTTTCCCTCATTTCAACAAGTAGGAAATGTAAAGGCTCAAAATATGGCCTGTAGAGAAATATATCGTAAGTTTGGCCACCCAGCTTTGCTTTTGTACTATAAAACTCAAAATGTTGTGACGCACACGTGTTTTGGCAGGCATATATATTTTTTTTTTTCATACTGAAATAAAGCTGTTGCCAATTGCTGGGAATAATATTTGTGAAGAGCTGACCTTGGAACCTTAACCGCAATAACAACGTTTGCGTGCGCAGTTTCCCCAGCAGAAACACGTGCTGTCCTTCGCTTGTTATTGTGTTAGAATTTGCTGCAGCCTACTTTTGTCGTAGTACAGAAACCCCCCAAAAAGCACCATCGTACTTCCAAAGTAGGCTTCATGCTTCCCATCAACTTTATTATTATTTTGAACTGATTGGAATAAAGTATTCGAAAGTCGTACTTTCACTTCTTTTAGAATCATCCCAAACAGGCTTGGATTTCCTTCGCCATATGATATTTAACAAATACGCACTGCTTGTTTTACCGTCACATTTAAAGTAGAGAACTCTTGATTTTTGAAGACGTTTAACATCGGTCTAGCTTTAAAGATGGCACCCTTTTTACCTTTCTTTCATTGCTGCATCCGGCTCAAGCACTTGAAATACCATTATTGATGCCTGTCAGGTGGAATTTGTCATGGAATTCCTACATATTTTATTTCCCACGAAAACTTGTCATTCAAGGAGATGAAAAGAAAAAAAAATCCACCTCAATGTTTCCGGGACATAATCTTTAAAAGAATGTATCAGAGGCAATGTTTCAAAAACGTGTGCCGTTTTGGTTCCAGAATGCAGTGGTCTGCGTGTACCTTCAGTAAATGTTTTAAACTCTAAACTAAATAATAAATTTAAAAGAAAGTTGGTATGCGCAATGCCATCGGCAATAGAGCATGACTTATTTCCTTTTATTATCGCCATCATTTTCACAGCCACTTCTTTATAAATTTCACGTGAATCTCCCCAGAAATGCGTCGTACTTCCGTCAAAAATAGATTCGTGCTAAGACCAATGCTATTAAAGCTTTCATTTGATAAGCGCAAAAAGTTTTGCGCAAATTGTGACTCGAAGTCGACGTGTGTGGACTTCCTCAAATTTACTTTATTTTCTGACAGTAAGCTGTTCGCTTCCCTTTCATATTTAAAGTACAAAACACTTTATGTAAAGAAATTAAGCTCCGTTTAGCGTTAATTACGCTGCTGAATGTGATATTTAATGGTGTCATGGTTTCCAGTTCAAGCACTTGCAGTTCGAAAATGTGAAGTAAGTAAGTAAGAGTAAGTAAGAGTAAGATAAGTGAAAAAAAAGTCAAATTGGACTTTCAGTGTTCATACAGCGTGAAGTCGGTCTGCCAAGATGGGACGACAGTGGTTTACACAGTAGAAAGCAATTTTGCCAGTGCAGTACGACTGCTAACCTGGGTAAGTGAAGTAAGTGAAGTAAGAGGTAAGATATGGTTCATTCATTTCTTCTGAAAAAAGAGCCTTGTCATTCATATATTAAAAGATTATGACACACATTTATTATTTCGGTACCTTAAGCATACCGACCATAAAATGCCAAGCAAAATAAATCAATTATGAGGCACGCAACATCTCGACAATTTGTGTCCTTTAATTATATTCCGATTGATGATGTCAATAAATTTGTTATCTATGAAGCAGCCTCGTTCCTTTCTGATGTCGGTACAACGCTAGTAATATATATATATATATATATATTATTACAACAATTGTTGTCTGCCAAGAACGAATATCTCGATTGAGAGGAATTCACGGTTATGCACGCTCAGCGTGCATTCCACTCAGTCATGATCGTTGCTTTGGCACACGATAAATTAGAGCTACTTCAGAACATGTGCTGCGAACGATATCACATATAGCACTCAGTTGATACTGCTTATATTAAATACTTATGTGTATTAATAATATTTTATGCAGTGAATAATAAACACAAGTACATTCAATATAAGACGTCAACTCAAAAGTATCTAGCTACAGGTCTTCAATTGACGAAAGTACCTATTGTTTATTGTAATTATCAACATCACATTATATATCTTCAGAGCCTAACTAACTAATATTTGTATCGTTCAGTTAAAAACGCTTTTTATATGTCTATTTTTTAAATATTTTCTAAATATTTGAAAACGGGCGATAATGACGAACAGAACACATCATTAAATGGTTCGTGGCGTGTGGTTTACAAATGCATTAGCGTACCGCTATTTACTGAAGCGGGGTTATATCAAGTTGTTGATTCACTAAGTACTAAAATAGATTATAAAAAAAGTCGAATACATTCCGGTATTTTCTTCTAATTATTAGTAAGAGCAAAGTCATATGAATTCACGACTCCAGCAAAAAAGGATGCACCAGCGGCAAACCTCTGAAATAAAGGCAAAAGAGTTCGCTTTGTAACTTCTTAACGTTTGTCGTCTGACAGCCATCACTATTGTAGACTGTCACCATTTGGCGAATAGCAAAGGAAGTTACCTAATCAAAATTCAGAGGTTTCAAGCCTGTCCAACAATGCTCATCAGCACGGTGCAAAGACCAACTGTATATTATGAAGTTCAGAAGTACTTGTGCGTTGGTTTTCATATATAAGTTTTGACGTTTCTCATGAGCATGAGCGCATGGAAAAATGAAAAATTAATTCAAGATTCAGCGCTAATTTTATCTCATGATTAAGTCCTTGAACTCGTTTAATATTAGCCCCCAAATCGTCAGCTACCTAATAATAGAGCTACAGTTTGTTTACTTAAACTGCATACGCCTACAACGTTCAACAGATGGCTGCCTAACTGCTGGTAATAAAAAATACTTAGGATCCGATGTACTATCGGGGAAAAATGAAATGCGAACAGAGGAGCGCGTGGCTCGCGGTACAGGCTGCGCCGCCTGGAAGTGAGCCTAGGAGCGAGGGCGCGTGGCCTACTTCGATGTGTTCCCGCCCCTCGATGGGCGCTCCCCCAGCTTCGGCAGTGCGCCTCTCAGTGCGCTGGAAGCTGTCACCGCTATCTTTGCCTGCTCGGCGAGTGTGGCGAGCTTTTTTGCACCGCACGCGCTGAGCCAGCAAAGATAGCGGTGATAGCTTTCAGTGCACTAAGAGGCGCACTGCTGAAGCTTGGGGAGCGCAGAGGGAGGGGCGTGAACACGTCGGAGTAGGCCACGCACCCTCGCTCCTAGGCTCACTTCCAGGCGGCGCAGCATGTACCGCGAGCCACGCGCTCCTCTGTTCGCATTTCATTCTTCCCCTATAGTACCAAACTATATATCAATCATTGTTAGAGATATCTTCTTATTTATAAAATTGCAGACAGATTTACACCAATCAGATATGTGAATAACATCACCAACGACAGTATTTTGCTTTATTACAGTAGCTCCAAGTTCATATTTGAAGTGTCCAGCCCGGATCAAGCTCGCATCACACAAAACCTCAGGAAAAAATAAATTAAGTTGAAAATTTCAAAGATTCTTTAACGATCCCATGTATGAAAAATGTACGGTTGTCATCGTCCCTGTACAGAATAAGAATATGTATACATAATAGAACAATTTTTTACAAAGCTCTTTCTCTGTGGTTAGAAAAAATTACATATCTAGAGAATGAAAACATTAAAGTTACATTATATACAAACTTGCAATTAATAGCAGCCGCTGTAGTATCTTTGTTACTTCCAAGGGATGGAATTACTAATGCTAGCTTTTTCATTTCATATCATTAAATCTTCCCCAGATATTTCTGACCGTAAAAATGTTCACCTTTGGCAGGTATTTTAAGCAGCGTTCACCTAAATTTTAGTCATCAAAATCATTGCTCCAATGCCCCATATCGACAAAGAAAATACATTAAAATGGACAGGTCTGTCTAAACGGGTGTCCAAGCAGGATACTTCGAAACGCGTGAAGCGACGCTCCACCACCAAATGAGGTGAAAGTTGAAATCCGAACTTCCGTCTTGTTTGGGCATCCAACACGCAAACCTAACGGCTTTCGTCCTCGCCTCGTCTGCTTTTCTGTGACGGTGGTGTTTATCCATCTTTGTTCTTTATCATTTTTTCAGCGTAAACCCGCAGAGCCTCTTGGGCATCAATGCGCGGGTACGATCCATTATAAAATAAATGAGCATTCTCGCGCCACGCCACTTCCGCTGGTAACGATCTCCACTCTGATATAATACGCACAAAGAGATTAATTTCTTTGTGCGTATTATGTTTTTAAGCCCAAATTTGTGCTTAAAAACATACTTCCTGGCGGCATGCGATCGAACTTTGCAAGAATAATCTGTTCGCGGCAATCACTTGGCTGTTGCAAGAATGACGAGGCAGAAATTTTTGTTCGTTTCGTGAAAAATATAATAAAAAAAGCTTCAGGCGGAGGCGTCTACGGCGCAGCGTGCTTCTAAAAAAACCTAGCCCAACTCTCTTTTCATTTCTGTTGTGTTCAATACCTGCTAGAGACGAAAGCCTTAAGCGCCGCTCTCACATATGCAACTCAGTAAGACCGAGAGACCAGACCGGTTTTTAAGCCTCTTGCGATGTCTTAGGACCGGATGCGCTGCTGCGGAACTGGTCCTAAGGCGTCGCAAGAGGCTTAAAAACCGGTCTGGTCTTTCTCGGTCTTACTCGGTTGCATATGTGTGAACGAGCCTTTAGTGCTGACTTTTCCTGCATTACCGAAAATGGTCAACGTCGGCCAGAGATTGGACACGACTGCGGCGTCAGGGTTCGGCTAGGAGTCATGTTCTTACTGATTGCATACGAGTTCCAGCTCAACGCTGACTGCACTCGTGTCCAATCTCTGCCCCACGGTGGCCTTCTTTAGTGACGCGGGCAACTTCAGCGCTTAGGCTTTCTTATCTACGAGGTGGTGATCTGCTCTCTCCCGTTCTCGGGATTGGACTTGAGCAGAAGCAGAGGTGTGTGTCTGTGTGTGTGTGTGTAGGCATTGTAAATGGAGATTTGGGGGGTTAGATAGAGCCAATTGTGTACGCGCCTTCAGCGATTGACTGACAGTCAACAAAACGTGTGAATGAGTGGTTGTCCGGACCCACGAGATGAGCATGCTCTGGGGCACTGTAGAAAACAAAAACAGATGTTTTAAACAAAAAAAAAGCTTTCCTTTTTGAAATAATAAAAAAATATGTAAAAAAACAGAGGGAAGGAAAAATCAAGACACACCCTCTTGACGATCGCCCCTTTCTCACGCTTTCTCGCTTACCCACGCCAAACCGAAACAAACCTCCTCGCAGATGAGACCCATCCCATGATGCTCGCGGTTCCTCAGGGTTTACAGCGGCGCTCGACAGTGCAAGCACGAGTGTCGTTCGGTTCCAATCGTGTTTGCTGGAAACTCGGCGATTATCGACGGTATTCGTTATGTTCTTGGCGAAGGTAGCAAAGCTGTTGATATGTGTATGAACCTCTGGTAGTCGTCGATGGTTACGTTCAGGCTAACTTTTATTTACACTATCCACAAGCTGCAAGCGATGCAATCTGGCGTGTCGTTCCCATGTTGATTCGACGCACGAGCTCCAAATCTTCTCTTTTTCACTTCGTCGTCTTCGATCTCTAGTTGCCAGGAATAGGGTTTACCCCGATCCACTTAAACGTTCCAATACACTCCCCACCGAATGGATGGGAGTCCATTCTAAACTTCGGTTAACTCCAACGGATACACAAGCTGCACTGGCCTTCGCAAAATGGTGCCGCGATGCACTCGGTTCTCAGATGACCGGATCCGAGAATCTCGGCCTGGAACACTCTTTCCACTCTTCCGAGCTTCCATAGCAGGCGTGGAAGCGGCTCTTTTGACAGCACGCGGCTCTTTTAACAGAACAATTTGACCCCCTCTGAGGGGCGCAGACTGTCTGTTCTGAGTGGCGTACGCTGATCTCAGTTCTTGCAGGTACTCTTCCTTCCATGTTCCCAAAAATCGGTTAAGCAGTTGTTTTTCGCTGCCGCCAGAGCACGCGAAGCGCCTCCGGTGTGGAAGCGAGGGTGTCCCCACCCACCGGCGGAAGTGCCGTCAGCCGCCTTCCAACTAGGAAACTTGCCGGCGTGAGCGGGTTGGCCTCCCCGACCCCGTCATGCAGAAACGTTAATGGACGCGACTTCAGCACAGCCTCCACCTCAATCAGAACGGTGGTCAATTCCTGTGTGTCCACACAGTTCCTTCCGTTAACTTTTCTTAGAGACACCTTTACCGAGCGCACAAGCCTCTCATAAAAACCTCCCACCTCGGGGCTCTCTCGACAATAAACCTCCACTGGATTAAGTAAAAAACGAGCGTGTTGGTATTAGTAATTAAACATAGGGAAGATACATAGAAATGCGACGGAAAACGAAGACTTCCAACTAGCAACAACATTTATTGACCCGAAGTTTGCATATATAGGTGAAGGAGGGGAGGGCGAAAGACGCTACACTGGAAAGTGGGAAAGCGATGGGAGAGGGTTTAGAGCCTGGGAAGTGAAGGAAGATTTGTGGGGTTGACATCTAATCGCTTGGAGCCGCGGAAACGAGGGACGTCAGCTCTGGCCCCAGGAAGTTTATCTCCCTCCTGGATAAGCCTATGGACGGGGAGCCGAGGTTGTTGTGACTGTGGTGCATGGCGAAGGCCTCCATGATCTCTCGTCCGTATCTTGAGGCGTGACCTCCAATCCTGGTGATCGAGGGAAGGTCGGCCGAACAGGGTTCGCTGCACTCAGAGGTGTGTTTGGGTCCCCATTCACGTCTGAGCGCAGTGAACCGTCTGAGTCCAGCACACCTTTGAGTGCAGCGACCCTTGTTCGGCCGACCTTCCCTCGACCACCAGGATTGGAGGTCACGTCTCAAGACACGGACGAGAGATCATGAAGGCCTTCGCAATGTACGACAGTCACAACAACTTCGGGTCCCCGTCCACAGGCTTATCCAGGAGGGAGATAAACTTCCTGGGGCCAGAGCTGACGTCCCTCGTTTCCGCGGCTCCAAGCGATTAGATGTCAACCCCACGGGATCGTCCTTCACTTCCCTGGCTCTACACCCTCTCCCATCGCTTTCCCACTTTCCAGTGTAGCGTCTTTCACCCTCCCCTCCTAAACCTATATATGCAAACTTCGGGTCAATAAATGTTGTTGCTAGTTGGAAGTCTTCGTTGTCCGTCCCCTTTCTATGTATCTTCCTCATGTTTAATTACTCCACTGGATACCCGCGTTCGCAAAGTGTTTGACAACGTCTGGGTGGCGCAACGTCTTCCACAGTTCTGTGTGTTTCTTCGACGCTTGTTTGAAGGTCAAGGAATTGTCGGAATAAATTACGCGGCACAGCCCTCGGCGCGACACAAATCGACGGAAGGCAAAGAGAATGCTCCGGGTCAACAGGTCTGGAAAAAACTGCAGGTACACAGCCCGCGTGACTGCACACGTGGGCAGCACCACGTAGGACTTGCATGTGAGGTCCTTGCCCTTGACATAGAGGGGGCCCGCAAAGCCCGTGCCGACTACCTCGAAAGGGTCCCCTCCTGTTGTCCGGGCATCCGGCAAGGGTCCCGTGGGGACACCCGCGGGAGTCGCGCTAAATCGCTGACAGGTTACGCAGGCACGCACCGCTTTCTTCACCAGCTCTCGTCCCCGCAGGATCCAATACTGGTTACGGAACTGCACGAGAGTATCTCTGACATCCACGTGCAGCAGGTGTCGGTGCGCGTCGATTTCCTGCAAGGTTGGATATCGATGCTGCTTGGGCAGGACGATCGGGTTTCGTTCGTCATACGTCATGTTGACGGACTGAAGGCGACTTCGAATTTTAAGCACTCCCCGCTCATCGATGAAAATGGCAAAGTCTTGGAGGAGAGAACCAGGTGGGGTCTTCGTAGCGTTGGTCCCGCAGCGAAGCTCGGTAGCGCACGCCGAGCGCTGCGCCTCTTTTATCTAGTGAGTTCGCGCTGCCTCGATCTTCTCGGCTGTCAGTGGTCCCGTTCGTCTTTCAGTTGACCTGACGTTGTGGAGGAATCTAAGAATATAATCTGTTGTTCTGTTGATCCTTGAAGCAGAGCTGAATCGCGAGGTATCAATAACTCTGGAATGGGCGTTACTGTGACTTTAAACACTTCTGCTCTCGATCCCCTCTCCTCGAGGGCGTCTCGAGGGAGTTCTCCGCACATTTCCCTGGGCCATTATGTCGCTGGCAGTGGCAACCACCTCGGCCCCGACCACCACAGTGAACTGGAGACCAACTGGGATACGGTCAGACCTCGTGTCATGAGGTCAGCGGGATTTTCTTTTCCCGGCAGTGGTGCCACGTCGCGCCTAACAATTGCTCTGGATCTCTTGCACTCGATTCCCGACGAACAGCTCCCATCGGAAGGCCTCTCCCCTGATCCAGTAAAGCGTGATCATTCAATCTGTCCAGAAGTGAACGTCCTTCACCTCAATCTCAAGGCATGTTTGAATGTATTTGGACAACCGTGATACGATCAAGCTAGCCGTCAGTTCCAATCTCGCCAGCGTGACAGAATTGAGGGGTGCAGCTCGGCCTTTAGCGAGCAATAGTGTCGTCGTCATCGCTCCTGTGTCGTCGATAGTGCGAAGGTAGATGATGGCTCCGTAGGCAGCGGTGCTGGCGTTGGCAAAGATATGCAATGATCGGTGGGTTACCTTCCTTGCCTTGCAATCCGTCGTCGCAAAACCTTGGGATCTTGACCCTTTCTAGTTCGACAAGTTCGCTGCGCTTCCCGGTCCACTCGTCTTGCGCAGTAATCTGGCAGCACATCGTTCCAGTCCAGGTTTAGTTTCCAGATTTCCTGGAACAGGATCTTGGCTCTCACGACGAAGGGTGCCGAGAATCCCAGAGGGTCATAAAAGCGAGCTGTCGTTTACAGCACGAGGCGCTTCGTTTTTTGTTTTTTTTTTGGTGGCGAGCAGTCTGCATCTCGTGCTTCGGCAAAAAACATGAGACTGTCCACTTTGTGTTCCAAGTCATTCCGAGCACCTTGAGCACGCCCGCTATTTGTCTGAGTGGTTTTTGTCCTGCCCCATCCTCCTCGAACACGTTCGCTTGTGATGCGCTATTCGCACCCCGCTTGTGGAGTCTCATACCGGCCTGCCTGAACACCCCATTCGCCTCGGCGAACAAATTTTTAGCCTTGTCCTCGTTGCTCGCTCCGGTCAACAGGTCATCAACATACACGGACTTGCTTAATTTTTTCGGCCGCTGTTGGGAACGTGTCCTCCATCGCCACGAAATGGTGCCGCAAGGTAGCCGCCAAAAGGAACGGGCTTGACGTTGCACAGAGAGTCACCCTCGTCATTCGCCAGGTCTCTATTTCTGATACCGGTTGATTTGGGATCGGTAGTTCCTTGTACCAGATGAACCGCAGTGCGTCACGATCCTCCGCCTTGGCTCCGATCTGCAGGAAAGCCTTCTCCAAATCCGCCACTAACGCTACTGGGTGCCTCCGAAACCTTAGAAGTAGGGCGACGAGATCTGGATTTATGTTTAGTCCACTCTCCAAGTTTTCGTTCAGGGATTTACAGTTAGCGCCATGGGAGGAAGCGTCAAACACAATCCTGTTTTCTGGTGCTACTGTTCTCGCGCAGAACAAGCTGGTGGGGCATGTAATACACCCACGCTGTACCTTCGTTCTCTGTTTTTTCATCGACCCTCCCCGCCATGTCGTTGTCTTGGTATTGCCGAGTTGCTTCGTCATAGTTCTGTAGGAGATTGAGATTTTTGGTCAACTTCCCCCTTAAGCAGATTCTACAACCTCCTTCTTGCCACCTCCATGTTGTCTGCCAGCCTTACGTGCGATTTCTATGGAAGGCCTCTTCGTATCTACCGGTGGTCTTGGTAATGTTGGCTCCGAACTCTTGTCTCACGGCGCTGTCCGAGGTATCTTCTACTGGCGGGTCGGTAACTCCCACGCTTTCTAGCTCCCAAAAATGACGAACAACCGATGTGGTTTCTAGATCCGGCAGCATTGGTATTAGCACAATTGCCTGAGAAAACTCACGATGGTCGATTCCGATCGAGCCTGTCCGTCCCTGGACCGCCCAACCGAATGCAGTTTCTACTGCAGTCTGGCGTCCGCTCAGTCGGTGAATTCTTCTTGTGATGCACCCCCAGTAGTGGTCTGATCCCAGCAGTACGTCGACACCGCGTTGTTCCAGTCCGTTCATGTCTCCCACGGGACAGCCGAGTTCCTCTAATGTTGCCACGATGGCTTCATCTTGGCTTGGAAGATCCTGTTCACATATGGTAGGTGTCTCAAGAGCGTCGGTATCATATCTTTGGTTGTACAGTTGGTCTCGCAAAGTCTCCTGAACCCTGCAAGACGTACGTTCAGTGCTTTCGCCCCCGAGCACGCCGATTGTGAGGATCTCTGTCCCGAGCAATTTGCAGTCCAGTTGCTTAGACAGTTCTTCAGTTATGAAGGCGCGCGGATTGCCGCTGTTAAAAATAATAGGGGTATGTTTTCTTCTGTTTGTACCTTCTTCCCACGCAGTAACCATTTGTGGGAGCACTGCCGGTTTGCTGTTCCTACCACGAACATGCATAGCAACGAGTGCCCGGTCTTTCGGTTCCGTCTCATTCGATCTGGTGGACGTTCGTCCCGGCGCGTAATTCGGGTCGCACCCCCCCCCCCCCCCCCCATGGTGGACGCGTACCTGCCTCGACATTTGCTACAGCTGGGCACTCCTCGACATATTCTTGGCATGTGATTGGCCTTCATGCAGCGGAAACACCTCCGGTCTGCTTGCAACTTACGCTTATTTTCCGTTAGCCCGATTCTCGCGTTACATTTCGGTGTTCCGTGCGCTTTCGATTTGCAAAGGAAGCACTCTAAGCCGCCCGAGCTGCCGTGCAATGCCATCGCGGTAGAGCTACGAGTCTGAGCGTCAATAGCAGCGTTGCCAGGTCTACTGATTTATCAGTAGATGTACTGATTTCGTTCCGGGTCTACTGATTCACTGAAAAAAAACGAACATCTACTGACTTATTTTTAGTAAACATAATAAAGTTTATTATTTGGCCCCTTCAGTTCCCAGGGTCGCCCATCATAGAAAATTCCTACTCCCCCAGAATTAAAAACGAAGCACTGGGTAGATGGCCCAGACGCCCGTCCTATTCGAGTGACTTAGCCGTATATTGCTCTATCTATTGACCCAGAGGAGGTTCGACGGTGACATCCGGGCCAGAGCCATATATGGGGAGTCTTTGGCCAGTCTATGATCTCGCCGCCGTAACGTCCCTCTCCCAAGTGAGCCAATCAGCCTGCGTCGCAGAGCGAGAGGCGTGAGCGCATGAGGGTGAACTGTCGGCTGCTCCCAGCTGAGCGGAGATGGGCCACCATTTTCATTCATTCGCCTGGCGCAATGCATGGGATCGACATCAAAATTTCGGTTCTCTCCTTTTATTTGGCAGGCTCTGGCAAGAAAATAATATAATGTTATTCCTCAGTGGCTTAAAAGGCTAACGAATTAAGTTTTTCCACGTTTGAACGCAAACTTTGAGTCAGGCGAAAAAGAATTAAGCCCGTAGCAGACGACGCGTAGCCTCAACAGTGCTCCGCGCCGAAAGCGTTGCGTCAAAAACCTTCCAAAGCCCAGTAAGGAAAGATAGCAGCTTGCAGAGGACTTTCACTGGACATGTACGCGCGCACTTGCCGGAATGTCTTCTTTTGGTTTCGTTTCAATAATAACGACAGGTGAATTTCGCACTGTCGCCCTCATCTGTTTATCCCAAAAGTGGCTCAATCTCGATTTCAAAGAATAAACCTTGAAATCGCAACACTAATTAATGCTGGCAACAACAAAAGAAAAAAATTATGGTGCCACTTTACTTTGTCCTTTATAAAGCACTACTCAAGAACCGGTCTTGTTCTTCTTTTTTATTTTATTTATTGATACTACCATGGTACAATGTTATTTGTTACTTTATACTATTTCTTCAGAGTGTGGTTTAATGAAAATAGCAAAACATGGCAAAACACAGATTACGTAGCATCGTGCGAATCTACTGAGCTTTGGGGGATCAATCTGCTGACTTTTTTTTTTCTCCGTCTTTCAACCCTGGTTAATCGTTGACCTCTTCACAGAATCATGTGTCAGAGAAGGAGGTCTGGGCTTACCGACGACGTCTTCCAGCTGGTGTTTTGATATCTATTCACGGCTCTCCACCTCGATGCGTAGAAAGTCGAGGAGAGACCGCAGAGCTTTCAGGTGGACTTGCTGTGGGGCGGATTCCAAGCTGGCGTCTGTCGTTGATGGTCTTGCGGCGTTGGCGTTTCTGGTCTCCTCCATCGACATCTTCCAGTTGAAGTCGAGAATGATATCTCTCGGTACCACTCGCAAAAGAGCTGTGTAGAGCATAGCCCCATACGCCTCTTCACCCACCCCTAACGCTCTATAAGGCCTCTGATGTGCGCCTGTAGAGTGTCGTATAAACACCGTAGGGCTCGGGAGTTCCGTTGCGGTGGCACTGGCTGTATGTCCATGAGACCTTCCATGTGGTCCTGGATAAGCGTCTCTCGCTTCCCGAACCGCTGCTGCCGGTGCTCGATGGCGTCCGCGTAACACTCAGCGGTCGGCTGTAATGCACCGATGGCGGCTGCTCCATCGCCGGTCAGCGCGTATCGCAGATAGTTGGAACTTTTCTGGTGGCGTGAGTTCCGGATTTTGATGAATGGCGGTATCGAATTGCTGCCAGAAGGGTTGCCAGTCCTTTAGGTGCCCGTTGAATTGGATTAGTTTTAATTTTGGGAGTTTTGATCTTTGATGTCACCAAGGATCCTCCGTTCCGATCTTCGTTCGATTGTCACCTTGCTGGATGTCTGCTCTCCGCGCTCTTTATCTTTTGTTTCGCTTTGGTGACGTACGTGATGATCTTGTCCAAATACTCGATCCCATGAGTGCACTCTGCTTCTGCATCTTGCCCCTTGATCAGAGGTTCGATCGCCGCGTCCATGTCGTTCAGTTGGTCGCGGGTCAGACGAATACGCTCGATTAGAACTTTTAGGTCGTTGAAGCTTGCCGTAGCTAAGAGTAGTAACGCGTCGGCCTCACCAATAAGTCGTGTTACTTGCATCCGATGCGTCTTCCGTTTCTTCATGAGGACTTCCATGATCGTTGATCGTTCTGGCTTGGCTTGATGGAAAGTTGCTGTAAACCACCAGGTTCCCTTCGTTCAGTCGTTACTCCCGGGTTTCGGCACCAATGTAGAGACCTCTGGTAGTCGTCGATGGTTACGTTCAGGTAAATTTTTATTTACACTATCCATAAGCTGCAAGCGGTTTACCCCCGAACCACTTAAACGTTCCAATAATACGTGCTCTGTTTGACACTCACACCAAGCATGATCGCCATAAATTGGCTCGTGAACGTTGACTGGTATCTCGCACATATTGTGCGTATCGACCGAAGGAAACCATCGTGCGACGATTGCGTGTGAGCTCACGTACGTACGAGTGAACTAAATGGATGTTCCTAGATCAGAACGGAACAAGCGTGTGACTGCATAAGGATATTACCATTGGCGTAAAATATGTAAGTTGGTTTTACACTTGGCGTACACTGACGACTTAGCTGAGTTTGAGACATTTGGCCGACGTGCGACTGCGCGTCCTGCGTGTCGGTGTCCCTTGTGTTGTGACTTAACTTTCCTCCTTTTGTTTTTGTGTGCATATTTCAGCAATGTGCATGTGTCGTGCTGACTGCGCAGCGTGAAGATCTCGTGCTCGCGCCCGATGTACTTCAGTAAGTGGAAAATTAAATCCGTCTCTATCACCCAAATGTGCCAGGCGTTTTTTTTTATTTTTCTTCACCTGCTTGTAGGGGGAAAGCCTGCCGCAATAAAAGAGACCAGCGTATGGACTGCTCCTGGAGGAATCCGGCTCTACAGTTTCTTCGACACGCTCTTGTCATCTCCTTTGAACTGCGCAGTCACAGAGTTGGCACACTCGGATCCTCTTCGATGGGGTCGCCATTGCCGCGACGCTGACCGAGGAACGAAACCCGTCACTTTCTCTGTTCGTTGAGCGTTGGAGGATCGTTAATTATTTCACGTTACTCCAAAAATCTTAATGTAATGCACGAGAGCTTACTGGTGAAACTAAATCCCCATGGAAAAACAACCGGTGCCATATTTGCGGCCGCACACGCGGAAAATTGCTTCGTCACGACGACGCGCGACGCCACACACTTTCGTTTCGCAGCCCTGCTCGTCACCGTACAAAACAACCGCAACAAAGCAACGCAGAACAAAAAGCATTTGATTTTGTTTACACGTGACGCCCATAGTGTTTACCAAACCGTGTTGATGTTCGCAATTTCGTTTTTTCCAGTTTTTTTTTTTTTTGTGACTAGGCTTTAAAAGCAAGACGTCCCTCTCTGTGTCTTCTAACCTCCTTGCTCACGTCATAAGGCGGAGATGTGTGGCCCCAGACGTTATGAAGTCCCCTGTTTGGACAGCCCTTAACGCGTCATCCCTCCTAACAAATCAGTATATTTATCTTGTCAAAAGTCGATTGCCAAGCTTTGCCAAAATATCATCAATGGGGCACAACGTGCTTTCTGCCACCTGTTTATGTATTATTCATTTTTTTCCACCAGTTTATGTAATATTCATAGGAGGGAAATCAGTCGCAAAAGGAATAATACAAATTTTTGATCCACGACGCTTGTTTGTGAGACCTCGGCGTCGTGTAACGCGTCGGCGTAACGTTTTTTCGTGATGCGTCGGCGTAGCGCTTTTTCGTGACACGTCAGCGTCGCGTAACGCTTTTTCGTCACGCCTTGGCGTCACCTAACGAAAAAGCGTTACGCTGACGGCGACCGTGACGGCAGCCGTAACGCGTCGGCGTGACGCGTCGCCGTCAGCGTAATCGCGCGGTGCGTTATAGGAAACGTGCCATAATGCACCGCGGTGCCGCGCGTGTTGCATTATGGGACGTCTCCCACAATGCACCAAGCGAAAGGGAGGAGAAGGGGAAGGGGGAGGAGAATGGAGGAGGAGGAGGGACAAGGATGAGAAAGAGCCAGGAGGAGGAGGGCTCCCCCCTGACAGCTCCCCCCGCCTCCCCTCAAAATAATCCGCTTTTACTGAGCCCCGCAACTCTACCAAAGCTTCAGACAAAAAAAAATAGAAATACAAATAATTTTTAAGCAAAACATAAAAACTTAGAACAAATATCCAATAATTAATTAATCAATTGCATATCCTCACAAATAAAAAAAATCAAGTTAAGATGTCGAACACCCTGTTGCTTTGTTGTTGTTGTTTTCTTTTTGCACATAAGTTGACGTAGATTTCAGTCAGCAAACAAAGGTTATTATGGAACGTATAACAGGAGAAGCTGGGACATTATGTCTGCTCGCCCAAAAAATTGACTTCAAACTGTGTAGAGAACAAGATAACTCCAGTAATGGCCACGGTAGCGACACGGCCACCGAAATATGAACTGCAATAGAGTTGGGTCGAAACCGAAACTATATGCCGCAGTCGTATACTCGTCCGATCCAAAGCCACAGCCAATCCAAAGCCTAATCCAAAGCCACAAGCAGCTTCTGGAATCTGGATTCTTGTCCATCCCGTCCAAGGAGGATAGAAGGGTATTCCTTGGTATTCCTTGGGCACCGCCGGCCAGTGTTTGCCCTGCCCAGTGGCGGCTGCTTAAGAGGGGGGGGGGGGGGGGGGGGGGGCAAAACACATGCCTTGCCCCTCACCCTCAGAACTAGGGGGGCAGGCACCCCCCTTGCCCCCCCCCCCCCCAAATGGTACGCCCATGCCGGGGACTTTCCAAGCATTCCCTCATCTAGTAGTGTTGAAAGTGTTCCGAAGACAAGTATTGACTTGTGCTGAGATGATGGGGGCAGTAGCATAGGAAAGGGGGGGGGGGGGCGGTTTCTTCTTTTTTTTAATAATATTGTTTACTGGGAATGACTGATTTTCCTGCAGCCCCCCCCCCTTTTCCTATGCCACTGCCCCCATCACCTAAGCACAAGACAATACACGTCAGAAATTGCACGCTCTTTTTTTTTCTTTCGTCAATAAAAATATTTAACCCTGCAGAAAAAATTATTGCCAGAACATTTTTTCTTTTCTTTCCTTTTTTTTTGGGGGGGGGTTGATGTGTTTGTGATGTCTCTACGTTTTGGAGTAGGTACAAGATACCCACCCCTTTCCCCTAACCCCTCCCCCTCCCTCCCCCTCCCTCCCCCTGCGAAAAACACATACACACATATTGATAGCCTGTGTCCGATCCCCGTGGCGTGAGTGCCGTTTAATCTGAAGTGCACCACCCAATGCTAATTAATTTTTTTTTAGTAAAAGCAAATACATTTGCTTGAAATTATTATAATTCTGAAACCAGAACCACCAATATTTCCATTGACTTGTCAAGGCTGAAAGCCAGTGTCATTCACAACACAAAGTTGAGAACTTGTAAACCACTGTGTTCATAGTGCGACAGAATCGCGCCACACGCAAAGTGCAGATAAATAAAATCCAACACACTCAACAACTTCGTGCCAACGCACCCTAATCTCCTAGTACCCCAGTACAGCGTCCGCGCCTCCGCACGCAATCCGCACTCACACTAGAGTCTACACACGCACTTTACTTTAAGTGCGGATAAGAATCCAACACAATTCGCACTCGGAGTGCGGATAAGAATCGAAAATTATTCGCACTCGGAGTGTGGATTAGAATTCACCACTATCCACACTCGGCGTGCGAATAGGGACAGCTACAAGCCAACTCCCACACCTGCCGGGCGCTCTCGTTTGTACAGTGGAGACACATTCAAATCAAGGAGATCCAGCTTTGAATGTGAAGGCTTCCTTCCTACTTCAACTTTTAAATACTTGAGGTTCTGTTAAAGTTGAAGGGAGTCTCTTGAAGCATTTTGGGAACCATGTCCAAAACCCAGTGCTGGTTACAATTTTAGTCTAAAGGGATGGTCCACACTGTTGCTACCGGCTAGGACTGAGTCTGACAAAACCAGTCTTTAAGCCTCTTGTGATAGCTTATGATTGTGCTGCGCAGCAGCAATGTTAGTCGTAAGCAACTTAAAACCCTGTTTTGCTCAACTTGGTCATAGTCGGTTGCAACAGTGTGAACCAGCTTTAACGCCTTAGGTGAATGTAATCAACAGTAGCTTCAGGATAAACTTGCGCATTGTTCTACCCCAAAGTATTTTCACCACATCTCCGGAGTTGGTTCTTGATTGCTGTGCATGGGCCTATGAAGCGAGCTGTGCTATTTCTAGGTGGTGTTTAATTTGTTTTGAAGTTCCCGGGATTTTTTAAGGCACCGGTAGGTATCTAAGCTCCACATGCACACTGTTCTTAATACAACTACTTCATGCAGAAGGTCATTTTTCTTATTTGGTTAAGTTTAATGGGGGTGTTGTCATGGTCTTTGCATTGTCGACGACAAGAGAAGTGTCATGTTGCACTTGTTCTTTTGTTGATCTGTGAAGCAAGTTCTTGTTTCTTTTTTGTTCCAGAATGTCAGTCGGAGTCTTATTCATGATGTTGCAGGAAGTCTGTATGATGACGAAAAAACTGCAGGTGACTAGAAGCTGCCGATGAGCTACCAGTCCGGATGGCAGCTATCAACATGGCAAGGGCCTGCAGGCGCATCAAGCCCCCCCCCCCCCCCCCCCCCCGTTCCTCTACTGCCATTCGAGACAGGATGCTTTGTAAAAGGTAAAACAGGGCAAATGCACTACTTCCACATCGCCCTGCTGGATTTATCTCACATCTTGATTTTCAAAACAAACAACAACATTGCAAACTGTAAAATGCCGAACAAACGCCCACTCTGAATTGGAGATAATCATAGAGAGCTGGGGTAGGGCACTTGGTAGGTACGATAGTTGGTAAGTGTTCATGGTCCCTTGCTTGGTCTGTCCACGGAATTACGAATAGCTGTGTTTGCGGAGCTAGTTAATTACGCAAACACAAGAAACAAAGCATGACCTTTTTTTTTTTTTTTACAAAGAAGCATTTTAAAAAGTGTTTAATTAGCATTGGCTTTTACTAAAGCCTTCAATTTACTCTTGTGAGTTAGAACAAAGGAGCAACCCATCTTTTCTTGTGCACCACTTTCTGTGGCAATAAAAAGAAGGCTAGGGGAGGGGGGGGCAGGAAAGTGCTAATGGCTCTTTGTTAGCACACCACGTAGTTCTGAACTTCTTTTGGTCTCGGTTTCAGTTTGGGTTTTGGCATGTCAACCACGCAGTTGCTAGAGTGCATCTTTTGTACGAGGATCGCAGTTGAGGGAGTTGAATTGGGATGGCCGAGCATGCAGGTACATTCACATCTCTTTACTTTCGGGTTACCCTGCAGTGCCCGAAGGCATTAAAGGCATTATTGCAGGGGGGGGGGGGGGGGGTGAGGGGAGGGGAGGGGAGGTATATAGTCAGTCGTGAAGGTAGAAATACACCCGTGCATATCTACCAAAAAAAAACAAGAAACACAAGCACACAGGTAAACACACTCAAAAACAAAAGCGAGCCCAGAATAAGATTAAAGCCACATTGGCTGCTCACATTCTAGGTACCGGCCAACGTTCCATGTTTTTGGACGTAAGCCAACACTTTGACCAGTAGGATGAATTGGGCTGTCGTATATTGGGTGTATCAAGGAGTGGCCGGGCTCTTTAAATCGACTGCAAAATTCGGTTTCTTAACCTATCGCGCTACAACTTTGTGCAGCGTTGCTCAGGAATGGTGCATTTTCTTTTTGTAAAATTAGCAAAGAGCGAACTTACCTGAGAAAAAAGTAAAGAAAGAAAAGGGCTTAGCTCTTATGGAAATGCGACGAAGCCAAAGGTCTTCAAACAATATGGCGCCGTTTCACTAGAGAGGCAAGAGATGGCGCAAGGGGTCGCGACGTCAACTGCGCCAACGAACGAGCATATGGCGCCGAAAGCTGGCGTCTTTAGCAGACAATCTTTTCGACTCAAAAGCGGCGGGAGCTTCTCTGATATCAGTTGTCAATGCATTATTTTGTTATCCTTACTGATGAAACATATTGAATGGACATATAATCGATTAGAAAAATGGTTTGTTGGGATATTTTGACTGTTTTTTTCGAGTACCGACGTCATCTGCTTTGCAGTTCCTTGTTGTTACCGCGCCTGTTTTTGTTTCTGCGATTGTCGCCACCTGCGGCATGCGCTCCGTTTTTTAGTTGAAATGATTGTCTGCTAAGACGCCAGCTTTCGGCGCCGTATGCTCGTTCGTTGGCATCGTGGCCGCTTGCGCAATCTCTTGTCTCCCCTGCGAAAAGGTGCCGTATTGTTTAAAAACCTTTGGCTTCGCCGCATATCCATAGGAGCTAAGCCTTTTTCTTTCTTTACTTTTTCCTCGGGTAAGTTTGCTCTTTGCAAATTTTACAAAAAAGTGCACCATCTGTGGGCAACGCTGCGCAAGTCATAGCGCGATAGGTTAAGAAACCGAATTTTCCGGTCAATTTAAGGAGCCTGGCCACTCCTTGGTACACCCAGTAGTTACCACATATCTGTGCAGGTGATTCATGCAGTTGTTAATGACCATTGGTACCCAACTCAACCTCGAGCAGGGTGTCTATGAACTGGAAAAATGGTAATGTTGAGGAAGTTGGCGATTGGCAAAGCCTGAAGATTTCCACCCTAATCGCCATCGACCAGGGAAATTCAGCCTTCCTTTGTCTGAATGTCAGCAAAAGACACGTGTGGTGCGACACATAAATCTTTCTACTCAGCAACTCAGACTGCCTGCCTATGTAAATCTCTGCTTGGAAACTAGAGTCTTGAGAGAATCCAGAGATACAATTTCATCTCGAAATGTATGAAAAACACAAACTTCTGTACTCTAAATGAAGTGCTGCTGCTTATGGCAGTGCTGCTTATGGCAGATTTGTGGAATGGTTTTATGGTGCGACAGTTTGTCTCTAGAGCTACCCATTTGCTCCTGAATGGACTTTCTATGGGATTTTTTTACAGGTTGTGGACATCATGGCTATTGAGGTAGTTTATGCTGCGGGGAAGAGAATATCCGTCAGCTTGACAGTCCCAGAAGCTTTAGCAGCCAGGATTTTGGGTGTTGCGAGAGCAATGACGCATGCCTTTAGCTCATATTTTTTGCCAGAAGTTGTACAACCAACCGCCAGGGTTGTCTCATCCGACAGCAGGACATGCCGGCTACTGTGGCGTCATTTAATGCTGTAGCTTAGAGACCACCTTTAATGCGTGGGTGGTATAGAATGCTAAGGAACGCAGAGGCACGTTCCAGACACCATGCTGTAGCATCTGCCGCTGAGATGTTCTGATTGATTCTCATTGCAGTCATTACAATTTCCTGATTCTGTTTCTTTTCTTCAGTGGGAGCTCATGAAGGTGGCACTGTGCACAGAGGGACAGAGTGGCTGACAGTGAGCTGCCCAAGCAAGCTTCTGGCTCTTGTGACCATCTCCGAAAGCCTCTGGATGGGCTAATTGACAGATGTGCCTGGACATTTATAAATGGTAAGCACAATCTAGACTACCTTTGAATTACGCCTTGGTATAACGGCTGTAGCTAGGATACCGTGTTTGGCTGCTAGAATTGAACTGAATATGCTAAGCGGCACGTCGCCAAGTAGAAACACGCTGCGACGCATATCCGCAAACTCCACTTCCTAGTCCATGAGCCACCAAAGACCCAGCCAAAGAGATGCCGAGTCAAGTCAAAGTTTTCTATTAATCTTGTAAGTAGCAGCGTCGTAATCGCTAATTAAAACTTTGGCGTAGCCCCGCTCATTGCGGCACGCCGAGCAAAGCAGAGCGAAAGAACGGAGATAAGGACTAGGAAAAGTGACGTCATCAGTAGGGCCCGATAACCTTTGCTCGCCAATAGGCTGACTTGGGGATGCCTACGATGGTTTCTCGAAGCTTTGGACAGGTTACAGGTGGAAGAAAGGCTCAGTGCATGCCCTGCTATAATCGCTGCACATATTTCTCAAAATAATTGCAGTTTATGTTGACTTTTGCCCAAGTTTATTGCGATTACTGAATTAACGAGCCAAAATGCTATGTAAGTCTGCTCCTAACTCAGATTTCTTACAAAGTGCTCCAGGTTCCCTTTAATGCTAGTTTGACTTATTTGCACAAACCTGTGCCAGTGCACAAACTAGAGCCTATACATTTCTGTACTGTTTTACATTTAATGCACTGCCAAAGGAAAAGGTTCAGATATTAAGCCCCAAAAGCTAAACCATTGATTTGAATGTGACATACAGTAGACTCTCATTAATTCAAACTCCAGGAAGTCGCGATTTTTGTATAAATTATTGAAAGCTCGAATTATCAGAAGTTCATCTGAATATGTTTCAAGATAAATTATGATTTTCTGTATGGATGGCTACACATACAAAACAGATATTTTATGATTTACTCTGCACAGGCCCATTAATCATAAGCTGGTATGCCATTCATGAAACATTGGTAAAATTTATGACTCAAGTTTATTCAACCCTCAAAAATGTTGTTTATCAGGGACTGTTTAGACAGCATCATGACACCTCAAAACAAAATTAAGTTTGTTCAACCAGAAAAAAGGTTGTCTATTGGGGACTGTTAAGGAGTTACCCATGAGTAATGGAAACAGGCATTGTGCTGCAGTTTCTAAGCAACTTGCGTGAACATTGCGATATAAAGCCATGCTGCCACATCACGGCGTCCGTGCAAATTGATAGGGAAACTGCCGTGCCGCGCCCGTTTTTGCCGCTCATGTGTCCTCTGCTTCAGAGACGTATATAGAGATAGTTTAACCATTGGGATGTATAGAAGGCAAATAAGGAGGCGCCTTTGGTTTAACGTGGGCTGGCCGTGTTCCAGAGCATTTTCACAAATTCGTATGTGGCCAACCAGCAGCCGCGCATAATATCCTGGCAGTGGTTGTGACAAACGAAATTAATAAGCTCGTCGGAGTAACTCTCGGTGACTGGGGTGCAGTGATGTTTTGTTCGCAGTCACGCAAAATCGTGGTGGAATATATAGAAAATGTAAAAAAAAACGTGCCCGACCAGCTGAACGATTGACGTAATCCGGACACCAGGCGTCGAAGCGATTGGACTCCATTTGAGCAAAACAGAAATCAAGTGGCAGATTCGTTTCTTACATCTTCTTGCATAACCATAATCGAAACATTACGTGCACCATATTTTCAACCATGGAGAGTTACTACATTTAACTCTTATGCACTTATCAAAACCGTTTCTCGCTACCATGGCTAGGGGATTATTTTCAGCTTCTGATTGGCCAAGAGAAATTGTCAAGCCCTCTATCTGCGTCTGATGTAGGCCTTGGCTCCGCTTGCTCCTTTCATATACGAAGATCTATATGTACAATTCTGCTCTGCTTTAGCCGTGTTGAGTGCGCTTCTTACTGAGCACCAGTGCACCGCAGGAAAGCAACACCTGTGAAAGCAAGCTCCACAGGTGCTGCTTCTCCGCAGTGCACCGGCGCTCGGAAAGAAGTGCACTCAACGGGGCCGCGAGAACAAAAAGTATGAAGTACACGAAAATGTCGTTCAAATTAAGCGGCTTATGAATTCATTCAAAACGTAGCAGGACAACCCAAGTGTTGAAATTTGTTTGACTTAACCAGAGGTATTAAATCTCTTAGTTTGAATTATCACGAGCCTACTGTATACTCAAAAGGAGATATGGCTCACTTGATTGTGCTTAATATCACTGAATGGTTATGCAAATTTTAATTTGCTAGTTTTATTTCGCAAGCACTTGTTTTGTTGGGTATTCAAATCAATGAAAATTTTTATTTTGGTTCATTTTATGGGAGGTTTGTTTTATATATCGTGCAGTAGAAAGGTGGGGAGGTGGGCTAGGTGGTAAACACGTTGCTTGCTGATGTTAACCATGTATGCCAGATACAGTTTGTTGTGATTGTGTATTGATTTAGAATCCTCTTCTGCTTTTTATTATTTCAGTCTGCCCTTACATGCACCTTGAAGATTTTGAAGAGGTCTTCAATTGAAGGACAACTACAAGCACAAGCATGGAGGGGCATCTAGATGGTGAGCACAAGGACAACTGTAATGTAAAATTTCTCCCAACTTAAAGCAAGGTATGCCTTCTTCCAATAAAGGCATTGTGGCGAAACTTCTTAATTGGTTCGTTTGTTCAGCTGCCATCTCTACGAACAGCTCATCTCACACAAACAAAATACTGGCAATGAGTAGTAGAGGTTGTGTGCTCTTTTTCTTGTTGAACTCTTGTTGTTTTGTCTAAGGATAAAAAGTTATACAAGTTAGTATATTGAATGACAGAGCTATGAGCTCTCCATACCAATCCGTAACCCAAAAGCTTCATGTGGCTTCGGCTTGCTTGAACATGGAAGCTGTTCGCACTAAATAACGGAGCACTAGACCTCTCTGTCTTCTTGAAGCCCATAGCTACGAGCCATCCGCCCCAGTCCTGCACCTCCAATACGTCAGGTGACACCCCTGGCAGAGGTATAGCCCTTCCAGGGGAATCGCCTGATGCATCGGAGGTGCAGGTGGTACGGATGGCTCGTAACTTTGGCCTTATATAAGGCCGAAAGGTATAGTGCTTCTTTACTTAGTGCCGACAGCTTTCATAATTTCTATGGATAGCTGTCCGTAGTGGGCTACAGAAATTCCGTCAATTTACGAAATTGTGTGCTATGTTTTTACAGACGGTCCAGTTTCTAGATTACGGGAAACCTTGCTGGCAATATAAAACCAGTAACTTTTACCAATAAAATGGGAAAACGGATAGCTATGTGTAAAGTGAAATACGGACATTCCGTCATTTTACAAAATTATATGCCTTGTTTTTAACAGACGGTTCAGTTTCTAGATTACGGGAAACCATGCTGGCACTATGGAGCCCGCAACTTTTAGCCATAAAATGGAGTGAAATGTTTCTACGGTGCTCCCATACCGCTTGTCGAAGTCGAAGATGGTCAGACATCTCCGATTCCCCCTAAAATGAAGCGTCCGTTTCTATTGAAAATAAAGTTTCACATTTGATGTTGTAGTCGTTCGCATTCTTGCGGATTTAAACAATAGACATCTAAATCCCAAAAAGGTTCAACGATAGCGGCCAGAAAACATTTTGAATGGCGGCTGTAAAACGGTTTCGGAAGACGGTCGAAAAACGGTTGACGATATCGGTCACAAAACGGTTGGCAATATCGATCTAAAAACTTTCCCCGAGGTCGGTTCAAGTTATTGGACCGATCTGGAGCCGGGTTGCAAATCATTATGGGACCGTTATTCCTTAAAACTTTGACCGACATTGGTCCGTTATTTGTCCAATATTTTCGTGCTGCCTGGGAATATTATGCGTTCTTAAAGGCATAGGCGAAGTATCGGTTATTGTTATCGGAGTCGTGGAATGAATTTACTAAAAGTTCCTCATCAAAATGATGACCACTCAAAATAGTTATAAAAGTTATTTTTTCCTGGCGCACATTGCTAGCGAAAAATGCTCTTCGTCACTCGTGAACAGTTTCGCGGTTTCGGGGACCGTTTTTCGCTAGCAGACGACCCGGAAGTGCAGAGTGGTGCGGCGATCGCTAGAGACGCTATGTCTCGACCGCAAGGTGCACTTATACTTCAGAGAGCAATCGACAGGGGGCACTGATAATACCGCGGGCCACGCGGAGCGGTGTTCGCGCTCATATTGATCGTGGTAGTACACAGTGTCCAAAACAAAAGGGAGCAGCATAGAGCAGTGCCTAAATAAATAAATGAAGATTGAACACAAATGTCATGCAAGCACAAGTGTAAGTGTTTGGCGTGATAAAGATACTTATGTCATACATATCTCGTTAACAAGGAAACCTACATCCAACAGAAAAATCGTCCGTAATATGAGTCTTCCATAATAACGAGTCAATGTCAAGTTCACAAATAATAAACAACAAGCGTTCCACAAAAGTCTAGTATTGCGTATCCAAGCCTTTGACCTGCAAACCACAATCTTTTTTCACACACATTAAGCATACTGAAGGTGAAGGTAAAAAGAAACTACAAAATATTTTATCAGATTTTGACGTTGTTTAGTTTCGCGTTGCTACGCGAAATGTTAAGTGTTTCACATTGACATAACTTTTCTACTTACTGCTGACCGGTACAACATGGCTAAGCAAAACGTGCGCATGTGTTCCCAGCCCACTAAGACATAACCAATTGTCCAGCCCTTGGCGAGGTAACCTTGTGATATCATTTTAATCGGAGCATAAAATAAATATTCACATTTTAGTTCTTGCTTGAATGTGGCAACACATAATAAACTGGCATTGAAGAAAATATTCATTGGATCTCTTCTCCACATTTCATGTGGTTTGCATTGCGAATCATTAAGGGTAAGTTTCCACTAGTTGACAACAAGGATTTAACCCTTACCTCTGTTCATCCTGTTTAAGTGAAACTGCAGTTTCTAACTGAGGAAGAACTGGCGGTTCTTATAGTGGCCGGTAATGCGTAATTTATGGCGGAAATTGAAGCCACAGAGTTAATTTTGAAGAAACAATGTCCTCACGAATATTCTTTTTTTTAGCTCGCCAGAGAGTTTGCTTTGCGTTCCATACCTTGGGTCACGTGGAATCCGAAAACAACTTGGAACTTGGCTTTGTTTATGTTTTCCTCTTTTTGGAGCACCACAGAGCACAGCAGTAGCTTCCGTATGACGTCACATGGGCACGCGAGAGAAGAAAAAGAGACATCAATTGAATCATCCACAACGCGTTCCCTGGGTTCATTGCGAAAGCGTCCAAAATGAGCGGCTGATAGAAAGGTACGATGGTACATTGTAACGCATACGACGAAGCGGTGGAAATTAGTTCGTCGCATCCACGGATCGTTTGCCCCCCCCAACATGCGATGTTTCATTTTTCCCGCTTTAGTTGCAACCACACCTTGCCAACCTCTCGACGTTTTGTCGAACAGAACTCTGCTGTCTTGGTAACAAACTTTTTTCGTCTAGCCTGGTTTTGGAAACAAAAGGGGAAGGGGAGTACCATTTTATTGAGTTACGCGCTTGCTTTACCCACTTGGTAAAAGAGAAGCGCGTATCTACTAAACGAGTTTCCACGAAGCGACACAGTGTCGAAGAAACCTGTGTCACGAACAGTTGTCTGTGGAGTGTGTTTCGGTGTTTTTATGAAACATGTTTCGACGAAACGCTATGAACCCGTGAACGTACCTTCTTTTTAAGGGAGGACACCTGACCTGACCGAACCTACTGCGTAGAAGGTTCGTTCCAGGAACTCACAGTAAGCGCATCAGCCTGCCGGCGTTCGCCATGCCGCTGCTCACGAAGCGGCCGTTGCGTAGAAATCGGCTTCGTGCGACCACACAAGCCCGGCAAGATCACGTGGTCTATGTGACGTAAAATATGAAAGTTATTTCAGCATAACATAAAAGCCCAAAATAATCTTAACACATTACAATATTTAGCCGAAATATTTATTCGCAAGACCTGCATTGCAAGTTCGAAATATTTTACACAGAAGCGCCGCTGAGCGGACGGCATTAGACGCCCATATCTGGGCCGCGAATCGGCTTCTCTGTCTTCTCTTTGCGTTTACTGCATTACTCTATGAGGCGTGTTTAAAAAAATGACAACAAAATAAGCAAGGGGGGGGGGGGGGGGGGAGGGGGGCGATGACAAGGCGTCATCGCCCCCCTCCCCCCCCCCCCCCCCCCCCCTTGCTTATTTTGTTGCAATGGACGCAACTGGGACGTCAAGAAGCCTCTCGTCCCAGTTGCGTCCATTGCAGCCCGAGAATATCACGCCCTAGCTCGCAGGCACGGGCATAAACTATGTGTCGTACGTTTCCTATCCAGAAACCCCGGATATTTACCATAGAGGCAAACGAAAGCGATGAGGACCCTGTCACGTGCAGTGTTTAATAAAGAGCTTCGAGACAAGGCTGTGACGTCTTTAATTGAATTCATTTCATGCCTTTGGCCTGACTTTGTTTCCGGGAAACGGCTGTGAACTTTTCGACTTTTCGCCCGGCGTTCCGCGGATCAATGGCCTAAATTTGTCCTAGAACGCGTTAAGCCCACACATAGGCAACGTCCCACTTTACCATTCACATAGCGAACCTGTGTAATGTATACGGATACACACAATCTACCTGCCGTTCGTGTTGCGGCACTAAGGTGATGGTAATAGACGGCACTAACTCGATCCTTAGAAGATGATAGTTCCTAAAAATATTGGCCTTTGATTTCGAAAAGTAGACGTTGCTTTAGTCCTCGTGGGCAGCATTGTGAATAAGTTTAATGTTGAGCCTCCTTCTTTGTCCCTGAAATAAAAGAGATTTCGATTTTTTTCCTTTTGTTTTTTTACTCAAAACTCACTAAAATACATCAATTCTGAAGTGATGATGCCCGAGTCAGTGTTCGAAATAATTTATAACGGTGAGTAATACGCAAAAACACGACTTTATGCAAATGAAAACGTATCGATCTTCAGCTTGAACTACCATTTTACAGGTTAAATTTCCAGCTGAAAAATATTTCGGGAACAGAGAGATGGGGCCTGGTCTAAATGTTTCTCTCACCCAAAGGGCTACGGAAAACAGACTCCATTTTGAACCCGCTTTTTTTCACGCGCAAGTGGTCTGTTTAATGACTATAATGCGTACGGCTGTTTTCCACTTTGTATTGTTGCGGAGATTTGTTGTGGACTGTTTTCATCACCACCACAGGAGTTACGTACGCTTTCATTTTTGATTTATATATTTTTCAGCTGCACGTGGAGCTTAAAGGGATACTTCAACGAAATTTGAAATATTCCCGTCGTGTTCAAAAATAGGTTGAATATTATCCACAATATCCGTAAATGACAATCGCACGTTTGTATCTTGAGCCTGGTGGCTGTATTTTTCGTTATAAACGGCCCACTCTGGCAAGCGCTCGGAGAAGGCCCAGCGGAGACCACGTGACATCCAACGCAATCGTGACGTAGGTCGTCTCAAGACGAGCAAAGCTACGGCGAGGCTGACGTCGAGAGGATGGCCTAGTCGTTCCAGCCACCGAAGCGGCTGCTTTTGTACGAATTTTGAGTGACGGGTTAATCTTCTGTAATCTTGTAGGGGGAGAATAGCGACTTCTGGGACGCACAAAAGGCATTCTCGGGAAGAGGGGAGTTCCTTCTGCCCCTCTTCTCTCGTCGTGGCCGGAGACGAGACAACCTCCGTCACTAGCTGTCAGGGTTCCTAAACGGGCATTACAAGCGAGGCGTTAGCGACATCCACCAGGTGCTCTTTGCTAATCGTTTAATTTGTTTTAAAATTCTTTTTTGTGACTTTTTTAACAAGATATTGGTATGTTCGATGTGATGCTGCTTTTTTGAACACATATAGACCAAAAAATGAGCGCCGAAATTTCGTTGTAGTATCCCTTTAAAGCCTCCACAGATACTTCGAATTTAAAAGCAAAAAATTAGCGCATTAATTGAGTCAGATGTTGTTTGAAGTAAAATATATTTTTGTGTTTCCCTTCCTGTGCTGGGTTGCTTTAGCACAGGTGGCTTAAATGGGGTAATTTTACTTAATAGCGCGGAATATTTTTTCTCTATAAAGTTGCTTCGAAATTAAACTTCCAGTTCAACTTGTGCAATTATATTCATTTGAAGCTTAGGCACTTCAGAAAACTGCGAACTTCCGTTGAAAGTCCTGGAACATTTTAAGCCTACTTCGCCATTGAAGTAACAATGCTTTTAAATATCGGCATGCTCATTATACTAAATCTGGCGATTCTCTTAATCATGGCAGCATCTAAAGACTGTTCACCCCCACCAGATTACGATGCTTGGAAGGTAAAAATAAAATAAAATAATAAAAGACAGGTTGACCAAAACAACAACAGAATAATGTTTGAACCTATTATGTCAAGCCGGTATTTGACAACGCTGGTTTATTTCAGTATCTACGAAACTTTAACAATGGATATATCGACTACGAATTCAGAAATGGCACGACTCTTTGGTTGACGCTTTCCATTGAATATGTCGCTGAGGATCAGCAGCTCGCAGTGTACAACGTGACTTCGCGAACTATGGATAATCCAAGCATGTAAGTATAAGCGTCGTTCTGGCTCATTATTTGAAGGCTCGAGAAGTTATGCGCTCTAGCTGACAGCTTCCAAACCGACCAATATGTACGCCAACTATAATATGAACCAATTTGCTCCTTGTTATGTTTTATTTTTAGACTATGTAATATTCAAGCATGGCTTTCATCAACAAAAGAATTATTACGCACCATTATCAGTTGGTTAAAGATTGCCAACTGTAAAAACAATGAAACTCTTGAGCACCCCAAGGATGAATATAAGGACCTCTTTTTTCTTTCGATATCTATGTAGATAAAGTTCAAGCCCTCCCGTTTCTGTTGAATTGTATAAACATGCTGATGCAACCGTCTTGGTACTGAGACATAATAAGGAAACAAGCGCACTTTAGTTGTTTTGTTTTTCCTAAAAAATGTTAAAATGTTGGCTAACTTGTTTTCGGCTAATTATAATTTTAAACTACAATCAATCATGAATGCAAATTATTCAATTTGTATTGATGTATACTTATCCCACTCTTCTCTGGAATGCCTTCTGGCCTGAAAGTATACTAATGAAATGAAATCAATTGAAAGTTAAGTTCACGGGATTTCGCAGTTTTTACAAAGGCCTGAACTTGACGACTGCGCCATTTCTACTATAACAAAATTGTAGAAGCTGTAATTGTTTGCCTTTAGATCATGTTGCACCAACTAAATATCTGGGGATGCACCATGAGCGAAATTCATCTTGGGATGATCAATATTTTAATTATTCGTCAACACAATGCACTGCATAGTGTATCAAATCCAGTGTATCAAATGTTTCTCCAAGAAGAAAAGTGTAGAATGCGCAGGGTGACGTTATCTTTTTATATGGCATCTCTTTATACGAGGGGCATTCAATACGTTCAAAGTCTTACATAGTAGCAAGAAGTCTAGGACCAAGAGCACAGTTTTATTTATCAACCCAGCCCCCCTGAACGTTAACACACTTGACACATCGCTTTCCAAGTTTTCTTATTTCTGAAGCAAAAACAACTTTTGTAAATAGTGATCAACTGCCTTCTTGAGGTCATCAACATCGAGAAATCGGGGTCCTCAAAGGCTTTTCTTCAAGACACTGAGCCGGGGTTGCGCGCGGCTCAGTGTCAAGTCGTGGGGACACTGGAGAGGCGAGATAGGAACGGGGGAAGTTTCGCGGCAGAACGGGAGTATTGTGTGTAGACCGATCCACGTTCGGTCTTCTCTGCTCTTTGTGCCCGGGCTTTATACACCGGGTAATAGAACATCCGCTTCACCGCTAACAATCAGATTAAGGAATGTCTGTTCCCAGCAAAACAAATTTAAGAAAATATAATATGAAGCCAAGCACGAATATTCTCAATCAAAATAAATTTACCCGCTGCGTTGTAACACAAAAACAAGCAGCATAATCTTTGCAGCGAAGCCGACCTGTGAAAACTGCGTTTTTTTCGTTCCGAGTGCGTGGCTGTGATTTCCATCACTTCTAGAGAAGATACAACAAAAAAGAAGGAAATAGCATCGAGCCAATTGAAAGGTAACTTGATCGTCAGCAATAATAAAAAAAAATTAAAGAAATAAAAAATGGGCTTTTAATAGCGGATTCAAAATACCGGCAAATCACATTTTTAACGATATTTCAGATATAATTTTAAAAAATTAACGAAATAAAAAATGGGCTTTTAAGAGCAGATTCAAAATACCGGCAAATCACATTTTTAACGATATTTCAGAATTAATATAAAATATTCCGTGAATATAAAATAAACCAAACTTATGCCCGTCGATAGCTCATGTATGGGTCTACGCCCGCATAGCATTTGGTAAGCGACAAATATAATAACTCATGAGATGCAAGTCTCTGAATATGCCACCGGATTGTCAAAAAGACAATGTTTGGCATGTTTTGCCTCAGTCAAAAGAAATATCAAAATATTTTCCTTTTAACTAAAAAAAAATATTCGGCATGGTATAAAAGCACACAAAAAATTCTGTCTGTATTGTAGGCTTTCCGTATGCATACCAGTGCACACAACTGGGTAGAAAAATCATGGAATAAAAAACAGATTTTCATCCTGCTCCAGTAATTTATTAATTTTTTTGTAAAGCTAAAAAAGATTTTCTTATTAATTTTGAAAGGTGGATTTGTTTTTTTGCAGACATGGGCAATTACATATATTTTTTTAAGAAATCGATAAACCTACCCCGACGTGCGTGTTTAAGTTTCAATGAAACCACCCGGGAATTATAAAAGACAGGAGAGTAAGATGTGAATGACGGAACGTAAAAGGGTAAACTAAGGAGGACTGGGAGTTGCGAGGCGGGAAAGGGAGGAGACGTCGTGGCCAAGGTACTACAGGAGGCGATGGCTTGGTTATGATGAAGCGATCAGCGTTCGTCATTGTTAACATTTCACAACAGCATTCCACTCAATCGATTCTTCTTCATTTCAGGTGTCAATATACTGAAAACCCAACGCGCAGAAACTTCGGACATACCCGAATGCTCGTGAATGACCGTCTCCACGAACCCAGTACTAATAACGCCCAATCCTGTGCAGCCTGCAGTAACATAACACGTCTATTTATCATTGATATATCTTCCATTTTGTTGCATATTTCCTCAGTCGTGACTTCAACTGGACGGCCGGCCCGTGGGCAGTCCTCCGAAGTCTTCCTGCCGTGCGTAAACAAAGCTGCCCACCTTTTGACGCTAGCGTACGACGCCGCACTGTCCCTTCACACACTCTTCACATGTTCATGAATACCTGCCCTGCGCTGTTCCCCCTTTCACCAAATATTCGATCACGGCAAGGTGCCTGATGTTCTCCTTTGCTTCAGCCATTTCCACCTGGAGACCTTCAACGTAAAGCGACGCGAGATCGACTGACAGTGGAGAGCGACGTGACTTGCAACTTCTGTCCCAATGAATTATGCAACATGCAAGCAGCATTTTAATGCTGCCCTTCTATTGCATCACACTTAGGCTTAGAACATATTGAACGCCCCTCGTAGGGTATGAGCTCGAACTATAGAAAAGGTAAAAATACTCCACAAATGCCAAGTAATATTGCGTTTGGAACAATGTACGATGAGGCTAATACATATAAGAAACTGCGTTTGCTAAAATAAAATAATCGGCAACCAAGCCCTAAAGGTTCAGGGTCCCGACCACTTAAAAATTAGAACAGCGCTAATGTAGACCGACAGGACGACACAGACAAAGCGCTTACTCGCAACTAAATTGTATTGATCGTAAAAGCGCAGTATAGCGTAGCACGCACTTCTTTGTGAGGTGACCGAGTAGATCACTTGACGAAGGGCGTATGAAAAAAGTCACCACCCTGGAAAAAAATGAAGCTGCCGCTCCTGATTCGTAAACTGTCAAACCCTGCAGAAGAAACCGAATTCGTTTCGAAACGTCGACACTCTGAATATTCAGGGCGGGTTTTATTAGCTTCAACCCGACAAGACGCGTCAAATAGGTTTTCGTATCTTAAAGATGTAATTACAAAGCAAAAGCTTTAGCCAGTGTGTCATTTCAATAAAACGATAACGATTTTAAAGTAATGCTTACAAAACAGGGAACACTTAGGCGTATACCACTCTAAAAAAGTCTGTGCGTCTGATTTCCCTCACAACACTCGAAGAGCCAATCACCGCAACTTACAAAGGCAGCTCAGCGAATGACGATGCCGAAACATATGTTTAGATGAAAAAACGCAGTCTGAGTTGTGACATTAAGCAATGCAAACGTCACGCTTGCATTGCTTAATGTCACAACTCAGACTGCGTTTTTTTGGTCTAAACATGTTTCGGCATCGTCATTCGCTGAGCTGCCTCCGTAAGTTCCGCTGATTGGCTCTCCGAGTGTTGCGCGTGAAAGTAGACGCGCAGACTTTTTTTAGAGTGATGAAGATTTCTGTTATTTCAAAGGCTTAAACGAGCTATAAGAAAATAAACTTGTCGGACGATGTTCCGCTTCCTTATAATATGTAAGTGTAAGGACTTCGCGATTTCAAATTATTAAAGCAAGTGCAATATAATTGAAGCGAAAGGCGCCTTCTGCAGGGCGAGTGAACATTGCGCGAGACTGTTAGCACGAACACAATAAGGATGGTTTTTAGTATTTGATTTCGGAGTGATAGTGGTGGGAATTAAATTTGTTACTTTAGGCTAGAGCCCGGGATGGGTTAATTCCAGAAGACTACTAGTTTTGATGACAGCACTTCAATACAAAAGGATCATCAACATAAAAACGGTGATTGCTTTTTAGCGCCAGCATGTCTCGCAGTGTACGTCGACGTCTGGTTTCCGACATTGTTTATCCTTTCGCTTGTTTTCTTTCTATGAGTTGCGTGCTTAGCAATGCTCTCTTCACAAATGATGTAATGCAGTCTGGGAGACGCCCTGACCTTATACTAGCAGCTGTCACATGATTTACCGGGCCTGATAATGTACAGTGCAGATGTTGATAATATTTTTTTTTTAATTTTATTAACACGGAGCATAACTGGTAGATGTTCTTTCGACTATTTATATTAGTGATCTTACTCCGATTATCATATTATTACCACAAACTCAGGTTGCCTATCTACAAGTCGGTGTTCAAGATCATTCAAGATTTATTCCGCCCGGACTCATCACAGGTCAAATCTCATCAAATAAAATAAACTTGTAATATATTTTTTTTACCTTTCAGACAAACAAAATTTCTAATTTACGGAGTGGAAGATTGCTCCGACGAGATTACAGTTTTTAACAGCAGCGGTAAGTTACAAGATGTTAGGGAGTTGTAGTTGATTGTCACGGTAACTTCTTTGAGACTAAAGAGTTTTAAGGAATCGTTTTTTTGCACGTCTGATACGGCACAAAGGGCCCTTCGGTACGAACTACGTATATGCGAGTATTCCGTGGTCGCGCATGCGCGGTGCGTACCGGAGGTCCCATTATAGCGTATCGGACGTGCAAAAACGGTTTCCTAGAACTCTCTCATGCCCTAGGCTATAACGATACGATGCATGTGCAAAGGCGCCGGCGGAATATAAGGCATGGTTGCTTGCAGGAGTTATCGAGACGATATACCAAAATTACCTATTTGAGTAACTTTCCATTCCTGCCCTTTCTTGTTGGGCTAATGAACGTTTCAGTTTTAATATACGTTTGTTTGTTTGTTTGTTTGTTTGTTTCTTTGCCTAGAAACTATTTTCTCCCTCCCATGGCTTCATTCGCAATTTATGCATACCTTAGCAAAGGATGAAATCGATCAATCAAATTTGAGGGTTTTAAGCGCGAAACCAAAGAAGTGCATCGGGCACGCCCGTCCAGACAACAGAGGGCTAATTTCGACCCCCTGAGGCTCTTCCGACGTTCAACCGAAATCTCCGGGAAGCATAAGATGTTTCGTTTTTATTTATGTGGTCAACACATCGACAATTTCGAGTGAAGCACTACGTATGAGTGGTTTTAGAATTAGAATGCATAATCGGTTAGCCTTGCTGACATTACTGATATAAAACACCACATGCGAAGTTGCTTAGTGGTCTGAACACAATGCGAGCGTCGCCATTTTAATGTTGGCAAGCGTCGTCGGTACCGAAGCACGAGGAAGGCATGGGAGACAACCGTACGAGCAGTGTGCGATGGCGCAGCAGCCGTGTTTTCCTCCTTCCAATCATGGAATGTGGACGAACAGATTAAACAACCTACCGCAACTGTCTGACGAAACTCTTGGAGGCCTGTATACACGCTAGCGACAACCCGCAGTATGTAAGCTTGCAGAGCGAAGGCGTAGGACTTGTTCCGCTGCTTCAACAAGGTTGTCACCAGCGTGCACAGGCCTCCGAGTGTTTCGTCAGACAGTTCCGGTAGGGTGGTTTAAACTGTTTGTCCACATTCCATGGTTGGAAAGGAGAAAACACAGCTGCCGCGCCATCGCACATTGCCCGTACGGTTGTCTCCGATGCCTCCACCGTGCTTCGGTACCGACGACGCTTGCAAGCATTAAAATGGCGACGCTCTCAGAGTTGTCAGACCCCCAAGAAATTTCTCATAAGGTCTATTATTCAGGAGAAATAAATGCAAACGTCAGCAAGCGCATTCCGTATAGATTGTCTAAAATCATATGAATAAAAAAAAGTAAGATTTTACGTCGCAACTACTATGGTATTAAGACAATACGCAGTATAGAACAGGGGGAAAAATAATGAGACAACAATCCACTTAAAGGCCGACGACCAGTTCGCGCTTCCCACTTTTCCCACGCTTGCTCCTCTATTCATTCTACCCTTTCCACCGTTGCCTGTTTTCTCCTCCCCCTTCCCCCCTTGCCTCCTACCCCACAGCCCAACCCCTCCTCCGCTAAGACCACGGCGGCTCAGCCATAGACTCGAGCTAGAAAAAAAAATAAAGGATAGCGATACAAAAGAGCTACCCTAACACGAATGACAAGCGGCCTTGAGTCCGTGAGTTACAATGCCGTTGGCACTGCTACAGGACTTTAGTGAGCGTGCCGTGCACTTGTATTTCTTTATATGTTCCCCTTAAAGCGTTTTGTTTTTTTTTTCGAGAAGGGCCGGGGGGGGGGGGGGGGGGGGGCAACGTTGCTAAATAGGATTGGAAGCCGTGCTTTGTTTTGTTAGTGCTTGATTTCGTTTTATCGAGAAGATATCCACGATTTTTGGGAATATCGTCTGCGCATACTCAGTCTCACGCAGATACTGGTTCGAAAGTTACGAGTATGGAGATACGTGATTGCGTGCTCGAGCGAAATAAGCCACAGCCTCCCGAAAAGGGGACTTAGATCCCGCTTCCTAGATGCGCTGGCCTGCGAGTGATTGAGTTCCCCCACCGTATCCTTTGTACAAATTCTGGCTTACCTGCAGCTTAAGGCCCCTTCACACACTTACGACCTCTTAGAATCGGGTGCCTTAGAACCTCTTAATATATCTTGCAACGAGAGGACACACTGGCGCCATCTATTGGGTAACAGTGTAAACTTGGCGGTCCGGCATATTTTCTATTTCTCTCGCGTATTGTCTTTTCTTTCTTGGCTCGAAAACCTTTTGTCAACGTTATAAACGAGCCTTTCTCATAGGTATTACGCACACTTGACCTCGGAAATCCCGCACAACCTTCGCTCTTGCGAAATGCAGTTCCAGGGTCACCGCATAGATGACGCCACAGTGCCAGTGTGTTCAAACTTCCTAAAAAATTTTAAGAGGTTTAAACAGGTCTCGTCTTTAGGCCCGTTCACACTCTTGCGACCGAGTAAGACCGAGAGAGACCGGACCGGTTTTTAAGCCTCTTGCGATCTCCTAGGACCGGGCGCGCTGCTGCGGAGCTGGTCCTAAGACGTCGTAAGAGGCTTAAAAACCGGTCTTGTCTCTCTCGGTCGTACTCAGTTGCAAGAGTTTGAACGAGACTTTTCTCGTTCGTACACGGTTACGAGGGTGTGAACGGCCCTTTATCTTTCGCCCCGCAGTTTGCACAAATAAGCTTCATCACACTTCCTTCCTTGTGGCCCTCAAATTTGCATACCAGTGCATTCCAATCCAGGCTCCCGACAGGAACAGTATTTTTTTTTAATGGGTGCGTTAATTTACGTTGATTAGAAATTGCGCTGATTAAAGCACCTAGCAAAGACGTACCGCTCAGTGCGAAAAACAAACTTCGCTCTCGTTCCTGGTCCTGGAAGGGTCCTTCGCTAATTCTCCGGCGCACAGATCGTGACGTCTACATTGTGGGGGCACCCTCCTTGCTGGCCTATCTCCCTTCACGTGCTCGCACAATAACCCCCAACCCGAACGGCGAGCGCAAACCCATGCCCGATTTGTTTAGTCCACTCTTTCCATTCTTCGCTTCCCCCGCTCGAAGACGCGAGAAGAGGAAAGCCTGGCAGAATATGGAGTTGGTAGTCGGCCTTTACGAAAGGCATGCTAAGCATATGCGATTTCACGTTGTGAAAAATTACTCAAATGTCTGCTCACGCGAATACACCAAGATGGCATCTCACCGGTTCATAGCTAAACGCCAGAATTACCTAACAAATCGGTTAGGTAGACTACGAAAACAAATTTCTCTGATGTTGCTAAATAGTTCACGACCCGGAACAGTCTGTTAAAGTGTTAAACGTGCCTGTTTTTCAGTAAGATTCCACATAAAAGTAACTATTGGTGTCGATACATTATCCGTTTTTTTTTTTGTGTGTGTGTTCTTCGCGCTTTTTCTTTTTTTGCTTAATTTGTGTGTTTTTAGTAGACATTGAACATTAAAATAAAGAGAAGTTGTGCTAAGGTTATTATAGCCATTGGACCGGGTTGGCAGCGATGGCGATCACAAGAAAAAAGGCTAAATAGCTTATTAGCTCGCTAATGATGTAAATGGTTGTACTGACCTTTTAAGTAATTTATTTTGGCGGCACAATATATTCCGCGATTAAACACTCGATCTCAACAGGGTCCAGCCGTTCCGTCAGATTTTGAACAAAACGTTCGTAGTGGACGCTACGGGGGAAAAATGACACCCTCACACACGCGGCTTCAAACCGAAACGAAGCACGCAAAGAGCGCCAATGATGTCGATCTCTCTGCAAACAGTCGCCTCCGCGAGCTAAGCCGGCTTTGTCTGCCCCCTCATTTTCTAGTTTGAAATCGTTTTAAAGGTGTTTATTTATTGACCCGTAGCGCCCACCATGAGTGTTTAAATCAAAATGTAACGGCACTTATTTTGTTCCCCCACTGTATCCTTTTAGTGGAAGCCACTGCGCGAACGATCAATCACCGTATCGTTGACTGTATTTAAGTCAAGCGTTAACATTCCAGAAACGATTATGACAAAAGAAATATTTAAGAAGTTAATTAAATATATTTTAGTTAATAAGCTAGTTATGTTTAACCTATTTCGCCACTTTCCTAATGACCCCCATAACCACCAACCTGGCGCCGAGATCAAAAGTCCCCTTACTTTTAAGTCTCGGCCGGCTAAAAAGAAAAAAAAAAAAAAAAAACACCCTGTATACCAGAACTATAATGAGTGACAACTAAACAAACCTTGGGCGTGACTTACGTTCACGCTTCTTGCTTCGCGATTGGTTCTCCGGCACTCTTATCTGCTAATGCCAGAAACTGATTGGTTACGGAGCGACGATATGGTGCGCGGGACGCGCCCAGCGTTTCTCAAGTCGTCAATGACTATAGCCGGCCAACTAACGTTTTATTTTATTTTTTAAGCTTTTTTTTATTTTTATCTTTTATTTTGCGACTTATGTTTCCGCGAATTATCTTCAAAGGAATCGGGATTCTGGATCTGAAACTTCTCTACACAAATTACGACTGCGGCGTCTTGGCGTTTGGGACCGATTACGAACGAAAGTAACAAATCTGCACAGCACCTATGGGACACATTCTAAGTAATTCCTGCGCGTCTACTTACCCGCAAAACACCCGAAGAGCCATTCTCTGCGATCTACGAAATTAGCTCAGAAAATAATGAGGCGGAACATCCGTTTAGACCTAGAAATGAAGTCTGCGCTGTGCCACTACCCAATGCACAGCGTCAAGCTTGCATCGCGTAATGCCACAGCGCAGACCTAATTTCCAGGTCTAAACAGATGTTCCGCCTTATCATTCACTGACCTAATTTCGTAGATCGCAGAAAATGGCTCTTTGAGTGTTTTTCGTGTAAGTAGACGCGCAGGCGTGTCTTAGAGTGGCAATATTTCCCTATCACGTATACTTTTTGGGGCGATTTTGAGATTTATATTGTGTTCACTGCGTTTTATGGGCGTCTTATATCAATGATCCTACCCCTAGCTCCACAGGTTTATAAACCTCAAGTAGATTTTTTTTTTCTTATTGACGTAAGTGTTTGTTTATGTACCGAGCAGCTTCGACGTGGATGAATGGAATATATAGCGGGCTCGAGATTGCTAAAATTTTACGATAATTTTAGTTCAAAATGTAATTTGTTATGTTATTTTGCAGGCTGCGCCATGTGGCTGAGCACCGATGCATCAGAGGAAGGTATCGACAGCTGTCGTGGACATTACAACGAGAGCTGTGAAGGAATGCACAATGCGTATCCGAGGAATGTCTGCACTATGCTAACTTGAACATTAACTACGCCATCGCGATCTTCACGTAGCCGGTATCTATTAGGTTTGTGGGCACAACGTTATAACCAAGGTGATTATAAACTAAGGTGGGTTTTGTTTGCAATAAATCTTACATTGTAGCACAAGACGACCCGGGGGCTTTCTTTATTCTTCAGTACAAACGTAAAAAGCAGACGATTGATTCTTGTCTCAGATATTACCTGGTGTGTACCATAACTTCCGGGGTCAAATACAGTAGAGAAGTTTGAAGTCAGCAAGCTCAACTCGAAAATACATTTTTAGAGGGCAGCTCTTAGGCGCCCATTTCCCGGTTGAGCCGCGTCGCCGTCAGCGTCGGCGTAACCGCGCTAAATTTAGGGGCAAAATTGACGTCCCATGACCTAAACACCAATTCAATTCCCCGCTAAATTTAGCGGGAAAATGACGTCACATTACTTGGTGTCACATCACCTATGAACAAATTCTGTTTCTCCACTAGATTTAGCGGGAAAATTGATGTCACATGACCTCAACAGCAACTGAATTCCCCGCTAAATTTAGCGGGAAAATTGACGTCACGTGCAGAGGAGTAGGAGGGGAAGGTACGGTGGAGGAGGGAAGAGGAAGATGAGGAGGAAGAAAGGAGGAGGAGAGGAGAGGACGAAGCAAGGCGAAGGCGGACAGGAGGGGAGGAGGAGGAGAGAGGGGGAGGATGGGGGAAGAGAAGGAGGAAAGGAGGAGGTGGAGGAAAGAAGAGGAGGAGGAGGAGCAGAGGAGAAAGGGAAGAGGAGAAGGTACGAAGGAGGAGGAGAGGGTCTGGAGGAGAAGGAGGGGCATACCCTCCCCTCCGTACCCTCCCCTCCTCCTCCTCAAGAGCTGCGCTCTAATTTCGCGTTACAGAGATTTGTAAACGTCTTTTATTTTAATTTTATAAACTGCGTAGTTTCTAGTATAATATTTTAATGAGTATTAGCGACTCCAATTGTCTATAGGTGGCGCCACTCGTTTTCCAAAATGGCGGTTATGGGTCGCAGATGCGTGCTAGTAAACCAGTTGCTGAGCCTGTCTAGTGTACTGGCTTCACTGAGGGGCACAAATTGTCCCCGCTTATACAAGGAAGCTAGGGTGTTCGGCCCGCTGGTCACCTCTTAATCCTGAAAACAAAAACGGCGTTTAGAGGTCATACTTACGCCTGGAGGCTCGTTTTGATTCAAAAACGAAACCGAAACTAACTTTTATTTTGGATTTGACTTCTCGGTAGAGTTGTTGATTTTGGTTTCTTTTCTAACTCAAGATGTGTCCCACGGCGTAACTTTAAGCTAAAGAAATGGTTCGCGGAAACTTTATTTTGTGATGTACGAGTCCAATCCAGACACTGCAAAATATTTTGCAGAGTTCAATGTCCCATTAAAGACGGGGTCTTTGAAATACCTTAGAGATATCAAAATGTTGTATTTGTTGAAAACATCTGCGCCTATATTTCTGTGTTCTTGCTGCTTTTTCTCATTCAGATAATTTTCATGTAAAATAATGAACTGCTGGCCCTTTAGTAGGTTTTTGGGCATTTAGAAAATTAATTGCTTCAGCATTTATTCTAAGCACAAGAATAAAAGAATCAATCAAAAGTTTACGAAAATATCGCCACGGGTGATGAGTTTAAATTGTGTTCACAAAAGTATAAATTAAGGAGCACTGTTCTCATTACAAAAACCCCAAAACAAAATCTGTGTCAGACAAAAAAGTATGCGTGTTTTCTAAGACAACGTGTGATGCAAAGAACTTCATATTAATCCAGTGTTTATGTCTATCTTCATAACGATGTGAGTTTTTCATATCCTAAACATAAAACAGTAAGACATTTCTCTAAAGGCTATTATGGCTAAATGGCGTATTATTGTAATTGTGGTGTGGCCTACATTACCGCAATTTGTATTAATTATAATACACGTAAGCTATTTTACTAAGTAATTTTTAAGCTCTTTTATAAATTGTAGCTTATGATCTAATTCCAATCGCGCAAGCAACTATGGCAATCCAAAGTTTTAAAATTTTCATCACTGGTGTCAATTGCAGCATTTTTAATTGACAAGTTAAAAAATAAAAATAGTCTAAAATAAATGAAAACGTCCTCGCTAGTCTGAGAAATCCATGCAAATGGCAATAATTGTGAGTAAAGCATATGGTGCTACCAAAGCCGCGACTTTTGACCGTCGGCAAAACATCCGAATTATACTACGTCTCACTCTACGATGGACTAAAGGCAGAAGCTATGGACCGCCAGATTCAGTCACGAGTGACTTAGAAGTTGCGCGGTATTTCGCTTCGATGCCCGTATCGGTGCCCGCATCTCGGATCACTAATGGGGAGGAGCGGACTGTGGTTCAGATTGAATAGCACTGAGTGACTCAACAATTTTAGATTGCGAAGAAAAATACGACATACAGGCTCTTTGCAGTGTCGAAGCTATGAAAAGATGCAGCACTTTTGGATTCGGAGGACCATTCGTTCATACCTAATCAATGCCAGGCGTGTCATATTTTAGAGTGGAACGTGATTGGACCTCGCGGCCCGTGGCTTTGGCCTTTAGTCCATCGTAGGATGAGACGAAGTATAGCCACCAATCCTATTGGAACGAATGCTCAGAAATACAAAGCAGGAACTTCGTTTATTTCTTTAATTACGAAACTTCTCATAACATTTTTTTTACGCACTGTCGGTTTGCTAATTTCAGCCTTTCCAATTGGAAGGAACGCCTACCCGCTTGCACGTCTGCTCAATGAAGAACGATTCGTTGGCGTTGGAAAACCGATAAAACAGTAGTGAGTTTTATTATTACATATACGAGCGAACGCAAGCACTGTGTGTTTTCGTTAACGTTGCGTGCTTCACACTGATCGTGCACAGAGCCCGAAATTGCGGACCTTGATTGGCGCATGGCGACAGCGCGCATATGCAGCGGGGAGCAAGACAGCTCTAACGCAAACGCACGGCGCTGGCGTTTGCTTTTACATTCAATACAAAAACTCTCTACATAGTAAGGCACAATCCCATACCGGCTGTAGCGTTACAAAAAAAAAATGAAGTGTGTGTATGTTTATACAGCCTAGAACTTATTCTGCTTCAATGGGCGATTTAGATAAGAAATTTAGCCAGTGCAGTACAACCGCTAACGTCACGCAGTAGTGATACATGATGGCACGCCGGTACGATGCTTATCTAGATCGAAACGGGCAGGGGTGGGATTGAACCCAGGATCCCTGGGCTCTGCAGCGCGAGCTTTCGCTCACGTCCTCCTGCAGCGCTACATTGGTACAGTGGAGAGTGTTGTTTGCCTTCAGAAATGACATTTCGCGAGCCATGATCGCGAGCTTTTCAGCCGCTCCCGCAGAGCAGGAGAACCGGGGGACCCTTAGTAGATCGCCGAAAGATGCCTACTACAAGGACTAACTATGGCCGGCAAGCAATAACGCTTCATGTAACGAAAACTTTAAATAGAAAAGATATAGACATAGACTTTCAAGATGTGCTGAAAAGAAATCTGGATTCCACAAAACACGCGGCAAAAGCGTGCAAAGGGATGCTACAAACACCAAAACATCATTCATACAGCGATATCGCGAACGTATTTTTCAAGAAAAGGAGGCGCATTTGAAAGAAATGTTCACGTCATGTTTCTCCGAGAAGGAGAGGGAACGGCCTCGCGTCTTCTCCGCCTCGCCGCCTTTAGGGAGCGAAACGAAGAGAGGAGGAAACGAGATATCTTGACGTAACGCGGCTCGTCGGCCTGCAGGTTCAATCTCGACCCTTTTTCCTAAAATACGGCCGTCCAATCGAGATATCGCCTTACGTGTAGTGTTGTAGGGATTGTAGCGTCCCGCCTACATCTCCTGCGTTGTTTCTTCTGAAATCCAAATTTCGGTTCACCATCCATCTAACAAACCTTTTCATAAATTCAAAAATAAATGCAGAAGATTCGTGGTGGGAAGTGGTATTGCTTTTTCATCAACTTGAGGCCTCTTTTACTCTTGATGCGCACTTCAAAGCCTAATCTTGTTTTAGACATTAGTAAATGTTAAAAAGCTTTTGCTGCTTTTTTATATATTTTTTTAATCAAATTTTACAGAAGTGAGTGCATTTCAATGTCTATGTCTCTTTGTTTACGGTGCATGTGTGTATATATATTGTATGAATAAATATGTATATTGTTCAGTGTTTGTGGTAGTTTCAGTATACTTCATTTTCTTGTTAAATTTTCCGATATTAGTTCTTTTGTTTTAGTTTCATAACAGTTCATTTAAAGTGGCACACTAATGTAGCCGTTTGAATGGTACTATCTGAAATGTTTACTGCATAACTGAACATATGAAAGCGAATTTTGTTTTTATGACATATCCTGTTGTTATTAGTTAGTTTAATTTTATGCGTTTAATATTATTTGCTGCCTTTAGTTAAGGCTATTCATGGCCACTGAGCCATATGTTGTTCAAGTTTCTTGATACCTTCTGTTTGTTATTGCATGGTTTTATTTTATGCTCTATCGCATGTATTTTTTTCATATATTATGCTGAACTGTAGGAGGCAGAGGCTCTGTCAAGCATTACGCCTTTATCTCTGCCCCCTATGCGGAAATATATTCGCAAATCAAATAAAGAAGAAAAAAACTATACATGCGTGTCTTTGTCGCATCATGCTAGCAGCGGTTTTCTTTCTTTTAATATTACCGGGCTCCAGCGCATATCAATTACTTTCCTGTTCATCATTTTTATTCTGGTCAAATATTATGTGTTACATGAAACGACAGAAAGGAAGCAAGCCCATGCGTTATAGTGATCAATGACAACATTTCAGATATTATGTTTCGTCAATTGTCTCGAATCGAATTAACTTAATCGTTAGGTGCACCTCCATGCTCAAACAATGGCGTAGTGCAACAACAAAACTCTCGTTGCCTGTCACCTCGCAAAGATATATTTATCTCATGTGCAATAAGTAAGCTTCTTATTTTTACAATCAAAGAGAGGCTTCAGTTACAGCTGTCTTAACGGAAACCATTATAGAGTACAGGTGTGCCTCAGGCATGTCACAAAACCCGTAAAAGACTACGGCAATGTGCGTGCAGCGGAAATGTCCAGTCAACAGGTGCGCCGCGATGGACGCCATGTTATATGCCAGAGTATGTAACAATATTTTAAATACTCATTTTTATTTCATGACACGAAGAAAACTTCATATTTGCGTGTATTCATCTGCAGCTCAACGTTACTCGACTGCACATCACGTCAGGCGTGAGGCATTCCATAGACCTTCACAGTCAGCGCTAAACCGTAAACATTTATATTCAAATCGCTACATTATTGCTTTTAACTGTCGTATTTATAATAAGTTGTGAATTTACTCCTCGATAAGGAATGTCGTGTTCCGTTCACCCATAACCGATAAAAGGGCTACGAACTTAGTATTCGGTCAAGATCAACGGCATCAAAGTTAAGGAGCTTGAGAGTTGTTTCGAACACCTCTTTCGTTTTCTTTGGGTCAAGGGCCTTCCAATTGACCCAGTCCTCTCTGCAGTCCACGAAGTACTTCCCCGTGCTCGAAGTCAGCGCTGGATCCACGGCAGCGTGGACACTCGTCTCGGCTGCCTCTTGAACACTCTGTTTCAACACAAGCAAAAACCGCTTTGTATGTTGTTTGCTTTTTTTTTTTTCCGCTTAGCCGTTGTTAATAATATTCAAATATATGTACCCCACTTTAAAATGTTCACAATGGGACGCACCTTAGCTAAATAAATAGCTTGTAACTACTGCTTTAGTACTTTCCTCTTTAATGGTAAAGATGGCGCTAAAATAAAGTTTTCAACGTTCGCGTTTATACGACGTAAGATCTGTCTGCCTTTGAGGTGCGGCAACACTAGATTGAGCTGTAGACGAGAAGTTTAGCCAGTGCAGTGCCACGGCCAGCCTGGGGTCTTTAACGTGCAACACGCACCGGTGATATACTACCACCCCCCGGTATAATACCCATCCAGATCGAAACAGGCAGGGTTGGAGGTTGCAACACAGGATCTCTGGGTTCTGCATCGCGGGCATTCGCACCACGGATTCTGAACCACGGTGTGCTAACACACTAGGCAGGCGCCGATCCACCCGAAATGTTATGTTAATACTGGCTAATGGTGCATTGTTGAACACACTAGATTTAGAGTTAAGCAAAAATGATTATTTTAAAAGGAAACTTGAAAATGTGCAATCTGTTTGTAAAAACAACTCGTTATTGGACCCATGTTCGGCAAATATGATTCGGCATACATTTTTCACTGTGGGAATTTCGCCTGATACTAAATGTTGACCAAGCTTTTCAATAGATTTAAGTCGCTGGCTTAAATTATTGTCGATGTCCTGCACCATAGATCATATGCATCATTCGCCCAGGCTTTACTGTGTATTACCACTGACGAGAGGATTTAATGTTTGAATAAAATTTCCAAGAAGAAACCATCGCTTCCCGGCAATGCCTGAAGCTTTGTCAGGTAACCCTTATCGGCTCATGCCTCAGCTTCGTGTTAAAAGGCTTGTTCAACGATCTTAACATCGCGAAAATCTACTCCGTACTACATTTATTTCATTTATCTAAGCACAATCAAGCAAAAGAAAACACGTCGATTTCCCTGGTATCACCACTAATACAGTGTCATCGTGAAGTGAATTCCTGACTACTACCCGACCTGCCGCCTAGTGTCGGGGCCATTGGGATCACGAAGTCACGTCGCCAGGAATTAGCAAGTTGTGTAGTTGTACGCTATTATGCAAGTGCAATATATCTTATCGTGCAAGCATCAAGAACTTTGTTTAGAAGCCTTTTATTGTTGTCGATACTCATGCAATGCATCGTCTGTGGCGCCATCTACGCCAAGAAAACAAAACCATCCTCTCTCCACCTGCTTTCGTGACGAACGGTGAAAGGGGAATTAACGTGTTATTTTCCTCGTCTGAAACCGGCTACCCGCTGCGGCTATCAGCGATGGCAAGTAGTTGTGGCGTTCCGACGTGACCAAACTGAAGCTCGAAAACCGTTCTAATTGGAAGCGAAAACATCCGGACCACCTCAGAACGTCGCTGCGCACGTGATTCGGAAGACGGTGTGAGAGCTGAGAAGATCACGAACTTAAACTTATTTCATTTTTATATGAAAGCTAGCACACACAAAAAAAAATTGGCGCTTTCTTTTTCATTCTATATATGTCTCAAAGATTAATTGCAACAATTAAGGGGCAAAGTCCGAAATTCGTTGCATGGCCACTCTAAGTCAATTGTGGGATGTCTCGGTTTAGCACTACTTGATATCTAGAACAAAATAACTGAAATGTTATAAACCTGACGGGGCAATACTCCATCAGAAGTGAGAGAGCACTTGTGAGCTGGGAGGGGGGGGGGGGGGGGGGGGGGGGGGATAAGGAAACGAACGAGCAAGGCAGAAACTCTGTTAGTCCGGTTTTTTTTTTTTTTTTTTTTTTCCACATTTTGTGGTTTATGTGAGCGTCAATGTACTGCGTTGCTTTAAAACCAGAGGCGATAAAATTGTTCCGCTGCGTAAAGGTCAAGACGAAAGGAGTGCGCGTTGAACAGTGAAAAGTAGCTCAATTAATGTTTAAATTCGTGCAACCTGTTAATACTGCAATTTCATAAGTCGAACAATTCAACAAAAGCGTTCCAACTTAAAGCGTAAATTTGTGCAAGGATGTGTGCTATAATATCAACAGTAAGTGTAAAAACTCAATAGAATTGGCCAAAATGTAAAAATCAGAATTTGTTTTATTTAGGCAATTGAAAATGTTAGTCATAACTTTAATTATGTGACTACAAACGTTACTCACCACTTCTTTTTTTACTTAACCTGTTGAACACTCAATAAACGGTAGTCTCTTGAAAAACAAGCAATTCATCATATATTTGACAGGATCATGCATTTGGTCATTCTTTGCATTTGAGGTCATTCAAATTGTTAAAAAATATATTATAGTGCTCTAATATTATTTGCTTAGTTTAAAAAAAAAAGTTTCACAATGAGTATTTGAATGCTGAGCTTTCTGCGATGTTCAAACATGTTTCCTCTCAATCTAAATGTAAGTTCGACACTCACCTTTCCATATAGCTTGAGGGTTAAAAGTCGCATCAGTGAAAAGATTCCAGTAACGCAGCCACCCATGTCAGTTTCCACAACTCCAGGATGAACGCTGTTCGCAGTCACCCCTTAAATGAATGACATAATGGGTTATAATTAATAATTATGCTTTAGACTTAGAGAGAGTTTTTAACTTCGTCCCGTACTTCATGTACAGCGCTGTGCATGAAAATGGCTTGATAGAGAAACTCAGTGGCACGACGTGTGTGCACCAACACACAGGCAAGAAAAGCGCCTTCTATCGTGAAAACGGAACTGCGTTTTGTGATCGCTAATGAACGCATTTTGAGAAAATAATTGCAGTACAGCAGGGCGTTCTTTCTGTGATGTTTTAAGTAGCTGGATGCGTAATTATTGTCCCTGGTCTTGAAGCCGCATAATGTTTCCACACTGTAGATAACCTTTAATCGCGCCTTGTTACCTTTTTAAATCTGTGGGGGAAAAAAACGACTTTATTGCGAAAATATCCCAAGGTAAGGGGGAAAAGCTCCCTTCTGCAATGTGATCATGAATAACTCTAAATAGACAGTGATACAAATCGTGTTCGTTGACACGACCACGAAACTGAAGGCCGCTGACAACCTGCTGTTTTGTGATTTCATGAATGTTTCTTTCTAAGCGCATCAATGAACAAAAAATACCTTCCTATTCCCCGAAAAAAAAAATGTTGCCACTTCGCTCTTACAATTACATCGCTGCTAAAGAAAAAAAAAACACGTCCCTGACGTCTTGACGAACCTCTCGAAATGTGGAAACTGCCAAAATTTCGTCCGGAAAGGTTCCCAATTTTCGAAGCACTTCGAAAGCGAACCTTAGATGTTTCTGCCCACCACTAAGTTTAAACGCTCTTAGGAACAATCGTGTAACCTCAAAATTGTTTGTTAAACAAAATCACGAGTTCAGTATAGCATTCCAAATTATTAATGCGAAAGCAGGAAATGGGTTCATAGAGCGATCTGGCTTTATCCGAGCTTGAAACCGGTGATATCGTTCTCTTTAGCAACGATAAACGGCACCTAAATTCCCCCGAGCGAAACTGAACCTAAATTCCCATTGGCTGCGACGCGTCATGTGGCTCTATAGCAACGGCGTCATCGTTGCTAAGGGGTCCTGGCGGCGCACCGCATAGACTAAAAACACGTCAAAACAAAATAAATTAATGACTTCGAAATAAAATGTGTCTACGTTTCTGGCTGGGACCGAATTGAACCCTGGCCTCCGGGGTGCGATACGATTACGGTTCCTCGCCGCCAGGGCGGGTCCACGGTTCCGGCTGACTAAAGCTGTGCCCAGTGCGTGCGTCATGCTTTCGCATTCCCACACGTGAGCAGTCTTAAGTGTCACTTCCAAATTTTTTCATACAGTCCAAAAACCGACATGGTGAAAGAACGTTACCTACCATGGCCCTTGAGCTTGGATGCCAGCGCTCTGGTAAACATGATGATCGCGAGCTTGGTATGGAAGTAAATGAACATTGATAAAGGGCCGAAATCGGTGCCTTTTGCCTTCGCCTGCAGATTGTCCACGTTGCCAAGGTGATGAAGAAACGACGAGATATTCACGATGCGACTCGGAGCACTCTTCTTTAACAGACCTGCATGGACATCACCGTTTATGGAACCTCACATTTATACGTTCTGATTTGTTTTCAGCCAGACATTTAATGCAGAAATGGGAGCTTAGGCAACCGCATAAATTACCTGTTCTTTGACATAATTTATTTATATTTGGGCATGATTCTTCAGACACTAATATGAACACGGTGATCGCACTTGATGGCAGACCAATTAAAGTTAAGAGATGCTGCTCTATTAGGAAATTCACCTAGCCTTATTGGAAGGCATTATATGGCATTCATAATAAAAAAAAACATGACTAAATGGCAGATTAGTGGAGATCTCTCGAACACCTAAAGCACTAGGTCAATAACTTCAGAATTTTCCGGTAGGTGCTTATTTGTTATAAAAAAAAATCGATTAATCAATTCGCAAAAACATACCCAAAAGAAGCAGAGTGAGCAGGCAGTGTCCGAGGTAGTTTGTCTGGAAACACTCTTCGTAGCCGTCCTTTGTCAGCTTCACGTCAGGACGCTCTGTCAACCCATGCAATACAGACATTTGCCACAAAACGCGGTAAATTGGCATTATTTTATCAGCACGTTACAAGTGATTTAATGAAGATCCTTTCAATCATGAAGTTTCTTTGTTGGTTCCCATCGACAACCTTGAGAAGCAGTGCAACATGTCTAACACTGTAGGGGTGAAGACGGAAGTATATCACGAATGTACTCTTGCGCTGCAACCTTCTTCGTAGCAGATAATGTTATACCCTCTCAAAGTGTTGGAGTAAATTTCAACAAAAGGGAGTTCTCGTAGGCCGTTTTCCCAAGTCCGCTACGCTCCCCGAAACAAAAATGACAACAAGTGCGCATGCGCGACGCTAGCCTTCCCTGAAAAATCGAGGATCTCGTAGTGGGTTACGGAGAACGTTTCAGGACAGCGGAAACAATCTACGAAAACCCTGTTATATTGTGTCAGTTTACTCGCCATTAATCGTATATGCAAGATCGTGTACGACAGAAGGGCGTTTAATTGCAGAAGAAAGAATGAATAGCTGCTCTCAAAGTTTATGTTCAGTTTCACCACGATATTATGAATTATAAAAAAAAATCTAGATTGTGTATCTCGTGATTACATGATCTATTACTTTGCAGCGAATACTAGATAGCAATATCGGTATGTACTTGAACACGCCGTTTGCTAAAAGTCTTGCGTATCAGCACAGCCTTTCTACGCATTAAATTAGGAGGCAAGTATCTACAGTGGCCTCAGATTTAAAGAAACAATGTAAATCAAGTTATTATTTTTCTGCGCGACATAACAGAAAGGTTTTAAAAATACCACCAGGGGCGCTACACGGCAGAACCAGGCAGGACAAGCATACCGGGCCATCGCCGCCTTTCGCGATTGGTCAATGCGTGGCTCTGACCAACCGCAGCAGGTGGCGATATTCCGGTCCCTTGGTCCCGCTTAGCCGCGCCGTGTAGCCTAGAGCCCCCCAGGAGATGTTCTATTCTTCTTCTTTTTTTTTTTTTTTACATGAAACCTTTTTTAGCTATGTATTCGGCATTTCTTGAAGCCTGGATAAAATCGTGGCCGCGAGGCTCGACATTGATTGGTTAGGTGCTTGACGTTGATTGGTTAACGGGACGGAGCGTTCATGCGGCCCGATAGGTAGGCGAGGATGAGTGAGGTAGGCGAGAAGGGGCTCGACCATCTGTGTGCACCAAAGGATAGGAGCTCGAGTGTACGGAAGGCTCTAGATCACCAGGTTTATCCGATTAGCGCCGATTAGTGGTATTAACACTTCATTTCAGGAACAACTATGAGGTGTACACATGGTACGCGATGAACCATTTGGTGAAGATCGCCGTGTACGTAGCCGTCAATTGCCTAGCAATATGCGATGATTCTTTTATTAAACTTTTTGAGCAGACATATGCCGCTGGTGCTAATATTTTTTTCTTCTCACTGATTTAGAAGAGCCTAATTTGATTGCTTTATCGGTAAGGAATCAAAGACCAAAACGACGTTCAACGGAACCTGATGAGCAACTTGGCAAAGATCGCAACAATTAGCAGAAATCTGCTCAACAAACTTGCTGTTGGCGGACGAAACTATTCACAAGTTTTGCGGTGCAATCTTATAAAGTTCATTAGTGTGAATAAAAAAGTCATTCCAAGAGCGGCGCACTTTTTGTCATACATTTGCCATTACTTCGGAGTGCTCTGCGTTCCTAATATTGTCACGAATCACAGATGATGAGGCGACGAATGAACAGAAACCATACGTGTAATTTGTGAACTTGTGCTGAAAACAAAAATACATATATAGGTAGCGTCGCTGGTCGGCAGAGTAGCAGGATCGAGCGCAAGAGCGAGACTGACTCCGGACCGTCACGGGGAACATCTTTTCTACACGCGTGAATTTCTGGAACATTCGAAGTAGAACACTAATAACTGGATCAGACAACAAGGTTCTCGAACTTACGAGAACGTCGAGTTGAAAGAAGAAATAAAAGGGGAGTCCGCGCTCTGGGAACCTACCAGGAGCATCCGCGCGAGAGCCAAGCACAGTAACCATTCGGCCACGCACTCGCTCGCTCGGCGACACGCGTGGCAATATATTGTCAATTTTAATATATCACTTGGTATTCAAGCATCCTACTTTGTTTTCTTAATATTTCGCTGCGATGAAGGCGCGATGCCGTTGAAATTTGAAAAATATTCAATAAAGTCGGTGAAAAACATGCATGTCAAAGTATTTGAAGCGCAAGTCAAAGGTGTCTGTTCAGATTCATCACTTGCAAGTTGCAACAGGAAGTCGAAGACATATTTACTCTTCTAGTCTTTCCTGGTAGGATAAAACTTTCACCCAAAGAACACTAGCTTATGAGAAACGCCATTATGAGCCCTGATGTCGCAGTTCCCGGGAAGTAAAAGCTGTTAAAACAAAGTCTAAAATAATTTGTTGACGCTTCGGGATGGACTGTTACTTTCCACAAAAAGCTAAATCAGACCTAAAAAGCATTGAGCGATTTTAAGTGTCGGATTCAACAATAATTTATCAAATTTAATGCTGTTAAACTTAAAAAGAAAACTTCCAGTCGCTTTTCTGGCATAAAATGGAACTCTGTTTAGTGCATTACACATCTATACTACATAGATAATTAATAATAATTTTGAGTTATGACGAAGCTCCCTTTTTCAAAATATGTGAAAGAAGAGGAACATCTTATTTGGTAACTCAGTCGTCTCAGATGTGCTTTAATGCCTCACGTTCGCCTCCTTTTCCGTCCTGCCGTATGCTGCATTAAGTAATTTATTGCACTATTGTTTTTGTTCTAGGGTCACATGCAAAATATGTACGACTAACACGACCTATCATAATGTCAAAATTACGTGCCAAAAACAAGAACCCCCAAATATAGCGGAATGTCGCTGCTTCTATTTCGTTGTTTCTGCTGCTAACCCTGCCGCCACTGCTTAAAAAGCTAAGGAGATAAGAAAAACGACTGAAAAAGTCTCTACAACTTAGTGCCGAAGTATGTCCATTCATTTTACACTCACCTACCATGACCCCAGCATTGTTGATCAACACGTCGAGTCTTGATTCCGTTCTCATTATATCCTCTGCAAATGCTCGAACTGACGTCAAGGAAGCCAAATCAAGAGGCTTGATGATCACACACTGCTGCGTCTCCTCAAATATTTCCCGCGCCGCCCTTCCGGCTTTCTGTAGGTTGCGACAGGCAATGATGACCCGAGCTTTTCTCCTGGCTAACTCTTTCGCCGTTTCTTTTCCTATGCCTGAGAAACAAGAAACAGAGCATCATTCAAGTCCCAGCCTTTCATGACTCCCTGTTACTACCATATACCATGTTTTTTGCGTTTTTTGTCAATTCGGTACGCATTGTATTAGGGGTGATTGAGGGTGCATCAGTTATATTCAGAAATGGCTGCGAATATTGGGTGTCTAGTGGCCACAAGGTATTCGCGTCACTCTAGCTGACAACAGTTTTAACATAATCAACTTATAAGGCACTTAATGGTATCGGTCGTACAGCCGTCATCACTTCACTCAGAAAAACGACCAGAGGCGGTCTCGAAAGGCGATAGCACGTTTGCACATGATGATATGCCATTCTTTTCTTAGATGTTGGTAAATTCTTATACTTGACCTTAGAAGTTGTGTACACTACTGGAAAAGCCAAGGACGCCAGCGCGTAGCTCTTCTAATGTGTTAACCTCCTCGCTTGCGCTCAAGGAGCGAGAAGTAGCGAGAATATGAAATGCTTAGAATGCCGTCCCTAGTACAAACGGAGCGATGCGTCCTCCGCGCGCAATTCCGGTGTAAAATAAAAAAAAACTTCAAGTATTTATTCAGAGTAACAAATGTAACTCTGTATAAAAGAAGTGCATGTAACTCTAACAGTGATACAAATGTAACAAGACCAAATCTGGGGAATGTATTCCAAAGAGAGAAGTTGTACGTTTTTAAGATACTCCAGAAAAAAAAAATACTTTAAGTAAAGTACAAGTACACACTCAAACAATGCACTTCAAATAAAGCAGAAGGTTGTTTTTTTTTAAATTCTACATTAAATAGTGCTGTAACTAATGTACCTAAAGTACTTCCCAACACTGAAAAACACCGCATTCATATTACGCAGGAGGATATAGTATAGATTGTGACGAAAAACTCAAGTTTCCTCCAAGACAAATTAGTTGTAGTTGACTTAACACACTGGCTAATGGTTTGGTGGTCAACCTCCGGCTTCGTTACAGACTGCATTAAAATGGTTTTGAAGTTTCTCAAGGGCGAAATCCACTATAGAAGCGCACATGTCCGCTATACAATTTTTTTTTTTTTTTCACGGTGAGGGTATTTTTGGTTCTTCTACTTTTTTTTGGCATTCGATACAGAATTAACACGGAATGTGTTCTAGGGGCTTTTTTTTAATAAAAATCGTCATGAACGAGCGTCATAAAGGAGCGTGACGAACGAGCGTCATAAACGAGCGACACGCCGGGGCCGTTACATAATCCATTTTCCTCGCTCAATTTAGCGAGAAAATTCACGTCGTTACGGCGTCAAGTTACCTAAAAACACAGTCCAGTTTTTCCTCTAAATTTAGCGGGGGATGTTGTCGTCACTTGACCTGACGTCACGCGACGAATAGCATATTTCATTTCCCCCGCTACATATGGCGGGGGAATTGGTCAATAACCAAAACACTAATCGTTTCTTCGCTAGATTTAGCGGGGGAAATCGAGGGAAAGCGAAGATGTCTCGTGACCAATAAAAGAATTCGGCTTCTCCGCTATATTTTCAAGGGAAACAAGTAAAAATAAATGATAAAAATATTACAAAAGTAAAAAATCGTGTGTGTGGTTTGTGCGGAGCACAGCCAGTGCTTACTGGTCTTGGTCAGCATCATCAAACTAGTGAAATTGTTTAGTGCTCAAGCTTTTCCGACGAGATAGATATCAACTTTCATTTTTTATTATGTACATAACATTTTTAAATTCGCTTCATATAAATCTTGTATTAGATCTAGATCGCCCGTGATCATCATGCAGTTCCGGTGTCAACATCCGTTAATGAGAACACCAAGTCCCTAACAGAGCAAAACGGATTTTCGTACAGTTCTTCTTGGCAATAAGAGTAATGGCTGTCTTTTACTTAAAATAGTCTCGTCATTGACAGCTACGGCCACTTGGTCTTTTACTTCTCAGAACACTTATCCTTGCAAGCATTCTTAAACCATATATATATGTGTGAACATCCCGAGCTCACCGAACGGCCAATATAAAAAAATCAAAACGTAAGTTATGAAATCATGACTTGATAATTATTCGCCGTATCAAACGCATCTTGATAAAAAAAAAGAGGGCAATATTATTCATTTGATAATACAGGATCACAGCTCACCTCCGTTGCCTCCAGTGATTATGACCGTTTTTCCTTCCATAGTGGCCTTCGACCTACAAACACCCCTAGTGTACACAACGTACGCTCTGACGCAAACTGCAGTCGTTGCGAACACCGCCACAATCTTTGCTAACGCCGCGAAGAGCATCCATAGCAAACTGATATCTTCTTTTGTTTCGTACGGTCCCATTGCTGTGTCCAGCTACACGTTCTTCTGAGGATCTACACTCCGGCGAGCTCGGTAACGGTCTGCGTTTGGAAACTCGAAGCTCAAAGACACGCGCGCTACTGGAGGATGGGAGAGAGGGTAGGCAGGTTCTCCTTGATTATGTGTGTACGTACGCTGGAAGCATGCCAAGACTAACATCCAGGAAGATACCTTTTCTTTTCCGCCTTCGTCGATTTGTGCGACAATAGGCGAAATTTCTCGAATATGCTAATCAATTATACCCATTCTCCTCTCCTGAAGTTTTGGGAATGCTAACAACGCTACAGTAACGTCGATTAAGCGCGTTGTACTACAATAAGAAAATATAATTTTATACTCGGCGTCAGGTATTTTGTGCTAGGTTGTCAAGGTCAGCTCAGCCTCCGCGGTGCTGCAACGCTGTCAAAGCAACTTGCCCGAGCACGTGTGAATGATGTGCAAGAGGAAGCCACGCGCTGTCGGAGCACAGCGGTACTGCAGCGCTGTGAAAGCTCCGCTAGCCTTGAAAGAGTAAACAAAAAAGTCGACGCCGAGTATAGGCTTTTAGATGTCGTACGCTCGTTTGCCGTGTGGTGGTTTTGATTGATGTTCGACACTCGTGTCTTTTGTTCGTCTTTTTTTTACTCAAAATGAATCATCTTTAAGTCCGTATTAAAAATTGCCATTTGTTTTTACTTCATACCAGCGTGATCAGTGGGGTAAGGTAAAACCCAAATTTTGCGGCGCGTGATCTTTATGTGCGGCACTCTTGTTTCGTTTCATACGGCTTATTGTATTCCCATCAAAATGGTGTAGGATAACATTTTCCTTGCCTGAGGCAATGACATACCGCCCACCTTCGAAGAACGGCTTAAGCAGCTTTTTAATTGTATATTTAGCGACAACAAAATATATGATTTAGATTGCTTAAATGCGAAGGAACTCATACGACTTCAGCTCGCTCTTCTGACATAAAACACATTGTGTTATTGTATCATATTTTATCATTCCTATATGTAAATTATCATTTAGACGCATTTTCAGGCCGCTTCATTAAACGTGCCTGCGTTTGATGTTCAATGGCTTACTATACGGTAAATAATCTTAACAATATTTTAGTTTTGTATTAGTGTTAATCGGCTCGGTTGGTTTTCTCGTCCTATATACAAAAACAAACAGAAAACACAACGCTGCACTAATGAAAAAAAAATGTTTGCGCCGGCCTTCAAATACCTACAGGAACTACAGTCCTTAGTCACAAAACACGCTGCAGGAGTAACGCTGGGGTTACTGGGTACACTTGAAGACGCCTAGAGTGACTGAGAAGTTAGTAAAGGGAGAGCGGGGCTTACTATGTTCACGCTTCTCACCTCGTGGTTGGTCGTTCGGCGATCTTATTGGCTAACGCCGCATTCTCATTGGTTGCTCAGTGATGACGAGATGCTCCGGGTTCGCCGCACTCTGCTTTTCCCAAGTTTTTAGGTACTACAGATGCCATCGCTTTCATGCAGGCAAACGAATCTGCCTAAAACTCCCCTTTAACAAAATAACCGTCTCAATCCGCATCGTTTATCGCATAAGCGGCTTCCTAATACATAACACCACATCGTCGATAATTAGTCCATAATATATAAAGGAGAAATTAAAGCTTTTCTTTTTAGCTCATCTTGCTCGATGTTAAGAAACAACGGTTTCTTGCGCCGTGAGACTATTACACACCAGTTGTTATTGTTGTTGTTGTTTTTTTCTTTTTCTAAGCGTACGAAGGAAGTAACAACGTGTGTAATAACGTTAAGAGTAATATATTGCATTTGTTCGTTTATTGGATACATAGCGGGCCAGACAAAGTTACATTCGCTTGTGCGACGGAGCTTGGCGGTTTCGTTATGCTCGGTTATTGTTGACGGTGGCGTCAAACAGTGCAATCTGGGGCAGAAACGCAAAATGTAGATGCGCAGATTCGTTCACAAATATCTGGCTCAGAACCTATACAGACTTTGCGTTGCACACGTATAGCCACTATTAATCCACTATTAAAACCATTCGTATCAGGCTAAGAAATATAGATTTCGCAGGAATCTCGGGAAGTTTCATTTTTTTAAACAAATTTCTTGTAGACACCGCGCAAATATCGAGGTCAGTGGCCTATTGCTTAATTTTGGCTTAAATAAACCCATAAAAATTATCTTTGAAACTGCCCAAGTAGTAGAACCACGTTTTTTACTGCTAATGCAGTGATTATTTCGAGTACTACTTTCTACCTTCTTTTCTGTGACGTCAGCTGTTCACATTCATCTGGATCTTTCGGTACAGGTAGGCTGTCTAGTTAGTGGACGGACCACCGTAAGACATTTGAGGTGAGGCATGAAAAAATAAATATTGTGCCTCTGTCTGCTCCCGCGTTAGCATTGCAGACTTTATTAAAGTGAAAACCAATTAAACATGTTCTGTAAGTGAGCCAATTAAAGCACAGAAATAAACGAAAATTCGTTCCTAATGGAGAACATTGTCGTACGTAAAATATACCTCGGTGTCGGTAAATCTTGATGCAGTAGTTTTCATACGAAGACTCAATGCCGCGACTTTCGGCAATAACGCCATTTGTAGTTAGTAGGGTCACGTGAGCGCTTACGACAGCCAATGGGAACGAGGCGCCACTCGCGAGATGCCCGCGCAGCGTCGGTGCAACACCGGCTAAATAGTTGCACAATGCCTGTTGGCGCCGAGCAGCGGCAAAGGGAAGGGAGAGGGCAGATAGAACGTGTGGCTTCCGTGCGGTTGAGCCACCCCGGCTTTCAGCACAAACCTGTCGTGTGGCGAAGTCATCCATCTCTTCCGCAGGAGACTCCGTGATGTTGCACCAACAGCAGCCACTGTAAGGTATTTAAACGCCCTTGATCGACACTCTAAAGCTTCAGACCAGCTCACGGTTTTAGCGGAATATTTTTTCTTACTCTATTTTTATCAATCACCCGCAAAGGAGAAGGCGTCAACTATTTCCGTGCGCGAGATTCACGGTAACCACCGAAGCAGACGACCAAGTGTTCGCCACGTTCTCACCGATGATGATGATTATGATGATGATGATGATGATAACGATGATTCTGCGGCTTCTCCCTTTGCAGCGGGCGATCTCGAAAAAACTTGCGTGCCCTAGTCATAAATAAAAATGTGAAAAATAAAAATAACATATACCAACTATTTTGTCTCTCGTCGCCAGTTCTCCAGTGTCGCCTTCGTCCTCTCGATATACCGAGCTCGCAAAACACTATCCCCATCGCAGTGTTTGCTGTGGCTACCTTGGTCGTATTGGGGACCAGACTGGCTCCGTCTGCCTCACCCGTGTTGGCATTGTTGGCCCCTGGAGTCAAAGTAAACCCCAGAGCGTGCGCTAGGGTCGTTTTGGGGTGAGCTTACGATGGTTCATTACAGGTGGTAGAAGGCACTCACGGGACAGCACCAAATTCTCCACTCTCTCAGCCCTGCCCCACACGCTCGACACACAGTAGATTCTACCTTGGGATTGAATCGTTTCTGGTAGTTTAGTTTTCGCAGCGCTGCCGCTCTCGCTTCGAACAACAATCGCCTGCCCAAACTGTTGTCATACAGTTTGGTTTCCGCCGTTATTACTTGTTGATTGTCCCTGTAAAATAATAAGGTATGTTTTCCCTCATACGCTCCAAGCCACTGAAAGGCCTCTCTCTCACGCACTCTTCTTCGCACTTTACCTTCCCACTTCTGCGCTGTTGTTCCCTCCTTGGGCTCTGCGAACAAGCCGCACACAACCGCGGCGGCGAAAGCCAGCCCTGGGATCACCACAGCCTTCTACAGATCCCGAGTTACCAAGAACCTGTCACAGCTCAACAGGCTGCGTTTGTGGGGGACGTTGGGCCCTCGTATGGTCAACCGGCGAAGGTGGGCATAGTGCTCCCCATTCTTGGGGGCCTGTGAACTGAACTGCTGCTAATGTTGCGGACTTAAAGCTTAGGTGTCATGCCGCAACCTCTGCTTCACATATTTTTAGCAATCGCTGCATATCTTGTCAGTCTCAGTCATGAGCACGTTAATCGGCGAAGGTGACCCCAGACAGCACCCAGCTCACCCACTCGCCTCCCTCCAGGTGGACTAAGGAGAGGCCCACTCCCAACTGCAATACCTGCCTCCCCAACCCAGCGACGTAGGCATATACAGTAGCGGGGAAAGTGGGCACCCCTGTAGGAGGCCTTTCGTGATCGTCACCGCGTCTGATTCGGGTCCTCCCAGTTCCGCTCGCGCCGTATCGCCATCGAACATACGTCGGACGAGTGAGACACACGGCGGTGGTAGCCCTAGTTACTCCAAGCACTGTGTGAGTAGCGAGTGTGGGATACTGTCGTAGGCCTTTGCGACATCCAGGAAGCAGCACAGTAGTTGTCTTTCTTCTTTCCTGGCCATTTCAATAAACTTCGTAATAGAAAACAAATTGTCCTCCAGCCCGCATCCCCTTTGAAAGCTCCACTGTAAATCAGTGAGGTGTCCTCCCTCTTCTGCCCATGCTGTCATTTGCTCCTTGATGAGGTAGGCAAACGCTCAGTACACCGTACAGGTAACTGTCAAGGCGCTCCCTTTCTTCGGGAACGATCGTGAAATCGCCCCCGAAGAAAGGGAGCGACCTTCCGATCGCTCCTCAAACTCTTGAGGACTGTTAACGGTGTACCATCCAGTCCCTGGGGGTGTTTGTTTCGTTTCAGGCATGTCAAAGCGCGCAGCAGACTAACATCCCCAATTTCCCACTGGTTGGTATTGAACTGGGGCTTAGCAGTCTTTTGGCCATTGCTGTCGGGGGTTGCTCAGTCAAGAGTTAACATCTCTTTTAAGTAGACAGTGAGATACATTCCCAAGTCCTTGACTTCCTGTCCCGTGCACTCATCCAAAATAATATTAGCTCTATATCGTCCCACGAATGTCTGCACGTAGGTCCAAAACCTTTCCGCAGCGTCTTTTCCACCGACACGGATATCATAAATGGTTCGCAGGTCAGCCGTTCTCTCTCTCTCCTGGGTAAGTAGTTTGGCGTATTTCTCCTGTGCCTGTTACAACTCCTACTTTCTTTTGGTTGCGTCGCCGTTTCCTTGTCGAAGTGTCTGACGATGTCTTCTGTTGGCGGCTTGCCTGGCTTGCACGGCCGTTTTCACTTTAGAGACTCTCCAGCGCTTCCATCGCCTTCGTCCGTTGTTAAAATGGGACTTTGAGAGCCGCCGTATAAGGCCACGGAGCACAGTCACATATTCCGAACCGCCTGTAGCATTCCTTCTTTCGTCATTTTTCTCGAGGAGGTCTGCAACTGTTGCTGCCGCGTCCTCAGTGAGATAAGGCAGCAAGAAGCTGCGGAGCCTCTCTGATCCTCTTCCAGGTTGCCCTGCTGAACTCTAGCTTGAGTCGGTTGTGATCACTGCCGAAACTATGTTCTCCCAAGTCATCTACATGCATTTGCGCCAAGAAGCGCCCGACCTGTTGTGACACCAACCAATAATCTCTAGTGAGATAGACGAAAACCGACTACGTCTGACGAAATCCAAGATCGAACTGGTCCGGCTCTTTTATTCCCCGCGATCTTCTTTTCCCAATGGCTATCGCCACAAATCTATACACGTTCTACTGCCTCTTGCGCACCATGCAGATTGCCCCTCGCAGGTTTCCCGAAGATTCACCACCTCCAGCTGCAGGTCCTCTGCTAGAGTCCGTTATCGCTATCCATACCCATGTTCCCACGCATCAAGCTTATGTATATATCCGTCGAAATCTCCCATGACGATCACTTCCTGCCTTCTCTAATCAGTTTCGCATCCCCTGCACTCTAAAAAAAGTCCGTGCGTCTGCTTTCCCGCACAACACTCAGAGAGCCAATCACCGCAACTTACACAGGCAGCTCAGCGAATGAAAATGCCGAAACATATGTTTAGACCAAAAAACGCAGTCTGAGTTGTGACATTAAGCAATGCAAAACGTCACGCTTGCATTGCTTAACGTCACAACTCAGACTGCGTTTTTTTGGTCTAAACATATGTTTCGGCATTTTCATTCGCTGAGCTGCCTGTGTAAGTTGCGGTGATTGGCTCTCTGAGTGTTGTGCGGGAAAGCAGACGCACGGGCTTTTTTTTAGTGTGCTACGCAGTTCGTGGTGCTCTCGTGTCCCTTGCCACGCACACTTCCAAAAGGCAGATAAATCACGCAAAGCGCTACTGGGTTCTGTACTATCTCTCCCGTCACCCAGATATGATCCCGGCACTCTTTGTGCTCCCTGCGCCAAGTGTATGTGCGCCACCGCAACACCCCCACACCCCCTCCTTGCTGCTGCCACACTTCACGGTTGCACCCCTCCCGATACCAAACCGGATATGCTGGCGGCTCTTCCAACTTTCGTAGGTGTGTTTCAGCAACGCGAAAAACGCCCATACACCAAGCGCCCATCAGAATGTAAAGTTCGCCGCATTTTTGTTCTCTTGGTGCTCCCTACATGTTTAGAAACCTCACAGTAACATTCTCCTGCCATTTGGGCTTGCGTCGCCTCCGTCTACGCCTAGGCCCACGGCTCAAGCCCTCCACTTCGCGCTGAACAAGCACCACCATGGTCGCGCTGGCTTTGGCTTCGGTAGTTTCGGTTTGTATGTCTCACCTAAACTCTTCTGAATCAAGCTGGTTGCTTCCATAAATCTCTTTCATATGTTGCTTAAAAACATACATATTATATATTATAAATAGTAATGTATATGCTATATGCTAGAAAGAAAGAAATCAGCGGCCTGGCTGTGCTACTGAACCGTTTGTGCTTGTTGTATAAGTTGGAGCATCAGACCCTTAGACCTCGTGGAGAGAAGCCGACAGGCATAGTTTAAATTGTATAGGATACACTTCACTCTAAGAAAAAATGGACGAAAAAGGTGGCAACGGCGCATCATCCTTCCTTCTCCTGACGCGCCCCCAAGCGGACACGAGAAGAAGGAGGAACGAGACGTTTGTCTCCTTCTCCAGGCAGACTGGAGAAAGCTTCCGCCCTCCCGACTCATCTTCTTTCGGTTTCGTTTTTCGAGCACGTCGCACACGTTATTTAATAAAAGTTGTTGAGGTGACTGAGCTTCAGCGGCAGCGAAGGTCGCCTGCAATTCCGTCTTTCAGTCATAAACGCGCTGAGCATTTCGGTTGCATTGACGCTCTTACTGATTATTGGTCGGTGTTCAAGCGTGCGAAGGCACAGAAACGCAGCGCTTCGGCGTGCCAAGGAAGCTTGGAACACGCCACGAGACCGGCGAAACTAGCTTTCGACAAGTTGTGCCTTTTTCCTGCGGCACTGCGCTTTCGTGAAACCTTTCCACGTGTTCTCAACGCAAGTATCATGCCTCACACAGGGTCTTAGAAAGCATCTTCGGCGAATGACGACGGACGAATGGAAAACGTGTCTTTAGTGCGTTGCCGCCGGCCTCTGCAACGCTAGCGAAACGGAAAAAAACGGCATGCAAGATGGCCGTCGGGTGGCCGCACTTGCGCTGCAGCGAACAAGCGGGGATGCGCGATCTAGCAATTGTCATTTAGATCAGTGGGCCAGCGGCTTCGAGTTTGTTCCTTTAAAAGCGGTTTTTGGTTTCGCGAGTTGGTTTACCGTTCCTCCTTGATGTGCGGTTGACGAAGGAATTGTTACTCGAGGAATAGCAAAGGTAAGACGTAAAGTGCGCGAAGTAACTGGGTATCGGTTGCCTCTGTTTAACATCGCAGTACTGACGGCGAGAAGACTGAGTAACTGCTTTTGAAACGGAAGTGTCTTTGCTTGCGGGGGGAAGCTGGCTTCGGAAATAAATACAGTTTGCGGAAAGCTTGTGTTACGCTCTTAACTGCTGCTCCTCTCGAGACGTAGTGTCCTTGTTAAGCCTTATTGAGCTCGATTTGCTCGATTCGGGGCCGCCATAATGAGATGCAGACGACGGAGGAACTTTTACTCCTCTGCTTTAGAGACAAAAGTTTCTCCCTTTCTGGAGGAACACACGCTACAAGACCGCTCCTCTCTGTAGGGAGGACTACAGATACCCCTTTTCTAAGAGTGATGGCCGGTGATACTATACAAATAACACCAAATCTTTAAATCCGCGAGGTCAGTAAGATCAGCTGTATTTAGCGGACAAGGGTCACGCAGACGACGTCACAGGATCACCGTCACTCTGATTACGTCACAGGATTACCCCGCGCTAAATTTGGTGGTCAATTGGTCAATCGCGTATATAGCGGATATAAAGCGCTTTCTATGAACATTTTATTTTTTTATTTTTTTTTTTATATGCTGAGAAGTAGTGCGGTGGTCATCCCCCACAACGTATTCTTTATTAGAGGGAAACTGAACCGGTTCTTCATTTGACGAAAAACACCAAAATCGTCTTCATTTGGCTTCCAGAATCACAAATATAGAAATTATTTTTTTCAATTTGGTGCACGGAGGCTGCAGAGATTAATATTTAAAGGGGCACTGACACATCAAAATCATATTTTTTTTTATTATCCGAAACGATTGAAAACGATGCCGGGACATTACCCTCAAAATTTGAAATTTGGGAATTCAGTATTCTTGAAGTAAAAAAACAATTTCCAAATGCCGAATTCGAAGTTCCCGCGCGATCGGCGCCGGTGCCTTGACGTCAAAAATTGCGGAGACCTGAGAGTCGACGTTCTTTCACCGCTCCCTGCTGTTGCCATGGCGACCCAAAGCGAGGAGGAAAGGAGCGAGCGGCTGCGTTCCGGCGGACCGGTTTTGAGCGGTGTCGCCTGTTTTCCGTTGGAGGATACAAATCCAGGAGACGGCACCACAACGAACTCCCGATTTTTGGTATTTCAAAAAGAAGGGCCGTACTGCGTTCGCAATTGCGTTAAAAAACATGTTTTAGGATTGCCGTAATTAAATGTTATAGAGATGTCGCCTACAAAGCTTCTAAATTTCGTGATTCTTGACGTCACCGATCAAAAGAAGCGAGGAGGCGAGAGGCGGGAAAATCAAACGCCAAAAATAAAAAGGCGCGCGCGCGCGCGGGAAAATTTTTTTTCGCGATGCGGTTTTTTTTTGCGCGTCTATGACTGCACCTTGCATCGTTTTAGACAATAAAAATAAATACGACCTTTGGGGTGTCAGTGCCCCTTTAAAGTACCGCTGAAGCCCTCCTTCCCGGAACGTGTCGTCGCAGTTTCCGGGATCCCTGCTCTCGTGGATCTTCAGCGCCTGTCAAAGCTATGCATGTGCGCTCCAGCTATTTAAAAAAAAAAGTTCAGAAATAGACGTCCCATCTGGCGTCAGTGCGGAAAAATACACCTGGCACGCTTGCAACCACACGCGCTGCCCACACGTGTGACACGCGCTTGGCGGTCCAAACATCCTAGTATGACGTCACGACTGGTCGGAGGTTTTTAGCGTTTTCTCGCGTTTAGTTACGTCTTCGGGGAAAACGAACGTGATATTCAGATTCACGGTATAAAAATACGCCAGAATTCAGATGTAACTCGTTTTTGTTTTCAAGTAGTGTTTCAGCTTCCCTTTAAATTGTCTACAGTCGTTGACAGCTTAAGAAATATAAGGTCTTCCCTAATCATGGCTCAGTGTCTTCGTGATTATAGTCATAATCACGAAAACACACCGATCCATCTTGTTTCACAGATTGCAACGTCCTCGCGCCTTGGTCCTTCCGCATCTGGTAATGTTCTAAATATTGTTGTTGTTTTCACCGTTCCTTTTCGACGGGAAGGTTTCCAATGACGCAGGTGGCACGCTATTGAAGAGGCCCGAGAAGCAAAAGTGTCCAGGTGTTGTATTCCGAAACGTTCGAATCCGTTCATTTCACTGACTGAACTTAATCAGAAATGTGTTTTTGACCTCTTGCCATTGGGCAACTTCCAGCTAGAATGGACTCGCTATCATAAAGCGGTTTCACTTGTCGTATCTTCTGAGACGCAGTTACCACAAAAACAACATCGGCGCTTTTCTTTTTGCGTTTTGTATCGAGAACGCTTAAATGGGCGCAGTTTTCGCAGTTTTTGTTTTAGTCTTTTTTAGTTTGTCTAGTTTTCCGAAACGATTTTCGTGTTTCTCCGTTTTTTTTTTTTTTTTTTTTTTTTTTTTTTTATCCCGTTTTAGGCTTTATACAATGTCAGCAGGGTTTTGCCTTTTATGATTGACGTCAATTAGTACCTTCCGTTGCTGTAGTGCTTATTATATTTTGGGGGCTAGAGTTAAGAAACATGAAAGACTGGCAATCGTTGCTTTGTACCGCATTGCACCTGTACACATCCGGCAAAACTACCGCTAAAACACATTTTGATAAATAACCGCCGTACATCTTTTTTTATATATACACAGACAACGTTTTCTAGTTTGCTCGTGTTACTTTCCATTCTGATGGACGAATTCCGTCAGCAGTAATGGTCGTCACCACAGGAGTATCGTATGGCCCTTTCGTAAACAGTACCCTGACCACATGCAGCGTATTTACTGGAGTGGCAGACTAACTGTTTAGGATCAAAGTCTGCACGTTCACTTTTCTGCGCAGCGCGTGGATAGCCACTCATCGAAAATCGAAAGAAAAAAGCCCAACATAATACGGGATAAATGAAACGTCATCATTTAAAAGTGCAATTTGAGCAGATCGCATTCTCGCAGACGGTCGTTTTCTCGATCTCATTAGTCGCTACGCTTCCTAAATACTGCATGATTATAGACTGCACGAGTGCATTGAGGGTAGTATGTGCGCAAAATGAAATCGAAATTAGGGTAGGACGTGCAAATAATATCGCGAGAAAAGCTCAGTGGAACAGTGTTTAACTGGAACGCGCAGTCTTCGAGTTTGGGTTACCAATAGTTTCGCTAAAATAAACCCTATTCATTTTGCTCTACTGCCGTATGCGTCAGGACAAAGGTTTGTCCGGTGATGGTGCGCACTTTAAGTTACCACGTGCACCGGATGCTCTTCGTCACACGCAACGGAAGACAGATGTCACAAAAACAAGCGTACCTTAAAAAAGAAAAATGGGTAATGGTTTCATGAACAAAAATTTTATTTGTTCCCACGTGAGAGGCATTCATTTGTCGTCGATGCAGCGTGCTCCTGTCCGCTTTTCGTGCAGCAAAGCAGAGGTATTTTCTTATCCAACAACAACGTTATGGTTCGCTACAGTAAGCACGCGATGAGTTTCTTCGCAATCGCGTGCGTTTTCTTCACCTACGGATCCCAAGTATGCGACTCCAAACCGAAATACGATGCATGGAAGGTAAAGTCTCACCCTTAAAAAAAGAAAAGGAAAACTCTTACTACTTTCGTTCGTTCCTAACGAATCATTACCAAAAATGATTGTTTCATATTTTTCTAGGTCTTAGTCAATTTCGCAATGGGGTATATCAAATACACCAACTACAACGATTCAAATCGAATTTGTATGGGAGTGTCTACGGTGATACTGAACGAGACTTACAGAACGGCGGTCTTCAATTTCACTTTACGTACAACGGATGACCCGGCAATGTAAGTGATTACCAAACCTTTTAACACAAGTTAAAAAGTGTTGAAACTTTTCATACGGTAAGATATAATCAATTATAATAAGCAGGTTGTTCCTCGAAAAATGAATAATGTCCGTTCTAGTGAAAAACACGCATCACACAGAAGAACGTTGATGCCGTAGTGGTCTCTGCCAAAAGGTAAATTCAGAAAAATTAGTAGCGTTTGGTATAATTGGGTCACTAATTACTTTTCGGCGGTTAAATATTTATGATTAATATTAAAGCGATGCTTTCAATTTGAAACCTGTCGCGAATTATTCAAAATCACTAAATCCAGCCTCATTACAATGATATAAGGCACGCGCAGAATCTTTCGGCGTTCCAAAGAATAGCTTAATTGGGACGCGTTTCGTTTCGGTCCCTTATCGGAGCGAATCACCGCGACAGCGATCACGCTACCTTGGCCAAAACACAAAAACATGACTGGACCGCCACATACCGCACGCGTCTTAAAGGTGCACTAAACACGTTTCTAAACTCGTCTGTTTTTGGTGATATCTATCCAAAGATTGTGCATGTGCGAAGTCTTTTTCCCTACTAAAAATGTGATCAAAGTTCATGCCACGCCCCTTTCTGAGCGGAAAAATCTAAAGCACAAAATTCAGCGGAGGAGCCGGCAGCGTTACGACGGGCGCGCCTCAGCCAATCGCAAGCCGCCGTTCCGAAAGAGGTGGCTTGCGATTGGCTAACGCGCCCGTCGTCATGCTGCCGGCTCCCCCGCTGAATTCTGTGCTTTAGATTTTTTCGCTCAGAAAGGGGCGTGACATGAACTTTGACCACATTTTTATTAGAGAAATAGACGTCACATCAGCATAATTTTTTTTTCGACTTCCGGGATGCTAAGATCCCGTAGAATGAGTTATCACCAAGAAATGACGATCTCAGAAACGTTTTTAGTGCACCTTTAACAGTGGCATCGATGTCAGAAAGGCACACCCCATATGAAAGTCGGGAAGCTTTCTTATCTAGCCTCTTCTGGTTAGCTCCCGATCAGCACGGACGCTGAAACCGTCCGCTAGTCTTGTTGAAGCCCCGGGATTGAATCCCGTGTTAGGCGGATTTATTCAGCGGCACTCTAGTTGCCTAGACGGTACGATTTGCCCGATTTCCCATTTGGTAATTCTGGTGTAATTTAGATCGCGAACTGGGACTTTGTATACTTCGAAGTATATGAAGTATACGAAGGTAATTATATATAACAGTAATTAATCAAAAAGCACTTATAGATTAAGTAATTTTCGTACACTAAGCTCTTCGTTCTAGCTTCTAATTGCACTGCTTACCTATATGCTCGTTTTTGTATCGAGAACCTCATTAAAACTTTCCGCCCCTCGCCCAGCGTTGCTATAATCCTCTACTTTATGATTAGAATTAATATACCTGTATGTGCATCTAAAATTTAAAAAAAAACGTATTAAGACAATGTTTTTTTGTTGTTGTTGTTGTTTTTTTTTTTTTGGGGGGGGGGGGAAGAAAAACTCTTACCACTTTGCACCGCCCATAAAGTATGCGCAAAAACTTACGTTCTTATTTTCTTCTGAGACAACGTACATTTCCACTTAGTGGAGCCACACAAAAATATATTTATATTTTTCCATCACAAACATAAGATATCACAGAAAGAGTTTAAGAGTGCTGGTTATAAAAAAGAAATGCTTATTATAAATTTCCAAAACCTAACCGCTACATGCCTTTACGGTTCTGGTCGGATAGGGGTATACTGTGCGCTTATGTTTCAACTTGTTGATTATCAGATAGACCTACTACAATCAAACATGTCAGTGCGCACGTCCTAAAATTTCAGAGATACAATGAAATTTGAAGTAAAAGCAAAACCGTCACTCGTAATAAGCAATATTTACCTCCAATACGCTTTGATGTTTCTCTGATTCTTAGGAATAAAAACATAATGCCTCTGAAATGACCCATCTTTAAAAAAAAAAACTAAAAAAACTCAAAAGCGCCGAGCACTAAGCTGCGTGGTATGCACGGTAAAAGTAGATTTATATTTTGCATCAAAACCACGGAAGGAGACATTTTGAAGGCGCATACACGCACCATTACCTGATTTCACCTTCGTTTAAAATAAAAATATTCACTTCTCTACAAAACAAATGTTTATGTGGCTCGATAGAACCATTGCAGAGCAACCTAAATGATCTTGTGAGTGATACACTCATCATTCCTTCTCTTATAATAACAACACAAATTACTGCTTCAAATTTCAGCCAGACTATTGCGCAGTACGGAAAAGTAGGGAAACGCCGGAACATCGTCCAGTTTTACGACGCAGAAAGTGAGTAAAGACGTTTCATAATTTTTAAAGCTTGCAAGTTGTAAGTTTGTAACGCGCTGTCTTCTAATGGCCTTGTACATACCGTGGTTTTATAATATTTGGTATACGGATAGCGTTTCGTATTCAAAATTTGCGCAAAATCCAAATTTAATGTGAATAGGAGATTAGGCCCGCAATCATAAATGTACCATGCCTCCCAAGAGTAATAATCGTTCTCATCAAATTTTCCGAGACTTTGAACACTTCAGAAACGCGAAAAACGTCTAATATAAAGTTAGCACCGCCCTACCGAATCATATTAGCTGACTGTTTGTTTAGGAGAGAACAAATTTCTTAAAAAATATCTACGATCTTATTTGGTGATTGTTTTTTAACTGGTGATGCTCGTTCAAATAATTGCTTGTGCTCCTTTCCTCCTTTTTTCATTTTTTTTTATTTAAAAACAAAATAAGAGAATGTAATTTTAAGATAAAGTTCCTTTTCTTTGTACAAAGCATTCATAATTTTCTGATGCAAAGCGGCCATCCAGGAAGTGAGAGCTGGCGAAAGGGAGAAATTTGTTATAACAGAGTTTTATCCGGTTCTGCTGATAACCGTGCAATGAGCTATCAGGAAAAGAAGTGTTTGTGTTTTTTTAAGGTTTTGAAATGGTTCATATGAATTAATGCTCAAAAAATTTGATCTTAACATATCCTAAAACATTGACATTTTAATATGCCAGAACGTTTGGCATAAAAAGTTCGTGGGTGGAAACGAAAGCAATATGCTTTTTACTTTGTCTTATTCGCTGCCTTTCATTGCTTCTCGTACCTCGGGGTTATTTGTCGCACTTGTGATCAGGTCGTATGAATAATGGTTCCAAAACAAAGTTAAGTCACCTATGTATTCTGCTGATTTGAGCTAGTTGATATAATAATAACAAATTAAAACACCACACAAGCAGAGTACAAGGGAAGAGAAGAGAACACGGAGTGTTGACACCCAACTGTATTGTGAAAGAAAGAGGAAGATGAAGCATCAGTAATGAAACAGACACACACACGCTATAAACAAAGAAGAAAAGCAGTGATACATGAATGACTTGTGCTAGAAAAGGAAAGAACAAAAAACCGCAAAGGAAAATCCCAATTAAATTCAGGAAAACGGGAGAAAAAGAAGAAAGAAAAAGAAATGAGTAAGTAGAAATAAATTCTAGGCCGGCCAAAAAAGAAAAGGAGTAAGGAGAAATTAATTCTAGGCCGGTCAAAAGCTGACGTGACGCGAAAGCTGACGTGACTCGAAAATCCTGATTGGTGGATAGGGTCTTGACGTCAGAGCCCCATGACCTTGGCTCGTCTGTCTGGAGGAGCGTAAAGTTTCCAGCAGGCGCAGAGGAGCGGAAAGTTTCCGCCCGTCGCCGAGTCCACCCAGTGGCGCTGCGATCTTGCCGTCATTGTTCGTCTGTGCATAATGCATTCCCCGCCGCGGGGTCGCCTCTAGGCCGCCCGTAGAGAAGACGTGCGCGATGGATGCGGTGCCATCTACCGGTGCGTGGCGCTCTTTTGAATCGTCGTCTTCTTAGAGCGCGACGGATGCCGCATCTACGTCTGCTTCAGCTTGGCGACGGTGTCGACCACGTAAGACTGAAGCCGGGAAGGTGGAGAGGAAGGGTAGGCGAACAGAGGCGATGCGCCACAAGCAAACCGAGAATTCGATAACTCTATCGTGTTCCACTCTTAAAGGGACAATGAAGACGATTTTATTTAATTTTTCTAAATGGTGTTTTAATGCTTCTTGGGAACATAGCATGCCGCCCAATTTTTTGTAGACATTTATGACGCGTATTTATGTGCCTACGGAAGAAGTAAAGAAACCGAAACTGAACCATCTCCAGTCTCGTTTCTGGGCCTCCGAAAACGGAGGTGACGTAGGGAGTGACGTCAAGTGTGAATACTCGGTATCGGTAGTATTTAGGAGATCGAGACTCTGGTTACCGCGGTGGGTTATAGCAGCGCGGTGGCGCGGTCGTTGCGCCGACTCTGTCAACAACGACGAACGCCGCTCTTGCGAGCAAGTTCGAGCTTCCGTTGAGTGACCGAACACCAACGGAACGGGAGTACGTGTGTGGCGGCCTCTGCCATCACCCGACGAAGACCACCCAGCCGGCAACGAGCGGCCTGCATGCCGAAGGACGGACGCGGGGGAGATGCCGAAGGGAAAGCGGCAGCGATCCCGCCGTTCCGGGATCCGGTTCCTCCGCGGACTTCCTCTTTTCGTCGTCAAAGAAGACGAATAGCAACCCACACGTGAAAACTAACGTCGCCCGATCGAATACTGGATTCAGTTGACCGTTAGAACAGCCATCTGCACTACCATTTTGCAAAATCTTTCGAGTACCGTGTTCTTTTTTAATTTTATTTGTTTGCACATAGTTGCTCGTTGCCGGTTTCGCGTCCAGCGTAGCAAACAAAAAAAACAATGATGCTGCTTTATTTACGGTTCAGTAATCATTTCCGATCCGATTTATACTTTTGATTGTTATTCAAGCGGAAAGTAGAACAGTATTTCTAAAAATCGCGAACCAAAACGTGACCGAGGGCACGTTTCTCGTTTCGACCAATCGCTGACGCGTCTCTTGTGACGTCGCGCTCCTTGGCCCCGCATCGGTCACGTGAGCTCCGCTTCTCCTGGCTTCTCCCGCAACTCTTGGGGCGTCGCCCCAGTCAATACCGGTACGATTGTTACCGCGACTGTTTAATTGATTTGCGCGGCACACAAGCGCCAGCTTCGGCTGAAATTTGGGCAACGCGGTCTGAGACGTGCCTAGAACCCAGTTCAATCGCCAAAAAGATCTCCGAAATTGCCTTCATTGTCCCTTTAAAGACGCAGCTTAAGCGTCCCTCGACTTGTTTGCTGTGTGAAACCATCCAATTCCACACTACCCGGCACCAAACTTTCCTCCAATGTTTCCAATACTGCTTGATTTTTTTTGTCACAATCAAACTAATTGATTCCGTTAAACTGTCCTCGTCCGCCGATATTGACGAAATTAATGCTAAATTCTTGAAAATCCCTCACACATGCTCATCTATTATCTTCGTGAATCTATTTCCGCAATCCTTAGAAGAATCATATGTTCCTGATGACTGGAAAGTGGGGAAGGTGATTCCTCATAGCGTCCATCCAATTTCCCTAAAAAGCGTGCCATTCAAATTTTTAGAAAACTTTTTCGCTCACTTTTTGCCAACTTCCACTTAGTCGCCTTTTCTTAACCCCTGTGAACACGGCGTTCGCAAATCAATTTTCTGCGAAACACTACTCTTATCTTTCACTCCCAATCTTTATGCCATTCTTGGCCTGTGTATTGCTTGATTTTTTTAAACGTTCGAGAAGGCCAGTCGTCAGTTATTGCTCCTCAAACTGAGTGAACTTGACATTGAGCGAAATGTACTCAACAGGATTGTATTTTTCTTACTTCATAGCTCACAATTCGTAACTTTCAGTGGCTCTACTTCCTCATTAATCCCCGTTAACTTCGGTGTTCCACGAATTTCGGTTTTTGGTCCATTGCTTTTTTTTTCTTATTTATAATTATGATCTGCCAGCTTGCATTTCATCCCCTGTATGTTTATTTGCAGACGACTGCGTGATTTACCGTGCTTGATATCGATGGACAACAACATAAACTTGTTGCAGACCGACTTAACATCAATAACTAACTTCTGCTGTACATGTCAAATATGGAACTTAACATTACTAAGTGCAAAACAATCCGTGTGTCTTGTCGTAATGCCATTTGTCCTTACTACCTAAACAAAGATAAACGTTTGTGCCCGTCCCCTTCTTTGTCCGTCGTGCCGTCGTGTCCGGTTTTTTTTTTTATTTTTTTTTTTTGTGGGGGGGTGTTTTTTTTTTAAAAACATGTATCTAAATAACATTTGTTTGGAGTCTGTTACAAATACATTGGTAGTCACATAACATAAAACATTTTGTGGAACATTCACATAGAGCCCATCATGAACAATACTAACCGCTTGCTTGGTTTTCTGGTGAGAAATTTTAGTCATGTGCCCTCGTCCCTTAAAATTCTTATTTATAAATCTCTGGTAAGATCCAAGCTCGACCACGCAGTTTTTATCTGGGACTCAGGCATGGAGTACCTCACGTCGTACTTACAATCAGTTCAAAACAAATCGACACGCTTCATACTTTCTAACTACCATTGTAGTGCTATACTTTGTCTCATCCTACGATGGACTAAAGGCCAAAGACACGGGCCGCCAGGCCCAATCACGTTCTACGCTAAACTGTGACATGCTTAACATTGATTAGTGGTGGACGAATAAAGCTCCGAACCAAAGAGCGCTGCATCATTTCCACTGATTCGGCACTTCAAAGAGCCTGTATGTCAAGGCTTTCATTACACTATAAAATTTATGAGTCAATCAATGCTATTTTTTTTAACCGCTGTCCGCCTATCTCTACCAGTGATCCGAGACGCCGGCACCAATACGTGCTTCGAAGCAAAATACCATGCAATTTCTAAATAGCACGTGATTGGATCTGGCGCCCCGTAGCTTTTGCCTTTAGTCCATCGTAGGATGAGACGAGGTATAGTGTAACCTCCATGGAACTTTCATTATCATAATGGAGTCTTACTTTGCGTGGACAGTAGTCGCGTTTATCTCTATTTCACACAATCTATCATCATTCTTTCCTGCGTCATCACATACTAAGACACCTCTCATATATTTCCAGTCGTTTAGCTCGGCGAAAAAAAATTGGAGTTGTTCCATTTATCACTGATGCCTTTTCTTTCACTCTTTCATCTCCAGCACTTATGTAATATGAAACCGCCCTCCGAACCAAATTGCAACCATCCATGATAAACTTCTTTCAGAATTCTCTGTTTTTTTGTTGTTGTTGTTTTGCTTTTATTTTTCTTGCTTTTTTTAACCATAATTGTGCTGTTGTTGTGTCTGTTGTTGCTGTTTTTTTTTTGTTTTTTTTAGCTTTTACGTTTTTTGCGCTTTGACTAGGGCTGGGAACTTAATCGATTAACCTGAGGATTAACTTATTATTGCTTTAATCGCGATTATTTTTTAACAAACAAAGTAAAAATTCAGCGCTTTCACCACGCAGACGTGGACGAGTACGCTTATATCAAGGTAAACTTCACGTAACATTTTTACCTAAATTAAACTGTAACGTCGAGACTTGCAACCCCAAACAAGTGAAGAAGATTATACGTTACCCAGCCACTTCAACGCCGTGCAAGAGTCTGTTTAGTGCAGCAGAGACTGTTGCTAACAATCGAGGGAGTTTGTTATTGCCGGAGAATATTAACCATTATCTTTGCTTCTGCAGCTGAAGTAATACTTTGTGAGAATAGGTGTCGTTTGACTTTTCTCAACTACACTTCAAGGTCCATTTATAATCCGAAATTGTACATTGCGCCGTTTAACACATATTAAGCAAAAACCAAAAAAAAAAGTTTTGCGTTTTAAAATTATTTTGCGTGGGAATGAACGAAACCGCTTAATCGATTAATTAATCCATTAAATGGTGGTCATTAATCAGGTTAAAAGTTTTAATCGGCGCCGAGCTTTACTTTCTATCGTTCCCCTTTGTAATGTCTAACGAACTTGAGGGTACATAAATAAATAAAATATACAGCTAAAATTAAAAAAAATATATATATATATATTTGAGAAACATAATGTACTGCAACGCAAAAGAAAAAAAAAATACTTATATGTTTCTTCGCTGTCACAAAGTAAATTTTTTTTGCATTTTTTTTTTTCAGGTGGAGACCTGGCCGTTGAATTCGAGGTTCCCTACAGTAACTACACCACGTGCACCATATTGAAGCAAGTTAATTCAACAAGTGAGTGCAAAATATGCTATTAAATTTGCAAGTTACGTCCACAGCGCAGCTTAAACCTACAAGTTACATTATTTTACGCTACAAATTATAAAGCGGGTCAAACGTTGCTCTCTTTACAATGTGTCATCACTAGCAGAAGATTTTAAAACCGCATATGTGAATATGTATATATATTTACGACAAACCTTTATGGACGCGAACCAGTAGCTAAAATCTAAAGATTTTGAACATTGAAAAAAGAAAATAAGAGGACGGGTAATTACTTTACGTCAGTGGCATTATCAAGGTCGTTGAAGTTTTCATATTCTACAGTGCCCAGTCAGGTTAAAAGTTTCGTCTCGATGGACATTTCGTCTCGATGGACATTCTGACCCGATTGGACATTTCGTCTCGATGGGCATTTCGTCTCGATGGACATTCTGACCCGATTGGACATTTCGTCTCGATGGACATTTTGACAGGGGTGTCACGTGGCCTATTGGACATTTTGACTCGATGGACATTTCGTCTCGTTGGACATTTTGACCAGAAGCCGTCAAACAGGACACTGTTCAGCGCGTGACCGCAAATACACTTGACTCAACTCCCACGCCATCTACTGCACAATTTATTTATTTATTTCATTTATATTTATAATACTGCTAGCCAACATTATTCGGTCCAGGGTTGGTAGAAGCGTCGAGAGCAAAGCAAAAAATGCCTCACAAATATGCAAACTTTGTGACATTGTGAAGAAACTATTTCATCTGAAATTGAGTTATAAATGCTGATGGAAGGTAAGCAAATCTAAAAAGAAAAAAGTGTGTTTATTTTTGGTCAATCGTTTTTCTGGCCCATATTACGCGGCCTCGCCTCCATATATGGTAGCCCGCTGTTTATTCAATGAGATACGAACCGTCAAAAGTTCAATCACCTAATCCTTCGGGACGTCGCATTCCCTCACTAGGGTGAAAATCCGCCCGGTGTCTCTACACCGCACCAGGTTGATCGGGAACCATTGCTTCGCGTACCATGTCGTCGAAGAAGGGCAGCGCCAGCTCCGTCCCGTGTCCAGATTGCAAGAAAAGCCCCACCCTGATATCAACGGAGTATTCCGGAAGCTCCTAATGTGTCCTGCCACCCGTCCTTAGATGCGCATTCTTCCCGAAGTATAAAAGCGGTGTGGAAGACAAGAGAGTACTAACTCAAAAGCTCAACCCAGTGCCAAAGCTAGAAATGTATTAAAAAAATGAAATCGCTCTCTATTGGTCGATTCGGGATTAGGCCGTCACCGCGCAGATGGCCAGCTGATTGTCCGGAATTTTAAACAACCATTAAAAAAAGAAAAAAAATTTCAACAGTTCGGTTGTAACACACGTGTCAAGAACTAAATTTTACGCAAAAAAAAAAAAAAAACATTCTTTTTTTTTTTTTCAGAGCAAGGTTGACGGCGCGAGACGCGATTTAGTTGATAGTCACCTCCTTTTCCCTTTTGTTTTCTCTCTCGGCCTTTCGGGCGCGTGGAGGAGAAGTGGCTTTACGTTAAGATGGAAAGAGTGTATAACCATTCCGTGACGCCATGGAATTGGCGCGCAGAATTAAAACTAAATCTCGCGACCTAAGACATAAAACATTTATTTTTTTATTATCAGATGCTTTTTAGGTACGTCTAATTAATATATTTCCGTTTCACGTATTACGCACGCCATTCTGCACGTGTTTACCTGTGTGTGCGCACGCGAGTATGTGTGTGTGTTTACCCGCTCTCAAAAGGAACTCCTATTTCTTGGTTTTTGAAAAACTTTTCTTTCGATCCCTATCTCTCACGCAGCTTTTCACATAGCATGGATAAAAGACATTCGTAGCGAATGTATGCACGTTTTGTAACGAAGTGCAACGCTAGCAATGATATGTCAGGATTGGGTGAAAAGTACTCGCCATGTCTCAATGCAAACAGCCGGTTCTTTCGTTTTCTATCGTCAATTTCAGAATGCCGCCTGCGCACAAGCGACGGAGCGTCGGAAGCTGAAATAGACAAGTGTCTCACGAAGTTCTACCCCTATTGTGGGACAACGATATACGACGTCTACAACGAACAGTTATGCCCAGCATAATTTTCTTCTGTCCGCATAGTTCGCACGTAAAAGTGTGTCAACTCTAAAATGTATCTCATATCGAATAATTGGCCACACTTCTGGCATTGGTGTGGTAAACCGACTTAAGTAAAAATAAAATAACGGAGAGAGCGTCCGAAAAATGCTGTGTCCTGTTCACTTTCTACTTGTGATCTGTGTCCCAACTGATTCAAGAATTATCTGTTTTTGGGCAGTGGATGGCTTCATATTGAGAACCATGCTATTTCTGTGCGCAATAGTCTTTTCTTGGAAGATGCGACGCTGTAGTCATTTTCAGCTTAAAAAGCGGTTCTCGCTTTGTAATTGTCCTTCGGCTTTCTTATCAACTGCTTCCGAAATATCACTCGCTACGGACCGATAATAAGATGCTCGTAAAGAAGCATGCCCTGCTCATGACCACAGGCCATTGTATAAACTTGTTTTTATCGGATCAGACACTTGCTGTTCAGGACTGCCTTGTAAGCAAGCCTCCAGAGCACGCCATCGTTCGTCGCATGCGATAAAACTGCAGAAGCAAAAATATGACACCTGCAACGATAAGGAACGGAATAAAAATCGTTTTTAGCTAGTTGGGTGGTTCGTTTGTTGTTTCTTTATTTTGTGTTTGTTTTTCTACCGATTTGGCATCGTGTTAAAGTGCCACACAATTCAAGAACTTAAGCGGATAAATAAAAGGCTACCTACACTCAGCGTTATAGGCGATACTGAAAGAAAGTAACGAAACACGTTGCTCGTTACTTGCACATAAACGTAATGCGTTCCCGCCGCCCTACATTACATTAAAAAGAAAAACGAAACGTGTTATCATTACCATTACCGACGAAAAGTAACGCACGTTACTTTTGCGTTATTTTTTTTTTCTTTATTGTGAATGAACACGTTTTGCTCCTTTGACGTTACAGGTATGCATAAGCGCCATATTTCAAGAAACACTATTTCTTTGCAGAAACTAAAGTTATTTAATTTAGATTTTCAGGGTTTCACCTAAATACTCACAAAAAAACGCAATAAAAGCTCAAAAATATACATGGCTTAACGCTTAGAAGCACGCACACAGACACACAAAAATTAAGTGGAATTTTCTTTTGAAAGATTTGCGAAAAAAAAGTAACGTGTAACGTAACTCCGTTACCCGTTATTCGAAACAATTAAGCAACGTCGGTGCGTCACCCGTTACTGTTTTGAAAAAGTAACGAATACGTTACTACGTTACGCTTTACCGAAAAGAAGTTAAGCGTTACCGCTAGCGCCGTTACTTTTAACGCGAAATCGCCAACACTGCCTACACTGCACTAATTGTACAAACCGGCAACGAAAGGGAAAAAGGGGAGGAAAGGGGGGGATTCAGTAATACGTACTCCCTTACATTTACACCGACTTCCCTTCATCCGCAATTGTATACAGGGTATGGCCGTAAGCGCCATCCGAAATTCGAATATTCGAATTGCAAACGTATATGTACCTGAAATCGGGCACTGAAACTTAGATTTTCAAAAAATTCTACGTCTTTCTATTTTTTTTTTTTTTTTTTTTTAGTTTAATGCGGAGTTGAAAAAATATTGAAAATAGAGCAAAAACGGCAGCTGTGCATTTCGTATGCCTTACACCGGATGTTCGTCCTCTACACACTGGTTTGTGAGCGTGCTCCCAGGGGGTACTTGTTCATATATTTTGTTAAAAACATCATTGTCGCGATTATCCTTTTCATCAACAACCCCTTTTTCCTTACGTTCAGCGATCCACCCGGGAGCGAGCTCGTAAACCGGTGGGCAGACCACAAGCATATGCTGGCATAGGACGTAGGAAATGGACGGCCTGCGACTTCGCTTCGTTTTGGATATTTAAGTCCCTCCAAATAAAACTCTTAAAAAAAAATGGCCAAAACTTTTTTTCCAAAACTACCTTGCCGTGCCCAATGTCAGGTATGTACGTTTGGAACTATTCAAATTTCGCGAGGCTTACCAAATACGTTGGTCCTATGCGAACGCACGTTGTGTATACAGGAGAAATGAAACTTTGAAACTAGGGCTGGGAGTCGATTCAAATTTTTTACTCCATGAATCACCGGCATTTACTCGCCTAATTAATAGATTATTCGGTTTTGTTTATTCCCAGGAAAAATCGTTTTTTAAGTCAAAATTACATTATTTGCTTCTTTGCAGAATATGTGTAAAACGGCCCAATGTACAATTTCGGATTTTAAATTAATCTTGGATTGTAGTTGCAAGCAGTCCAAAGACACCCACTCCCGTAAGTTATCAGCCCCAGAAGCAACGGCATTCGTTGATATTCTCCGGCAATAGCGAACTGCCTTCATTGTTCCCAATAGCCTCTGCTGCACTAAGCGAACACTCACGCGGCGCTGAAGTGAATGGAACACGTATAATCTCCACTTGCGTGGAGTTGCAAGTCTTGGCGTTACAGTTTAGTTTAGGCAAAAGTTTCACCTAAACTCTACCTTCATACAACTGTACTGGTCCACGTCTGCGTAGTCCAAGCGCTGAATTTTTACTTTTGTTTGTAATTCAAAACTTAACCGATTGACCGGTTAAAACTTAATTTTGAGTAAAGCAATAATGGATTAATCGGTAGCAACGTCTTACAAATGTGCACAATGATTATCACGACCAGAGCACTCGAACACGAAAAGTAGCGGTAAACGTAACTACGCGCCACTCTATTATGTTCTTGTTTAATCGACATGGTGTATTGTTTATTCGATAGAATAATGGCCGCCCTCGCCTTTGGATGATTCCATAGGACATGGCGCAAAGAATACAATCTAAATTTTGATGCACCAATTTAATACTACATTTGTAGTCACTTTTTCATAATCAACTAATAACTCCGCCGTCCTTGCGGAAACCTGATAAAGACCATTTAGTTATTTTTTTATGTGCATGACTCCAGATACTGCTCGCAACAATAGCTTTTACTGTATTCAGCTGTCTTTGATGCTATATAGCCAAACTCTAGAGCATCTGCTGCATCCCTTTCAGCAAGCCCTATGAAACGGATTACTTATAGAATATTTATGTTGGTTTTTGTTTCGCAAAACAATTTTCTTAATGTCACTCAACATGTTGCGGACAAGTAACGCTCCTTTCGGAGGTCATAGAACCTTTTGATTCCATGCAGTATTTGTTTTGCAATAACCAGTATACGTAAGATATGCGGATACTTTTTTTTTAATGCTTTATGAGTGCAGAGTGTTTATTCGCGGCACAAACGAAAAAAAAAAAAAGTAAAACGATAATTTAATTTTTCTTTTTTCTTGTAGTTACCTAATTGGCTGAGGTTCTGTTTCATTGTGAAAACAAAGGTCTAGCATTACCTCCCCTTCAGGAACGGCCCAGAGAAAAGGCAGTACCTGCAGGTGTCAGCCTTTCACGTCCTTCTCCGCGAATCACTTTCGCCAGTATAAATCGACAGACAACTCTTCAGAATACATAGGCGTTCATGCTGCACAATAAGAGATATTCGAGAAGCCAGATTTTATTGCCACACCACACCAGCAGATCAACCACGTGATGCACCAACACTACCAAATACTGCACCTGCCCGGCAGTGCTATCACAGACCGCCCTGCCTAGCACGATGACTAGTGTCTTAATCTAGTACGGAAAAGTGTTATGTGTCTACAAGTTGCCGCTGCTTGTTGTATGACGACTAGGAGTGTTGCGAACTTCCCGAAGTTCGAGTTGAAAAAGTTACGAAAATTTCAAATTTTGTTAAGGTTCGAATTTGAAAGGTTCACATCGTTCCAACGCCGCTGACGGTCGAATTCGAGAAAATTCGAAAGCGTCAAGGGTTCTAAACATCCGAATCCAAAAGTTTCGAGTGCTTTAACAAATCAAGGTACAAGGTCGAAAGAGTTTGAAGTTTTCGACTTTCACGAATGAAGATTGAACCACGCAGTTTTGAATTAGTTTTTCATGGATTCATCTAAACAAATATTGCTAGATGAGCTACAAATTTCACTGAAAACGTTGCACATTTCATTTATGCCGTAGATACTTTTTCTTTCTCAGTACTGTGGTATACTGACGGTACTACCTGTACTAGTCGTTATTTATCCTAACTCATGAAACGAGCTTTAAACGGTTTCAACGGTTCATCGAAAAGCCCTGAGACGGGCCGGCGAGCGTACTTTCTATCTCTTTGCACATAAGTGGCAATTCGATCAAACGTCACTTAAATGCAATGTTGGGACGAGACAACGAAACACACGAGTCAGGGCATGCACATAAAATAATTCAGGCTCCGCGATGGTTTTAGTTCCTCTGGACGTTTCTTTTTGGTAGAATGACCCCCAGGATGAAGAAAATACTGGAAACAGGCATACCACGGCCCCGGACACAGCTCAAAGTGCAGGAAAGCGCAACCAGACTGAATTAAAAGGTTCCCCGACCCCCTAAAATACAGCTGATCAGGTCACGACCGGTCGCCATCTTGCTCACTATAGTGCCGGTGTATGGAACTTTCCTTCTTCGATGAATGAAGATATTGGCAGCTAAACTGTAGCCGATTTCTAGTGATAACAAAGTAAGCGCCCATCCAGCGTTTGCTCTAACGCATCGGTGTCGCGCTCCGCGAGGGCCTTTCCCCGACCAGTTGCTTACTCGACGAATCGGGAGACTTAGGTTCACAAGCAGCTAAGGTTATGAAAGACCCCCCGTCCGCGGAGCTCCTCGGTTGAAATTCAAGCCGGAAGTTGTGCACAACTCCGAAGGGCCACCCTAAGAGTTGTGCACAGAAAAGGCTCCGTGCGGAATTTGAATGAAAAGGGAACGAGATAGGAAGTCAAGTCCACCCCAAACGACCGATCGGGGCTTTAAAAGCGAGTCGTTGGTGGCACGTTCGGCGAAGTAAAACTCCAGTGCATTTTTCACTCCACTCCACTCATTTATATCGTGTGATACTTATATTTGCTGCCTTAAACCTTTGGGGGTAAACTTCGTTGAGCAGGCTCCAAAATTCGAGAATCGTCGAGTTTCTTACCCTGATACGGTCAAAAGTAAAAAAAAAAAATGAGGAAGTTACTAACGCGAAAGGTCGAAGGTTCGAAAGCAATAGAATTTATTAGCGCCAAAAATTCGAATTTTAATGCAATATGTTTGAACTTTTGAAATGCTTTCGAATCTTTCTAACCTCAAGTTCGCAAAAAAAGTTTGCGGCATCTCTATGACAACAACGAGTTCCAAGCACCCAAGCTCTCGCGTAGCATGAGCTTGGGAGTGTATTGACTTGTATTGACTGTCTTCTATGCACTGCCCCGGCCATTCTGACCTCTGTAAATAGATTTCACTGTAAATATATATGTACATTACAACCGAACGATGCCAAGCCATCTTAGTGCGAAGATTGCAACATGGCGACTTGCCCCCAGGCGCCGTCGGTTTCGCTCGTATACGTTGCACCCTGGTTCTTCTAAATCTGGCAACGCCGTGGTTCTTTTTTTTTTTATCGCTTTTCATCGTTTACAGAGATATTTTTATAGAATAAGTGACGCAATACGTAACATTAAAGTTACCTCAGAAGCATAAATACCAAGATTTGGTCTTTCGAAGTGTACGAGCCTATTCAAATATTAACTAAACAATCGACCGATCACACAGCCAGTTTCATTGCGCCACCGCAGAAGCGTGTACAGAGAGTTTGCTCAATGGGAGGCGCGGGCAGAGCCAGGGCGTGCACCAGACTCACAAAAGGCGCTTGACATGGTCTAATGGCCAACCAGAACCGAAAAGAATCCCCTAGTGGTGGTAGCGAGTCACAGTTTTAATCATAAGTATATGATTTTAATAGGAGTGTAAGAGGTAAATGTAGTAACCCTTCATGGTTGAAAATAGGGTGCACGTGATGTTTCGATCATGATCATGCAGAAATATGTAAGAAACAAATGAGCCGCTCAACTCTTCTTTGCTCGGACAGTGTGACCGCCCGGACGGCAGATTCCCGGCCCTCGGCGCCTGGAGTACAAATTATGTCAATCGCTCCGCTAGTCGCACTCTTCCACCATGATTTTGGAGGACCGTGATTGAAACATCCCGCGAACCGTATTTTCAATCATCGAGAGTTATCTCGATGCACTTATTAAGTTCGTTCCTCGCGACCACCATTATTTTCGGCTTTGTGGTTGGACGCCTTCAAATTTGTGAAGATGCCCTGGAACACGCCCAGAGTGCTTTCGGCTAATGGCGTCTCGTTACCTGCGTGTTATACTTTCCAATGAATGACCAAGCTCTGTATATACGGCTCTGCGCCACCGCTGCCGTCATGCATCGTGAGCACCGTGATCCTGAGATATGTAGTCTTTCTGCACGCGCGACAGCCCCGCTGAGGGTCTGCGAAAGCCGAGCACGAGGCGGCACGAGCTGTCTGGTGTACGCACTCACGCCTGTCTCCCGTGAACAACAGTTGTGGCGGCGTCACGCTTCTGTTATGGCAGTCTATTGGTCATCGTAACGTGACAATTACGGTGGTCTATTGGTTAAATGTGCTCTTCGCCTGTTGTCATTAGTCAACTTCCTGCTACACTAAAACTCGTACCATGCCAAGGGGTTTCATTTGAAGTACCCTGTCTATAACAGTTAATGCAAACACAATATTTTCAAGGGTTTCTTATTTGTTTGGACAATTCATTCACGAGGGCCGTATTTCACCATTAATGTCTGACCTTAATTAGCACTTTCCGCTACAGTGCTGTTCATTGTGGCTTTCTAATAAAAAAAGATGCGAAAAAGCCTTCCTAAGGGTGCTTTATGCACCAGTATTCTGCGAGCTACTGACATATCGAGGACAAGAAGTTATGCGCTCTGTATAGTTGTCCGGTGATACCTTTGATATTTTACTGGCAGCAGCAGGGGCCCTTAAAAAGTGAAACTGATATAGGAGAGTATAAATTTTTTCTATGTCGCGCATTTTGTTTTCCACCTTAGTTCCAAAAATGAGGAAAAAAACGATAAAGTAATAGAGGAAAAGGGCTGCGTCAAAACATTTCTCAAACCAGGTTTCAAATTCGTCGTTAGAATAGTTTTGCTATTTTATAAACTAATTACGTTTCCATGTAGCCGTAGAACGACTGACTTTGATGATGCGCACTTTTAGTCGCCACTTGTACCAGGTGCAGTTTGAGCCAATCGTGGAAAACAGGTGCCACAATAACAAAGTCCTCCCCGAAAAAAAACACCGGAAGTAATTCGATGAAAACAAGAATAGCTTGTCAAGTGCACTTCATACACACGTAAGTTATATAGGCGTCCTCTTCTCTCTTGTGTACTTTGTTCTGCTTGGCAGGCATTAACCGAAAGTGATTATCTTCTTGGATAGCATCATTATTATGTTTCGCCAAGGTATTCAAGCAATGAGCTTTTACGCCATCGTGTGCCTGTTCGGCTCGGATGGACATCACCACGCATGTGACTCGGAACCAAAATACTACGCCTGGAAGGTAACCACTTTTCACATTAAAAAAAAAAAAACACTTTAGTTACATGGTTGACATCAAACATTGCCTAATAAATTGAAAATCTGTGTGTTTTTTCTAGGTTTTAGCCAACTTGGAAGATGCATATATCAAGTACACCAACTACAACGAAACGAGCAGAATATGTATGGGAGTGTCCACTGTGACATTGGAAGGGTGTGATGTAATTCCATTCTTTGATTTTACTTTCCGTGCTCCTGGGGATTCCGCAATGTAAGTGAACTACAAATTCCTTCACTGAACTTAAAAAGAAAAGAACGCGGAAGCGATTCCCACCGAACGGTGCGGTTCTTGCGTCTTCCAATATACATCATCTTTGAACACCTTGCTCTTCGCTTTAGCTTTTATACTCGCCGACAACATGAAAAATACACAAGGCGTGCTGCGTCCCGAGCAGCGACTACAATGACAATACCCACTATATTGACTATAATGACTATAATTTCAAAGTTTACATATAGTCTTTTTCCCTCGAGAACGCTCATCCACATCAAAACGGAGCAGGGGTGAGGACTGAACTCAGGTGTAAGATTTTGCTCCGCGTTGTCCGAACTGCGGTGCGGTTACATGCTCGGCCACCGATCCCCCCCCCCCTTTTACAAACGCACACCCAAGCACTTTATGAGGTGAATGAAGATACTTGCAAGATACTACAGTCGCTAAAAACTTTCCGAAACTGGCATTTCATATTCCTCCAGTAGCGAATGAGATTGCGTCAATGAAAGCAAATGAGAATGATATTGATGAGTAGCGAATGAGAATGAGATTGATGAGTCAATGAAATTGGGACATAAGCACAAAGTAGGAATTGTGGACCCAACGAACTGTGCCCTGCATTTCTTAAGTTTTCATGTACTAGGTAAAGAGCTATTTCTCAAGTCATCTCCACGTAATACGTGACGTAAATAGAACAAAAAACTAATCAATGCGACAATTTTTTATTTTTTTTGTACTGATAACCACATTTGGTAAGAACTTGTCTGCGCAGTGCATAAACAATGCGCCAAGTGTGTATTTGCTTTTCGGGATGAGACAACTTCAGCCTGAAGCCATATCTTTCTGAAACTGCATTGTTAATGGCCGTCTGAAAAAAAAAAAAAAGATGAGGAAACTGATATTCGCGCTTTGTATATAGCCGCACCTAGAACATTAATTATTATAGTTTTAAAAAAATCAAAGGATGTCGCGCAGAATAATTTTAGTCGTGCTGGGTATAGTATCCGATTATTGTAAACGTCACTTACATTATCTCCCGCATGCCTTTACACAAGCATACTAAACGCTTGGTTGTTGTTGTTGTCGTTGTTGTTGTTTTTTTGTTGATAGTCAAAATGATTTACAGTACAAAAACAAATATCGGTGTACGCATCCTAAATTTTCGCAAATCCAATCAAATTTAAGGTAAAAAGCATCCCTCATTATGAATCAACACCCTGCTTCATTAATCATTAACATTGCTGCGTAATTTGGAAGCCCAATCCCTAAAAAGTGACTCCCTCACCCAGAAAGCTTCATGAGCGCTGAGAAATGTCATATGCATGGCGCTAATAGAACTTTAGTTCCCTTTCCTCGACAATCAGGAACAGAAACATTTTCAAAACATGCTCTACTGTTACTTAAAGTCTGGGGGGCATCAGGGGTCCGGGACCCCCCTCCAATTTTGGCGGAAGGTCTGAGACCCTTTGTTTTACCTAAATTCTCTCTGTCTTAGTCCTGTGCTTGGGGAACAGAGATGAGGATGTCAAGTCCCTGATAAATTGAAAGAATACATAGCTGTAGAAAGAAGATGTAGAAGTGTCGGTTTAATGTTATCCAAGAAGCGCAAATAGACCCAGCCCCCCCCCCCCCCCCCCCCACCGTCCTCTCTTTTTTCCGGGGGCCTCTTTGTGTGTTCGAGCTAAGAGAGCCCCCCCCCCCCCCCCCCCCCCCCAGACTGGAGAGAGACTTTAAGCCCTGTCTGCGCCACTTAAGTGCGTCTCTTTAGGAGATAACAACGTTCATGGCTATCGAAGAGCTTTTTTTTATTATGTGGCTGGAACCTGAACGTTATACATTTATGTGTTCTACTCGGAAAATAATCATACTTTTTTTTTTTCAATTGCAGTCAGACTGTCCCCCAGTACGGTAAAGTAGGGAAACACCCAGACATTATTCAGTTTTACGACAGAGACAGTGAGTAAAACTACTATAATTGCATCTATAGATTGCCTGTGAGGATTTTTTCTTTCGTGAGTTTTGTCTTTAGGTCGCCTCGTAGCATCCTGATTTTCAAACATTCTAGTAAACATTCATTTAAATATTAAAGTTTAAAACCTCTCAGCCTGGTGAGGAAGCGACTAAGCGAAAATTAGGAATCCTAACTTGAAACTTAAACATAAAATTCCCGACATTTCGGGATTAGTTATTTCCTTTGTCCACGGGCGGATCTTCGGCCAAGACACGCGCCACTTATGTGCCTGCATGTATGAACCGAGCTCCGGTGACGGCACGCAACCCAGAAGCGTAGTTTCTGTGCAAGTAGCACAAACCTCCGACGGCAAATCTAATTATGGAAAGCGTCGAACGCAAAACCCTTCAGGCTTTGAAGCCAAAACTCAAAACGGTCCTCAGTTACAATAAAACTTTGGTTGAGGGTAGTTGGTTTATATCGATTAGAAGGTTAAACGGGTAGGGAAACGAAATTTCAGCGCTCATTTTGTAGCTTGAATGTGTTGCATGTTGCACCCTTACCTCAAGACCACCAGTCTTCCGTTGAAAGGCATAAGAAAACTAATTTTAAAGCTAAATAAACGATCTTTCAATGTGCACCTGGTGGATGCATGTGGAGCCTATTTGGGAGGCAATCTAGCAACGTTGGGGAACTTGCTACGTAGTCGTGACGTAGCAGATTCCTTCGGAGCAGCGCCGCTCTTTGGAATTTCAACATTTTCCTTCTCATGGCGAATTCCGTGGTCGTTTTGGAGCGCGGCGGGTCGACTCTTCTGGAGCGAGCCTATTTCATGGGCGATCGGGATCGAGACGGACGTGTTCCACTGGTCGTTTTGGATTAGTTCCCGCTCCAGATCTCGGTCTGGATCCGAGAGAAGTCGCTCCGACGATGTCGGCGGATTCCACCGGAAGACAGCCGGGCCAGCCCTCGGCGCACACACGTGACTTCCTTTCTCGCGGGGCATCTCGCCTGATCTCACCTCCAAAGAATTCATAATGGCCGCTTGCTTACCACTTGGCTCGACAGCCGGTTCGTTTTCCAGGAAAGAGAAGGTTTTGCCGCGCTACGGGCATCCCGGCAATCTTTGCTAGAAGCTCCTGAGCCAGTCCTGCTGCACGTGCGTCCAACACGTGTTAGCGCCGCGATTGCGAAAACATCTTCAAAACGACCGGGGCGGCCGCGGAAAGGGGATTCCCGGGCACGTGTATGACAGGAAGGCATCCGCCGATCCCGGAGCAGTGGTCATGCTCCACTCGGGATCCGTAGGCCGCGCGACCCCGTTCGGATCGTGCGCTCCATTCCGGATCAGGTCAGCTGATCCCGGCGCGCTCCAAAACGCTCAATGGAATCCTCCTAGCTCAACTCACAAATTGCTCATTGTACCAAACGGTCCAAAAAGACGGAAAGGAAGGACTCCCCTCTTTCTCGTACCCTCGTTCGTGCAACCGGACACAGCCATTCCCCCCCTAGAAGATTAGCCCGTCGCTCAAAACTTTAACAAAAGTTGCTTTCCCCACCCCGTTCAACCCTAAGCTGGCAGTGCTGTGGAAGCTACGTGCTCCTTGGGCCAGCCACACGCTCGTCACCCCACGGGTACTTCGAACGGCTCGGTTGTAACGCGCTGACGAGTTTTAGCATAGCGCAAGCTAAAGCTTTGCGTACGCAAAGAATAGCGTCGTCGCCACTGCGCATGCTCCGAACGCAAACCAGGTTTTGCGCCTTGAGTGCGCGATTTCAGCGGGTGCTATTTCTCGGAAATAGCGTGCGTACGCAAGGAGTCTTTGCGCTTCTCCAGTGAGGATTCATGATGAGAAGTTGGCTAAAGACAAGACGAGCAGAATTTAAAAAATGGCGGCTTCCAGGATTATGTCGGCGGCTGCTTTGGCGACGTTGTGAGTACGGCGTCGGCGGCATCCTCGCGACTGCGATTTTCAATACGGGACGACAATGTACTTGATTTGGCAACGATCACCGGCAGCTTGATGCTTGTGACGCGCGAACATTTCTTGGCGAAGGTACGATGTGCGAAGGTCAGTACACGAGACCTCTTGCCGAGGCGACGCAAGCGGACACGACCGGTCAACAGCTCGCGTCGAATTCTCATGTTTAAACAAATCTAAATTAGTACTTTGGACAAAAAACTTGCTTTTTTCTAAAGGTGCAGCATTTCGTGAGTGAAATAAAAATTGTGACTGTATCTTGGTGGCGTCGCAAGTGCGAGATAGTTGGGCTTTTGCGTCGCGACGGAGAAACGCTATTCTAAAATTCTCTCGCGTCGCGTGCGCTAATACAAGCGCTAAATTTAGCGCTAGGGTGCGCTAAAATTCCGTACGTCATTCTAAAACTCCCTATTGACACCACCACAACGCTGACAACGCCACCAAAGGCAAAGCTCATAACCACGCCAGCCTTGCTACGTCACGAACGCGGGAAATCTCTTCTTGCTGTTTTTGTTCCCGCCGGATATCCCATGACGCATCGCGCTCTCAGTTCGCTTCTCTTCGAGCGCTTGCTCGAGTGCACAGTTTGGAACGAAAAATATAGCCAGTCGTTCAAAATACAAACGTGCGATTAGCATTTACGGTTATTATCCGTCATGCTTGACTCACTTCCGAACGAAATTTGAACATTAAAATTTTGTTTCTGTGCCCCTTTAAAAGGCGCGAACAAACAGGACGAAAAAAAAACACACTTTTTTTTTTTAAAGTCCGTGTCGTACGTGTGTCTTTTTTTCGTCCTGTTTGTTCGCGCCTTTTAACCTTTTAACTCTTCGTTACCTTGGTTACGGTTTCTGCGTCGTCAAAACCAGCGAGGTGAATCGCCCTCGGAAACTCCTGAGTTTGGTGGCAACGCCGATTCAAATCACGGTCGAACGCGAGGAAAATTTTTTTACCTCCCTTCATAAATGTACTGTGACCGCAAGTCGTAGTGGGTGGAGCTTTTTTGTTCACATGAACCCAGCCCAAATTCTCAGATATCGGGGATTTGATTTCCAACATACAAAGTGTCATAAAGCGTCGGTGGAATCGGCATTGCGCAGGCGCACCTTCGCCCCCAGCTCCACAAAAAAAAAAAAAAATCAAGAGGATTTTTAAATTGTAATGCCAAATCCACGCAAAAAAAAAAAAAAGCTATTCCGCTTATTGACTATTGATACTCTAAAAGTACGACCCCTCGGATTGCGATTGTGTGTTTACATCTGACAGATCATAGAGGTCCTTTCTCGCGTTCTGTATCATTATGGCATCGCGATGACACACATGCCTGTGTCCATGATCAGTCACCCTCTCCCTCTTTCGACTGATATTTCTCGTCGTGCCCCATACCCCCCCCCCCCCCCCCAAACAAAAAAAAAAGTCGGAATATCTCGTTGAGTGAACATCGTGTGCAGGCTTTTCTGTCTCATGCTTTTGGCGAGGGGAAGATATTTTTAGAAAGGTCTGATATCCGCAAGAAGAATATGGAAGTCAGTGCCTTATAGAAGAACACGCGGGAAAAACCGGCTAGACAATAGACTTTGACAAAAACACCATGTTGTACTCAGAAAAATAAAATGTAGAATACGTCACCAGAGCTCCGTACAGCGCGTCTTGATCAGGCTCACCCGTGAACTAAAAACCGAAGAAACCCCGAAACGTTGGGTATTTGATTCATACCTTTTTTGTCCGAGTTCGTAATTTTTGTCTCTGACGGATAAGGTTGGCAAAGCAATGAGTTCTTAAAATTCAACATGAAATGCAGGATCCAGCCCGCACCCACAATGTGCCGTGTCCTCGAGAAGAAGATAATTATTAAAATATAAATCATATAAGATAAGCCGCGACAAATCGAAACATTCAAGACATACTAAGGTCATCCCGTGACAATAAATAATATTATTGTGAAAACAAAGAAAGTCGTATGGCTAAATTATTTTAAACTTGTGACGTTCATTCCATCATAATCGAAAAATATGAATATTTTAGAAAAACAATTAACCCTAAATAACATTTAGAAATTATAGTGAGGACTTGATTCTTTTTAATCTCTCAGGCACTTTTTAACTTTCTGGTCAAAAATGACCAGCTCGGGGTCTGTTCGTAACCAAATAAAATAAAATTACTACGACCCATTTCTGCCCAGTGATGTCAAATAACTATCATTAAAAATTCATTACTTTTAAAACATTATCTTTTTAAAGCCCTGATATTCACAACAGTCTGATAAGCGGTATGTAGGGTGACGACGATGAAGTTGATTATATCCTAAAATATTATATTACTTTTCCCTCTGCGCTGCATTTCGTTGTCAGCTAGATAACGTATGGAGCGCTTCTGATGTCTTCTGGTCGTCTGACGCTCCTCTAAAACAGTCGAGTAAATGGTGGTTGGAGTAGTATTTAGCTCCCTTTGAAGATAAAACAAAGGGCCAATTAAGTAAATCCTAGCTAAAAAACATTAGAACAAAATAAAGATCGCACGTAGTTTTAAGGTTCCTCGATGGCTGGAACCCGCTTTACATTCTACCACTTGTGAGGAAGGTTTGGTGCCATTTTATGTCAAAGTAGTTTTGGCATTAAGAGAACGCTTCATATCTTGGTGACATTTTTTGTTTGCCTGTTCTATAAAACGTTTTATGAGACCACTTTATGAATTCCTTTTGCTGTTTTATATTTTAAGTTAATTACCTTCTCGCCAGTCTGTGTTGAAAACCCCAAACAGCAAAATTATTTTCCACAGAAAGATGAAAGCGTAGCTGCATGCTGCCAATGCTTGCATGAAAAATATGAGCCAAAATAAAGAATTCGAAGACATGCGATAGGGAAGCAATTACTATTACCGGTGTTCAAGATACACACCACGCAAGCCAAACATCGTAAGCTACAGAATATGTGGGAACAGGTTTCGTTGGAATCAGGAGTCAATAGATGCGTAGGTGAAATGCCACCACCTGTATTTCTGAAGAAACACAACTGATCTGCTGTGAGGCGTGTCCTAAAAGAACAACGCCATAAACATTACGAGACATAAAGAACTTCGCTGCTCAAAGATCGTGCTCTACACGTCCGCAAAATAGTCCTCAAAGCCTCGTGTTTCATTTTAAGTTAGAACTGGTTTGTTTGTCGGCAATAGGAAATATTGTTGTTACATCAATGTTTAACAATGTATTAACATCTTTATCTTCATCAAATACCTGCCCTACAAAACACGAGCGTTTAACAAGTGATGTTTGTCTAGCATTTCACGGCCATAGATGAGTTTCTCCAATTTCCCGAATTGAGAGAAAGATTCTTCTTGTTGGGTTTCTTTTCTGCGTTTAAAAAGTTTACATCTTAGTATATTTTAGGCCGACCATATTATAAACTATGCTGCCTACTTCTGTGCTGAGCGAGTTTTACAACATGTTGTTTGTATTTATCATATAGAAATAAAAAATAATCAGGGAAGTTTTTGTTGTTTTTTTATCTATGAAAAAGAATCCTTGAGTCGTTTCGCGATTCCAAATAAATATTAATCATACTTTTTATACCAGTATATAACAAATGCGACATAAACCAAATAGTGGAAGGAATGAAAGGCTTTCTACATGGTCATAGTGCTTTAATATTTTTTTACTAAAGCTGGAAACCTGGCCGCTGAATACAACATTCTGTACAGCAATTACACCACGTGCACCGTACTGAGGAAAACTCATTCAAACCGTAAGTAACACCATATTTTCCTTGTAGTTCAAAATTACTCCACAACGCCAGATGAAACATTTAAATTAGAGCAAATTTCCGTAGTATAAATCTTGAATATAGTCCAATATACATATATATATATATATATATATATATATATATATATATATATATATATATATATATATATATTATAACCCCACCACCACCAGCACGGGATTTTGATGCCGCAAACACCCAGGTGGCGGGTTCGAATCCCGACCGAGGTGCCCGTAATCTGACGGAGGCTTATTGCGGAGAAGGTGCAGTGTAACCGAGCTTTCGGTTGCACGTCAAAAGATCCCCAGGTGGTCCAAATTAATCCTCAGTCCTCCGCTGGGGCGTGCCAGATGCCCGTCGTAGGTTTGGCACGTAAAACCCCCTAATTTGACTTTTTTGATTTTTGATGCCGCAAACACAAATACGATACATGATGTCTTGCGGAGAACCTGTCGGGTAGAGTACTAGATATTCAAGAGTGCTTAACTTTAAAAAAAAAAAATCTTACACAGGTACAGGTATAAACCGCAGGAAGTGGCTTATCATGTTCCCACTCATTTCTTTGTGATTGGGACGATAATAACAATATCGAAACTCGCCGCGCTTTGCGTTTCTTAAGTTGACAATGACTATAGGTGCGTAACTTTAGCATTATGATAATGATAATTGAGGTTTTCATGGTTCAAAGTTTCCATACCCATCAAACGTCACTCAGAGTCGACTTAAGAAACGGTTGTGTAGACATAGAACATAGTTACAGTTGCGCACACAGGGACAAGGAAAGAGACAAAAAGAAAAAGTATGTGTAGACATACTTTACTCACAAAACATGCCACGAAATCCTTAAAGATTCATTTCATTTATATTAGGAATATCGCCTACCGGTTCCTGTGGGCCAGTTGTATTCTGCCGGCCCACAAGCTTCCCTGCCGCCAGTATAGGGCCGGCAGCAAACTGTGGACACCAAGACAGAAACGTAGAATAAATTAAGGATGTAAAAAAAAACGATTCGGTAAACAAACATGAATAACCAATATGGTTAGTCACGGGTAAAAAAAAAGGAATTTGATTGTCAATCTTGATAGAACAATAGTAGAACGTAGCAGCATCCCTTATAGTGTGAGTTACCTGACTTCACTTTAAATGACTGCTAGTTAGTTGTAAGTACTGATGGATGAGCTGGGAATAGGAAATATTGATTTATTTCCTTGATGATAAAGAAAGTAAACAGGCGAGCTGGTTTAGGATGCACATCGTTAACACCGAGACCGCAGAAAGAATGGGGACAGGACACACGTCTCAAACTCAGCTAACAACTTTTATTGAAACCATTGCTTATATACGTCTTTTCCTGCACCCCCAGCCGGACAACTGCGCACGTTATACAATTCTTAGAAAAAACAACCCACCGAACCTAAACACACCTCCATGGAACGTTCAAGTGACTCCAAAAAGAACGAAGGCAACAAAATCTGCAAGGGACCAACCCTGAACCCGGATCAAATGGTTCTATCACACAAAACGGACAAACCCGTATCATTACACTCTTCCCCTCGGAAAAACACCAAGATAACCACGACGCCCACGTCCTATGACTGACCTCTACACCAATCTTAAATAACCGCCTACGGAAACTAACATACACAGCGAAGGGACCGACCAACGACCTCAAAAACTATAAAAGCAATATACGTCCAGTGTCCTCAAAAACCACAAAAGCAATACATCACACTTTTCTTTAAAACAAAAATTGTACAGCGACAGAAATTTCCGCTTTACCGCACTCATTATGGTAGAGAGTTGGGTGATGCAATTTCCAGCAGAGGTGATCATAATAGTTTCATTTATAACTCTTTTTGAGTAGTCTCGTTCCCTGCATACAACTAGTGTCTTTTCCTCTCCGGTGAACAGTTGTCGCATTTCTCCACGTGTTTCGCAATTTCTGAGTTGAAAGCTTTGTTCTTAACTGCCCGTTTGTGCTCCAACAGCCTTTCATTTAGACAGCATTTCGTCTGCCCGACGTAGGAGAAGCCACGAGCCATGGGAATATCGTAAACAACCCCCACCTCACAAGGCACTGAGGGTTCCCTGTGTTTTATCTGGCAGCCCTGTTTTACCACAGAAAACCTGCCCAGTTTGAGCTCCGTTGAAAATACAACTTTCACAGCGAACTTCCTTTCAACAGGTTATGTGAAAAACCCTGAAAAAAGGGAATACACACAACTCTTTCCAGCCTCTCCTTCTCTGTTCTAGGCAACCCTTGGTACCTCGTTGGGATATTTATAGTCACACTTTCAACAACGCTAGCTTTATAGCCTGTATTATTTTAACAGTGACTGTTGGTTCTTGATAGCAGCATCTACCCTGTGTACGCATGATTTCTTTATAGCATTATCTAGAAGCGACATCACTACTCCCCTTTTCACTAACTTTGAGTGACAGCTCTGATACGGTAGCAAGGGTTTCGGCGCAAGTTTGCAATACTCCCAACACAATCCATCGGACACATTTAACCTCGGATCTAAAAACTGTAGTTCTCCTTCAATGGGCTCTTCGTGACTAAACAACAACTCCGACGCTGCCTTAATTACGACTTTTTGGATCGGGAGAGGAACCTCCCTCATTACAGAACAGATCGAGACGTTCGATAATCACAACCCGATCTGACAAGGATTGTACTAGACTCCCTAATTTGAAATCCGAAGGCACCAAATAGATTTCGGATAATATGCTACGGATGAACCTATGCATACACTTTCCGTTTAGGTGTATCTAGTTCCCTCAAGCTCGACAGAAGTGGAATTAAGCTATAATTCTAGTAAGTCTAGAAAGCTGCTCACATCAAATCCTGACCGTGACTGAAGATTATATAAATTGGCTTCCAGCCAATCTCTGACTCGTGCAAGTAAGAGTGCTTGACGTAACGAGTAATACAGGTCATTTGCGCGCCATGCCAATTGCTGAGCTCGCTTTGTTCTACGTAAACCCACCGTTTATGCAACTTGAAGCAAGCTGTAGCAACTAAGATTTCCATGGCTCTATGGCTTCGAAAACCACTGATAAGAGGGTAAATTCGTCTTGTGGTCTTAGACTGTAATACGATGGTCGGAAACAACTGATCCGTCGACATCTGGTCGCTGAATGACAGCGTCAGTTTTTTTGTGCGACCACCCAAATCGCAAGAAAACCACTCCCCTGATATCGGCGGAGTAGTTTGGAAGCTCATGTGGGTCTGTCTCGCCGTACGAAACGTTGACCTCAGTCCCTGCACATCTGTCTTTCGGTATGTTTCCGCCGGAAGCATAAACAAAGGAGCGAAAACAGAAGATGATTTCACCGAAGGTACAACCCAGAGCCAAAATCACAAGCGCTCAACAATGTGAAATTACCGTCCTTTAATTGATGCAGACCTAAGTGGCTCCGTGTAGATGACCTGTTGCATCTAGAGAATCAAATCAACGCTCCAAAACGATGCTTTAAACAGAGTATAAGCCAATTGTAAAGTTCCCTTTTGTTTCTGCCCCTATGTCAATTTAGTAAATATTGCCCGGTGCGAGATCGAGTTGGCAGGTGCAGTTAAAAAAAGGGCAGGAGTTGGTAAGCATGTCGTGTTCACGTAAAGGTAAAAGGTTCAAACTCCGCCATCCTCGTTTTGTTCTTTTTTTTTTAATTCATTTTTTTTTTCAGGCTTAGCTTATTATTCGTGTTCAGGTTTACAATATTCGCACAAACATTGTATAAACACATTCACGTGTTCGGGGTTGCAGTTACCATTCTGTCGTCGATAGAGGACGCAGTATTTTCATATCTTTAATTGCCGGATCTTGTTTCATTAAAGGGCTATTTTCAGTTCTGCATTCGCTCACCGTTTTGCATCCGCTACATACCATTTGATTTTTACATGCAAAGCAAGCCGCTGAGGATTGTACATTCCTTGCTTTACTCGAAAAGTGAACGTTTATTTGGTACTTCCTAAATATTTTTCTTCTCACCCTTTTTGCACATATTTTTTTTTACATTTTTTTACAAAATTTGCATTTGCTTTACCTTTTGTATATATGTAGCACGCTAGGAAGGATAACTAAATATTGGATGCGAAGTACTCTTCCATCTCAACACTAATCCTCAGTTCGTTTGTTTTTCCTTGTCTATTTCAGAATGTCGACTGCGCATAAAATACAACTTGTCATCAGCTGACATAGATGAGTGCCTTCAGAAGTTCTACCCATTATGTGGAACGACATTATACGATGTCTACAACGAAGAGTCATGTCCGGCATAATTCTTGTCGTCTCACGTTGTTCACTTGTAAAAGATTGAACCTTTGCAATTATTAATAATATCGAATAATTAACTAGCAATGATGTATTCTCAAACAACAAAGTAAACGGTTGCAAAAATGCTTTATCGTGTTCCCTTTTTAGCCGTGATATGTGTTCGAACTTCTTCAGAGTTTAGCTGGAGTTGGACAGGGACTGATATAAAATTTAGAAGGATGTTATTTCTAAACGTAATTGTGTTTTTAAACGTGCTTACAGAATATATAAAGACGCTCTGTTCAGCTACCATTTCAACGCTTCAGAGGGGTATTTCCCAGCAAATTAAAATATATGATAATACCATACATTATTCTATTGGTCACTCTAACGGAAACCATACTTAGGTAATCCCCAAAATATTTCAGCTTTGCGAACACATAACGGTCACTTTATTCGGGCTTTTGGTAAGACAAAGCTCAAAAGTTTATTCAAAATATGCAAGAGCTTGTGAAGCGAAACAGCCGGAATCATCAATGTCCTTAACCAAATTGTCGTACAGCAGAGCGGAAATAGTGCATCATTCCCAGCATTTCCGCCAGTTCAGCGGGGAGAAGATTGCCTTCAAAGCATGCCTTCACGACACGCCAGTGTTCATCACATGCAAAAAAAAAACGAAAAACATGAGAAGAAAACATATAACAACCCCAGCTTGACGGCGTCAAATATTTTCAGATTTCGGATTCTTCACAGTGTCATTTTAGCGTGTTGGTTTAATTTGACGCATTTTGAAGACATTAAACATTATGGTCCCGCAACCCAACAACACACAAGGAAGTTTATTAATACCTCACTAAGGTCATAGACTGGCGATGAAGAGCAAGCTGCAAAGAAAAGTAATCTGGAATATGCAGTTTTTACTATAACCTCTCTTCATTTGCTATCGCGTATTTTCTTTTAAAAAAAAGCTTTGTAAGGTATTGTGAACGTGGTCAGTGTATCAAAGGCAGAGTACTCAAATAAGTGCGGCGGGAAACAAAGCTACGTCAATGTGACCCATACTTTCATTGATAACATAGTGCACATGCTATACAATGAGAGAAGTACCTTACATCTTTCTTGGATAAAAATATATCATGACCTAAATTTAGCAACATTCATTCCGATAAACAAATATGAAAGTGCAGCTGGACTCACTTTTCCCCCAAGAACGAATGACTCTACCGTCCTTGGCATATCTCCATAAACATCCTTTTGATGGAAACAAAAAAGTACCAGCAGATTTTATTTTCCATTCGTGTCTCACTTCAAATACTACGCGCAACAAATCTGTACAGTGTTTTGTGCTACTTTTAGTGCGCTATAGCCACACTAAAATGCATCTTCGGCATCATTTCACACGAATTAGTCATTACAAAAGACAATCCTGTTTTGTTTTTGTTCCTAGTAATAAAACCCGAGACTCAGGAACACAGAAGGGGACGAACACAACACAACGTCTCAAGGGATGTCTACGGCCTGCTTTTGCTGAGCAAGCTGGGGCACCCGCTCGCCCAATTGGAAGCGGACAGATGTGTCTTCACTGTGTGCCTGCGGGAGAGGTTGGTGGATCCCGCGAAATTCCACTACTTGAGTGCGATCAACGGCCCATGGTCTTTTATGAATTGAGACGTTGTCTTGTGTTCGTCCCCTTCTGTGCTCCTGAGTCTCGGGTTTTATTACCATGAATCATCACCAGCTCGCTTGTTTTTTAAGTACTATTGTTTTTGTTCTGTTTTTTTTTTCGCAAAGAGGTTTCCTAAGTTATACTCATCATGTAACTGTCAATTCGCGGAGAGATTGGCCATATTGTTTTCTTATTGCACTAACGGACATATGCATAATATGCCTATACTTTCCGTACGTTTAATTGTTACAAAGTTTATTCCTTGTACATATTAAACAAAGTGAAACAATAATTTCAATTCTCCTTTCATTTTGCAAGACATTTGCTCGACTACATATTTCATCATGAATACAAACAATATTAAAAGCATTGTTTCTGCGTTGTTTGTGGAGAGCTGAAAGTAGGACCTTTTTTTAGAAAAAAAAAACTTGTTCATAGCTTTGCATTTTAATAAACTGGTCGCTGGATTGCGCATCCCGTTGGTTGATCGACCCCTTTGATCAGAATGTCAAACAAGAAACACGTTATAACAATCGCCGCTGGCGCGGTGCGTGGTTCAAAGTGTACTCCGTAGGAGTCAATTAAGTAGGTTCTTTTTTTATGATATTAAAGTTAAAGCACTGACCAACTTTTGTCATGCTACATTGGAAGTACCACATAGAGTCAATAGCTGCCGATGCGTCACGCACAGATGGCTACATTAAGCGAAACTTAAATATACTTTCCATACATACGAAAGCTAGCGTATGAAACATATTTAAGGTCCAAAATAAAATTCGCATCTTTCATCTGGAGTCCATCACAGGCATACCTAACACTTCATTTTGATGCAATTCGAAATAAGGCAGCCCATTTCATAACCTAATCATACGTACCAACAGCGTCTCTGCACTCAAGTCCTCTTTCGTAATCCTTTCCCCTTAATCTCGGCGATTCATTGCACATTTATATCTTCACCACAGGGTGTATAACAATATGTATCACACTCATCTTGCTATACAACAAAATCCCTATTGGTCATCTTCACGCCTCAACCATAGTCATAATTAAAAAGGTCTACAAAAAAAATAAACTCTTGCCTTCACCAGCTAATTTTTCCTAGTACGATTATCGCATTGAATAGACTTTCTGAGACAATCGTCTTCATTGCTGATCCTGTTTTGTTCCACCAAAAGTTCAACAATAACATGATTGGACATTTCTCTTAACGTTGTTTTTACCTAGTTTATCTTTCTTTTTCATCTATGTCTTGTTTCTTATTGTATTCCACTTTGATGTAATTCATTCGGACCTATAAGGCGTAAAATTAATAAATTAAAAGCCAGACTAAAATTTATGACACTTAATTTTTCAAAAATTGCTCGTTGTTTTTTTAAGGCTCGTTTTTTTACGAGCCCGGTAGAGCCACCCCCAGCCATAAATGCGTAGAAAGTGTCAAGGACAATGCCAAACACAAGGTCACAATACAAATAAAACAACTTGTGTAGCCTCTTGATTTACCAAAAATAAACTTGGCCCTCTGCTGAGACACTGAGAACGCCAAAAATATTTAGATATCCCAGATCAGAATTAAGTTATACCAAAATGTTATCTGAACTTCAATATATACAGGAGAAAATTAGAAAAATCAGTAAGGATTAAATGTATTGAGAAAAGCACTCAACAATGATTACTAACTAAATAAATCCGAGCAGGAAGATGCACGCTTTATATGTAACTTGTGTTAACTGATACTGGTTAAAGGGTCCATGAAACACCGCACGTCATAAAAGGTGTGAAAAGAAAACCAAGTAGAGAGTCAAACATTTTCCCCATAGAATTTTTAAAAGAAAATCAGACTCTTTTATATATTTTTTTCCTATGAAAGCTCTCTGCCTTTTCACAGCGATGCACCCGCGGTGCCAATACACGTCAGTCAAATCCACGCCGCCTACTGGATAAGAGCCTACCTCCCCAGCACCGCAATCATAAAAAAGAAATAGCCGGCGAATGTTTCTTTGAACTTTCGTTTGATCATCGTGATCAACATTTTGTAGCATAATTAGCGATGTAACAGAAATTGTCGAATTTTAGACTGCTCCGAGCCATGCGTCCTCTATCGTGTGGTAAACAAAGCAAGAGAAAGATGAGATTGCGCCTGCGCTGTCAACCCAAGAGCCTCGTCTGCTGAGGAGAGCTCAGCTGCGCACGTTGCATGCCGGTCGCAGTTCCTGCTATCTGCTGAAAAAACTTCCGAGGACGTCTAAGCCCTTTTTATGAGTTGTGAATGCGAAAGCATTAAGTCCAATTGAACGTCGCCTAGTGTTCCTCGCTGGTGACAGCTGCGCCGCTGGGTCAGGCAGCGGCAAGAGTGCGAAGCTCGGCGCGGCGCGTGCTGAAACCCGTGTCCCCTTATCATCATCATCGCTTGACAAGTCCCTGCCGGAGGCAGGGACTTGTCAAGCTACGCAATGTAGCTTTTTTCCCTGTCTCCTTCTCCAAACTGGAGTCAATAAAGTTGAATTGAATTGAACTGCGGGTACCGGTTGACGACGTTAGACCTCAAAGCGTAACGTTAGGCCTAACGTCCCCTCGCTCACATCAATCAGCTGCGCGTACCAGGTGACGACGTTAGACCTCAAAGCGTAAAGATAGGCCTAACGTAAAACCTAACGTCAGGCCAGCGCGTCCCCGCGTCCCCCCCCCCCCCCCTCTCCAGCTGCGCCGCAGCAGTTTGGCTGTGTCCTGAGCAACGACGACGACGCTGCTAGGATCCCCATGACGCGTCGTAGCTAAGGAGAGTTTAGTTCCGCTTCCCTCAGCCAAAATCGATGTGCCGTCTCCCTCAGCCAATGGGAATTTAGGTGCCGTTTCGCTCAGCCAATGAGAATTCAGGTGCCGTTTTTCGCTGCTGCAGACGATAATAACGACGGCTTCGCTCAGATAACGCCGGCTTCGCTCCACGGGACAGTTAATGCTTTTGCAATAAAATATGGCGTCGGTGGTGATCGTCTCGGGGATTGGCGTGGTGGAAGCTCATCGTTCCGCGTAGAGCGCTGTCCTTTACTGAATTCTCGCAGTGTGTCGCGATGATAACCCAGCACATCCTAGAAGGGAAGATCCTTCTACTCGTGCCGCGATGTTATGGCGGCAACCTCAAGAGAGCAGATACGCTCGTGCCGTCGTCTTTATTCACTTCGATTTAAGAAATTGTGTCGTGAAATATCTCCCGGATTTCTCATTTTGCGCATTCCATGCGTGTGCTCAAGTTCAAGGTATTACTGGTGCGTTCCGTATTTAAAGGCGTGTGTATGAAGGATGCGAGTTTTGACGCGTTTTCATTACCGCAGAAAAGTGATTAGCGTTAGTATTCTTGAACGCTCGCAACGTCCATGTGATCACGAAATCATAGTTTACGTTGCTATATCGCTGTAAGATTACATCGTCTTTTGCAATCGTAGGAAAGGCGTGTGGCGAGATTTATACTGTCGGGAAAGTCGTAATCATCCAAGACGGCGTACTGCATCTTTTTTTTAGAGCACAGCTCTTAGGCGCCCGTTTCCGGCTTGAGCAACGTCGGCGCCGGCGTCGCCGTCGGCGTCGCCGTCAGCGTAACCGCGCGGTGCATTATGGGACGCGTGACGTCACTGATGACGTCATCAGTGACATAATCGGCATCGTCATCGTCATTGATGACTTCATCGGCATCCGCATCGTCATCGTCATCGTCCCTGATGACGTCCTCAGTGACGTCACTGATAACGTCATCGTTATCGTCATCGTCACTGATGCCGTCATCGGCATCCGCATCGTCGGCGTCATCGTCCCTGATAACGTCATAAGTGACGTCACTGATGGCGTCATCGGCATCGTCACTGATGACGTTATCGTCATCGTCACGTGACCCCCGTGAGGTCACGTGACCGTCGTGAGGCGACGGCGACGCCGCTCGGAGGGAGGAGTAGCAGACAGGATGAGGAGGTGAGGAGGAGGGATGAAGGATATACCTTTCCCTCAGTACCCTTCCCCTCCTCCCCCTCAAGAGCTGCACTATAATCCGGCGTTACAGGTAGTTGTAAACGGCTTTCATTTTTTTTTTTTCATTTACTCTGCTTTTTGAGCCTATACTGACAAAATAAAAATTAATAAAGCTTGAGCACATAGAAAACTCTCTCCATTTTCTCCTACGCCAGTGAGTGGAAGCGCATGCCCCTTTTTTTAGAGGCACCGCGGAAACAGCTGACGGCTGACGACCTGCTGCGCTTGTCTCAGTGGTTGCAGCAGTGTGCACGCACGGCGCAGAGTGGTTGTTCCGGTCCGTCCGGTCTCAACGGATATAGTCGTAGCTAACGTGCTCCTTGCAAGTGCCCGAATTACAGTTTGTGCAGTCCGGAGTGTAAAAAGAAACGGCTGCAGTTTCACCGCTTTCCACTCGAGGAACCACGTCGAAGCACTTGGCGCGGGCTCATCGCATTGAGGAATCCCAGGTCTCAGGTCATCCGTGTATGCTCGGAACATAGCCTACATTTGACTCGCCAGTCCTTGTCGCCCGACTCCGGCGAGAAACTGGAGTCTTCGTCGGAAGACTCGCCGCACTTTCCAATAAGTCCACCGACGTATGGGACCAGTCCCATGCTGTTGCTGTAGCGCAACATATATAATTTGATTTCGCTCAGTTGCGATATGTCCATGGTTATCGTGGTGATGAGAGGCGCCGATCCTGAAGATATGTCCAGGACATCGGCGCCATCAGCGCAGTAAAACCCTGTGGTAAAACCTACCGGCACACGGCCAGCTCCCCGCTAACGCTCCCATTCTCCTATTGGTGAAAGGACCTCCGGTTCCGGTGCCGGAGCAAGTCGCGACCGTCAAAATTACGCTGCGGCTTGTTTTGCGATGAGTTGGAGAGGCAGAAAAAATAAAGATTTAATAATTTTTTGTTTAGAACCGAAACGAAGACGGATGCCTCTTAGGCGCTAAGTGAACATTGAAGGTTTAATGTAAACGTTATTTGGGAAAAAGTAAAACATAAAAAGTCATATAATGGTCCTTTTAATTACTGAAACTAAATAATTATTTGCTTTGTTTTTTCTCAGCCTTTAAATTGCAGGTTTTAAATGCAGGAATAGTTTAGTAAGAATATTTGCCTCAATCCTGTGCCACGTCATCACGAATATCCTGCCATACGTTCATTCTCACATATAAAGAGTTCAGAGTCAATACTTACAGGATTCATCTTATGCAAAAATAGTCCTCCCTTCGCCAGACAGTCTCGAGTCATCCTACGAAAGGCTGTAATATTCTGGGTTAAAATTATTATTCATTAAAATCAGATATTAATGAGGGGTAAACAAAGAGTCAAATAGCATCGTTTTTGTGGAACGTGAAAGCAATCCAAATCAATCTTTATGCCGATATTTTTGCGTTATCGATGGCGATTATATATCTGCCCAATTATTGTTCATATTTTATTTCTTGAGATACTAAAACAAGAATGACAAATAACCAAAGGAGCTGTAACTGTCAGTGTACAGCAAAAAAAAAAAAAAAAGACAATATGAAGACAAGGAGCATGGGTTGCCATTGTCGTGTGGTCCTTTGACTTGACTTTTTATCGCTTCTACTCAGACCAATAAGAATCCTTCATACCAAGATTCAAACGTTCAAATCAAGTAAGGACCATCTATAAAAAGAACTATTCTAAAATCTAAAATAAATCAGCCAGCACAAACCTTACCTTCCTAACAGGTTGGTTGCCAACGTAGCATAGTCGCGACAGAAGGCACGTCTTTTCGATTATCTATTGAGAAGAATAAAAGAACCAAATAAAAATAAAGCCGTTTTTTTTTTTGTTTTTCTTTTTTTTTTGGGGGGGGGGGGGGTATTATACGCGACATTTATCTCTACATATAGAGTCCAATGGGGTGAAACTAAAATTTGAGATCATTTACGCTTCGCGTCACGTCTGTCACGGTTCGCGCATGATTTGCTGTCACAGGCCTCCTGCGCTAAAGCTTTGAACGTATCGTGGCGCCCTCCAGTGGCGGGTGATAGAGTGTCTGAGATGTGCAAGTCCCGGGGCCTGCGCAGTAACCAACCTGTTCGGGCGGCTGTTTACCTCTGCACGCTGCTGTTATTTGTGCGTTCGTGTGGTCACGACTCAAAAAATGTCGTCAACCATACTCTTCACCGCACAACATTACTTCGAGGACCCGAGCTCGCCACAAGCTAGCAATTGTTCCTTCGTTCAACCACGTCTAAACTGGGAGCCAGCAGCGCAGCCTCGATGCTGTTTGAAACATCGCCTTCGAGGGTACCGTTGCGTCGTCAACTGTCAAGAAAGGGAAGAACCCCGGAATGAATTTCAACAGATTCCCATCGAAACCGTGCGAAGTCGATCGGAGGGAACGATACTAGCCGCCCAGCGCACTGAGTGAGCGAGACAATTGTTTTTCTCGCTTTCCAGGCTGTTCCGCTAATGCACGGCTACTCGATCAAGCGACCGTGGCATGCATCAAAACGTGCGTCATGCAAATTTTAAGAGCAGGAACACGCTATACTGTCCGACCTGTGCAGCGATCCGATTGAACTACATCGAGCATGCGCGCGCACCAACGCACCACGGAGGGAAGCAAGCATGTGCTGAAGGCGGAGCTCCTACTACTGATCTTATGTTGCGTTAAGCTTACATGAGAGATTTGCAAGAAACGCTGCAAGAGCTCCAGAGGCAGCGTGCAGTCTTTTGTTTTTCTCCTGCCATGGGTGGTTGGCTACCCTAGCAGCACACTTCCCCGGACCATACTTGGGCCAGTTTAGCGCAAGCTTGTGCCAGGCCTGAGTCAAGTTAGCTTTAGCTCGCGCCAGTATGGCGCAAGCCTGGGCCGAGGATGTGGGCTACTTCGGTTGCAGACGCGCAAGCCTACGGGCTTTCGTCTTCCTGTTCTAGCCGAGCAAGCCACTGGGGGTAAAACTTCTGTGCAAATAAAGATTATTATTATCATTATTATTATTATTATTATTATTATTATTACTAGTAGTAGTTGTAGCAGTCGTAGTCAAAGTCGTAGTCGTAGTCGCCGTCGTAGTCGACGTCGTAGTAGTCGTAAGAACGATGTCCTGGGCCGACAGACGGCCGGTCGCCGCTCAATCGCTTCCGCCTGCTTTCGCGCATTTTCGAGGTTGGTCATCAGCTGATATCGTTGGCTGTACGGAGGGGAGGGACTGCAGTTTGGAAGTTTTTGCTTACAGGGCGCGTTAACGTATCTCGTAATGCTCACCTCAAGCTCGACATCATAAGAGGCTCGCTGTTTTTGCGAGTGACAGCACGCCGACATCGAATTTGCGGCTTCTTGTACAGCGCACACGTAGCTTGCAACGCTGAGTTTATTCTCCTTGCGAAGTCTTGAGGAACGATAGAAGCTTTCCACGTTAGAAATTGGCTCGATCTCGTGCCGCAAGACTATCGCAAAGAAGTAATTCATACCGCCTGCTAAATCTTTCATGTGGGACAAATTCAATTGCGCACGTTTGTACTGCCCAATACCGATAAACAAGTCGTAGGGGGCCCTGCCAGCCGGCTTTTCCGCAGCGTCACCTGGGCAAAGCAGGAGGCCCATTGTGATTTCGTTGTCGTTTCTGTCCCGCTTCTGAATACCATTCTGAGGATTTTCACGCTATTTTCGCTTCTGCTCTGGATTCCGCTAACGTTCCTAATCCGTACTTTGTCTACGAAGAGCCTCCTCAGCGTGCCGTAACAGATAGTCACGTTATTCGGGCCCCCTTCGAACTTCCCGAGTTCTAGCCATACGGTGTGCAAGTTCGTCTGTTCGGATGGTTGCGCACATGCGCCGGCACAACGGGGTGTCGACTCAATCCACCTAAGAGTCAAGGTCTGCGCACGGCGTTATCGTCCGTGGATCTACAGAGTACACAGAACACATCTATAGAACTCAATACTGGGTGTATCAAGGAGTGGCCAGGCTCTTTAAATCGACCGCAATATTCCGTTTCTTAACCTATCGCGCTACGACTTTGTTCAGCGTTGCCCACAGATGGTGCATTTTTTTTTTTTTTTTTTTTTTTTTGCAAAGAGCGAACTTACTTGAGGAAAAAGTAAAGAAAGAAAAAGGCTTAGCTCCTATGGAAATGCGGCGAAGCCAAAGGTCTTTAAGCAATATGGCGCCGTTTCGCACGGGAGACAAGAGCGGTCGCGATGCCAACTGCGCCAACGAACAAGCGTACGGCGCCGAAAGCCGGCGTCTTTAGCAGACTATTCTTTCGACTCAAAAGTGGCGCTAGCTTTTTTTATATTAGTTGCCAATGCATCATTTTATCATCCTTACTGATGAAACATATTGAATGGAAACATATTCGGTTAGAAAAATAGTTTGTCGGGATATTTGGCTGTTTTTTTTTGTTTTTTTTTCGGGGTACCGATGTCGTCTTCCTTGCAATTCCTTGTTGTTACCGCGCCTGTTTTTGTTTCTGCGACTGTCGCCACCTGCGGAACGCGCTCCGCTTTTGAGTCGAAAAGATCGTCTGCTAAAGATGCCGGCTTTCGGCACTGTATGCTCGTTCGTTGGCGCAGTTGGCATCGCGACCGCTCGCGCCATCTCTTGTCTCCCGTGCGAAGCGGGGCCGTATTATTTGAAGACCTTTGGCTTCACCGCATTTCCATAGGAGCTAAGCCTTTTTCTTTCTTTACTGCTTGCAAATTTTACAAAACAAATGCCCCACCTGTGGGCAACGCTGCACAAAGTCGTCGCGCGATAGGTTAAGAAACAGAATTTTGCGGTCGATTTAAAGAGCCTGACCACTCCTTGATACACCCAGTAGAACACACACTTGTGAAATGAAAATCTAGATGCACTTTCACCGCTTTAAATGACGAGAGGCGGACTGAAGGAAGTGAGGAGGCGGGGGAGAAGGGGGGGGGGGGGGAGGGGGGAGATAATTACCCCTTGCGGGAGTTCCGAAACTGAGGTAATCGTTAGTGACTGGGGGCGATCCTGTGATTTATGACATCATCAAGGATTTTCGCGGAGGACACCCATGCAAGTTTTGGGGAGGATCCCACTAGCGGGCTGTCACTGTCTAAATCCAATCCCGTCTGATGGAGTCAACATAAATTTTCCCAAGCGTTCGAGCATCAAATGTTACTTGAAGCCGTTCATATAACTGCAGTTGGTGGTTGTTTTTTCCACAAATACAATGACACGACCGTTAATGAAGAACACCTACCAGGTGTCCCAAGTAGGGGCCAGGCTCTTTAAATCGACCGCGAAATTCGGCTTCTTAATCTATCACGCTACGATTTTGTGCAGCGTTGCCCACACATGGTGCTTTTTTTTTTTGTGTGTAAAATTTGCAAAGAGCGAACTTACGTGAGGTTAAAGTAAAAAAAAAAAAAAGGCTTAGCTCCTATGGAAACGCTGCAAAGCCACCGATCTTCTAACAATACGGCGCCGCTTCGCACGGGAGGCAAGAGATGGCGCAAGCGGTCGCGACGCCAGCTGCCGCCAACGAACGAGCATACGGCGCCAAGGGCCGGCGTCTCTAGCACACGATCTTTTTGACTCAGAGGCGGCGCGCGCTCCGCAGGCGGCGACAGCCGCTGAAACAAAAACAGGTGCGGTAACAACAAGGAACCGCAAAGCAAACAACATAAGTACCCCGAAAGAAAAAAGAAAGTAAAATAACCCGACAAACTATTTTTTAAGTCGATTATGTGTCCATTCAGTGTGTTTTATTAGTAAGAATGATAAAATATTGCATTGGCAACTGCTATGAAAAAATCTATCTCCGCTTTTGAGCCGAAAAGATCGTCTGCTAAAGACGCCGGCTCTCGGCGCCGTATGCTCGTTCGTTGGCGGCAGTTGGCGTCGCGACCGCATGCGCCATCTCTTGTCTCCAGTGCCAAACGCCGCCGTATTGTATGAAGACCGGTAGCTTCGCTGCTTTTCATTAGGGGCTAATCCTTTTTCTTTCTTTACTTTTTCCTCGGGTAAGTTCGCTCTTTGCAAATTTTACAAAAAAAAATGCACGATCTGTGGGCAACGCTGCACAAGATCGTAGCGCGATAGGTTAAAAAAACGAATTTTGCGGTCGATTTAGAGCCAGGACGGTACTTGGGACACCCGGTATTTTTAAGGCGTGTCATGAAGAAATAACTCACCTCACTCTCCTTCTTTTAAGATTGAAAGTATACATTTTATGTCATGTCAAGTTTTCGTATTTTAGACCCAAGCATGTTTTAGTGCATGAGTTTATTTTGTTAGAAAGGGGTCTCAATTTTGTACAAGAAAACTGTCGAAGGCCTCTTGGTACTGTTAAGGTAAGCAGGCAATTTACGACGTTAACGTGTGATTTACATATAGAGGCATGCTGGTTAATTGCAATCATTTTAAGACCTATGTAGTAATAACGAGCGACCAAAATATAGGATCAAGCGACACACAATTAACACTATAGTGCAAAACAAAGATACTAATTGCATCAAGGTCGCCAATCAAGAGCTCTACCAACAATAAAGCAAAAAACAAAAAAACAACGAATACTGTGAAACTATAAGCCCCTAAAACTGCACATGAAGAGAAGGTGTTAGAGGAAAAAAAAAATAACGAGAACGACAAAATAAAAGCAAATAAACTGTGCAGGTTGACCCACAAAAAACTTGTAGGTGAATTATCATGTCGACAGTATGAAGGTAAATACGACTTAGTCAGTAACGCTCAACATACAAATGCGCCAATATGATCAGCCGCATGAAAACCACAGATAATGCAACAAACAAAATGAGGACCAAATCCATTCTAGATATTTGTTTGTGTCGATTTTTTTTTCTTGCTTTCTTACTTTCATCACTTTGAAAGATCAACAGGTCTCATATGTCTTTCTTATTATCATGAACAAAATATTTGGGTGTGGGCAAACTGTTTGCCCACAGCATTTTACATGCAGGGAATATAAATATTGTTCCTCCTGTCTATTATCTGAAAAGGCACAATAAAAAAAAAATAAGTCTAACGTTGTAAGGAATGTTTGAACAGCAGTAGAGGCTTTAATACACGACGTTTCGGGAAGAGACTTCCCTTCTTCAAGTGTGCAGAAAATTTTCTGCACACTTGAAGAAGGGAAGTCTCTTCCCGAAACGTCGTGTATTAAAGCCTCTACTGCTGTTCAAACATTTTTCTACGTTTACGACTTTCTTGCTGAAGACTTGTTCATTAATACAGTTGTAAGGAATGTAAGATTCAAGCCGAGACAAAAACCCAACTCGGTAAAAAATAAGGTTATCACAACAACCGCCGCATCTGCACTTGGTATAAAGAACACAAATGTAGATTCTCACCCGCACCATGTCGATCCCATCGCCAGCCTCTGTCAATATAAAACGCTTTCCGCATTTCTCAATGATTCGAGCTCCAAGAGCAGCGCTATGTGCTGCTGTTAAGATACCTGCAATATTTGTGGCTTGGTTGTACTGGGATAAGTATTACTCTTAAAATGTTTGACTTTACTTATTTATTGACTTCTGCCGGCCAAGACCGGCAGTGTGGTAGAGGAAAGGGTCATTTCTGTTTGACGACGTCCTCTGTTCAATAATTACATAAAGTGAATATGATTTATTCATAAGGTTCTCGCCATTTTAATCGAACACAAATTGTGGCTGAAATTCATAATACGGCAAACAGTTCGAGAGCAAACAAAAGTAACATCAGACAAAGTTCGAACACTACATCATAATGTCTTACGACATAGTACAAAATAGGAAATAGTCAGTTTTTTTGTGTTTTTATTTGTCATTACTGAAAGCTCGGCAATGTATGGCTGCGGCACTTGTCTATGTTTGCGGAAGTTCCACTGTGCTAACAGCATTACAAATTCCCTTGAAATATATATCAAACCTACTTAGCACTCATAAATAAAGCACGGCTAGTGCCAAACGTGAATAAATATCATAAGAGGCTGTAGATAAAATACCATTCATGGTTTGCCTAAATATCTATTGTTCTCGTAGTAATTAAAGAACGGTGTGTCTTGTATAGTTATCAAAGTTATTGCTAACCATTAGACGAATTTATATGTCTAACATATATAAACTGCGTCCAATGGTTAACAATAATATTGAGGCTTTGTGGCTAATTACGCCGCAAAGGTTGGATCAGATGTACCCAGCAGGTTAATGATTTATGAAACCGGAACATCAGTGCGACGTGAATACAACGGACAACTAGCAAAATAATCTGCTTATAACTTGGGAATCCTAGTAGGTAAAAGGAAATCCAAATTCGACGAAATTAGCTATTAATTCTCAATTTATATTTTGCGATATTTGGGTCTAACCGATTTTTCCAAATCTAACAGATTTTGTTACCTGGTTTTCTGCCACAGGCGAGAAACTTGGAGGCTTCCGTGGGTCGTGAAACTGTGTCCAAAACAACTATCAAGGAGAGAAAAAGCATCGTGTTCTGCCTTTCACCCGAAGAAACGAGCCGAAAATGATCCGGTTCTGTTTCCTCTTCACAAAACCACCTGTATAAACATTGCTACGCTTGACAACCACGTGCGATCAGTCATAATTTATTTTCGGTTTATTTATATTAGCAAAAGAAAGGCGTCGTTTCTTTTCTTACGAGGTATTTTTTTCTTTACTATTATGTCTGCTTTATTGAAGAAACTCTCCGGGACAAGAAGCTTCAGGGCAAAAAAAGAGTTACACTGAGAAAGTATTTCGATTCTCAAGAAAAAATCTAAGAATAACGAATGGATTCTCGCATCGTTAAGTATTTCTGTCGGAATGACTGGCAATGCCGCTATATCACAGTTATGGAAATCACAAGCGTGGCGGTCATTCAAGCACTACGCCGTCTTTTATCACCCCGGAATCAATGAGACTGCTGTATTAGCCGACAAGAACGTCATAAAATCAGTCATGAGGTAAGAATCGTGACCATAATAAGTCAAGCCCTGCATTTTTCAAGCTGCAATTATTATAGCAAACTACTAGGCCTTATATCATTTACACTTAAGAAGCGCAGGGTGTGACGAGTAGTACCGAGCACCTTATTATTTTATCGCTCCGTTTTCAATAAGATTGCGGCATTAGTGAATGAAAACTCCGAAGAGTTAGTTACGAAGTAAAAAGTATGAACATAATAGGTCATTCCTTGCTTTTTTCGAGCTGTCAATGACTATAACTTAAGGTACAGTCTCCCGCAATATAAAAGACCCACTGGGAGTGCGTGGCCGAGACGGTGGCAGGGGGCTGCGCTGCGCGCGCTTCGGGCGATTCACTTCTGCTTCGAGGGGAGGACACTCACTCGGGAGCCGGGGCTCAACCAAGCCCAAACACGCTTAACAGATTTTTTTTTTTTCCGCTTTAGCGGAAGAGCGTGCTTCATCGGCGTCATGCCCGTGGGTATGATCACGAAGGATCGAAACAAGCTAGTCATCCGTGCTTTTTCTCGGTTGTTTCTGGCGTAAAATGGCACAACAGGCGCTGCAAGATAAGCGAATATGAAGGTTTTACCAGAGCCCTATATTTAAAAGATTGAACTTGTTGAAGAGCGCATTCATTGGATAGGAGGATGGTACGGATATTGCTCTTTAACCGTCAGAATAATCGCAGTGGCTTAGGCCGGTCTCTCTCAGACAGCTATTGCTACCTTAGAAGGATATAGCCGTGTCACGACGCTGACGAACTGCTCTCCGCCGCGAAACCGAAATTGATAAGTGGGTGTTGCTCTTTAGCTCAGGCCCGAGTGAGACCTCCCCTCGGGGTAGAGTGGGATCGTCTGGAACGAGCGAGCAAAAGCAGCGCCTTCGGAAGCCATCGCCACGGACACGCGCTCCTGCAGCGGGTCTTTCATGTTGCAAGAAATTACATTATTTGCCTTCAAACCCACGGTGACGTTTATCATGCTCAGTGTATTATAGCTTTTATTGCACTAGAAACGTAGGCGAGTGGGAAGTTGTGGGGTGAAGACCCCCCTACCTCCCCCCCCCCCCCCCCCCCCCTCAGTGTACTATGATCCCCCAACGAAATGCCTCACGGACACTCCAGTATAAATATGGTGAGGAAGGCAGAGACTTCGCGACTAGGCTCAACGGTGTTTACGCGTACGTTCAAACGAACCCGCGTTGCCCGGTCGGGCAGCGCGAGGTATCGGCGATGTTAATGTGCATGATGACGACGATGAAGATCCTAACACAATATTTCCTTCTCAGGAGCACTGCCATCCATCTCTTGCTGAGGCTGAAAAACATTCTTACCCGGTGTCGTTTCCCTATGTTTCCATTACTTTCAAGGAAGGAATTCCATTTATACCGCGGATTTCTTGCCAGAGAGAGGCTTCGACTGCTGTAGGCTACTTCGGGTCTTGCTCTGAACAGATGTGAGTACGATAGTGCCGCTGTCCTATCCCATTAGTAAATAATACTCTGATCCTCAGAAAATAGCATTACGTGCTCATGAGAGCTTCGCAACGTGCGTAGCTAATGCATATGATGTTAGGATGAACGATCGTCTAAACCATCTACCCGAATATCTTGTACCCACACACATTAAAACTTCATGCGCGTCAAGTCTCCTGAGCAACAAGACAGCGATTAGCTGAGATTTACGTAAAACGAATGACATGAAAAGAGTCCGAAAGAATTTCCTGGTATGAAGTTGGCAAGCGAATCATCATGCTTACTGAAACAACGCAAATCTATATGTTGGCGTAAGCTTTTTCTGAGCATTGTGACTGGGGGACCTTCCTCCGTGAATAACATAGCTTTTTGGTAAAGTGAACTTGCAAGCATTCTTGTACTACGCACCCGCCCCTTCAGGAAAGCGAAGATAGCTGTATGGTGAGTGTGGCGCTCTCAAAATCATGCCGTTAAGATTGTTCTTTTGTTTTTGTTTTGTTTTTAATTTCGCCAACTGGAAGCGAAGATACGATTATGAAAAACAATAATTTTTATAGGCGCACAGATAAGTCGTCTTTCATTGCTTTCCGAAAATTGTGTGTCGAGTGTAAAATCGTTAAACAATCGCATTGATAATATACAGGGAGTTTGCGAGAAAAGAAAACCATGTTTTTCGGTCCTGATAAATAAACTATGTATCGCAGAAAGCTTAAACACCCTGAGAATGGGAAGCTAGCGGATGGGATAGAGCGCGAAAGTTTAAGATAGCGTTGCCTCGATTAAAAGATAATTGAGAAAAATCCAATATTTCTGTGAGCCGACGTCCATCTAAGCCTAATATCGTCAAAACAAGAAATGATATTGTGAACGCTCGCGAGATTTACATCAGTGAAAAAACTTGTCAACAGAATAAAAAAGAGAATATTGTTGTCTTTCTTGCTGACAAGTTTGATTTGCTGATATAGATGCTACAGGCGCCCATAATATGTTTTTGTTTTGACGATACTGAGCTTAGGTGGACGTCAGATCAAAGAGAAAGTTCGCTTTTCTCAATTATTTTTTTTTATTCAGGTAACGTCATGTCCTCAAATTTTCGCATTCTATCCAAACCTACGGCGTCACATTTTTACGGAATTTGAGCATTCTGTGATGTATAGTTTATTTACCCAGGCCGAAAAACCCGATTCTCATTTATAGGGAACTTCCTGTGCTTCTGCCCATTGTAAACGACTGACTGCTCCGCCTCGCATAAAACGTAGAAAACAAATTGTAACAGTATATTTAGTTTGTGTCTGCCTGCCATCTAACATAAAACTTATGTTTGGATTCCAAACTCAGAAGAAAGAATTCAACATCTTGCCTGCGAAAATATTCCTGTGATGGCTGCAAGTAGAATTATCTTCGTTTTCGCACTCCTGAATATTCATGCTTCTGAAGTGACAGATTTTGTTGAAAGAAGGCCAGAACTCTCACCATACCAAGATGCATGGAAGGTAAGTGCGTTTGCATAAGTCCTGAAACAGAGAGGGAATAATCTTAACTATTGTTTGGAAGGTGAAGATGACGACGGTGCACTGGCAGTCGGATGTATAAGGATCCTTCAGCGCTGTGTCTGTGTACGGCAATATTGTGTTGAGGGTTTTGACAGGGCCGCGAGCCTAGAGGAGATAATACGGCGAGAATCCAGTAGTTGTTTGTTGCGCTGTATCTTAGCGCGTGTTACTTTTTTTTTTTTTTTTTCAAATATACATGGACATTACGTTTCCAAGTGTATGGTTAAGCCGTTCGGTGAGGTCATTAGTCTGTGGATCGCAAGCACTTTTGACAGCATGAACTGTACTTGCAATCTGCAAGACTTTATGGAGATGTTTGGCGATAAATGGCGCTGGCGTGCCACGATAACTTGTGATGGAATTTGGAGCACCATGGCGCAGCAGAAGAGAGCTGAGGGAGAAGTCGGCAACTTCTCTCGCTGTAGCATGAGGAAGAGGCATAGTTTCCGCATACCGGGTCATGTAGTCAATAGCTACAACTACCTACCTGTCGTCATTTGAGGACACGGTGAATGGTCCGAAGAAATCAGCTCCGATTCTTTGGAAGGGGGCTCTGGTGGAGATGCGGAATGCAGAGTGCCAGGCGGCTTTGTCTTAGGCTGTTTTCTTGTCTGCCACTGGTGACAAGAGCAGACGTATACGTAGATGGCACCGTACATTCCATTCTAGAAATCACGAATTCGAAATTAAGTATTAGCGAAGCCGAGGTGTCCAACGGTTCGGGTCGTCATGATTGACGTGAATTATGTCATTTCGAAGTCCCCGAAGGATGACAAGAAACCACTCTTGCAGTTCTTAATTGCCTCTGAGTAAGGTATTACTATGGAAAGTGAACAGGCGCGCTGAGCGTACCGTGCGCCGCGATGAATAAGAAATTATGGCACGAAGGGTATCAATTATTGGCTTTAGGAAACGATCGATCATCTCGGCCGTGGCAATGTTTATGTGGGTCAAAGGCGCCGCGGTGAGAGTTGAGTGTCTCTTGACCGGAAAAGACCAACGAGAGGGCACATCTGGACACTATGAATGTGTCGCAGACTTACCTTTATTCTATTCAGTTCTTATTCTCCCTAAACACTGACGACCGATCCTGAACATACGCACAAACACTACACGCTATAAATTCATTTTGCTAACTTCTGCAGTAGAAAGTGTCTGCTAAATTTATAATGAATTTATAATACTGATATGTTCAGTTCTCTATTCAGCCCCGTACGAACATTACGCAAACGCGTTTCAGCGTGACCATATCAGCCTAGTATTGCTAAACGTTTACTGACAGTTTAAGCAGGTTGAAACTAAGAGCTCAAATTTAGAAATAGGATCCCCCGTAACATTACAAAAAATCTATGAAAAAAAAACGCTCAATTTGGGCGCGTTTTTATGGGTTTCGCTTTCTTAATGGAGCGCATCTCTGCGCCCGTGGTCCTGCCCCCCCGTGGTCGCGGCGCGAAGCCACCCCCTCGCCTCCTTCGTAGCATGGAGGGAAGTTCGGCACACGTGTGTTGCGCGTCCCATCCACTGGGGAGCAGGACCGCGTGCGCAGAGATGCGCTCCGAAAGAAAACCGAATCATAGAAATACGTCCAAACTGAGCGTTTTTACGGAACGCCGTAATATACTGCCCCTGCGTTATATCCTTCTAAACAGAGTTGATTTAGTGGTCTTCGATGACGCTCAGCAAGTTTCTAATTGAAACCTTATGTATATTTTTATATTTAAAAAATTCAACTAAATATCTGAATAAATTAGCCGACTGATCGTTACGATTAGCCCCCTATACTATATGTCCCCCTGGCCGTATAACTCGCCTGCACATACCGCATAAGTGTAACTTTCAGGGCTTTTTTAAAACAAATCTGTTAAATAGACTGATCTCACCAGCCAGTTTGACTACGCCAGCGCTGCCGCAATGCATCGAGGGAACTTTAGTCTTTCTGCACGTGCGACAACGCCGCTGGAGCTCTGCGCGTGTGGAGCACGAGACGACGCGAGGCCTCGCATGCACGGCCGTCTGCCACTTGTGAACTAAAGTTATGGAGGCGACACGCATGCGCCGAACGCCTAGTGAGATCGGTCTATTTAAAACAAAGAATGAAAGCCGTTTCCAACTCCCTGTAGCGCCGAGTTAGAGCGCAGCTTTTGAGGAGGAGGATGGAAGGGTACTGAGGGATAGGTGACTCCCTGAGGTCACGTGACTTCAGGGGGGTCACGTAACCTCAGGGGGGGGGGGGGGGGGGGGGGGTGTTATATGAGGGTGTCTCATAACCCTCGTGACCCTCGTAAGGGTAACCTTCGTGACCCTCGTAAGAGTAACCCTTGTGACCCTTGTGAGGGTAACCCTTTTGAAGGTAACTAACCCTCGCAACCCTCGTGAGAGTAACCCTCGTAACGCTCGTAACCCTCACGAGGGTAACCCTCGTGACGTCATTATGGGAAACTACCTATAATGCAACGCGCGGTTATGCCGCTCGCATGCAACGCGCAATTACGCCGCTTTCATGCAACGCATTGCATGCGAGCTTTGCATGCGCGTTGCATGCAACGCGCGGTTACGCCGACGGCGAAGCCGCTCATTCCGGAAACGGGCGCGTAAGAGCTGCGCTCTAAAAACTACTTCACGATGGTTAGGGTTCTGTCCTGCGAGATTACTCCTTGGATGTGGAAGGGAGCACTTTTGAGATGAAATACGGAAGACACGAAAGAGGATACAACACACACAGCTCTTTCAAAAAAGACCTGTGTGTGTTGTCCTTCGTCCCTGTAAGTGTATCCTCTTTCGTGCTTTCTGTAGATTACTTTTTGTTCGTATTAGTTCTGCCAAAATTGTGATCACTTTAGAATTCCCGGCGGATATCGTATTTAAACGACGGACGTCTTTCTTATATATCGCGGCGGGTTACCTCCAGGCACTGATCGCACCCGGGCGGTATTTCCTGTACCAAAGATCCTACGAATGCGAGCCTTTTCTTGGCTGGGACAGCAAATGCGTCAATGCCGAGTTGGTGACCATCCTTGAAGAAGAAAAAACGACTGTCACTAAAGTCGGCTACTGGGACTCCAAGAAAGAAGAAATGTATGTCTCGTTCCTCAATACGATGTCTTCATTTCTAGAAAATATAGCAAAGGAAGCGTTCACCAGTTGTCGATATGATGTTTTTGTTTTTTTAAGAAATTTGGGGCGTGGCGAGTTCGAAGCATTCTGTTATCAATCTACAGCCAATTAGGTTGCGGCATTAACCGATAAGAATACCCTAAAACAAATCACAAGCAAGAACCGCAAAAAAAAAAATTAGTCACGTCCTGCGTTTCCGAAGGTGTCAGGTATTATAGTCACAACGGTAGCAGAGTCGTGAGGACGGATTTATATTAAAAAAAATAAGGGTAAAGTGAAGCGCGAAAAGAACGATTATTATAAAACGTCTTAAAACCACCGCTTTATCTGAAAATATGGAACACCCCAAACGGTAGCTTATTGATTACTTGTTTAAAATATAAATCTTCGTTCTTTTGAGCCTCGGGTTTCATTTTTGTCGATACAGAATACTCCATCCCTCTCGCACGCGGGATAACAATTCAGTACTGAAAAGTTATTTCATGCAATATCGTATTTTTTTAACCTTTCTTGGTACATCCTGCGACGTGAGTCGATTACGTTATCTACCGGGACTACACTTTTCGTGCGTCAAGAAGGTTACGTGAAACTCGCGAGAACAATTGTACGGAAAAGTTTAGTGTTCCATGTGTATTGTGAAGACCAGAACTTAGCTCTTAGTACTTTGTTTTAGAGATATGGCGACGTCAGATTAACAACAGTAATATCCATTATGCTGAAAGTGTTCCTAGCATGTGATACTGACATGATGCTCCCTTGGAATCTTCAGGGTTACCATAACTGCCTACAGCAGCGTTCGAGCTTCTAAAGGCTATGATGTTCCCAACATTATCACGTCTTCCAACATGAAAGGTAATAAACAGTTTGCTTAGTGAATAACTTTACTGAGAGCGCATATCAGCTGCATCCACCTCACAAATTTTGTAAAATACTTCTGAAATTGTTAGAATTCTATCTCACCACTACATAACCCAATTTTTTAACATTTTTTAAGAGTCGCTTTACAATGCTCAAAGCAGTTTTAATTTATTTAAAATTATCTCAACTTTGAAGTTGAGATAGAGAAAAGTATGTTGAACACCTCCCCTTACAAGCAGAATTATATCGGTTTGAAGCTCGAAGCCCAGGTAATATTTTACTCTTTGTAGGTGGATTTAGTGTTGAATACCCAGTCGTTTTCTCCGAGTACGACAACTGCGACGTCCTCAGGGTGGCCCACCGCCGATATGGTGAGTGATGTCTGCAGTTAACGAGTCGTCATTTCCGCGAAAACATTCAGCACTCTAAAACAAGCCCGTGCGTCTACTTTCCCGCGCAACAATGGGAGAGCCAATCCCCGCAACTTACGGAGGCAGCTCAGCCAATGACGATCCGAAACATATTTTTAGACCAAAGAAAACGCAGTCTGAGTTGTGACATTAAGCGATGCGCTTGCATTGCTTAATGCCACAACTCAGACTGCATTTGTTTTTGGTCTAAACCATCCAACATCCATAGTGCGCAAATGTAAAACACATAGATTCTTCTAAATGGATGTGTACTTTAGCCATGTGTTTATGAATTGCAAAAATTAACCTAGAATCATATGTCCTTTCATAAACACATATAGATAATCGTCCACAATTCTTACGAAATTATTAACATTGAATGGTTAGATTTCCAATGTTACAGATGAACATATTATATTTCTGTAAAATAGAGTTTATGTTTTTGCATCAAAAAAACAACAGAGGGCGGTTGCCTGCCTAATTATAATATTACCGATAGTAATGCGAAAAAAATTATGCCGTGTTGTCTAAAATAATCCTAAATATTAACTACATTAAACTGTCGACGAGTGTATAAATACTTATTAATAGTACTACAGTGGTTATTTTCTGTAAATCCGTCCTGAATAAAGCACAACTAATCCCGTAAACCCATAATTAGGGGAAAGGAACACAAGGCGTGGGAAAGTCCGAGCATTTTTTATCACACCGTAAGCCAAGGTTTCGACGTTAACCGTTAAGAACGCCGCCGACCGAATCACAACGCAAAAGGTTAGCAGATCAGTGACTAAAGTTCGGAATTTACTGCGTAAAATCACATAAACACAAAACACGACGCTGAATTTAAAAAAAAAAAAATTATTTTTGAAGTATAACTCTCGTTCAACAACATTTTATAGTCTTTGCCAAAACTTGGCTCGATAAATGTAACCAAATCATTTTGGAAAAATGATGAGCTCAAGAAAGAAAATCCCGAAAAGATCGCAAGCGAGGATGATTTATTTAAATTTTGTGGAATTCATTTTGACCTTTCAGGTTGCGAGTTGTGGGTCCAAGAAGGAAAGATCGACAAGATTAGCAGCATCTGCAAATTCGTCTACGACTTGGTTTGCGGATCCGAAAAGTATCAGATATACGACGAAGAACTGTGCGACGGTAAATAAATCGATTCAAGTGCCACCGTAACGTCTTCGTAATCAGTCATTTACGTTACACTAGGAACCTGAGACCCTGAATAGCGTTTACGCTCCTGCCTATAGAGTTGTCTGCGAGTACAAAAACAAAACAATAAGCAGAAATGGTTGGAAATAGGCAAGATGAGCTTGCTTTAATGCTTCAGTCCGCCCTTCCCAAATTGATACGTCACTGTTCCTAACAGAACTCACGAATTTAAAAAAAACGTTCTGACAAACTAATTAAGCACAATGCCGTTTTCTCGAGCATTTCTAAAGAACCATATAATTATTACTAAGCCTGTTTTTAATCTTATATATTTAAAATCATGTCGTACGTCAGTCTCCTGAAAATGGCGGCAATAAATTATTACGAAATGAAGCAGACAAACTATTATCAGGACCAAAAACAAAATGACCAGAAACAGCTGACAATAATCATTGCTCACTGGTTACACTGCTTCAGTCGGTCCTTCCTCTCTTTACTCGTCACAATATCTGACATAACTCTCGAATAAAAAGAAAACATTTATCTAATTGCTCATAAAGTCGTTTTACGCGACCTTCCGGAAAACCAAATAATCAGGGTGTCGAACCGAAATGTTTTTGGTTCCGGTTTTCGTTCCGGTTCAGGGCAAACGATTCAGCTCCGGTTCAACTCCGGAATGAAAAAATAAAGGTTCAAACCGGTTCGAACCGGTCCGTACTCATATGCTACAAAAACAATTGAGACAGCAAAAGATAAGCTATGCATATTTTATCAAACTGTTAGATATAAAAAAGCAAAGTCTCACATTACTGTGTGGAACGAACGAGCTAGTGCTGGGGCACCTCGGGACGTGCGTGAAAGCGCAGTTCGATCTCAGGCAGCTGACGGAAGAAGCACGACGTCGTCAAGCATATCCAGGGAAAGACAGCACCTCTGAGACGATAAAATGAACTTCAGTGCATAAAAGGCTCGCTCCACGCTGACCTGGGTCGCAGGCACTCCCAGGGCTACTTGCGCCATTGCGCAGATTTCTGGATGCATATGGCGCTCCCGTCTCTCCTCCCAAAACTGCAACACGTTAGCGTCCCTTGAAAGCCGCGGCTCCTTGTCTAGCATTTTCAGGAGGCATGCTATATCAAGAGGGCTACTGGTACCTCGAACGTGCACGCCAGATTCAACCTCTTTTTCCTTGAGGAGCGCTTTTAGGGCGCCTCCCGCATCTTCTGGAGCCGCTGCAGGTTGAGAAAACAAGGTAGAATCTTGCTCGCATGGCAAAGCTGTGATCCGCCTCCAAGTTTTAGTCAAATACAACGTGGCCCGGTACTTTTGCTCAGGAGTGAGAAGAAGGCGGTAGCAGGGATCTATGTACAGTGCTGCACAGAAGACATCCGTGTCAAGAAGTTGTCCCTCCCCCTTGTTCATTGACTGGACCGAGGCCTTTGCTAACGGCGACGATATCTTGGAAGTGTCCATGGAATATCTCAGCCATGCGCCGTAGAAATCTCCTACAGTGAGTTGTTCATTATGCAGTGGCTTCGTTGCCACTTCTGTTGGGCGAAGTGGTACTGCGAGCATGTCGACTTCCGCCTATACGTCTTCAGTCGACCTGGAGCTTACTTCTTTTGAGAGCAACCCTCCAGCGAAGGATCTTAATTAGTTCAAGTAGCCTGGTGAGCATATCATGTAGCGTTGACATCCACCGTGTTAAACAGTCAAGCATTGGTTTCTTCAATCATAGCTTCCTGATAAGAGAAATAACACATTCGACACGTAGTCTCTTAACAAGCGCAGGGCTTTCCCCGGTTCGCGCGAAACTAATTTTTTTTTCTTTTTTTTTTGAATTTTTTTAGGTTATTGCGTTTTTCGCTACGCACTTTTCACAAGATCTCATTTCACGTATGAACCGAAAACCGCATGGAAAACATATTGGTTCTGCTTCGGAGCGAAAAATAATATTTCGTTCCGGTTCAACTCCGGTTCGAGGGAAAATAACGGTTTTTTCTGGTTTTCGGTTCAAGGTTCGGGTTCGGTTCAATACCCTGCAAATAATTATTACTACTTCTGGTTGTATTCTTAGTTACATGATAATAATGTGAAATTCTGGTCTTTTAGGAATGGAATAATAAATTATAACAAAATAAACGTGTCATAAAAAAATTAAAAACATCTAAAGACCCAGTGTTGAATCTGCCCAACGCTAAAATGATAACCCCACACACAGACACGCACACACACGCACACTCTCTTCCTTTCTCCCTCCCTCTTATTTTTTCTTTCTCTCCATCTCTCTATTGCTCTCTTAAGGCTCCAGTTTAACGGCAAACGTCTTATATGATAATATTAAAAATAAATGATAAAATGAAAGCCGTTTACAACCTCCCCGTAACGCCGAATTGGAGCGCAGCTCTTGAGGAGGAGGAGGGAAGGGTATACCCCTCCTCCCTCCTCCTCCCTCTTGATCCCGCCTGCTAGTCCTCCTCCCCTAATCCTCCTCTTCCACCCCCGCTTCTCCTTCACCCCCCTCGTCCTTCAACCTCCTCCTCTCGCCTTCTCCTCCTCTCTCCTCCCCCTCCTCCTCCACCTCCCTCCTACTGCTGGGGGGTTACGTGACCTGGGGGTGTCGCGTGACTGGAGGGGAGGGGGAGTCACGTGACCCATTCTTGTCCAGCTCGCTTGCACCTTTGCACTTAATTGCATTAAAATCATGGCAAATGTCTTTGAACGCCAAAAAAAGCTGTGCATGTCACAGGCACGTAGCCAGGATTTTGTTTCGGGAAGGTGGGAAGGGAGGCATAACAAAATGACGTATGAGGGGGAGGGGGAGGAGGTCCCAGCAAAATGGAAGATTTTGGGAGGGGCCCGGGCCCCATTTCCCCCCCCCCCCCCCTCCCTGGCTACGTGCCTGGCATGTCACCTTTACAAGGAAGGTTTTACCGCCAGCATTTCGTTATTCGCTAAATGGACAAGTCCTAGGATCCCTTTACATCCGATCTGCGTTGGAATGTGCATGTTGACTGTATTAGGCCTCACGGATGTTAAGAACTGCCTCGGTCGCTTAGATGAACAATTTACTTTTCACACGTTCGTTCTATTCTGGAATATGCTTGCGTTGTCTGGGGCCCTCATGCCGCCGTTTCTATACGAACACGTGAAACAATACAAAATCTGGCTTTGAGGTTTGTTTTAAATATTTACAATTGACGACTAAGCTAAGTGGAAAGATAAGCTTAAGTGGCAATTATTAAAAGATCGCAGAAAGGTCCTCCGTCTCAATTTTTTTCACGATATTTATTATGGTAAACCGGTGTAGAAAAGGATAAATATATCAAAGAGCCTTTTTACGTATCCAGATCCGGTAGGAGCGACCATGCTTTCAAAATTAAATAAATTCCTTCAAGGGTGACGTGCTGCGACCCTGTTTTTTTGTAGAGACCGCGGTCGATTGGAACTCCCTTCCATTGCGCGCTGTCTCAATAGCTTCCAATGACGCCTTTCTTCACGCACTGAATGTGGGAGTTCTTTTTGGTGTGTCTGTATATTGTTTGACTCCCCCCCCCCCACTATGATGCCTGATGGCGAAGTGAGTACCTAGATAAAGATAAAAGATAAAGAAGGCCTACAGCACAGTTTTCCAAATTCCTTTGCTCTTCGATATAAACAAGACCTCGCGGGTCTTGTTTAATCTGTCCCGTTCTGTGGACAGGCTTCGCTACCACTTATAAACATTTAATTGAAAACGAAAAAAGGCATGACACCACCATGACCGTCCTTATATAACGCACCCTGCAACGCTATGCGCTATTATTTTGTACGCCACTATAAATATTCTTAGCCAAGCAGACCCTTCAGTGACGCTAAACGTATCTACGCAAACAATGACGTGTCTTCCCATGTTGCTGCTTTGTGTCTTTGACGCATTCTAAGATCAGCTCATAGCAGAACAACAGGAGAATAGCACTTCTTTTTTATTGTTGGTAACCTTTAAAGAGCGGAGTTCACTGATGTATTAAAGCTTTTTGAATCCGTATAAAAGTATTTTGACCTATGGTTCTAGCATACCTGAGAGTTTACCATTGTCTCACAACATACGTACAAGCAAGTTGCTATATAAAATCAACCAGTAAGCGACAAAATAGTTGAAAACCCACGAGCGGTAAGCCTAAGTATCAGGTACGATGCTGAGAATAGCGGTAGTTGCAGTTTTATGTTGCGTCGGAATCGGAGCAATATCTTCTTCGCAAAACACTACAAAGCATCGTTATCAAGAATTGAATCCTAATCTTTCAGCGTATCAAGATGCTTGGAAGGTAAGTGTACGTTCAGTATTTACTTTAGTAAAGTAAGCACGACGCAAAGTTTTCTTGCAGTCAAACACCGACAACGCGTCGTACGTGCTGGCGTATCGCACTTTCCAAGATCTTCCATGGATGCATATTCTGAGTTGCGTGACTGGAACATTAATAGCCAAACATAGCAACAACCGAACCGCAATACACCGGCTAGACTACTATAATACGAAAAAAGGAAAATGGTAATTTTTTTTATTTAGTGTATGCTAAGATTTTTTAAGGACAAATTAAAGACTGGAACATTCTTGTTGCAGGGAAGGTCATAAGGTGCTTACAAAGTTTAGTGCCACAAGAGGCTATAAAGTTCCTAACCTAATGCGCATATCATCATATGACAACAAAAGTAAGTAGGCAAAGGGCATCAATCTGAACAGTACCGATAGTTGAGGTCGCTTTAATAAATTTAAAAGAAAATTATGTTCAATATCTCGTCCGTAACCCTTTCAGCTGATCAAGGAAGGCTTTACTGGACCTTGTATTCTGAATACGGCTCTTGCAACATCGTCAGAGTTCCACGTAACCGCGGTAAGCGAAATCCTTTAAATGTGCTTTGAACACTGTCTTAACCTTGTAGAAACTGGGAAATAACATTCTGTAAACATTATAAACTAGAAAAATAGCAACATGCTACATCTGAATGCTCCTCACCTCCCCGAACCTCTTCCTTTCCTGACTCTATCATTTTATGTTTAATACACCGCTATCCAAAACGAACTGTCCTTTATGCAGTTAGATGCAACGAAAAACGTTTCCATCATCATCGAAAAAAGGCGAAACATAAGAAAATGAAAAAGCATGCGCCGACTTATATCTCGCATACGAATTATTTCACGTGTATGCCTATATTGATTCCTTACGTTTGTTTACCTTAATTTAAACGAAATCAAAAACCTTTCCGAATCAATACAAAATGGCTAATTGAAAATACCCAAAACAAGCAAACTGGGAATTAGTTGTCCTTTAAAAATATTTAGGATAAAGACAAGAAAAAAATAAAAAAGATATTCCGGTATAGTTTTCGCTTCGTTAGAGTTAATCACACTATGTTTCTTTTAATCGAACGTGAATCCCCGCTCAAAGGAACACGCAGCAGCCTAGTATCAAATGGATCTCACAATCAGCGTACCCCCAATAAAAGACCCTGCTCGCCTGATGTTTTTTGTTATTTGGACTTTTCCACCGGGTAAAAATAAAAACTGCGTCGTGTTTAAAAAAAAAAAAAAACTTGATTCTGTGCGTTAAGGTGCTTTCCAAGTTTGACGGAACGATGAACTGCAAATTAGTGTAAGATGATACAAACCGAAGCATCATTTCCTTCACTGCGAACCTAAAAAAAACACAGACCATAAAAAATTTACCTTTCGAAGTCCACTTTAGTCATGATCATATGTTTTCGATGCACTTCAGTGGCAATACATGTACTCGACGGCAAGATTTTTGAAACTTCTTTCCTTCTTCCTGTTTCTTTCTTGTTTACCGCATTTCTGTTTAATTTTACAATGATGAACTTACACCAGCTCGCTGGCGCCCTCGGGTTTTGTTAGATAAATCAGACTTCCTCTCAAACGTGTCTGACCTAAATCAATTGTACTGCTTGTTCCCTTTTTCTTCAATCCGCAATATGTTTTAGCAGTTCTTGAATGTAAATGCAGTGTGGTGCACACTGCATTTACATTCAAGAATTGCTAAAACATATTGCGGATTGAACATATTGTGGCAGCGAATGTGCCTTCTACTGCATCCGAATCGAGCCCGGTAACAACTGGAGAACAATTACAAATACTTTGGTGACTCGAGCAACAAACGATAATCGTCATACTGTTTCCTTTGTATTCAAACTACAGGCTGCGAGCTGTGGGTGAAGAAAGGCTTGCAAGACAACATATCAAGCTGCTGTTGGTTCATATATAAATCCTACTGTGGAAATGAGAACTACCAAGTTTACAATACCACGTACTGCGAACGCCAGGCATGCGAGTGATCGGTCAATATACGGTCCTTGATCCAAACCACCAATAAACACAACTTATATTGTAAACCCATCCTGCTTTTCTTGTGTTCATATGCATAAAATTACCATTGTGGGACTGATTTAGATCTGCGATCAAAACTAAGATATTTTGCATTATTTTTCTTTATTTTCCTTTCTTTTGAGCCCGTTTAAGACTGAATAATAGTAATTTCACTGAAGGGCGTAGTTGTTTATATCTTACTTTCCTGGATGACGAGTACGGCAATGTTGGAGCGCTTCAGTGAACCAAATAGTGCCATGGACTTTCCTTTCGTAAAATAAAAAATATATATATTGAATAACATTAAGGGCAGAATATGCACAGACAGACGGTGGACATCTCTGATATTATTAGTTCAGTACTTTTTATTATTATATCTTTCAAATTTGTGCGAATCTTTTGTTGCTGTTTTACTGATTTTTATTTTTTAAAAAAAGCATTGAAAGCTAGAGCGATGCGGCCTGTGCAGATGGGTTAAACTATGGGGGATATAATGCACTATAATAAGTGTCGCAATAACATAAATAACCAATAAAAATTGTTAAACCAGTACCTCATTAATCAAAAATAAACATATGGGTTCAATTAGAAACTTACTCAGCGTCATCGAAAGCCATTAAAGCACTAACTTTTAGACTGACTTGCAGCACGTGGTAAGATCTGCAGTGCGTTAGTGCTACCATTTGTGCTACAGGCGCAAGGCTCGCAGTGCGAAAACGCGGATGATAAGAGACTAAAAAATCGCGCGAGCGTGTCGAAGTGATTTGTATTTGTGGAACCAAGAAAAACAAAGGACGCGCACCTTATTTTTCCGTCATTCACTAATTTAGTGGCTCAGCAAGTTTCTAAGTTTCTGCATGTTCAATTTGGAACGTAGAGCGCTACCACGCCCATTGTTATACCAAAGAAAAACATGACATTGAGTGACCGTTTTCAAGCGGTGGTCATCTCCCCCACGGCACAGCTTAAGACCATTGAGAAAGCACTCAACCACATTACCTTGCATACCCCAGAGACTGTGGTGCTGGTCACCGATTCAAGAGCGGGCCTTCAGTGCCTAGCTAATCCTGACTCCATGGACAAAACGACGGCCACCGTACAACTTACGTTAAAGCAGTTGCACAATACTGTATTCAATATTGCGTTTCAATGTTTGCTTTCACATGTGGGCTTCTCGGCTCCAAAGAAGCTTTCCCTGCGTATACAAGAAAGTGAACAATCCTTCACAACATGGAGCGAGCTGCAAAAAAAAGTACCAGACCGGTTTCCTTCCGTGCACAGAAGGGGTCGTATATTCCTTTCCCCTCTCCTTTGGGAAACGATATATCGGACAGGCCGGGAAATGTTTAAACGATCGACTCTGTGAGCACAACAACATAACTAGAGCCAACTCAGGACATTTAGGTCTACATTAGCGTGATTGCGGATGTGCGGCAGATCTAGATAGATATACAGTGCTGGGTAGACGCAGTAGCGAACTGACTAGTGGAAGCGGATAATATATCCAGGTATGACGATATATCTATGAAAAAACGGTTAAAGTGCAGGCGAGCTGGTGTAAGTTATACATGATTGAAAACCTGAAACTGTGGTTTGAAAAACGGAAAATCGTGAAGTGGAAAGAAAGAGGGACGGACAACGTCTCAAAAGGGGACAGACAACGTGTCTTGAGACGTTGTCTGTCCCTTTTTCTTTCTACTTCACGATTTTCCGTTTTTCAAACCAGTCTCAGGTTTTCAATCATGTATAACTATCTATCTGTTAGCTCACTTTATCAGTAAAATAATTAGCTTATCTTTCCACTATAGAATAAGCACATATGACCGTCATTTCATGAGACCTTGAAGAAAAAGAAGCCAATTTTCACGAATGTATCAAAAAGGCCTAGAAGAAAAAGAAGTGCAAATATAGATTGATGTGTGAGTCAGCGCTGTGTGAGTGTTTTGTCTGCTGTGATTATATCACTATGTGTGATTGTTTGTGGTCAGTGTTGACTTGTGCTTGTGTGTACCTCCATACGTGTGCTGTTACTTTGAGACATGGAGAACCAACTCGCCCAAGCCGCCGTTTTGAGCTGAAGGTTTTCTTGGGTCATCTGTGCCATGAACGATGATCCGCGATTTGTAATTAGAGCTTGGGGAGCACGGAGCGCCGTGCCCGAGGGCGATGGGCTCGATGAAAAACTTTGCGACTTCAACAGCAGTCCCTGAAGGAATGTCTTTCGATTCTGCATACCGCGTAAATAATCTGTGGTGACGAATACCCAATGGTTTTCCAGGGTCGATTGTGAAAAAGGAACAAGTATATCCACTCCAATCTGTTGGAACGGTGCAGTTGGAGGAGGAATTGACTGCAGAAGACCCGCCGGCTTCGTCGGCGGTTTCTTCGTCGCTGGCACTCGTGGCATGACCAGGTGTAGAGGTGGGCGGTTTCGGGGAGCTTGGGCCAGTAATAGTTTTCACGAATACGGGCCAGTGTCCATCAGTAACGAAGACTCGCGCCGTCGCAGCATTTCCAGGGGCGACAGACAAGAAGTCCGTGCGAAGATTTCTGGGATGATGAGGCGACGCGTGACATTTTGGTGTCGCGTCGCCTCGTCGTCTGTCATTTTGCCCTCGATAACTGTTCAAGGGCAAAATATGTCGGCATGGTTTATTCAGTCGATAATGAAAAGTCAAATGTTGCTACGGGTGCAACCGGTACCTCATCTAGTACTCAAGGTTAAGACGGTGATAATTTTACATCGCACACTTAGCGTTAGTTTAAGAGTGTGAACCAGTCTCTCTTAAGACGTCTTTTTGTGATTAACGGATTTAATGACAAGTTTCTTGGTACTAGTCGTTCTGTACTTAAACACATTAAAATTAAAAACAAGAGGTGTGTCGAACCACAAAAAAAAATAGTTATGGTCAAATACAAACAAATATTTACCGGTTAGGCAAATGTCTTTTGCAGAGTTATTACTCATGCTTAAATAGTAAGGCAGGAAAAAGAGGTGTTCAGAACTACGAAGAAATGGCTCAGTCAGGTTTATTCGGACGAAATGAAGCTTTATTTTAGTCTAGTTGGTTAACATAATTTGGCAGTTTAAAAGCGCGACTTGAAACACGGATAAAATCCGAAACTCATACGTTTGCCGCAAGTGTTTCTTATTTCGTCCGTGTTTCAATTCGCACCTTTAGCCTTTTAAATGTTACTCCGACCTTTTCTGTTTACGAAGTTTACCGCCGCCACCGCGGCCATCTGTTTACAAAGTGAACAATATGACGTTTCCGCATTCTGCTGTTTTGTAACCTGGTCTATGCTCTTCTATTGACATTTCAATAAGTCTTACATTAGTTGCTCTTCCGCATTTCCTTGGATGAGGTGCGACGTGTGCAAGGCTGATAACATTTAGCAACTCAACGCGATCTATCTCGCGCTGAATAAAAAAAGATACCCTTTCAGAAGATCAGGATTTACTGCATAACAATAAATATGTTCTTACTGGTATTTTTAGTAGTGAATTTCATAATGGTGTAAACATTTCACAAATTGCGCGAGGCAATTGATACTTTAAAACATGGTGAAGGAGCAGATATACAAAATAATTCACCACATGCCACTTGACCCGCTGGTCTGACACGTAATTTTTCTTAGATCACTGACACAAAACGTGTTCAGGGTGCTCCCATTTAAAAATCTGTAAATTTCAAGTCGCGTGTTCATTTTATTTCCGTCTTGTTTTTTTTTTTGTTTTTTTTTTTTTACTAATTTCATGTTGTTGTTCTTTTTTTTTAGTTATTGTTCGGTTTTTGTTATGTTTAGTTAAACCGGCACTCTCAAGAACGGCTCTTTTAGGAGCTTAAAATAAACAAAAACAATGTCCGAAATATATTCCCTATTTAAAATTCCATCAAGCTACGTAATTTGGGACACTGACTGCCAGTCAGCAGCCTTGCTGGAACGTGATGGACCATCAGACGTCATCTGATGGTCCATCAGATGACGTCTCATGGTCCATCAGATGACGTCTGACTGCAACTGCCAAGGGAATTTCATCAACAAGGACAGCATTTATATACGAGTAAAGCTATACGCACTCATAAATATCGCCAAATGCCTCGATAAAACAAAATGTTCGAGAAAAAGAAAGAAAATAAAAGCAGTACGACCGCAGATCGAACCCGCGACCACTTGCGTACAAATCGGACACCTTAACCCCTATGCCAGGGGTGGCCAGGCTGACCCGGCCTAAGAACCGCAAACAAAACCGCGAAACTTCTAAGAGCCGCCGGGGGGGGGGGGGGGGGGGGGGGGGGGGGGGCAAACTTTTATTTGGAGGAATAAACGAAACTCAAACTACTTTCACTCTATCCGAGTCAAAAACAGTTCAACTGTACATAAGGTAGTAGTAGCACAAGACTGCCAAACTGCAGCCTGTTTTTCGATTTACAACGCATTCCATTTCTCTTCTTCATGAAGTGCTCATGTGACCGGGAGGGAGGCAGGGAAAAGGGGGGGGGGGGGGGGGGGGACGGATAGGTAAGCGAACCGCGAGTGACACTTTAACACTCAAAGAGCCGCATGTGGCTCGCGAGCCGCAGCTTGGCCACCCCTGCCCTATGTTATGCCATCTTTTTTTTCTTTATTTCCGACATTGACATAGTGCAACCAAGAAGTACAGTGCTGTAAAAATGCCGTCAATCGCTTACCGACTGACGTGGCATGGTTAAAAAAAAAAATTTACATTTAACAGTTTTTCCATTGTTGGTAACCACTCCGGGACATTTGATCGAACCTTCCAAACTTCGACAATAAAACGGACAGACTCGGAAAAATATTCCCCCACAAGCCTTGTGTCAACATCTGCATGGCGAACCGCCATGCGGCATCTCCATATGCTGTGAAGGCCGAGCAACATGAAAAGATCGAAAGGCTCACAATTCTCGTTTTCGACTGCTAGGAACCGTAGGCACATTGATACTTTAGACCCTTTGTTGTAAAAAAAACTATCTCCAAACTCCGGTCTAAAAACATGCTTTTCGTTTAAGGCTCGTCAAATTATGAGGCGCTGGAGAAATGCAGCTTTCTGCGTTAAGTCCTTATTTCGAACTCTTTTTGTTCGCCTTCCGCCCATTCAAATGCATGCGGGAAGGGCGTTAGAACGCACCTGGTATCGCTGCGCCGCAGCGTTCCTCCGCAACATAAAGTTCGTCTGCTTTCCTCGCCGTCACCATGGCAACGAATGCCGAATGAATAGAAGCACGCACGGTACCGCCGCGTGAAGCCAGCAACAGCTGACGCCATTTTACGAACGCCGTCTGCTAGCCAAAGCCGAACGCAGTGTGTCAGATCAACCGCCTCCGCCGGTGCGCCGCTAGCAAAGACGACGAAGCTGAGACACGCCGACGGTGATCGAGCAAGCAACAACACCGCGGGACGACTGCAACGGCGGCATTTATTCGGATCAAAGGCCGCCTTCGCCGGTGCGCCGCTAGCAAAGACGACGAAGCTGAGGCACGCCGACGGCGAATGGGCGAGCTACAGCACCCCGGGACGACTGCAACTGCGGAATTCATTCGGATCAAAGGCGCGAAATAAGCAAGAACAATTTTTATTTGAATCATAACACCCGATATCCAAGTTGGGGACCACATATACCTTTGCTGGGTCTTTCCTGTGAACTTTTTACAGAGACACGGGGTGCCGCAGTCAAAACACAGCTCCGTTTGCAAAATATCGGGGCCCTGAAAAGGGCCGTTTAGACCGCTACCAGAACCTATAACTGATGTAACGAGCACTTGACGAGCAATTGGCGCATAAGTCGTCTTTATGCATGCAGGCGGGTGACGGACTCAGCGCAGCAGATCACTCGGAGTCACCGGGGCCGTCAGAATTCTCGCCCTGTCTGCGTCGGGGCTCTAGATTTTGGCGGCCGCGGCGACGAACGACTGGAATCTATCAGTGTTTCCGCGCGCCTTGTCTCTCTTCCAAAACATGAACTTTGCAAGGTGACCAGTGAAATGGTGGCTCTTGCGCCGTCCAGATGGAAGAGAGTTTTTAACGTGGGCCGAGGTGCAATCCACCGTATTGGTGTGCGCACCGGTGTTCGCGTCGACAAAGTGCAGCTTGTGGTTGACGGTGAGGTGCGTGAAGCAAGCGTCATTTGCAAGCTTGCGATAGCCAGCCCAACAATTAGTGATTATTCTTGTTCCAGGGCGGACCCACTCGGCTATTAGCCCTTGCAGGGTTTTAGCGTCACGGGTCTCCACGGGAACAAGAAAGCAGCACCCACTGCAACGCGCCACACCGCCGAAAACCCACTGGCCAGGCCTTAAATACCCGCGATGGTACTTGTGCCGACCGAACATACTCTCGTCTAGTTCTACAGTCACGCCTTCGCCACCAATCATGTCTGAATGCTTAACGACGGCATTAACCACAACCTCCCGGCAAAGGCTCGCCCAATCAGTTATTAGGGAGTTTTCGTAGACCGCGCTGCCCCCTCCGCTAAGCGTTCCGCAACGAAGAAGTTGCTACTGCGCCTGCGCGCTGATAGCCTTGACTGTGGAGTTCCCGCTATCTTAGCGGGTTGCGGAGGGCCTTGCGGGACGGCGAAAACGATCTACGAAAACTCCCTATTGTCTTACTTGCGATATCAGCCTCCCGCTGAATTACGGCGCACGGTAGGTTCTGGCATCCGGAGAATGATTTTCATGAGTTGGAGAAGCGTCAGGTGCGATCCTTCGAAAAAGGAACCGCTCAGTATCGAGACCTGGACCGGCACTGAATTTTGACCGGCTTCCACTTGGGCACCTCACGAGTCATCCACACACCGCATCCCCCTCCCCCCCCCCCCCCTCCCCCGTGTAGCCATCCGCAGATCTAGCGCGGACTTGCAGCTTGTCATCGCAGCTTCGCACTCTGGACACGCGCGAAAACCCAGGAGCCAGGAGCAGGCCAACGCGCTAAAGCAAATTAATTGCTTCAAGAGGGTCTTTCATGGCGCCATGAAGACGGCAGAAGTTGAACGCCATGGCAGTGCGATGCTCGCCTCTGGAAGAATAAAGCGCCGAAGCGAACTGGGCCCTCTATTGACAACATCGGACGGAGGATCGGAAAATCAGCTGAGAGGTCAAGGTTTCAAGACCAGGCGCTCAAAACAGTCTCGCGTTTTGTTGATGACTCGTACAGGTTTGATACGAGAGACTTCCGTGGCGTAGTTGCACTCAAAAAAGAAATAAGAGACAATGATCTGGCCTTGTTGCAAACAGATAAGTCGGCGAAGTTCGGGGTATTGCCGAGAGCAGTATTTCAATCAAAGGTGCAAGAGGCGTTTGATGGTTTATTAAGAATCAATCAACTGAACGTGAAAAACTTGAAAAAAGAGTTTATGAGTATACTGAAAGACTGCGAATTTTTTTATATAATGAAGTCTCTCGGGAGAGAGGGCTCAGAGTTCGCTTTCAGTGAAGTTCTTCCTAAAGGATCACAAGGTAGGCTTTTCACTAAGGATCGTCGTGAATGAGTTGGGAACTTGGCAAGGTGCATTGGCTAAGTTTTTGCAAAAATGTTTGACAGCCGTGGAATTAGTGAACCCATTGGTACTGAAGAATTCGGATGAGTTGGTAGAGGTGTTGAATGGCTTTCATGGCAGGCCGTGTAAAATGTGTTCGTTAGACATAAAGGACCTGTACTACTCATTAAACCAGTCAAAACGGCTTCTTAGCGTAAGGGAATGGTTAGAGGAGAACTTAGTTAGATTTCAGTCAGCGACAGGCATTGACGTGGGAAGTTTCGTTGAATTGTTGAAAAGGTGCTTGAGTTCGACCACGGTGGGGTATGAGGTATGCGAGTACGTGCAAAAAGAGGGTGTGTGCATCGGTTCGGCGATTGCTCCGGTTTTGTCCGAAATTTATTTGAGGACTCTCGATCGAGAGGTTGAGTAGTTTTTAAGTGGGATGCAGAGAGGAACCGCGATTGTTAAAAGGTTTGTTGATGATATTTTGATTTGTACTTTCGATGACCTTTCGGAAGTAAGAATTGTAAAGTGTATAAGAGACTCAATGCCTGAGTTAAAGTTTTCAACGGAAGAGCCAAGCAATGGATGCTTACAGTTTCTAGATCTTAGATTATTTCAAGAGGGTGGCCTGTGCTGGGATTACGGGAAGGCCCAGCCGAAACCGTTATTGCCTTTTGCAAACTGCCATGCAAAAACAGTAAAAAGAGGTGTCGTGATGTCGGTGTTGCACAACGCCTTCAGAAAGTCTTGTGCACATCGTTTACAATCAGCGCTGATGAGCCATTAGTTAAGATTAAAGTTGGCAGGGTACCCATTAGAACTGGTTGCAAAAGTTTGTTTGGGGCTTACAGATCGGATCAGTGTTAAGGAACAAAAGAAAAAAACAGCTGGAGAATTTTGTCGTTGTACCTTTTTACCATGCGGTTTCTCATAATTTGAAAGCGGTGGCATATCGTTTCGGTGTTTCGGTAGTATTTAAATCTGATTTTAAGCTGAGTAAGTAGACACCTTTTACGAGGATTTATGTGGGATGTCTAAAGAAACACAGGACAGGACAGGTGGACTGTGAGGCAGAAGTCGTGTACAGCATTCCGCTCGAGTGCGGAGGGGCGTTTGTGGGCCAAACAAAGCGGTGCATTAAGGATCGTATTGCTGAGCACAAGAGGGCAGTCGCATCTAACTCGCAAAATGCGGAGATTGCGAAACACGTAGGTGAATGCGACGATTGCAAGCCGCTGTGGAACAAGACAACGATGTTGGCGAGGGAGAGTAATGCACCTAAAAGAATCCTTATCGAGACTATTAAAATAAACAGCACAGCCAACTGTATTAGTAACCCGTCAACGTTTATAAACGAGGCAACTAAGAGATTTCTAAGCCTTTGAGTGTGTTTTGTTTGTGTGAGCCAGAGTTTTCTAGTTTTGTTTTCGTTTTGGATGTATGTGTTTGTACGCATCTCTTTTAAGGTTCCTCAAAAATGTTTTTGTTGTAAACTTCTTTTATTTTAGGAAGAGATAGGGGATTAGGAGCGGGGGCGGGGAGGTAGAAAGTACAGCCGCTAAAGGTCACACGCTTTGCCGCGTTTCACCGACGTCCTCAAGCATATGCCTCAAGGTTAAAATTATAGGCTTAGTTTGGTCCAGAGATCTGTAGAGCGGTTGTTGCTTCCCGCCTGGTGTCGGCGTCAAGTTTGAAGTTTGGGGAAAGTGATTCAGTCTGTGTCCGAGTTGGCTTGTTGATCGTGTTCACGAACTGCGGAGGGGAGAGTGGAAATGGTGGGTGAGAGAGTAGAGTGTTTGACAGTGTGACGGTCATGCGCCGAGGGATGGTGGCTTGTTGTCCTCATAAGCGAGGCTGGGGGAATAAATGTTCAGCTGAGTTTGAGACTTGTGTCTGTGTTGTCCACTTTTTTCTTCTCCTCTTGTCCTACGCCTCGGGTTTTACAATGTTGAAAGTTCACCAGCTCGCTTGCATCTTCTCTGTAATTTCTATATTTCTATATCCCTCCCTCGTACACCCCCGGGGAGATGTTTTCCTGGGGCCAGCCGACCGAGACCCCTGCTGCTGCATCCCCTGCCCTGTTCCTGTCCGTCGCACCTCACTCGCCGACGGCTTTCCATGGCGAAGTTTAGGAAGACGTCAACGACTGGATATAGCAGTACGAGCGGGTAGCACAGCATAACCAATGGACACCAGAGCAGAGCGTCCGGAACATCTTCTTCTCACTGGAGGGAACGGCCCTGTCTCTGGTTCGAAAACCACGAAACGTCAATCACTTCTTAGGAAACTTGTAAAGAGCAGCTACCTTTGCGAGCCAGCAGTGTCAGAAACGCGCCGAAGAACTACTCCATGCGATAATTCAACGATCAAATGAAAGCGCTACCAGCTTCGTGGAAAACGTCCTCCGACTATTCAACCACGCGAATCCCCAAGCTTAGGAAGCGAAGAAGCTTAATTGATCCTCATGCGAAGAGTAAAGGAAAGAACCTTCAGGGGGGCCTGGTGCGATACCCGCCAACGACCTCCGAGCATTCGATAAATGATCTGCGACGTCATCCGGCAAGACCTCAGGAAATTTTTGCCTGCTGTCGATCGCCCGGCTTCTCTTTCCATCGCCGAAGTAGTACGAGAGGAAGTCCAGCGAGCCGTTGAACCGGAGGCTCCCTTCAACATAGTAACAGCACTTGAGGCAGCACCGTCGGTAAGGTAGGCTGCGATTGCCAGGAGGACACCAGTAGTGCCCCGCCCACTCTCGGCGGCGTTTCGACGGGACACCCTGACGCCAGAGTATGTCTGACGCTAAGACGACCAGCCCCAGTACACCTTCCGGAAACACCTGCGCCGAGGAAGATCGACGTGTGGAGAAAGGCCCACCGTCGCCCGCTGTGCTAACGATGTGGGGAAGGCGACTACCCCCGTTGCCGCACCCGGGAACTTGGGCTGCGCGGCTTCCACCCGAATGACTCCCGCCCACGCTACGGTGAAAGACCGCGGGAGGTCAACAAGCACGTTTGACGACCTCAGTCTCCCCCCCCCCCCCCCTTTCACCTCGACGCGAGTGCTAGCCTACAGCCCAGCAATGCTGTTTCAGATACCCGCAGACGGGAGCACCGATGACTTCTCATGCAAGCCCAACAACGCCTCGACGCCGGCAGGTACAACCTTTGTCGCTGCGACGTCGACTTCGAGCTCGGAGACGGGGTGTGGATGTGGATGCCCATCCGCCGCTACGGCCTCAGCGAGAAACTGTTAAAACTGTAGTTCGCATTCTATAAGGTTATTCGCCGCCTTGGAGACTTGCTCCCCTTCGGAATCCCACCATCAGGGCGCCGCCAGCCACGACCCGAACTGGTGCAAGTTGTTCGTCTCAAGCCATACTATGCTCGATAAGACTCGAGTCTATTCATGGCTCAGACCCCCTTCAATTTACTGTATACGGTCATTTAAATTGTTTGTGTTATTTTAATTAAAGTTACATCAGGACGATGCGCTTGTCTTAGGAGAAGTGTGGAGCAATGCCACGTGCACCGCCAAGGGGAAACGCTACAGCATACTTCAAGAAAATTTGCGTTTACTCTCATAAGAACTGTTCGACGCTCGAACATTCTCGGCTGAATGTTCAAGATAGCGAGTGGAATAAATAAGGAGGCCAACATGGCCTTGCACAGTCAGTCTCGCCCTATAGCACGAAGCTCGGACATTCTACGCGGAATGTACGAGATCCCGATTGTAATATAGGGTAGGAGGCCGGCATGGCCTTGCCGACACTCTCGCGCTAGCAAGCTGTCACGCCGACACCTCGACGTTCCCTTCTTCTTTCTCGACACTCGTTCTTTCTTTTGTTTCTGGCACAAGTTCGCCGATTAAACCTTTGTTTCCAGTTTTACGTTGGTCTATCCTTTTTTTATCCTCGACAGTATCACTGATAAAATGTCCCGCTCGCCTGACATTTCCCCTTCTTAGGCTTCCCGTCTGCAAAAAATAGAATATCTGTCGTCTTCATTAAAAAAACTTGTGAACCTGTGCTTTTTGGTGGGGTTTGAGGTTGACAAGAAAATGAGCCCAAGATCTGTGTAAGATCTAAAGCGCGAATACATTTCCTTCGATGAGAAAACCCAAAAAATGCGTGGCATAAAAGAAAAATGTAACTTTGTACGTCTGTTTTATACATAATCAGATGTCTTCTGAATAGCTTCAGTCATTACAGCTTCGTCTAAAATCCGCAATAGATATATATTTATATTTTCGTAGTGCTTGCGTGTAAATGCATTGTGCACAGGTAGCGAACGTGCTCTCTTCTGCATTGTCATTTTAAAACTAGCCCGCCCGACAACCGGGGAGCGGTTACAAATAGTTCCAACACTAGCACAACAAATAATTAAATCATCATACCGTTTTCTTGACGTCCAAACTACATGCAGGTTGCGAATTGTGGGTGAAGAAAGGCTTACAAGACCAATTATCAGGCTGCTGTTGGTTCATCTATAGATCTTATTGTGGAAATTATAACTAACAAATATACAATACCACATACTGCAACAGCCTGGGAGGCCAGTGGTTGTTCAATTCGAACTTGATCGTAAGGTAAACACTGAATAAACAGAACTAGCAGTATAAACGCGCCTTGCTTTCCTTGTGTTCACATGCTTCAAATTACCATCGTGGGACTGATCTATCTCCACGAGCAAAACTAAAGCCCGTTTCACATCTAGAGTGGCGCGATCCCCGCCGCCGCGGCCATCTGGTTAGCAACAGCGGTAAAACTGCGCTGTTTCTGAAGGTTTGAAATTTTTCGCAGCGGCAGAGCGGCAGCGTCCGCGCTGGCCGTTCACAGCTGGCTATTCGCAGGGGAAGCATAGCGAGAAAGCTAGCGAATAGGATGGCGTTTGCACATTTTTCAAGCACACGACATGCAGGGAAGGTATACGCAAACGACTTGTTTGCGGTTTCTTTTGTTCATTGCCATTGGTGGGTTCAACCTTTCTGTTTCAGCGGTCCCGTCGAAACTCCACGAGCTATTGGGGAGAGGTATTTTTCTCTCCATCCTCCGAATATTTCGCAAAGAAAAGCGTGAAACGTTCGAGCATATCCTATAGTCCGTTGAAAGGTGACGGATCCCTTTTTCTTTACACGTTAGCAGAGCGAAGGCTGGAGAGGAGGAAAGAGGACTCCAGCCTTGTTGTGCTAATCTGCAAAGAGAAAAGGGCTCCGACCTAACGACAACCTCCCCCCCCCCCCCCCCCCCCCACCCGTTTCCCTTCCCCCTTGTTCCGACGCCGTTGTACTTAGAACTGTGCTTGCAATCTCAAGTTCACCTTTCCCCTTCCCATCTGTGTCAGAACCTTCCACATTTGAACTTTCTAGACTTTCGTGTTTAGTGTTTGAGAGTTTCCCGTGTCGTCATGTTTCTCCTCCTCATGAACACACACCTGCACTTCGGAGGCGGCCATATTTGTTGGAATTTTTCCAGCCGAGGTTTCACCCTCCGCGACAACGAACTTAAAAAAAAAAAAATAATAAAGCATCATTTTTTTTAATGTTTTTGTTTTAATAAAGTAAAATTAAAAAGGAAACTGAAATCTTAGTCATTCAGGTTGTTATTGAAGACCGCTAACATTTGTTGTGCGCGTCCGCTTGCTGCAAGCAACGTTGAGCATCGCAGCGGCAGAAAACGCTCGCGGACGACGCCTTTGAAATTAAACATGGCGATCTGTGCCGCGGCGTCACTAGCCGCAGCGATTTTAGCCGCAGAACCGTTGCTTGTGAAACCCGCTAATTCTTTTTTTCTTTTGTACCAGTCAGCACTGAAGCATAGAAATTCGACCTAGGTGTGTATTTATTGACATCCTTCTTTCCTGGTTGACGAGTATACGTCAATGTTGAAGCGCTTCGGTCTACCAAATGGGTCCACGAGATTTCCTTCTGTAAAATTAAAAGTTGAAATATTCAACGTCGGTAAGTGGATGTCCACACGTGAACATCTTTCATATTTTTAGCCTAGCATGTTTTATTTATATTTTTTCAATATGTATCTAAAACATTTTGTGAAAGCTGCACCAATGCGGTCTGTGTAGGTAGATTAAAAGGTCAGGAATAAATAATGTACGAAGGTAAGTATAACGATAAGGTAGATAACTAATTAAAATTCGTTAATTTACTTCTTAATTTGCGAAAATGACCACAAGAGTCCAATTAGAAACTTACTGAGCGTCGTTAAAAATCACAAGTTAGTTAATTTTAGACAGACTTGGAGCTCGTGGTAAGCTCTGCGGTGCGTTAAAGCTACCATTTGGGCTGCAGGCGCAAGGCTGACGGTGCGGAAACACGGATGATAAGAAACGGAAATATCGCGCGAGCGCCTCGAAGTTATATGTATTTTTCTGGGATCCAAAAAAAAACCAAGCACACGCACCAAATTTTTTTACAATACTGATTTCGTGGTTTTCAATGATCCTCGGTAAGTTTTTGATTGAACTCATGTGTTTATTTTACTAGTTAAAAGGCTAATTACCACACTTTAGCTAGGTATCCCACTTGTCGCGACGATTATCCCCCATTTTTTGTCCCCCTAATCGTATAACTCACCTGCACAGACCATGTTTATGTAACTTTCACAGCGCTTTTTGTTTTATCTGTAAAGTTTAAACATAATAATCCTGTACAGAGCTGAGCGTGTTGGTTTCTAATTTACGATAACAAGAAAGGCACATTTATTGTAAACAAAAACCCTGTACATAGCAAACAAGCGGAAGTTATCTTGAGCACCCCCAGTAGCTTGAAACTTCGCCCCACTTACTTGAACATGGGCTATCGGTTTCCTCGGCGCGCGAGTCACAGCAGCTGCACCGAAGTTACACCAGGTGGAACTAATCCTACTTAATTACAGGTAGCGGAGAAATAATCTGACGTCTTTTCATCCCGCCGCGGCCAGCGACTGACGGCGGTTCTGTACTGTGGGACACCTTCCGGAGGTAGGCATGAACACGGGGAAAACGTCCTCGAACGTTTCCGACTGAGCGGTGCGTGAGATGTTTGTTTTGGGTTTTATATACACCTTGCTTCCCCATGTAAGTCGTATGCCTTCGACACCCACTTCCTCGCCTGCGTGCTCGCGATTACGACCCCTCTCAAGGCTTCTTTTCTTTTTTTCGATCATAGTGCATTCAAATTTTACCATTTGATATCTATTTATTATGGTCACTTGTTTATTTGGATGGAATATTTGATCATGAAACCAAACTTTCGTCGCCCCTTGCAGCTGAAATTTGGTAATTTGTCGATCTTGTGCACCATGGAACTTTAGAGATGTACCGAAAACAAAAAAAACCAAAAAAATTAGGACTCGTATAAGAAATATTTACGCGAAGTTTAAGGTGTTACATTAGAAGAATTTAAAAAAGCTCAACACCGGCCCTCCACCTCCTGGTAAAGTTCCTTCAGTCTGGACAATCGTCTCAGCTTCTGTAGTAAACATGAAGAAACGTTGTTAAAGGTGTTGGTGTATTCAGGCACCGAGTCACGCGAGTTCTTGCCACAAGCTGGACTCAGCACAAGTGTTAGGCCTTTCTCATTTCCAGTGTCACTCCGAACGCTGTAGGGTCCAGCTCGCCGATGAAACATGCTGAGGAGCCTGACTTTGACCTTGGTCTCGATTCAACTGTGCAATGCCGGTAAAATATTAAATTCAGTGAAGAAGGTATTGGATTTCTACGAAACCAGACCGGACCTCGGAAAATATCAAGATGGCTGGCGGGTACGGTATTTCTATTTTCCTTACAATAGTTGTCATTTCAAAAAAAAAAATGAAGACATGTTTGGCACGTTTGCGTAAAGTGGCTTTCATAAGATTTGGTAGTCTGAAGAAACAAAATTGTTTTTTATGTTAAAGGTGTGTGCTTCGATCACATAACAAATGGTACAGATGTCTCAAATCGTACAAGTATCTTAATACTGCACATAAATTGGAAAATTAGTAACGCATCCCCGAGGAGCTGTTAGCTTTTCGCCACTGTTCTTCAGGTGACCACGATACAGCTTTATAGTTTTTTCTCTATGGTCGTGCTTGTGGATCGTAATGGAAGAACTGGTGTCACCATTCGTGCCCTTGTTATTCGCAGTTATTCATAGCATATGCCTCAGTCATGACACAGCATATTCAGGTAGCATGCCCTTGCTCTTCCTCAAACTGTCAGTTTACATTTTTCACTTGTAATTCAAACTGTAAGATTCATTGGCATACAGGAATCATCCCCCATGAATGTCCATCTAAGAATTTAAACAATTAGCAGAGGAATATAGGATATTTTTATTTATTCTAATTCATGCCTTTGTACATTCTGCGGCCTCATATAAGGTCATTGCAGGAGTGGAAAATACAGACACATGAACAGAGCAACACGGAAAAACCAGATGCCCTCCAAAATTGTTCACTGAAAACGACTTGCATTATTATAGAAAAAAGAAAAGATCGTTAATTTCGCTAATAAAATCAACACTAGAAACAATACGTATCTGTCCGTCAATTTCATTCCAGTCATCGATAGTTGTCGAGAAAAACGAATTTTTAGAACGATTTATATGACACTGAAAAGGAACAACGTTTAATGGATGAGGTCGTCCTGTGCGCGTAGTAGTCGAAAATGAAATGCATTTAGTTGCTTGACTAGACTCCAATTTATCATCCTTCTAAATAAGACGTCGTAGCGGCCGTTCTTGCTTGCACGGCGCGTCTGTCATTTTCTCGCTAAGAGTTGCAAATCATTCTCTCGCAGTACACATCTGGAATAGTGTGCAGTGTTTACGCACAAAACAGTTATTCAAGAAAAGTTGCTTTTGCGGACTACTTTGTGGTGCGTAGGAATGCTCTTCTCGAAGTTGCGAACCGTCCCTCAGCCTTTGGCTGCGCTCGGACGGAAGCTGAAACGAAGTATACGCCTGCTGAAGAAACCTAATCAAATATGCATTTAAGTTATACTCCTTCAGCTGACACCCGACATCCTGGCTCACATTATTGTATGCTTCCTTGATGTAAAAAGAACTAACCATAACGGAGTTTGGTTCTTCATTGCTATTTCTATACATTGTGTAGTGACGAATAAGTTATCTTCAAGTCTTTTATCCCTTCGGAATCCGTTTTGGACCTCCTCCAGTATTTGCATATCTTCTGCCCATTCTTCCATTCTCCGCTTTACTATCTGCATAGAGAATCTATGTATAACTGAAGTTTCCATTATTGGGTGATATGTCTTAATGTTGTCTTTGTTTACTTTATACAGTCTCATTTTACTTAGTTTGCAATACTGGGTACCTCTCCTCCCATAAGTATTTGATTAATCGCATGCAGTACGTAACTTCAATTTGCTTGTTTTTCCTAGTGTCTTAATGAGTTCCATGGGTATGTCGTCTGGCCTGTCGCTATATCTGCTGGAACCTTACTTTCTGCTTTATCCCATTTTCTTGTGGTCGTCTCCGTTGTAACACGATTCTACTCCTCCTATACACCGCTGCTGTCAGTGTTATCTACTGTCCTCCTCTGCTCAAGCTCTGAGAAAGCCTCTTCGACTGACCGCCTAATATATTCCCGTGCCTCCTCTCCCTCTACTCTACTCCCCTCCTGTGTGGTCAGTATGTGTTGGAAACCTTTTGTCTTTCTCCTCTGCGCTTTAATGTGCTCCCAAAACCTGTTTTCCACTTACCTATCTTTTTCATTTATTTCTATCATTCACTGCATTCCTAAAACAGGTCAAACTAAAAAGTTTGACCTGTATTAAAGCTGATGTCTCCCTTTTCCGCTCTTGAAAGTTCTCACATTTTGATGCTACTTCAGCTCGAAAGGCATGATTTTTCTTTGCCCACCTATGCTCCCTAAATGCCTTTTAGCGCAGCATTATGGCTCCTTTGATCTTCTTATCCCATCAGCTTTTTTGGTTTGTGTCTTCGTTTTTGCTTTCATCTTTGTTTAATTCGATGCTTCTCTAATTATATTTTAAAGATTCCTTTTAAATCTTCATACGTTCATTCTCTTCCTGGATAGATACTTTTAGATACTTGTTGTATTTGAGCTTCATTTAGTTTCAACTTACCCCCTCGTTCTTGAGCTTGTTCTGGTTCGGATGCGCAAAATGTAATCTCAATTCTTTTGTGGTCACTCTAAGCTTATTGTACCTTCCTCATCTATTTCCATACTTCCTAGCTTGTCATACAGTTTGTGGGACATGAGGCAATATTTTATTGTTGAGTGTGAGTTGTTTCGTTCCCTCGTTGTTTTCCCGTCGCATTTTACTTGTGCATAAACTAACACTAGGTCCAGGGCATGACAGAAATTTTCTAGCAACTTTTCGGTTGTATCTGTGAATCCGTCAAACTTTTCCAAGTGGGCATTCATGTCTCCTATGATAGTTATTTCCTGATTAAGGCTAATTTCTCTGATGTCCCTCAATATACACGTAAAGTGTTCTGTATTTTCTTCCTTTAGACATTTCCTGTTTTCAGGTAAGCAAAACCCCAAAAGAGTGTTCAAGCCTGTTACCCTACCTTTCAGCCATAGGTGTTCTCTGCAGCGTTCTTTCTCTCTTTCCTAGTCCTGTCCTTTAACTAACATGCCTGGACCTCCGCCTTTGCGTTCACCTCCCCATCCAGGAGTATGCTGGCATGTACGGCGGTTCCTCCGCATTTCTAAATTGAGTTTCTGCTGCCCATACACTGTGAAATTTCCAGCCTCTAATTGATCACCAATCTCCTCCCACTTTATTTTGTTTCTACCTCCCTGAACGTTTATGAAGTCTATGTTAAGCCAATTCTTTCTCTTATTTCTACGGGGCTTCCTCCTGCTCTCCCTTCTGCTCTTGCGGTACTCACACTCAGGAGCTTCCCACGACTCTGGTACTGGGACATATGCTACTCCCACATCTACACCAATTCCCTTCGGGCTCCGAGGGCCCCCAAAAATCTTCGATATGACGCCCAATCCTACCCCTGTCGTGCTACCTCTGGCTCAACTGTAGTGTGACTAACTTGAGCAGTGTTGCCTGGTCGCCAGACGAAAATTATCAACATTCGTAAATTGATCATTGCAATAACTATAGCTCTAAAGATCGCGAAACCTCGTGTATATGTTAAGTAACCTTCAAGCATTATTTCAAGAATGATCTACCCATTTAAGTTTTGTATCCTGAACCCTCTACAGCAGCCAGTATATTATGAGTTATGAAGCACATTAAAATAAATCGACACAACATGCTCGAACGTGTTTCATTTTGAAATTACAACTTTAAGCTACCTGAAACAGAGAATTGTCCTAGCACGACATACTCGCTCAACAGTGTTCCGTTTCCAAAAAGCGTATTTATATACAGGTACTCACAAGCCACAAGACGATGGTTCTCTTATACTCTCTCTTTTCAATTGATGATACAATGGGCAACGATATCACATGCGTTTCCATGAAACGAATGCGAAAAAATACTCAACAAAAATGGGTCGAAGAACTCGTTTCGTTCCAGCGAGGCGTCCAAACAAATCCGTAAGCGTTGTTTTCAAATGCCTAATATTTGCGCTTAGTCTCGTAATATACCTAGAAGTGCGCATTAAACAGCAGTACGTTCTTCCTATGACTATCTGTGGAATTCAATGCGTATTAAGCGCACCCTATTCAGTTAATCAATATAGAAACTCTATGCTCTCTCCAATTGGGTGCTTTCACATAACGTCAATCCGCCATTTTTTCCGTTTTCTTGTTTTTTTTGTTTTTTTTTTCCAGACAGATTAATTGATTTAAAGGATTACATTGCAACCTCTTGAGATGTCAACATTGTGAGACTTGTAAGCTTCTGAGCACTACGCATTTGAGGGTTCATGTGAATCCTTAAATGCTCGCCTTCGGCCAACGTTACTAGAATACTCAGTTGGGAAACTGCCATAGAAGCCGGCTTTAAAAAAGTGGCTCCGATCCGTACTCGAGAACAGAACTATTGGCAATCGCAACGCCGTCATTTCTTTCGCAGCGGCCACTCCGGGAACAACACGGCTGCACGTACTGGTTCAGGTCGAGTCGCACAGGGCCGGTGGCGCCATCTCGAAGGGCTTTGGTAAAGGGTGGCGCTGTTATCGTATTTAGTTTGGTCTCGGTGGACGCCAGCAATCCAGGTTTCAAAGGTGAGTTTCCCAACTGAGTGTTTTAATAACGTTGCCTTCGTCACACACCAAACAGCTCATGGCTACAAAATGGTGGACGAAATAACATCGGTGCAAACACCCTATAACAAAGAATGTTACTTCTGAGTGAAACAACTTTAGCCGCAAAGATTATCTGGTGAATAAACACGGTAAAGACCTCTGTATAAAAATACGTCAGAATATTCTTGGCTGATTCTGCGGGGGAAGTTTAGGTACTGCATCACTCGTTACGTAGGGTACTTTATTAACTTGGTCGAATATATGAACGTTATTATCTCAAAGCATACTTGACCGTCACAAAATGCTTGGGTCTCATTGCAGAATTAACATCACGCTATACCTCGGAGCCAAATCACACAGAGGCTATAAATACCCGAACATTATCTACAGTCTCAACAACGGTAAGGTTCTACTATTAGAAGCTTTTAAAGGCTGGCTCACACAGGCCCGTTTTCTTACGTTACGTCACGTTACGTCACGCTACGAAAAGTCATTGGGAAATCTGTGCTTAGTACTAATCCTGGCTACCAATTGAAGGAAATAGCCTGGCACGCGACATTCTAAACATTAATGTTTCGGCGACGACGAGCTAGAACGGTGAGTTACCGTGGCAACCAAGGACACAAGGCTCGTCGTAACGTAACGTCACGGCCACTCGATTTCCCCTGCTGGTCCGGCCTGCCGATGTTTTTCCGAAAACAAAAGAGCGAGCGTGAAAGGAGAACTTCTCCCATTTTCCGTGGGGGCGCTGCATATGGGTGAGCGGTCTTGTGAGCTGAAAGCTATACTCTGTTTCACCTTATGTTGTACCGCAGGAAAGTCTGTAAGCCCGAACTATAACTCCTATAGCCGCTTTACACACGCGCCAGATTACAGCCGCCATTGCTGACCTTCCTTTGTCTTATGGAGATACCGAGCCACTGAAGCGGGTGTTGACGAGCCTCCAGAAGGGCCATTGCTGGGTAGAAGGACGCAATGGAATTTAAGATGGCCATATCCTGGCCTGATATGGTAATGATGAAGTGAAGAAAATTCAATAAGAGGAAACAAAAACTAAAGCCAAATTTGGGGGTTTTACGTGCCAAACCCCCCGCAGGGGGCACCTGTGAAAGCAGGTGTTTGGAGAGTGGCGTCTCCACGGACCCCGAGCCATGCGGGTTCGCCCGCTCACGTCTGGCTGTGCGTGGCTTTCCCGTGTCTGGGGAAAAGGGAATCCTGGTGGTTGAGCTGAGCCCGGGGCAGGTTTGGACTCTTCGGGGCCCCCCGGGCGAGGCAATACACCACTTCGGCCCCCGCTTCTCATAGACGGGAGTCCTGGTAAGGCCCGGCCAGGATGATTCAGTCTAGTCGCCTTTTCTTCTACTATCCCCTCCGATCTTTCGCTTTTACCTTTCCTGTTTCTTTCACTTCCTTCTCATTTCTTTTGCTCCTTTTTCACCCCTCTTTGGCGGCAAGGGCTAACCTTGGGTGGCAATGGACCTCTGTCTTGACCCACACTTGGGTATAGTTTCCCGGCAGCACTGTTAGCGTAACGTCTCCAGCCAAGCCCTTCTTGTTATGGTGCGTTACCTAACCCCTTGTTGGGCTCGGTGGTGGGCGGTGCACCGCGGATTCCGAACACTCTTTGCCCTTTTATGGCGCCCCACCCCTCCAAACCCCGTTCAGGGCACGCCCTCAAAAGGCGCTGCCCCGAACAAAAAACCATCGACAAAGCATGTGAAGTAGAAACGTTTACTAAGTTTTTCATCGTTCATTCGCTGGATGAACAAAGACCTGTTTCCAAGCTGTCACCTTTTATTGTAGCAAAGGTGCTAGAAAACCTTGTAGGGTTTTCCTACAAGGCTAAAAAACAGCACACTGGAGACCTTCTCGTGGAAGTGAATACAAAAAAACAAAGTGACGCACTTCTTAAACTGACTACCATCGTTGACGTGAAGGCGTCGGTGAGTCCTCATCGCACACTAAATACTGTCCGTGGAGTCCTCTCTGAGGGCGACTTCTTGCACACTAGTGAGGAAGAACTCCTCGAGGGACTCCAGGGTGCCGGTGTCGTCGCCGTGAAACGCATTATGTTTAGGAAAGATGGCGAACAAATTCCTTCGAGACATGTTATCCTGACGTTTGAAAGACATACCCTCCCCGAGACAGTCAAGGCAGGATACTTGAACTGCCGCATTCGCCCGTACGTCCCCAACCCCCAGCGGTGCTTCCGTTGCCAGCTTTTTGGTCATGGAACACGCAGCTGTCGAGGGAAGGAGACGTGTGCGAAGTGCATGCGGTAGTCAAGGTCACGTTTCCGATACTTGCGAGGCGGCTGCGGCCCTCTGTGCTAACTGCGGTGGACCACATCCTGCTTATTATCGTGCATGTCCCTCTTGGAAGCTAGAAAAGGAAATTCTTACCATCAAAGTTAAAGAAAACATATCATACCCAGAAGCCAAGAAGCGGTTCTCCTTTTTGTCAAAGGGGAGTTTTGCCGAGGTGGTGCGCAGGGGCCCTGCACCACGCTCGGAGTCAAGGGCCACCCAGGTCTCTCCCGAGATCTTGGCGGCCGACTGCAGGGCCCCAGCTCCCCGACTGGAGCAGCGGCTGCTTCCTCCAGCCCCTGGTGGTAGCAAGCGTGCTGCTCCTCCTTCCAGGGACAGGCCGGCAGCAGCCGCGCCTGCCCCCTCTCCTAGGTCGCCCCATGGGGAGATGGAGCGAGCTTCTCGCTCTTGCTCGCTAGAGAGGGCCCCCCTACCGAAGGAGCAGCATGGTGCCCATGCAGCTCCTGTGAAAGGAGGGGACCAGACGAGCTCAGACGACCCGTCGCCCAGTTCGTCTGCAACCCCCCCAGCCGGTCGTGGTCGGGGTTTGCCCCCCCGCACAGCTGGCCGGACAAGTGCTGTTCTAAAAACAACGGATACCTCTCAGGAGGTGGAGATGTCAACAGATGCTGACAATCTGTCCACTCCTGGGTCCGACCAGGACAATATGGAGTGGGAAACGCCCTCCAGTAAACATAAAAAGAATAAGAAGCTTGTTGTCCCACCCAAATGATGATCCCAATGTCTTCCACCTAGTTTGTGTTGACTTTACAGTCTTACTTATTTTACTAAGTTTATTTTTCAGTTTTATATTTACATGCCTTTTATAGATGACTAAGTTACATTTTATGCAATGGAACTGTCGCGGTATTTTAAGAAATATTGATGATGTCAACTATTTTATGGATCAGCTTCGACCCATCGCTCTCGCCTTGCAAGAAACCCATCTTAACACTAATTCTTTTAATATTTTAAGACGTCATCAGGTTTTTAGAAAAGATCGCCCCTCTTCCACCCCTTCTGGTGGTGTTGCAGTGGTCGTACAGAGGGGAGTTGCTTGTTCTCAAGTCCCCCTCTGCACGCCCCTGGAAGCTGTTGCAGTACGTCTCCTTCTAGACCGCCTTGTAACAATTGTTTCCTTATACTTGCCACCTAATGCTCCTTTAAACCTTCAAGAGCTTCAGGGACTTATAGGACAGCTCCCACAACCGTTTTTAATTTTGGGGTATTTTAACGCTCATCATCCTATGTGGGGTAGTACCCGTCAAGACTCCCGTGGTGGTGTGATTAAACGTCTTTTATTGTCTTCGGGGTTATGCCTTCTTAATGGGAGAGAGCCAACGTTTTTTAGTGCGGCACACAACTCATTTACATCCATCGATCTTTCTATTGCTTCACCTTCATTGCTTTCTTGCTTTTCCTGGAAGGTTCTTCATAACCCTTTTGGTAGTGATCACTATCCAGTTGTTTTAGAGAGTACCGTTCCATTGCCTAATCTTTTAAAGAGGGTCCCTAGGTGGAAATTAGACAAGGCAGACTGGGCGCTTTTTAATCTTCACTCCACTTTAGATCCTTCGCTTCTTTCGTCTATGTCCCCTGAGAACGCTACACTTTATGTTACTGAGCAGATACTAAAGGCTGCTCAGTAATCCATTCCCCAAACATCTGGTAATATACCCAAAACATGTAAACCTTGGTGGAATAAGGAGTGTGCCACAACCCGGGCGGACCAAAATAGGGCGTGGGGCAGATTTCGCAGATACCCCACTTCAAGCAACCTTGTTGAGTTCAAGCGACGAAAAGCCAAGGCTCGTTGGACTAGGAAGCAGGCAAAGCGGAAGTCGTGGATGAAGTATCTCTCTTGTTTAACCAGCTTTGTCCCAGCCAAGGAGGCCTGGGACAGATACAGGAAAGTAAATGGGGATTACAGGTGCTTTGCCATTCCAACGTTTAATGCTCCTTCTTCGTCTCTAAAAGATATTGGTAACATGCTTGGGGAACATTTTTATAATTCATCTAGTTCGGCCAACTACAGTGTTTCCTTCGGACAGTTAAAAGTTCGTGCGGAACGGCAAAAGCTTGTCATGTCAGGAGGAAACTCGGCATCGTATAACCAACCATTTACGCGATGCGAGCTTGAGATGGCTCTTAATGTGAGAAAGCTCTCTGCCCCTGGTCCCGATGGAATTTATTATGAAATGCTGCGCCGCCTTTCTCCAGAATCCCTTGAAAACCTTCTCCTGTTTTTTAATCTTTTGTGGGAAAAGGCATGTTTCCCTCAGGCTTGGAAACACGCACATATCATCCCCCTCCTAAAGCCTGACAAAGACCCCTCACAACCATCAAGCTATCGCCCAATTGCACTCACAAGCTGCCTTGGGAAAACATATGAAAGGCTTATAAACAGACGACTGGTCTACATGTTAGAAAGCCAGAGGGTCTTTGATAACAATCAATGTGGATTTCGCCAAGGTCGATCTACCCTTGACCACTTAGTTCGCCTTGAGACTGTGATACGTGAGGCATTTGTAAACAGGCAGCACTGTGTTGCGGTTTTTTCGACTTAGAAAGGGCATATGACACAGCGTGGAGGTATGGGATTCTCCGAGACCTGTATGCCTGTAATATCCGGGGCCGTATGCTGCGAAGCATAAAGGAATATCTGACAGACAGGACTTTCCAAGTTCGTCTCGGCTCAGCCCTATCTGACTCCTTTGTTCAAGAAAATGGAGTCCCTCAAGGGGGTGTTTTAAGTGTGACTTTGTTTTTGCTGACAATGAATTCACTCGCACGACTGCTGCCACCATCTATTTCGTATTCTCTTTATGCTGATGATATACAGATTTCATCATCGTCCTGTAACCTTTCTAGTTGTGAGCGCCAGTTGCAGTTAGCCATAAACAAATTGTCCAAGTGGGCCGACGAAAATGGGTTCAAGTTCTCTGCTTCAAAAACGGTCTGTGTTCCTTTTTCTTTGCGACGCGGGCTGTCTTTGGATCCCTCCCTGAAATTAAATGGAACACCTATTCCAGTTAAAAAGGAGCACCGATTTCTTGGTGTAATATTTGATAAAAAGCTTAGCTTTATTTCCCACCTTAAAGCTCTGAAGCAAAAATGCCTTCAGTCCACAAACCTTTTGAAAGTTTTATCTCACAAGTCTTGGGGGTCTGATACAAAATGTATCCTGCAGTTATACAACGCCCTTGTACGATCCCGTCTTGACTACGGTGCAGTAGTGTATGGATCGGCTCGGCCTTCTGCCCTTAAAATGTTGGACCCAGTTCACCATCTCGGCTTGCGACTGGCAACAGGAGCCTCCCGGACGTCGCCCGTCCTCAGTTTGTATGCAGAATCCAATGAGCTGTCCCTGAACAAACGACGTACATATCTTAGTCTAACATATGCTTATAAGATTCTGGCCGACCCCCAGCATCCGACATACTCTTCACTTACAAGGTCAAGGTTCTTTCGCCTTTTTGAAAATAAACCAAGCATTGTGACTCCGTTAAGCTTCCGTATTGAACATCTTCGCACTTCTCTGCACCTTCCTCTGGGCCAGGTCGGCCTCGTTAGGAAAGTCAACGGTATTCCACCTTGGAAAGCACAGCGAGTTGAATCTGACTGGTCTCTTGCGAAGTTCAACAAGCACGGCATTTTCCATGCTGTAATTATGCAAGAGTTTGGTGAACTGCAAACTAAGTATGATGGTTATCTTCATGTTTACACAGATGGTGCTAAGACTTCTTCTTTTGTCGGTTGCGCTGTGTATTCAGAACGCTTTTCCAAGGTTCAACGACTCGATTGTGTCGCCAGCGTTTTTACGGCGGAACTCTATGCGGTATCAATGGCGATCGAATGCATTATCAAGAGGAAAATACTGAGGGCGGTCCTGTTTGTTGACTCTCAAAGTGTGATTCTTGCAGTTTGCTCTCTTAAAGACACTAAAAATATGCTTGTACAACAGATTCAATATAAACTTAACACTGCTTTGCATGGAGGTCAAAATATAAAATTTTGTTGGGTACCCAGTCACATTGGCATACAAGACAATGAAGAAGCCGACAAGCTTGCAGGGTCTGCCGGTAACCTTCCACAATCTCTGTCCTGTTTACCCTATCAAGATATTAAGCCCTTGGTGAAGTCCTCGATTCTTCATTCTTGGCAATTGGAATGGGACATGGAGATCGGTAACAAGCTTCATGTTACCAAACCGGCTTTGGGAGTTTGGGAAAGCTCTTCATGCAAGAGCCGACTTCATGAAACGTTGTTGTGCCGTCTGAGAATCGGACACTCTTTTGTAACCCATAGGCATCTGCTTTCGGGAGAAGATCCACCAGTCTGCGATCAGTGTGGTGATAGGCTCACTGTTTTGCATATCTTGTGGTTGTGCCCTGGTCTTGAGCCCAAGCGCCGCATTCATTTCCCTGAATTTTTTCAACATCATATCCCATTTCATCCTGCTCTCCTTCTGGGAGAGAATCCTCTGGTCTCTTTTGAACGAGTAATAGAATTTCTTGGTAGTATTGGCCTTTTATACCGATTATAGCTTTTTGGTTAGCTGTTTTGTAAAACCTGTTTTATAGTACAAACCTTCAATTAGTTTGGCGCAGATGGCCTCGTAGCTATTGCGCCATAAACCCCCAAAATCTCTCTCTCTTTACGTGCCAAACCTACGACGGGCATCTGGCACGCCCCAGCGGAGGACTGAGGATTAATTTCGACCACCTGGGGATCTTTTGACGTGCAACCGAAAGCTCGGTTACACGGCGCCTTCTCCGCAATAAGCCTCCGTCATATTGCGGGCACCTCGGTCGGGATTCGAACCCGCCACCTGGGGATCCGTAGGCCGGCTCTCTCGCCTCGGAGCCACCGTGGCGGCTAGGAAAACAAAAACTGAAGGTCAGTTATGGCGGCGCCCATGCACAGCTGCTGCAAAGCGTCTATATTACAGTGGTAATAGAAACGTGGCAACAGTTACGGGAACAAGAAAACGACAATTCGCTCATACTGCCAGCAGAATGGAGCTTTAACGCGCAGCCTGCAGCTGAGTGATCTTTTCGCAGAAAGATTAATCATGTGCTTTTATTCTACACAGATTTGTCATATCATTCATGCAAGCTGGCACTCGTTTGAATTGAGACTTGCGGCTTCACGAAAAAAAAAATCTAAATAGGCACACCGGGCCGGGCCGGGCGTACTGCTCCCCTCTCACTATATTTCGTCTTACCTTAGCATGGACTAGCCTTTACTGCCTTGACTGGAGCACTCGCTGCACGAGCGCTCATGCAGCCGCCGAGGCTTCCTTCGAAGCAACTATCTCGCGCTTTTAGCACGCACGGCTAACAAGTACATACTATATAGACGCTTTCAGGCAGCTGTGCATGGGCGCCGCCATAACTGACCTTCAGTTTTTGTTCCCTAGTATTCCGTTCGCTCCACTTCATCATTACAACAGCAGGACCGGTTATTGCCATTTTAAGTGTTACTGTGTCCTTCTCCCCAGCATATGCCCTTCTGGAGACTCGTCAAGGCCCGCTTCAGTGGCTCGGCATCTCGGTAAGACAAGAGAAGGTCGGCTATGGCGGGTCAACCTGGCGCGCGCTGAAAGCGTCTATAACTCGATATGCTCCCCCGAAAGGAACTCTATCTCTCACCGATAACGAGCGCCACGGCTGGCGCTGGGTAAAGTAGAACTATCGCTCTCACCGGCGGAGTGAGGCATACGGCAGGCCGCTCCCAAGGGGAGTCCTAATCGAGTGGTCGTGGTAACGTATATGAGCTCGGTAGAACTTTTAAAGGCTGGTTCACACTAGGATGCCTTCAGTTCACACAGCACCGTTTTCTTACGTTACGTCTCAGTCACCGAAGCATTCGCGCCTCGAATGTCGCGTGCCAGGCTATCTCCTTGAAGTGGTAGCCACGCTTAATCCGAAGAACAGATCTCTCGGTGACTTTTCGCAACGTAACGTAACGTAACGTAAGAAAACGGGTCTGTGAACCAGCCTTAACCCATCTCTTTTCTATGTTGACAAACAGCTCACCAATAACTTTTTTTCTTTAGCAGGTACCAAACCCTATCTGGCATCGGTTGCATATACAGACTACATGACCTGTGCCTTAATTAGGGTACTGCGATTCCATAATGGACGAGAAGGTAAACCGGAAGTGGCCAGACTTTTTCCCACTACATGAAATCATGACTCCTTCAGAAAGTTGCCTATCCCGTTTCTTTCGGACGAAATATCTGAAGGGTGAAACATACCAATACATCGACAACACCATAATCTAATGCACGGGATGCCTGACGGGACTCCCTCAGTTGTCCCACTCTTATCTACAAAGGCTGCGGTTCCAAAATGGGTAGCTTAGAGGGAAATGCCCTTTAAGCTACCCCTTTAACGCTACACTGCTGGTTGCAGTATAGCGTTAAACGCGATAAATAATAGTTTGTTTTTACGTGTACCTAATGGGGTAACTTAATAACGACATTCGGTGGCGGTCGTCTTAATTACTGACCCTTTTCTTCTTCAACGTCGTAGGAAGGGTGCCAGTGTTCTAAACACTGGCACCCGAGACTAGAGCCACTCGATATGGCAGCGTAGCTGCCAGAGTAGCGCCACGCTTTTCCCTGTGCCGCCTCTCGCCGCGATTGGTCACACGCGGTACCATAGCAACGAGCTGAGCTGGCTCGGTTTCCATAGCAACCGAGTGACGAGTCGTCACGTGACCTCTCAAGAGCCGTGATGTCATCGGTAAGATGGCAGCGTCCAGAGCTGGTGGATGCGAGTTCGTTCGGTGCGCGGAGTCGTGATATGCCGCAGCTTGCCGACGATTTAGGGCTTCTTCGTGCTTTCTGACGTAGGTATAACGTGAAGATCTGAAAGAATGATACTTTATACCCTTTCTGTGCAAGATCGCTCTAGATATTAGCACCTGTGCGACAGCATCAGTAATATCACCTTAGCGGTGCTCGGGTTTCCGGATGTGTTTGAGGATCGATAAGACATGCAATGAGGATCGATAGCATGCAATTTTCGCATTCTCTTAGTTTTATTTGAACATTGGAGTGTCTGAGAATCGATGCAAAATCTATGCGTCGCATGTTGGGCCTTGGGGAATTTGTTTTTGCCCCAGGTAACCGCATGATCACAAACTTTTAGCGAGGAAGCTCCTGCGATGTTTACGTTTTGTACTAATCAATCACGGAACCTGGGTTCAATCCCCACCCCTGCCCGTTTCGATCTGGATGAGCATCGTACCGGCCTGCGGTTGTGTATCACTACTGCGTGGTGCACGTTAAAGACCTATAGACCCCAGGCTAGCGGTTATACTGCATTGGCTAAATTGCTCATATACAGCGAGTGACTCGTCGCACTTTGAAATGGCTGACCAACTACACGCTGTATAAATATTCACAAAACTCCCAAGCATACTAATCAACGATTTTACGATATGCGCCACGCAAGTTCGTCTGCTTCTTTTAGTAGGGGTTGTGGTGACGTCAGAAAGACGCCGAGCTCTGATTGGTTCTGAATAAAGAATAGTGGGTAGGCCTCAAGGCAGCTTGCTTTTAGGTCTACCCCCTATCCTTCAATCGAAGCCACTCAGATCTTGGCGTTCTGACGTCACCACAACCCCTGCAAAAAAAAAAAGCAGACAAACTTGCGCTCCAGTACATAGCTTTTAGGATAAACTTTTCGCATTTTCCTAGCTTCCTTTGAAGGTCTTAATTTCTGAGAATCATAACGAAAGGTATACGGCGCGTGTAGGGCCTATGGGAAATTGTTTCAGCCCTGGGTCACTGAATAATCACAGCATTTTTTAGCGAGGAAGCTCCTGCGATCTTTAACTTTTTTTACTAATCGCCAATTTTACGAATTGGCAGTTCTGAAGATTTTGATATAACTTGCTTTCGTTGCAATAGCTTGCATTCGACCGCAGTGTTTTTTGGTTTGTTTTTCAAGTGAAAAACTGGCGTTTGCTCAAGTGACGTATATGAAATGTCCTGCTATATAACAACGCATCAACACATACCATTAAACTTAGATGCTCAGAGGTGTGTTCGTCTTTGTAATTAACAAGTTACAGACGTATTTATTTCTTACGAGTGTAATATTTATTTTCTGTAGCTGGGCCCATTTTGTGCTCCTTAATGTCAGTGTGCTTGGTTCCAAATATCCTCTTTACAATGCCTACAAAGGCCAAAATGACCTCAGCCGACCCCAACTCACGCATTGGACACGATAACTGCGACACTCGGATGTATGCGCTCGTCAGCAATCAATTCGTCCATGGATATTTGAATTCACTTTCCTGGCCAATGAGTGTCCTGACAAAACTTAACATCACTTGCGAATGCCAAGTTCTACGGTGTGCTTAAAAAGCACGGTGCCCTAGCATTTCACGACTGCGTGATTTCACAGTTCTCTTTTGAGTTGAAGATTATAGGTAAGGAAGAAGTTTAAAAATAATTTTGTGGCCCCTTTAACACGGACATGTGTGCTACACCAGATAAAAAAATATTGACTTAATGAATGCCGGTAAACTTCCGAACGACCATTTGGCTTGTCGGCAAGAACACCTCATATCCGGCGTCCGTCTCTTTTGATGGCGTCAACGATTCCCTAGAGACCACCATGCCGTCCTTCTTGGTTGAACCCCGTCGACGTCGCTCCTCACCAGTCGGTGAGAAAATCTCATCTTGAAGGGATGATCGGGTCTTGAAGTATGATGCTAAACATATACTCGCTCACTATGGGGCAGGCGAGCAGCAGTCATGTCCCGAGCCAATCGTCCTGCCGTGGCCGGCGTAATCGAAATTTTGTTCCATCGGAGCGAAGTCCGAAAGTACTAGGACGGTACGTTCGTCCCACGAAGCGGCCGCCATCCCGGTGGCGCCGAAAACCACTCGCCTTGTCCGTGCACGTACGGTACCATAGCAGCTCTCGTCGCCCGACAGTCCCCGGGCTGCAAACCGTCTCACTTTTTAGAAAAAACAGGCACCGTTCCTCCAGAGGTTCTTGCCGTACCGCGATGCCAAGCGTCTTATAGGTCTTTTACCGCCGAATTCATAGATGTCACTCCGAGTCATGCCAAGTGAAGGGCGACCCTTCACTTACAGAAGGGCGGTTGAAGGGGCACTTCCACTTGAAGTGAGGTTTACCATTCTGAAATGGCACTTCGCTTTCACTCGAGCAAGTGAAGGGAGCCCTTCTACGGGATGCGTCCGGGAGCGAGAGTAGAAAAGAAATTTATATTTATACTTTGCGTAAGACCACAAAAGTAAGTTAATTCTTAGTGTGTTTACATAATTTGTGTTTATAAAGAAATATTAGCACATAACAAACATGTTGCGATTTCAGAAACGAACGTAGCTCGTGCATCTTCTTTCAAACTAAATTGGCCAGCAATATAGCCATCAATATCCATGCTGAATACATTCCAAGTCCTTCCGATATCCTTGTTCCAACGCCACCACCGCCGTTGCCTTTTCGTGTTTACTTGCCCTGCTGGTTTGTTCTTTTAAAGTTTTCATTTCCGTAGCGTGTAATGGATAAGGCCAAGGCACCCGCTGCGCGGTTCACAGAGATCGAAAAGGCAATACTGATGGAACTTGTAATGACGTACAAAAAAATCATCGAATGTAAAAAGACCGACGAATCGTCGTTAAACAAAAAAAAGGCAACTTGGATTCGACTCTGCAACGAGTATAACTGCAACCACGGTGTATATCGACGGGACGTGAAACAGCTAAAAAAATGGTGGGAAAATGTGAAGGCCAAAGCGAAGAAGGACCATTCCAAAGAAAAAAACAAGGTCCACAAAACAGGCAAGTCTCTCGTTCAGGTTTCTCATCGCGCTGAAAGTGCCTCGGAATGAGCGATGGGTCACATTTGTAGCCCGAACTGTCGGTCACAAATTCGCCCTTGTTTCGAACTGTTGTTTCTGGAATACCTGTCATGGGGGATGGAGCGTGAACGTGCGCAGACAAGTCGGTTATGCAACCTAATGCTGTCAGTTGAATACCGTAGTAACCTGACAATGGAGCAGCATGAACGGAACCGCAGCACGATATAATACTACCGTTAAATCAGTAATTCTACTTGCAGTTTTTGCGGCGGACATGTACAGTAGATCACAACTGACAACACCCAGATGATCAATATTTCATTTCATTACGCATGGGGCAGAGGGGATGAACATTCCCTATCAGCAAATGCATGCCTATAAATCGGGGTATATTTAAAAAGGAAAACAGATCTTAGATAACATTAGAACTTGGAGTGCCTAGATTGACTACTGTTTGCTCCTTTAGGAGGGGGGCCACCTGGCAAGCCAATGAGCGCCACCTCCGTGCTGGTTGGGGCGGTGGCCTCACACGTGTTCAACAGACAGGAAAATATGGAGGACAGCGATGGGGCACCCTATCTGCCCCCGGTCTGCAGCCTCCCAGTTCTCCGACTACTGCAGCCGATGCTGGACGGCGAGGAGGACCCTCTTGATGCCGACTTGGGTAGAATGCTTGAACCGTTTCCATGTCTTGACCTGTACTTTCTAAACTGGTACCTTTTCGTCTTTACCCACTGATCTTCTCATGGATATGCATGGATACGGTTATAGATCATAATGAGTCTGCCTTCAGAAATGTTTCACCTGGTGTTCCTCAGTAGTACATACTGGCACCCCTACGTTTTTTAATAATCATGAATGACCTTGCAGCAACCATCTCATCTAATATTAATCTTGTTGCAGATGACTGTGTCGTCAATAACAAAGTAAAAAGTGTGCATGACAACATTCAATTTCAAGATAATTTAGTAAAAATGAACAAATGGTGCGAACAGCATGTACATTACTTATGTACAAGGTAACATATATCATTGCAGGGCTGGGTTCCATACAGCTTCAAAACAGTACATGGCAACTACTGCAGACTAACAATGACCATACTCCCCTGACAAAGAAACAAACAGCACAGGGTATTAAAATAATCATAGCATGATTTCTGCCAAGAAATATCTATACCAAGCACTCCAAAAGGTGGAAACGGTTAAGTGATCTAGTGGCCTAGTTTATGGCACAGGTTCAAAATGGATGAAAACATTGTTACACATTAGATCAGCAGCAGAAAAAAAAAATCAAATACTTCAAATTGCAACTGCATGAAAAACAAAAATACAATCTCAAACTTATAAAAACCCTTTCTACTCTTCATGTATGTCCCATTGTTCACTTCATAACTTCTACGTGTTCTTTCAATTGCAGAGGAGCCCGGTTCACCAGCTGGGCCTGCCTCAGACGTCGGTGCACCACTGTCACCAGCAGCTGCCTGCATCGCTGATAGACCTGCAGCAGCCCCAGCAGCTTGCCTGATTAGCCAGACATCTACTGCAGGGTCACCAGCTCCTACACCTGCGGCTGCTGCAGCGTGCAACAGTGGTAGTGCGGCAGCAGCTGTGGGCAGTGGTGCCCGCCAGGTCGGAGGACGTATGGCGCTGCTGGAAAGGAGCCTCGCAGAGGAAAACGATATGAGGATGGCCTTTGTCCAGCAGGAGCATGCCCTGCGCTGCAACTTCCTTGAACAGGACCACCGCGACGCACTCAGCAAGAGAGCTGCGCTGCATGAAATGGAAATTAAATTGCGCGAGGACGAGCTGAAAAAAAGAAATGCCATTCACGAAATGGAGATGAAGCTCCTGTGTATCAAGGAAAACATACTGCTGCAGGAGCTGAGCCAGAAGGCTGCACAATAAATCATGTTCAAACTGCTATGCCTGCTTTACTGATGGTTCACTTTTAAAGTCAAACTGAAGTATCACACGCGCATAACGCCGTGGTACTCCGACGCAGCCGGGAAGTGCACCAGCCTTCGGAAGAGCACCCTCGCGATGAGCGTCGTCACCGTCCTCACTGTGCGGCAGACAGTCGGCTGGGAGACATGCACCAGGTCTCCCGCTACCACCTGGAAGGTCCCGGCGCCGTAAAAGCGAAGGGTGACCAGCAACTGGAGCAGGGGGGTGAGCGGCAGTCCTCGGTTGTCGCCGGTTTGCTGGAGAGGCAGCAGCGTCAGGAGTTCCCTCACCGTCGTCTTGGTAAAGCGATATCTCGCGAGGAACTGGCGGTCACTGTACAGCTCCATCGGGTTCAGGCGGTCCGATAGATTACGCCGCGGCACCGACGGACCGAGCGGGTACATAACGCCGAACACAAGGTCGCACGCACGAGTAGCGAACTCAAAAGACGCGATCCTGCGAGCGGCATCACTCCGATAACCCGGGTAACCCGCCATCTTTTGCGATGAAGGGAGGCTCGAGTGTAGTTGAAGGGCGGTGCCACCGCTTACTTGAATTTTTTCGAGAAAAGTCCGAGTGAAGTGCGAGGCGAGGGAGCGTTTCGAGTGAAGGGGGATTTATGAAACGTAATGACACCCACTCAAGGGCGTTGGAAGTTAAGTTCGAGTGAAGTGGGATCTATGAATTCGGCGGTTATACCACTTTTCAATGAACGAATGGAGATATCAACTAGACTACTAAGGTTGCCGCCCGGCGTCGCTAGAAGCACGATTACCATGGCAACCTCCCAGGCCCAAAATGGAGATCACTATCAGCGCTTCTGACGTCGTGCATCTAGATAATTTTGCGTCGTGTCGCTACTCTGGCAGCTACGCTGCCATATAGAGTGGCTCTACCCGAGACAGATGAGCGACGAAAGCTGTCGTTGCGCGGCGGTTGCCATATCAACAAGCCTTGACATGTGTCGTGGCAGCGCGGCATTGGGTCACGTCACAGCGATGATTGCTATACATGGCATGCATTGACGTCACATCAGCCGCCATTACTACGTACCATGCTCCCGTTCTCGTACCTTCTGCACCACACCTTTGACACCATCCAGTTTGGTATTCTCGGCAAGGCGTTCTGAGAAGAACAAACTCGATGGTACGAAATGTATACTGCTGAAAGTGCGGGCCCAGGAGCGTGGTACCGAGCAATGGCGGTAGGCACGGTGCCATATGACGCGACGTGCAAGGCGTGTATAGCCGCGCGACGTGATAGAAATGAGACCAGATATTGGACGGCAGCCTCTGTCATGTAGCAGACAGTGGCAGAATCATGCAGCCAGCGTCCCTTTAGCTGGAGTGTACTTTAACAGCCGTCGCCACACTTTGTATACATGGCGTAAGCTGGCGCTCATCCGTGCGCGTGCTGTCGCGTCGCGACATAAACACTACTGACGCATATGTTCATACGAGTAAAATGTAACTCTTGTTGTGGCCTCCGTGTTTTGTGCCATCAGCTCCTGCGGCATGCGAGCTCGCAGCGGGTACCCGGGTGTTTCCTACTTTTTTTATAACATTTTTTTCTGGCATCCTGAAAAATCGCGCACCCACATTTTAAACCGTTTTCTTCGTCGCAGGCGGAAGTTGTTGTGTTTTTTTTCGGGATTTAATGTATGTTACAAGTACACGCGTTTAATATGTACTTTATAAAACTTGATACTCTATTGTTATTTTGTAGTTTGTGAATCCTGAGTGAAGCTTTTCAAGCAGCGTGGTATACATATGGAACAGCACAGTAGTGTGCAGTATATGCCCAAGAGTGGGAATTAGAAAGGTGATAAGATCTAGGACATGCCAAGTGTAAAATTGGAAAATGTGCAACGCGCTCCTTACGTATTCCATAGCATTAAGCGCCTTGCAGTTTCGGTATTTAGAACAGCACGGGTTCTACACACCAGCCCCTTTTCAGTGAAATTCATTGGTTTAGCTTTTGAAATGCTTTGAAAATGTATGCCGGCTGAAGTTCTAGCAAGTATTTCACATTCTTTACAAATCAGATGTTTTGAAAATGCGACGTCCTCTTCTGATATTGTAATTACTACCTATTCCTGCTTCGATTTTCACCTTATCTGTATCACTGTTCGTCCATATTTATTCACAGGGTGCCAGCTCTGGGCAGATGCTAAATATGTCAACCATGTTCCCGAATTTTGTCACTTTGCATACAGCTTGCTATGTGGAACCATCAAATATCACGTCTATGATGAAAGGAAATGCAAAGCATAAGGAATCTACTTCAAGTGGAGATTTTGCCAAGATAGTAAGGTGTTTCAATGTATTTTTCAGTGTTTTGTTTTCTATTTTAATAAACGATTAAATGTCAAAATGTTGCTGAAGTGGGACGACTTTAAAACCTTTCCCAATCACAGTCTTGACGGTTTTAAGACTGTTAACACTATCATGACGTCTCATCATGGTTTCGGGCGCCTCGGGAGGCTGGTACTATGTGGGAAGGGGGCGTGAGCTGCTACACTGTTGTGATCAGCCTATTCGCCTCTCCGACAGATTCAGAGCGGTCCAAAAAATGGTAATATCGGTCTGAAGATGCTTCCAATTGGCTGCGGGGAGCTTCCGGCGAGAACAAAGAAACCTGGAAAGGGCCTCCAATAAAGCGAGGAACACATGGAAGTGGTAGCCAGAATTAATGCACACTAGTGTCGATCCGAATATAGTGACCCTTCCTGAAGCACCACGAGTTATCAAGCAGTCTTTCCTGTAGACCTGATAGGACCTACTATTAGAGTCATGTCTCGGTAATATGGACCCCAATAAAACGGACACCCCGCATAGCGGACGAAATTTTCGGTGACCGATCTTTCGCCTTGCGATTTTGCCCCAATATAATGGAAACCCGCAGTCCTGACTATGGAGAGCTCTTTTGGGGACGAATTGAGTAAATACAGGCATTTCTGTCTCATTTTCAACGTCAATACGCCAATTGTTTCTTTTTTTTTTTTTTTTTTTGTAAGGTTTAAAGACGTTTTTGAGATATTGCCGCTCGCGCAGCTGGCCAAGTAGGCAGCGCGCGCGTGGCCTAACGGCTATTGTGCCTGCCTCCCACGCCAAAAAGCCAGAATTCAATTCCTGGGAGCGATGCATCTTTTGTTTTTTTATTGCAATTTATTGTTCTGGTAAAATCGAGAATCGTGCTGCTTGTTCGAGATTCGAATGTTCTACGCGTCGAACCTTCTACGCCGATCATTCCAGAAACCCACGCGTGTACATCAGACCTTCTCTGGCGAGCCATGGTCAGTTTCGCCTCAGCGTTCGATCCTGCTGTTTCGCCGCCTTCGACGCCCGCGACGCTTTGTTGTTATCTTTTTCCCCTTTTTGTTTTGGGCACAAGTCCGCCCCATTAAACGTTTAGTTTCCTCAGTTATTTTTTGTTTCATTACCTCTTCATTCGTGTCAATATCAGTGAATCCAAGAGGCCACAGTGTGCACCCGAACGTTCCTTGCGGGTTTCGCGATAAAAGCTGCGCACCAAATTATGTTTGTCTTTTTGGTGTGTGTTTTCCGTAATGGGTCATTACCGCTTGCTTGAGGTCGCGTATGAGTCAGTGTTGGCGGTGACGCGCTAAAAGTAACCGCGGTACCGGTAACACAATATTTTTTCGGTAACGTGTAACGTACTCGTTACTTTTTCAAAACGGTAGCGGGTAACGTACATACGTTACTTCACTCAAGTAACGAGTAACGTACTTACGTTACTTCATTCAAGTAACGGATATATGTTACTCGTTACATATTTTTTTCCCAAGACATAAAGAAAAAATACACTTAACTTTTGTCTTCGGGTTTGTATACTCCGTTTCACCTAAAGTCCAGAAGCAGCCAGTAAAGTTCGTTTCCTCTCTACTATGGAGGAAGGACAGCTTCTTTCCACGTAGCTCGGCGATGCTGACCGAAGGATCCAGGAGACGACGTTCAAAGTTGAAGTAGGAAATGTATTTACAGGTCGTTACAAATAGTTTGCAGCATGGTGCGTGCACAGCACGGAATCTCGTCGTTCGACACTCTTCAGTTAAGGCGCGTTCACACTCTTGCAACCGAGTACGACCGAGAAAGACTTCTTGGGACCGGATGCACTGAGCGGAGCTGGTCCTAAGAGATCGCAAGAGGCTTAAAAACCGGTTTGGTCTCTCTCGGTCGCACTCGGTTGCAAGAGTGTGAACGGGCCTTTACAGTCGAGCTCTACCCATTCTGCTTCGTCTCCCATTTTTGTCTCTTCATGAGACAAAGCATGGCAGGTTCAAACAATCACTCTCCCCACTCCCCCGTCACTTCACCAATCGTGTTTCGATATCACTTTCCCAAATTCCGCCCAAGTAACGCACGATGTCCTCTCCCTCGGCATGGCAAGGTCACCCACCCGGTTCCAGATGCCTTTTCCCGATTACCGGACGGTCGTCGACCCTCTCTACCTCCTTTTAGCTGGCAGTTTAGGAAGGTCCGCGTTTCGGGGAGCCGAGGCGCCGAGCCGATCAGTGGCGTCCCCAACTCCCCTGCTTTTGTCCCGCGAAATATACTTACGAGGGCTGAGAATTGCACCCCAGGGTCCGCCAAAAGTCAGCGGCCTTACACAGCCGACGCTATGAGCTGATGGAACCAATTAGACCGCGTCAAAAGTGCACTATAATGGTGTTTGTCATGTTTCTGTGTGCCCTTAAAATCGAAAGAATAAAAACGTGGAGGACAAGCACAGGACAACCACGTTCTTTCATTTAGCAACAACGTTTATGCCGGGCGTTTTTATGCATTCGATTTTAAGTACAGATTTTCAACTCGCTCGCTTTTACTACCAGTCTTTCTGTGCGTGTTCTATCGCCGCTAAACCAGTCATAAACAAAAGAGGCCCAGTGGCTTGCGCCTTTGACGCTGCTCGATTGCTCCCATTAACTCCTAGCGTCGGCGGCGTCTGGACGTAAGTTGAAACGAAGTGTGTGCCATTTTGTCCGGGTTACCCACGCTACACCGCACGTCTCGTTTTTAATATTTTTGAGGCGCCAAGTCATTAATTATTGCGCTCATTCCACTTGCCTTTCAGCTTTTGCATGTCTTTTCTCCGCGCAAAAAAGTCCCACTTTAGAAAAACCCCAACGCGCACACCCTTTGGTCAAATGTCAGAAAACGTTGCCCCCCCCCCCCCCCCCCCAAATAAAAAAGAAAGAGAAGCAGTTGTTGTCGTTAATTTATAAATAAAGGTAACGCAAAAGTAACGTTCGTTACCTTATATCCGTAACGGTAACGTGTTCCTTTTATCTTTATGTAACGTAGGTCGGTAACGCGTTACTTTTATTTGCAAGTAAGGAGTGACGTATTTCGTTACTTTTTTTTTTTTTTTCTAACGCCTGCAACACTGTATGACCTACAACCGGGAACAAAGAAGAATGAACCCTAAAGCAGCTAGGTCACCTCACTGTAGACGTCGTCACTGTTCGGGGAGCGGGAGAGAAGACACAAAGATAATTTCTCCTATACACTCCGTGCGACGCGACTGGCGCGCCGCCGCGCGGCCGGTACCGAAGGTAGGCAGTGAGCACCCCAGAGAAAACGAAACCGAAACCACGCCGCGTACGTTGGTACGCGTTGAAGTCTGAGTGGTGCTGTTGCGCTGGGTTCACAGCATGAAGTGCTGCCTGTGCTGCTTCATTAAGTGCTTCAATAGTTATGCGTCGTATCTCGTGGAGACAAAGTTTCACAGTCTTTCACCTCGCCGATGTTTTATGGGACAGCGACAACGATGGAGCCGTGCCGTACGACGCGAGAAATTTGGTGTCCCGATCATGTCTGCCACTGTGTCGGCACGGCTGACATATTCTACACTGCCGATTTGCGCTCTGCGTTTGTTTTCGTACCAGTAACGCCTACATGTGTCAGCGCCGATGGGACGAACTGAAATGCCATCCCACACTCGCAGGTAAGCAGTGCCAATTTCGTTGGAAGAATGCCCTCCAAAAAAAGTTTCGTCCCCATCGTACGTGTCGATGATATTTCCGGACATATATAACACGAAATCTGTACTTCACGAAGAAAGATTTGAACGGTAAAAAAGTGACAAATATAAATCTAAAGAAAACAACCATGAAACTCGGAATCACTGGAGAATCGGCGTTTGAGTATGGAAGTTTATGTGGTGTGCTTTCTTTCTTGATCAGCCTCCTTTTGGATGTGGAAACACTACACCCCGGGTTCTGTAGACAACATTTTTTTTTTCTCGGTTTTAGAGCCACCCATCGCAACGTCGTTCGGACTGGAAGTACCGTCCACTGGTCCCTTCCTACCTGTAAAGTGTGCACCTCCCACGATGAGTGGTATTTTCTGACAGCCTTTGACGGTCAAAGCCAGTTCCCATTTAGTTACGCCGCCCAAACTAAATTTCCACCTGGTTTCGCTATGCCAACTATTTTTGTTATAATAAGTGTTGTGACAAGTGACGGTCATGTCAAAGTACCTGTGGGCCGAAAATCAGCACCTCGCACAACAGGTTATTACACAATAGCTGACCGCAAAAGCCCTTGGCGGCCAAACCGTGCGTTGGCCGACAACTTCGTTTTCTCGGCTTTGGAACCACCTTTCGTAAAGTTGTTTCAATTGGAGGTAGAGTCCACTAGTCCCTTCCCACCTCTAAAGTCTCCACCTCCCCCGACCAGTGGTATTCTCATGACAGCCTTTTCATGGTCAAAACCGGTTCCCGTTGAGTTACGCCGCCCAAACCAAATTTTCACCTAGTTTCCCTATGCCACTTTTTTTTTTGTATAATAAGTGCTGTGTCATGTTACTGTCAAGTCCAAGCACCTGTGTGCCCAAATCTGCACTTTGCGCAGCACGCTATAACACAACATTTTGGGTCCAATATTGGATATAACGTACAGCTTTATTTCTTTATTCGTTAGAAACAACTTTCATACCTGCTGTCTTAATGAAGCTTGGCACACTTCGTGCAGAAACTTAGTGGACATCTCACTCGCCTCCCATATCATCGTTCCAGCAGTCCTACGTTTACAGCGACGAGCGAAATAAATTTCCCACTCAAAGCAATTATGGTGGCGGGCCGTCTTGCTTTTCGGAAAATTGCTCAAACTCCCTTTTTGGCCGCAACTAGAGAAATTATCCCTAATAACGACTCAAACTCAATATTTAGGAATTGGAGAACAGCTAAATGCCCTTTTTAGGTCTGCCCCAGCATTCATGCAACGTCACCCTCAACGTATCGGCTCAAAAAGCAAAAGTTTCGTCCGTGCGCGCTTCCGCCGCCACAACTTGGCATGCGAAAAGGCGCCGCAGGCTGCTGAACGCGCCTCACGGTCGAACGCCAGCTCCTCCGCTAGCGGCGCTGCGCGCGTTCTTCAAAGCGCCCCCTATAGTTCCCGCACGGAGTGTATAGACCAACTCAACTCTCTGATGTCACACCACTACGGTGGCGCTGCTATCGGTACTGGGCATGCGCATATGCTTCGCCTCGCGTGCATCTGGTTTCTGCGCCCCCGCAGTGCCCCCGCCCGGCGTGGGCAAACGCAGTCTTGTTTGTAAACAGTGTAACAGTGCTTGGGAGAAGAGCGTGTTGGTTTAAGTCATGGATGAAGAAAGAATAAAACAATTAAAACAGGGGCAACACAACCACATCTTTCAACTAGCAACAGACGAGTAAACTTTCAACAGCGAGCAGCCGGCTATACCCAGTAGGAGTAGGGGAGAGAAGGGGGAGAGAAGGAAAGATAAGACACGCGAAGTGCAAGTCAGGTAGGTAGGGTTATCTCGGATTTCAAAAATTCAACCTCAGTTTTTCTTCAGCAGGAGGGAAGGGTTTGACACGTTGTTTTTTGCTGTGGTCATGGCGAATGATTCTATGATTTCCCTGCCGAATCTGCTGTCATGCCCCCCCAGGATTTTTGTGTCATCAAAGAGGGGATGACAAGCGCCCATTCGAAGTCGGTAAAACACGGTATCATCAAATCTTTTTCTTCATCCTTCACGAAGTCTTGCTGTCATCTTTCAGAAGATAGCTTCAAATTGCAGCACATCAGGCTTGTCAGGGCAGGGTTTCCCGTCGACCTTCTCCGATCTGTAATGGAAAGGATGATTCGCGGGCCTGATCGCCAGTCACCAGCCACAAAAAAGAAAGCCCGATTCGCCGTCATTCCTTACGTACACAATTCAGCCCACCGGATAAAATCCATTGCCTCAAAGTTCGACACGAATGTTGTCTTCTCGTGCCGCATGCGTATTAAAAAACTCTGTCAACAAGTGAACAACAACCGGATTCCGATTGGCTGCACTGTCAAACACGAAAAGAAATTCATTCCATGCAAAGAGAAGAAAGTTTACTCCATCCCCTTGAGCTGTGGCCATCAATACATAGGACAGACCGGCAGATGCACCAATCACAGACTCCGCGAACATCACAACGAAGTTTCTAAGGCCTCTCCAGATTCTTATCATTCCATAGTCATACATGCCCATTCGTGCTTGCGTTGTCATCCCCTCTTTGATGACACAAAAATCCTGGGGGGGGCATGACAGCAGATTCGGCAGGGAAATCATAGAATCATTCGCCATGACCACAGCAAAAAACAACGTGTCAAACCCTTCCCTCCTGCCGAAGAAAAACTGAGGTTGAATTTTTAAAATCCGAGATAACCCTACCACCCTGACTTGCACTTCGCGTGTCTTATTTTTCCTTCTCTCTCCCTTCTCTCCCCTACTCCTCGCTGTTGAAAGTTTACTCGTCTGTTGCTAGTTGAAAGATGTGGTTGTGTTGTCCCTGTTTTAATTGTTTTATTCTTTCTTCATCCATACGTGTAACAGTGTGTTGGTCGATAGACGATTGCAAGCTTGGCGCCTCACTGGTGCAGCCATGCATAGCCTCCTCTAAACTGACAAAGCCTGGCAGATCGCCAAGAGAAGCGGCCGCCGAAATTGAAAAGGATAGAGCGGCAGACAACGGGGATGAAAGGAGAGTCACGTCACGGGCGCCCCGCTGCGGACGCCGAAACACACTTCTCCCGAGCGATGGAATGTCTGCTCGTGCTCCTCACGTTCCGCGCGCTACCGCTTCGTTTCTCGTCGGGTTCGAAAATCATTTTTCGAGTCCTCGCCGCTGCGAAAGCTGTGCGCTGACCTGACGTCCAGGTTCCCCTAGTATAAAGGGCACTGGGTTTCACAAGAAATGTTCTCTGCCTACCAGATCCCCGTGCTCCAAATCTCCGACGGGGCACTCTATGGCTCCGTCATCGAACTGCCAGGCTTTGTGAGTATTAGCCCCGAGAAGTTCGCGTGGCGCCCCCTTACGGCGAACCGGGATGACGTCACGGCGAGGAGAGAATTTTTCACCGACTCGCCCCGCTCGCCCTGTGGAGGCTGTGACGACGCTAGCTGTCGGCGCGCTCGTTTCTATTTAATTGTATTTTTTGCGTGTTTTTCGTAGGAAGTGTGAATCTTTATATGTGTCTTTATTGACGTATGGCCTGTAGCGACAGGCGAAACTTCAACAAACATCTTAAGCATGGTTGACAGAGCAAGCAACGCATGAATCACAGCTGGTATATGAAAATAAAGAAATATGGCCACAATTGCAGGAGAATCACTATAGATTTACATCTCGCACAATAAATGCTGCTGATGGTCTGAATAAATTGGCAGGTTATGTATACTATTTTTTTTTTGTATATCTGTTTTTAAACAAGATCGCCGAAGCAGAAAATCTGCGTGCTGCTCCAGCAACATGCTAAATACTGTCTGGGCCACGGGGAGAGAATCACAAGTAAGACAGCCCAAGTGCAGGGGCAAAGTAAAAAAAAAAAAAACAAGGAACATTTATTATATACATTGCTCACATTTGACCTTTGCTGGATTCGGATGGTATTTCAATGGACAACACTGGTGGTATCTGTGGACTTGTTTATATCAACGCTTAAGTAATGTATAACAAACGTAAGCGAAGGTGCCTAGCTCGTTATTAGTCCCTTAAGCCCTAAGATTGAGATTTTACTTAAATCGAATTGTCCTGAATCTAAAATACCAGAAGCTTTTCTCACGCAGACTGTCGCCCTTTACAGGTTCCACATTTTCTGCTACTATAGTGCTGCATCTACCACTGGACAGACGTTCGAATGCTTGCTTTTACTCCTGTTTTCCTTTGTTGCCAGAGAGTTCAGCTGTAGGGGGTTTAGAGGCTGAGGAAGCTTTTGGGGACCTGCAGCAGTGTCTCTTTTAATTGGAAATGACAATTCAGACTTAACGATGTATTTTCCGAATACCCAAGGCTGGAATAAAGAGTGTCAGGGAAAAGTATAAAAATTCCAAATTACGGCACTATTGCTGTGCATATTTCGGGCGGTTCAATACATATCAAACAGGCAACTGGGGGCAATTCGGCCATTTTTGCTGCTACCATACAAACTAATTTCCAGTAATTGTGCATCTTCTAAGAAATATGCCTGCATCCGTGTATAAACTATATAATTAATTCACGAAGAAGCTACATTTATGTAAAACAACCCTGTTCCACAAGCACTTCAAAGATCATCAGACGCAGGGCCTTTAAAACTTCTGCGAACCAGCGCATGCAGAGTGGCAGCGCAGAGTCGGGGTCGCGAGCTAACTTGACGACCATCAAAAGGCCCATGATTTAAATGCCCCTTCAGATGCCCTGAAAGCGGGATGTAATATCGTCCTAAATCATGAACATGCAAGGAACAGAATTCCAGCGTCTGAAACACTTCCGCCACCGCTTCACCGACCCTTCGCAAGATTGCCTTGTGTCGTGTGGACGGACGGGGAGGTTCATCGGCAGAATTACCTCCGCCGATAGCTTTCGGGATTTGTAACCCAATTTTAAAGGTAAAAGGGACAAGCAGGCTTATAAAATGTACGGACGCACGTCAATATCGGCCTAACTCGACATTTTGCACAACGGGTAAACGAATCTTATACAATCTTGTGCGCAACAAAGACGAGGACAAAAGGAGAGAAGAGGACACAACAAGGCGCAACTTTCAACTGAATTTTATTGAAAACGTGTTCCGGTATATATATAGTCTCAACCATCGTCGTAAAGGAAAAATAAACACCATGACAGAGCATAACTGGGAAACAACACTATCTCGTTCTCAGGAAAAACAATTCCTTCTCCGATAATGCGATCGACGGCATAGCAACACACGTGTCTCCTAAATAATCAATGTGCTCGGCTTCTATGATTTCGCGTGTTACCGCTGACTTGCATTTCCCAATTTTTACGCATTCATCCAACAGTGGGGTACAACCGCATGTCCTACAATGCAAGTCAAGAAAGCCACCGTTCTTTTTTTGCACGTTGTTATTGTGCTCGCGAAGCCGATCATTTAGGCAGCGCCCCGTCTGCCCGACGTAGTGGCTGCCACAGGACAACGGAATGCGGTAAACCACGCCATCTGTACAGTCGACAAATTTCGTTCTGTGCTTCTTTTCACATCCGTGTTTGGCACGCACGCCAGGCTTTGATAGTTTGCACAGTTCCATGAGCTTATTGGGCGCAGAAAACACTACCTTTACATTTGATCGCGCATTTGATCGCGATCAAATGCGCGACCTTTACATTTGATCGCGCCCAATAAGCTCATGGAACTGTGCAAACTATCAAAGCCTGGCGTGCGTGCCAAACACGGATGTGAAAAGAAGCACAGAACGAAATTTGTCGACTGTACAGATGGCGTGGTTTACCGCATTCCGTTGTCCTGTGGCAGCCACTACGTCGGGCAGACGGGGCGCTGCCTAAATGATCGGCTTCGCGAGCACAATAACAACGTGCAAAAAAAGAACGGTGGCTTTCTTGACTTGCATTGTAGGACATGCGGTTGTACCCCACTGTTGGATGAATGCGTAAAAATTGGGAAATGCAAGTCAGCGGTAACACGCGAAATCATAGAAGCCGAGCACATTGATTATTTAGGAGACACGTGTGTTGCTATGCCGTCGATCGCATTATCGGAGAAGGAATTGTTTTTCCTGAGAACGAGATAGTGTTGTTTCCCAGTTATGCTCTGTCATGGTGTTTATTTTTCCTTTACGACGATGGTTGAGACTATATATATACCGGAACACGTTTTCAATAAAATTCAGTTGAAAGTTGCGCCTTGTTGTGTCCTCTTCTCTCCTTTTGTCCTCGTCTTTGTTGCGCACAAGATTGTATAAGATGCCAAACCAACTCGCCCAAACAACCACTCTTCTTGGGTAAACGAAGTCCAGCTCCTCAAAGACCTTGCGGCACACAACGCGCGCAAACCAGGAAACCGGTGCTGAGAAGCGAGCCGATGCCAGATCGCAGAGCGGAGTCCTCCCCCTGACGTCACGGTACACCTCACCCAATCAGGGCGCGGCGACCGCAGCGACGCTTGTGTTCGCTATCCCCCATGCGTGCAAGCATGTGCAGCGTGCGCGTGAACGTAGCTTTGGCGAGTTTGCAATTGCACGTACCTGCCCGCATGAGCAAAGACAAAAGGGAGTTTTCGTAGACCGCGTTTCCTCCTCCGCTAAGCCCTCCGCAACCCGCTACGATATCCGAAACTCTACAGTCAAGGCCATCGGTCCGCATGCGCAGTAGCGGCTTTTCCGTTGCGGAGGGCTTAGCGGAGGGGGAAACGCGGTCTACGAAAACTCCTGAACGGCGGCAACGTAACTTGGCGAACGGCGAAGGCTACGGTGCAAGCGAGCCGATTAGCACGTCGGACGGAGACACGTGACTCACTAGGTGGGCGCACTGCTGTCCAAGACACGGGCAGGAGAGAGAAGAATGTGGCAAACTCTCAGGTTGACTTTGAGTCGTCCAAGCAAGGCTGTGACAATGGATTCTGGGAACGTTGTACAGCTGGGTGACGCCTCCGCACCGGAAAATGTGTTAACGCGTTTTGAAAAAGGGCCCCAAGTTTGCTTGTGAAGCGGTGGTCAAGCCACAGGAACTTCTGATAATTGTTAGGAAGGTGGAGGACCGTGTCGAGGAGGAAGATAAAGAGAGATGAATTTCGGAACGTGTGGAATCATTTCCTACGAGGGCCAGTACAGTGAGATCTCTTAGGCGCAATGATGCAAACCAGGTAGTAACCTTTTGCCTGGAAGAACGGATTAAACTGCTTGTGGTGGATAGGGAGGGAGGGTTCGTTTTGGTGCGAGAAGATATTTTCCTAGTGAAGGCTAAGTAAGTGGTGGAAAAGAATTTTAAAAAAGTGGGTCGGGTATCACTTATCAAGGTCAAAGAGAGGGCTGCCAGGATGTGTGAATCTATGGGTCTTGATTGGTTAAAAGCAGGGGTAACTGGAGCCAAAGGTCTAAATCTGGAGGTGGTTTTCTCCGTAAAACCACATATAAGAGGGTAGCCCGGCCGCTTAGGGCGATTGCGATGCAAAGAGTATCGTGGCAGGCACAGTTGGGGTCGCACCTGCAGCGTCACCTTTCTCGGTTAGTCCTTCAAGATCCCTTCAGAGTGGAGAGTGCGGAATGCCTGACACAGTATCTGAAAGACACAAACCCTGGCTTGTGTCATGCAGCGTCATTCGACGTAGTCGACTTACTTTATTCCATTTCGCATGAAGAATGGTTGCTTCCGGTTCAGGAAAGTATAGAAAAAATAGCGATCGTCACCTTTCAGAATAATTGCGGAATTGACGAGGAAAGATTTTTAGATTTGCTGCGTTTCTATCTCAGCTCCAAGTATGCTGTTTTTGATGACGCAGATCATTTGCAAAAAGAAGGTATCTGCATTGGCTCAAACGTGGCGTTTAAGTGATATCTGACTGTCAAAGTGTAACAGAGGGATTGAAGAAATGTTGGGAGCCGCTGTTGTCCGCATTTTCAGATATGTGGACGACTATTTGGTGCTGTTTCACCCAGTGGCGGATACAAGGGGGGGGGGCGGTGGGGGCGATCGTCCCTCCCCCCCAAACGCCTCGCCAGGCAACCCCCCCCCCCCCCCCGGGGGGTTCTTCGTCAGCTCGAAGAAAAAACGTAAGCAATCGACGCAGGATGCAGCTTGTACAACCAGGTGACCAATTGCTTTTCTTCTCAACTGAGAGAGGAAGCAAATGCTCTGGGTACAGTGCAGTCTGGGTCTGAGCTTCTCCTGAAGACGCTCCGGACTTCCCCACGACCTTGGCTTAAACATAAGCCCGCTTTCGTCCTCGCCTCCATCCCTCACTGAGGATCAGCGCCGCAGCGCGGAAAACAGAAAGAAGCCGACGAGCGCCAGAAGGGGGAGATGTTTCCTCTAATGGGCTTCCCTGCTGGAAATGGGCGATGTGAAATGAGGCCAAAATTCACATTGAACCAATGTGCAACTGTAGGTCCAGACACATTGAGCAATATGCATTTATGAAACAAAAACCTATGTGCACCAATTGGTAATCCTTTAGGGAATTCACATTGGGCTGAATTGGTAATCCTTTAGGTAATTCACATTGGGCTGATTGCATTTATGAAACAAAAACCAATGAGCAGCAATTGGCAACAGGTACCCCAGTGCACATTGCATTGAGGGCATTTATGGGGCAAAAACCAATGAGCAGCAATTGGCAACAGGTGCTCCTGTGCACATTGGGTTGATGGTATTTATGGGGCAAAAACTAATGAGCGGCTATTGGCAACAGGCCCCCCTGTGCACATTGGATTGATGGTATTTATGGGGCGAAAACCAATAAGCGGCAATTGACGACAGGCACCCCTGTGCACATTGGGTTGATGGCGTTTAGGGGGCGAAAACCAATGAGCGGCAATTGACAACAGGTGCCCCGGTGCACATTGGTTTGATGGTACCCAGTCAACCAGCAACCGTCTATTAAACATCAGAGAGATGTGTTGTTCGGACATTTAACATATCCAGTGGATATCTGCTACGATTCATCCAACATTGAAAGTATCTACTGCGCAGTGCAAAATGGTTCCCCAGAAAACGTACCACTAACGCAATCTGGTTGATGCGGATGGACATTCAGGACCATTGTAGGATGTTCAGCCTGATCCTGTGGATGTACCATGTACATACCTCAGAAATATTACCTTTCCTGGTATAGCGACCAGCCCTATGCCAAGAGGGCAAGGAAGTGCCTAAGCAGCCTTCATTTTATGCTAGCATATAGCATGTAAACTGTCCTACAGAAAAATTTAAACGGATAAGGGTCCAATTATTTACAAAACAAGAGCTCAGAGGGCAGATTTGCTGTATGGCCCGTGCATGCTCTCAATGTATACCCAAATGGCGCATTACAGATGTATAATGTAGCAATCAGGCCCGCAGCAGACATTCTTTATATTGAAGTTTTTTTTTCACCATCAAGCTCAGAAGTTTTACCACAGGATCAATGCAGACTACACTGACAAGGAAGGCGACACTACTGATGCTGACTCGTTTTAGTGAGGTGGACCTCGCCACATGCGAGAGAACTGAAATACTGGACACAAACATTGTCATAAGCTATGACGAACGGCCCTGAGGAATTGACTACTGAAGTCTAAGGCTTCAGTAGTCATATGCTCTAGTGACAAGGACACCAGAATTCCATGAGAGCTGTAGCACCGACTGCATGGCAAAAGATGCCGCTGCAGTCTTGCAGCGTAACTTTGAACGTGAGTAGCGCACTAAATTCCTGCCCAGCCTGTCAGGCATGCACATCCGTTCTGTGGAAAAAGTTGCAGTGCCAAACAAATCGCCATTAACTCTTTATTGTTACTGTTAGACAGACGAGCAGTGCTTGATGCTTTTAAAATAAAGTATAATTTTTGAACAATGCTGCATAGACAGCATGAGGTTTTCAAAATGAAGTATACTTACTGAACAATGCAGGATACTTTGCTTAAAAAAATGTCTGATAAACATAATAAAAAGCTCAGCACATTCAAGGCCCACTTAAGGCAGTTCACATCTCTCTCTCCTGTGGTGCAGAATGTTCCTGAAAAGCAACGAAAAAATGTTACGTTAAAGATATGTGAGCAGTGGTTTACCATTCTTTGAAACAAAACTAATAAAACAGTGAAGTTCAAAGTGAAGTGACTCAAATATGCAAGAATTGGAACTGATGTAAATAAATCACAAGTATTTTATGCCTTGTTTTTAAAGCACATTCATGCTGGATGTGTGTACTGTATTGCCAACTTTTGTTTGTTAGATTTACATCAAATGTCAGTGTTCTTAAAATTCGTTGCCTATGAATTCTTTTTAATCCATAATAAGGTACTATTACATAATGAAATTTTTCCTCTTAGAGAAACACTCCAAACAAAAAAATTTTTTTTAATTATTCCATACTGTTCACACCTGTAGTATTTGCTCTCAAATTAAACCAAAAAAGGTGTCACTGGCTTTAATATTTAAAGCATTCAAATACTCTCATATAGAAATTATGCTTTGAAGAAATTGCACACCATACTTACTGTTCTAGAAAAGTTTGATTTTTGTGCTAACATCAGCTTAAGACCAGCTTACCATTTGAGATGACTGATGTCAGGCAGGTGCGTGGCGAAGTTAATCTGTGACCATGGTTTCTACCTTGAAGTCTTCACATTTATGGCAGCTCTGCACTGCATCTGATAAAAGAAAGCAACAGAAGTATGACACCAATAATTCCATAAATCTGGTTCCATGTGAAGCGATCTGCACTACTGTTCCAGAGATTACTTACTTATGATGCACTCAGCAAGGTGAAGGTTCCTGAATGTCAACTTTCTCTTACGTCCTTCCCACACAAATTTTCGCCCCAACTGGTCAGTCAGCTACCACTTCGTGATCTGTCTCGTACAGGAAGCATAACCAGATCCGCAGACTTTGCTGAGCTGTCGAACATAAAAAAACATCCACATAGCAACCGCTTAGTGCAATCATAACTATTGATTGGATGTTTCTGTTTATTTTTAGTCAACCTTGGCAGGTGTTTATCGGCATCCATTTCTTCATTAAATGTGCTGCAAAATTATTCCAAAAGCCGGGAATCATAATGATAAAAAAACTGCATTGACTTTACTCAACAAGATTAACAATTTAATCAAACGTTTCGTCTCCCATGTGGGAAACATCGTCGGTGAAACCTTGAAGCAGGAATGAGCGAAAGAAACTTCAACAGTCCTATTTAAGCAAGTCCGCATACACATTGAGGAGGGGGCCGCAGCTGGAGTTACAAGCTGATGAGTCACTTCGGATGAACCATGATTCTACAAACCTGCTTGGACCCCACCTTTGTTCACGCGCCAGAGTGGACGCATTCTCAAAGTCGAAACTGTGTCCCGTATTCCAACAATGGTCTACGAGTTCCGTCTTCGCTCTTGTCGCATGCGTGGCCTTTGCCATGTCCCTTTTGTGACTTTCATTTAGCTTTAAACAGCATTGAATCATCAATCCAATTCACACATGAAGTTGAACAGAACGGTGCAAAGCCTTTTCTGTATGTTAATGTGTTCCGAAATAGTACCGGTCGCTTATATACAACAGTGTACCGCAAAGCAAAGCACAGGCAACCTCTTAAGCTTTAACTCGCATCATTCTGTCGAACATAAAAGGGCTGTCGTAAAAAACCTACTACACCGGTCCGAACGCATTTCTTCTAATCCTCAATTGCGCGCTGCTGAGAAAAAGTCAAATTTGGGGGATTTACGTGCTAAACCAACGACAGGCATCTGGCACGCCCCAGCGGAGGACTGAGGATTAATTTAGACTACCTGGGGATCTTTTGACGTGCAACCGAAAGCTTGGTTACACGGCGCCTGCTCCGCAATAAGCCTCCGCCACATGGAGATCCGTAGGCCAGCGCTCTCGCCTTGGAGCCACCGAGGCGGCTTGCGCGCTTCTGAGGACGCTGTTATTGTTGACCTGCTGATGAAGCGGAATTATCCGAAACGTTTTATTGATAACACGCACAAACAGATGGGACAAAGAAGTCAGGATAATGGACAACTTAGGACAGGGCAAGCAACAATACCCTATTTGAGAGGTGCTTTTGAGTCCATTCGCAGGGCCCTCGCCCATTTGAATATCCGCACAGCTTTGAAACCCCACCATAAACTATGTGACTTCATTTCTAAACCTAAAGATTACACCCCCCCAGAGTCCCAGTGCGGTGTTGTGTATAAAGTGAACTGTCTAGACTGTGACACATCCTACATTGGGGAGACAGGCTGGAAGCGCTGCACTTGCCTAAACAAACACAGCGAAGACGGAACTTGTAGACCATTGTTGGAATACGGGTCACAGTTTCGACTTTGAGAATGCGTCCACTCCGGCGTTACAACAAAGGTGGAGTCCACGAAGGTTGGTGGAATCATGGTTCATCTGAAGTGACTCATCAGCTTGCAACTCCAACCGCGGCCCCCTCCCCCGATGTTTATGCGGACTTGCTTAAATAAGATTGTTGAAGTTTTTTCGCTCATTCCTGCTTGAAGGTTTCACTGATGATGTTCCCCGCATGGGAGACGAAACGCTTGATTAAATTGTTAATCTTGTTGAGTAAAGTCGGCGCAGTTTTTTTATAATTAAATTTGCTACTAATATTTATACCTGCTCTTATTGAGGCACTTCCGACATTTAAACTGAGGAATTTCGACGTCTTTATCTCAATATGGCGATTGGACTAAAGATTATACCACTGGGCACGGGCTTGGGCTTACCCGAAAGCCCAGGCCTGGGATGGGCTCGGACTTTTGACTGTGGGCCCGGGCCGGGCTCGGGCCAGCACGTTGATTGGCCTGGTTCGGGCCAGCACGTTGATTGGCCTGGTTCGGGCTCAGGCCAGCTGTAATCGACCATGATGCTGACAGAGGCCATCGTAGAAATCGGCGTCTCGGTTATCTCAGCAACATCAACTCCAGAACCACTAGACAAGTACCCATGAACGTAGGCCCACCTTAAGACAGTGGACGGCAGCGTCGTTAATCATGAGGTGAGCTTCAGGTTAATCCCAGTGGCGTGATGTTTTTGCTTGTGGTGATAAATAGCGGCAAACCAAAAATAAACATACATTGAAGCGCTCTGTCAGGAATTAAAAATGGGGGACTCAAAAACATTAACGCTAAACAATCTCAACCTAATTGATCATGAGAAACACTTATCTCTCTCGAATAATAGCTGGGAAGCGCTAACATAGCGGCAATGATGTAGTGGGGAAGCTTACAGGCCTAGTAAACAATTATACACATACTGGGGAATGCCTGGCACATATTCAGGTATGAATACATGCTCAGATCTACAAAATATTTTAGGAGAAGATACAAACTGCAAATTAGTAGTCTTTCTTAGAAAACACATTGACGTATCTTAATCACAGTGCTAAAACCCATAAAAACACCTGATTAAAATTATTTTAATAAAAAAAGTTCTGAATATGTACATGACACCAGCAGTCATAACTTTGATTTAGTTCATCGCAAGCAATATTTCTCTGGCAGCAAACGAAGACAAACCTTTTAACTGTGCAGTGAACCAGAATTAATACAATACAACAAAGTTTCCGTATACCACTTTAAAATAACCACAAACGCTTTTCAGATCAGTATGTTTTGCTATAAAAGGCTATAAAGCCATAGTCCTTACAGTATATTATAAAGCTTTTAGTCTTGCTGCATCCAGTTGTGGCTTTGCTTAGCCTTTGTGCGGTTTGAAGGTCTGCCGGTTACAACTCGCCAAGGAGGCCATCTGTGGCGGAGATAATTACCAAACCTTACCGGATGAACATTGATTCCCTCTTCTATTTGAGAACTTTGTGTGTGAAGTCTTGTTGAGCCACATGTCATTGCCAATGCACACATAGAAGACATAAACTTCAGTTCATCTTTGAAGCAGCACTATGTACAGGAAATTTACCAGCGCAATATTCGTGACTCCAGCAAAATCGACGCCGCGTAGCGGCAGCGCCGAGAAGATCAGGAGAGGAGGTTGTCCCGACTCTGTCGTCTGCTATCGCTGCTTGGTTCTCGTAGGCAGCATAGAAACAAACATTGTTTCCAGTAATTATTTTAATGATTCCACCGGGTCCTTCCTACGCACTGAGTAGACAAACGTTTCTAGGGTCGAAAAATCACTTTGCATTAAATGTAACACTGATTTTACGCTGCAGTGCAGGAATTTGTGATGGTCCGCATGCTGAACAACGAAAACGACCTTCTTTCGTCCGAATTTTGCCTGAGCAGCGCGCCATCTATAGTTCGCTGGAGTCGCGAATAACCTGGACTGGGATTGAAAACAGGGGTCCTATTTGTCAACGGCATGCCTCAAAATTAATTTTGTTGATGAAAAAAAATATTGTAGCAATATTTACGCGGCAAAACGCAATTTGAGTTTGGCACAAAACAGAACCGGTGTAACTAGCAGGTATCCTTCTTACCTCATTACTGTCAGAGTTAACGATTTGAATGATTCGACGTGATACCTCATCCTCCTCTTCTTCATCTCCTCTCTCCCCCAACGAACTAACAAACAAACGAACAAGCATGCACGCATGCACGCACGCACGCACGCACGCACGCACGCACACACATACCTCTTCTCCAAATAGACACAGACTGCGCCACGCCTTGACAGATATAATTCATTCTAACCTTAAGCCTATCAGCACAGAAAAAATGTTAAAACACATAACCTTTACCTAGTTTCTGGGCATATGAAAACGAACACACGGCACCCCTATCAATGAAATTCCTTGTACTTGTGGCGGCATAACTAAAGAAAATCTCAAATTTAAAATACGTCTTATGAATTGCATCGCAAGCGCGAAAATGAAATTACAATTACCTGTCTCATACAAGCTTCCTCCAGCCCTCCCGGGCAGTCACTCATCTCGGCCCGTTCACACTCTTGCAACCGAGTACGACCGAGAGAGACCAAACCGGTTTTTAGGCCTCTTGCGATCTCTTAGGACCAGCTCCGCTCAGCGCATCCGGTCTCAAGAAGTCTTTCTCGGTCGTACTCGGTTGCAAGAGTGTGAACGCGCCGCGTCACTCTGCGATCCTGAAACAACCGGCGCCGAGAGTTACTCCCACATATTGTGCTTAAAGCTGCAATTTTTAACTTAAAGGAGATGGTCACTAGACTGGGCACAACGCGTGTGGAGACTAGAACTTACCAAACAACTTTAGGATCCGCACCTTGAAGAAGTCCGATTCTGTTTCGTCACAAGGCTTGACGGGCAGAAATTTGAGATGATATGTGGCTCATGGTCGTCCTCAAGACGTACGCTTGCATAATCGTTCGTAAAATTCCGGCCGCTCAACTGGTCTCGACTCTGCAACGTGCTTCAAGCGGTTAGACTTCCCGCGAACGTTGCTTCGGCAGCTTCGGTTCTTCTTCCATGCTTCCTTGTCCTCCGGCCGGACCGTTCGGTTTATCACGTCGGACCACTTCCTGACGCAGGGGATGTATCATGTGACTATAATACTTCGTATTTTAACTCTTGTTTTTGTTTGCTGAAGTAAACGAATACTTAAAAAATTTACTTATTGACCTTAATTTAGCAAAAAAATTTGCATAAATTGCACTTTGAAAACTTATTTTGGTTTTATATGCATACCTCGGCAAACCTCACTCATGAGGGCCCTCACTCACCCTCACTCACCCTCATCTTCACAGGTGAGGTGAGGGTGAGTGAGTTTCTGAACCAAGAAAATTCATGAGTGTGAGGGTGAGTGAGGGCCGTGAGGGCCGTGAGGGGCTGTGAGGGCGGTGAGGGCCGTGAGGGCGGTGAGGGCCGTGAGGGCCATGAGGGCGGTGAGGGCGGTAAGGGGTATGAGGGCCATGAGTGCGTGAGGGGCGTGAGTGCGGTGAGTGGCGTGAGGGCCACGAGTGCGTGAGTGGTGTGAGGGCGGTGAGTGCGTGAGGGGTGTGAGGGCCATGAGTGCGTGAGGGCAGTGAGTGGCATGAGAGGCGTGAGGGCCGTGAGGGCCGTGAGGGCGGTGAGTACATGAGGTGGTGTGAGGGCCATGAGCTCGTGAGGGCGGTGAGTGCGTGAGGCCCCCTTCAGATCGAGCATCTTTCTCAGCAATTTTGGTGGTAATGGCGGGTTGTTCTCTATAGCTTTCCCTAGAACGACACGAATTGCTGAGATCGGGTCCGGCTCGAAATAAGCAAGCAACTCGGAGCGATTCGAATGCGTTTGAAGCGGCTGCATCCAACCAGGGACGCAAAATTTTCACGTGATACCTCGTGCCGGTGATGATGACACCGAAAGACTTGGTTCTGGTTTGAAATCGATCGTTTTTTTTTTTTTAATAAACTGTTTCAGAAAGGTGCATTAGTATTTTTAACGAGATTTGAATGCATAAAAACACGTTTATAACGCGTAATTGTGTCTAAATAGTGCAAGAAAAATAAAATTTTATGATGAAGATGGCAAATTGCAGCAATTTCTTGCTGCGTGTGACCGCGGGCGGCCCGTGTTGCTGGTGTTGGGACGTAAAGTTTCTGGGCGAAATTGCCCCATCTGAAGCTGGCCTGAGTGGCGTGAGGGCCATCAGTGCGTGAGGGGCGTGAGGGGTGTGAGGGCCGCAAGGGCGGTGAGGCGCGTGAGGGCGGTGAGTGGCGTGAGGGCGGTGAGTGGCGTGAGGGCCGTGAGGACGGTGAGGGCCGTGAGGGCGGTGAGGCCGGTGAGGGCAGTGAGTGGCGTGAGGGCCGTGAGGGCTGTGAGGGCCGTGATGGCGGTGAGGGCCGTGAGGGCGGTGAGGGCCGTGAGGGCGGTAAATGACGTGAGGGCCATGAGTGAGTGAGTGGCGTGAGGGCCGTGAGGGCGGTGAGGGCCGTGAGGGCCGTGAGGGCCGTGAGGGCCGTGAGGGCCGTGAGGGCCGTGAGGGCCGTGAGGGCGGTTAGTGCGTGAGGGCCGTGAGGTTCAGTGAGGGTGAGTGAAGGGCTGAAGGTGAGTGTGACTGTGAGGGTGAAGGTGAGTGAGGGGCTGAAAGTGAGTGTAGCTGTGAGGGTGAGGGTGAGTGAGGGGCTTAGGTGAGTGTGGCTGTGAGGGTGAGGGTGAGTGAGGGCGACCTAAAATGCCGACCTCTGTTTATATGTCATGCGGGTGACCGGGGTGAATCCACTGTTCACTCTATTGACTCCAGCAAGCCCGCAAGTGTGACTGATGCACTTAAGAAAATAATAAACGTTTCTAAAAATTATGGTATTACTTAATTGTCAAATGTAAATACTGAATATATATTAAAATTATAACGGAGTAATTTTTATTTGTCATTTTAATTAGAAAATTGCATTTGCTGCGGGACGACATCGGTGCGAATTTTAAAATTTGGATTTGAGACACGTAGGGTGTCGCGCTGTGCGACCATGAACCCAAACAAAAAAATATACTTGGAGCCACTAAGTATACCCAGCTTGCCAAGGACAACAGTCCTGAGACGAAGTTGTGTGGTTGTGTCCTGAAAAATGCTACAACAGGCCAAGGACCAGAACCGACGTCGCCGACAGCAGTTTCTGTAAGCTCGGTTGTCTCGGAACACGGTGAGACAAAAACACCCCGTGAACTAAGTAGTACCAATGAAACCAGAAGCGGTCACAGTACTGGGCCAGTTAGTGAAGACACAAGTGATAAAATTGTGAAAGTGACGGGAGATTTGAAGACCAATTTCCTGTCCAAGTTTCCGAAAAGGCTACTGCCAAAGACGAATGTAACGAGTCTGACGTACCCTGTTTCGGCTGGCCTTCATTTTAATTGGACGCAAAATGAAGGGGTTTTGAATCTAGAAAACTTCATTGCTGGAGTGTACACTCTTCCCGGCATCAAGGAAAACTACAACATTGGGAAGCCAGAAGCCAAACTAAAGGCCCAAACTGCCAACAAGCGCGTAAAATACCTTTCAAAAAGGAACTTCCTTGCTCAACTACAAAGTGGAAAGCGCTGCCTGACAATTACTGTGCGTGAAACAAGGTGCAATCATAATTTCGGGAAGGTCATCCTTATTTCGCGCGTGTGTGTGTGCATTTTATGTGCTTTTTTTAATGACTTCTATGGTGTCAATAATTATTGGATGTTATTCGGCACTACCGGCTTTTCTTTTCTGTTAATAAAAAGCATGCCCACGATAGAATGTGCACGTGATCTGCCGCCCCAGAACGAGCGCGTAGCCTCTGGCTCAAACAGGATACGTTCACATGGCAAAATGGAAGCCTGAAGTATCGCATTTTTTCGCCAACTCCGCCAAAGTTTTAAAGTCCCGACGTCGGAAGTCGGAGAGCTTTGGACCAATCGTGAAAGATGATAATAGGATTTTTGAGTCAGTGTTATTCTGTTTTTGACCCGGTTTTACTCTGATTTGCTCGGTTCTGGAGCGAAATTTATACAAAAACGAGAACGTTCCGCTCCGAAACCAGGTAAAACTGAATAAAACGGAGCAAAGTCTAATGTGAATACATAATCCAGTTGGTGCAATCGTTTACGCTATTACTGTTACTGAAACATCCTGGAAAACAAAAGGACAGAATACACCGCTAAAACTGCAGAGTTCCGATGATACCTGAATTTCGTGGCTTGCCTATATATAATTATTCATGAATCTTGTGCATACTATGTGCACAGACAATGTTCCCGTTCCCCATAGTCTTTTCTTTATGTTTTACTGGCAGCCGCATGTTTTATAATACGAAGGAAGACAGTACGTAATCAGGAAATTCTAAAACACGTGAGAAAAAAGAGTTCATATTCACTTTATTAACTGAATGTTTTATTTAATTAGTGTCTACATGGCCCAACCCAAGTTATATAGCTAAAAAAAATGTTTATTTGACAGAGAGGAACCCATCGGGCACGCACGTATCTGCACGGGGGGGGGGGGGGGGGGGGGGGGGGGAACCATGGGACCCCCCCCCCCCTCCTTCCAAATCTTTCATTTGGTGGGGCCTCCTTTCCCCCTCCCCCTCATACAGTATTTTGTCATGGGCGAATCAAAATCCTGGCTGCGTGCCTGCCATCGGCTATATTTGCGGCAAAAATTATTTTCCTGTGCTCAAAACATAAAACTTTAGTATACAACAACTCTAATTTCTCCACTAAGCATACTGTTTAACCTGATAGATGCCCACTTAATAGATTTCAAGTTCTCCATGATCCTCATCTCAAATGGTCCAATAGAAATTCCCAGTCGACCGTTAAAAGTTCTCGATTTGAAATGCATTTCATTTGACCAATGAAGCTTTCAGTTTAACCGGTACAACTTCTTATTGCACCTATTGAAGGACCAATATGCCCTTGTATTGGACCGGAAGACATTCGTGTTGTTCCGATAGAAGTTTCTACGTGTCCCACAGAAGTTCCTAATGGTACAAGAGAAGTCTGCATTGGTACGATATAACTTTTTATCGGCCCAGTAGAAATGCCCATTGGTACGATGAAATCCTATTGATCCCATAAAAATCTCTATCGATCCCATAGAAACTTTTTGCTAGTGTGTGTTAATTTGGCAATCGAGCATTGCCACTGCCATACAGCACCGAGTTCGCTTCTCTGCTGTGCATGGCTCATTGCTATCTCTCGCACAATGGCTCTGCCACATAGCGCCACTGGCTGCAATGAGCGGCTATGAGCAAATTGATTGTCGTGCACATTGACACAATTGGCATCATGGCGCTTGCCCCCTAAAGTTGACTTTCCCTCGACCTATTCTTTTGCCTTCCCCCGTGCTGCGGCTTCTCTGCAGCATTTCCAGTTGCACCAATGTGCAAAACATCGGAATTTCTCATCGGCGCCAATTGCACATTCATGCTCATAGGTTTTGGCTGTGCATTTCAATTGGAAAAGGCCTGCCATTTCCAGCAGGGTTCATACTGCCTGCGGTACGACTTCTCATGCAGGGGCGGCTCTACAGGGGGGCAAGGGTGGGCAGCCGCCCCCCTTAAATTTCTGCCTGCCCCCCCAAAAAAGCTGCCGGGGGGGGGGGGGGGGGGGGGGGGGGTTGGGGAGTTCAGTCCGCAAAGCAAAGGTCGTGGTTTCCCAAAAGGAAAGTTAACGTCGGACAATACGGGTACTTTAGCAATGGACGCGGAGCATCCGTCCTTTCAAGCCAGCCATCCGTCCTTGGAAGCCAAAGCAGGCAAATAAAATATAAGAATAGAGAAGCACGACACTATTTTTAGAAGAAACAGCTTTACAAGAGACATACCACTCCCGTCTAGCGTACTTTTCTTACTTTGAGTTCTTTCGGTGGAAGCGGGCCCAGCAGGACCCCTTCGTCGAGAATAAGCTTTCTGGTTTTTGTGAAGAGT